>NC_083718.1:15842500-16550000 GCF_028564815.1 Eubalaena glacialis
AATTTTCTTTCACCTTCTCTCTTGCATTCTAGAATCTCCAGTGAAAGCTACCTCTTTGTGACAAATCTGTCACAAATGGGTGTTTGTAATGTGTAGAACATCAGATGTTCAAACAAGCTTTTTTTGTTCATCTATTACATGTACTTGATAGCACCATCTACTCTGCTACCTAGAAGTTTCAGTTACACTTACTCCTGAGAATATTATGCATGAGATTATAAACTTTTTCTCAGAAACTGGGTCATACTAGCTTTTGTTTGCTATTGTATATTTAAAACCCAGCACAATGCCTGGCACATAAACATCAAATGAGGAGAACACAGATTTTTTCTCAAGGAAGCCAACACTTAGTGTGTACTTGTCTCTAGGGAACCTTTGATGGCGTCTACCTGGGAGACTGTGCTTCATCCTTGACACAGCTTCTGCTGCAGAGTCCTGACCTCCAGGTGGGTGCAGACTCTGATACTCCTACATTCTTACTTCTATCCAGAAATCACAAAAACAACAATTGAGGTTTTCATGTTTCCACAAGATCTGTTTTGTGAACAAATGCCAAGTAGGATCTCTAACGCTTTTAATCAGATTCAATAAAACAGAATACTCTGGGATTCAGGAAATAATCTTCACTGAAATCCATTTTAGAAGTAACAAGCCTACTTTTTTCTTAAAATAATCTGCCATGAAAAGATAGGAGACACAAATATAAAAATAACCTTATTATTGATACACTAGCTAACGTGTATGTTGTGTATGCTGGCATTTCCTGTCAAAATCTTCATTAGTCGCTAATACTGTCAAACAAAATCTGGGCCCACAATTCTATTTGGTGGTGGCTGTCAGGTTATATTTTGCACGTTTCAGTATTATTTAAAAGTACTTTTCCATATTTAATAGATGATGGCTTACTGTACCTTTCCACCAGCATTTATCACCTCTCAAGAGTGATCAGTCTCCACGAAAGTGAAGTTCACTGTCACAGAAGGGCCTAGCCCTCATTTATTTCCCTGTACAGTATTTGGTACAGAGCGGAATGTACAATAGTAGATGTGCCTTCAATGTAAAGGTCACACACTTAGCAATAGAAATATAAGTTATTAAAATAGACTTATAATCTTTAAAAACATCAAGTGCCCTTAAAGTCTACATAATTGTACAAAATTCAATGTGTGTATTTTCTTTTGCTCCAGGTTCCAAAATGATCCTAAAGATGCTGCCATCTCCCAAACCAGAATTCCAGTTGTTGGCAGGATTCACCATTGAGTTTAGAAAACTACAGGCTTACAGATCCCCATCAACCAACTTTATCCTTGCCTAATTTACCCATCTCTGTAGTAAGTTAAGTCAATGTAGCTTATGGGGCCTTGAAGGCGTTTAAAGGATATTTAGAGGAGTATTTTTTTTTTCTCCATTTGATTTAGCTACAGCATGATAAGACCACGTTAATTTGTTTTTCTTCTGCATCTCCTTACTAATGATTAGGACAGGCTCTAAACATGAATGCTGGAGAGAGAGGTGTGCTGTAAGTGCCTAAAGCGGTGAATTTGGTTCCCACCACCACCTGTTCAGCTCTGCCACTTACTATCTATGTGACTTTGGGCGGGATACCCAAACACTCTATCTCTAAGGATATGAGGATAGTAAGTGCTGCTGAAATACACACACACACACACACACACACACACACACACACACACATAATCTGTTTACAGTACTGAGTACTTATCAGGTGCAAAGCATTGTCTTAAGATCTTTACATTTACTAACTTATTCCTTACACCAATCCTATGAGGAAAAAAGCAAAGGCAACAGAGCACATAGTGGCTAAGTAAATGCCCAGGTTTTCTCAAACAAAAGTGGTAGAACTGGGATCTAGCTGTTTTACTGCCTCTGAGGGATATAACTAAGATTATAAAAAGCATCTAGGACCAAGTTTGGCACACAGTAGGTCCTTAATATAAATGGTAGGGTCTTCTTTCTCTCTGTCTCTCTCTTCCTTGTGTTTCCTTGTCACAGAAATCAATCGCCAGATCCTCTTAGACTAGCCTGAAGGATCAATTCAACTGGTATAAAGAGCCTAGCCTAGTCACTAGAGATAAAATCTCATGAGTATATATAAATATTAAGCCTACTAACAAATATAATGCACCTATAAACACACACACGCACACACACACACACACACACACACACACACAATTCAAGTTAAGCCTCCAAAGAAACTTCCTGGAATAACCCTTGCCAATGAGTTTATCATCAATACTGATGGAAAATGGACTCAGGTCACAAACACTATGCTGGGTTTAGGGGCAGGAAGGGAGGAGGTCAGACAAGAATAAAACTTATTGCCTGCCTTCAAGGGCCCAGAATCCACTGGGGAACTCTTTTTAATAACTCACTGTAATATATTTTGTACTACACTAGAGGTATGTTAAAAAAAAAAAAAAAACCTATGGGAATGTAGAGCAAGAAACAATTAATTCTGCCAGAGGATTCAGGAAGTCTTCACAAAATGGAAGTGATTTCTTTTAGACGTGTTGAATTTCTCTAGGCAAAGACACAGGTGAGAAGGGCACTCCAGGTTGAGAGAACGAATAAGCAGAGACACGGAGGCATGGAAAGCCTGCTACGTGCCAGCAGTTGTGAGAAGAGCAGGGTGGCTAAAACACACAGCAGCTGAAGGAGGCCAGGGAGATCAATTAGGTTCTAAGTGTGAACGGCCGCTTACACAACTGGTAGGGAGTTTGGACTTTATCCTGTGCAGTGCGAAAGTCCGGAACAGAAGGCACTGTAGACACATAGACCAATGGAGATTACTTCATAGCCCAGGTGATAAAGGAAAACAATCTATACTAAAGTAGCAGCAAGGGGAGACTTCCCTGGTGGTCCAGTGGTTAAGACTCTGCGCTTCCACTGCAGGGGGCAGGGGTTTGATCCCTGGTCAGGGAACTAAGATCCCTCATGCCCCATGGCTCAGACAAAAAAATAAAAAATAAAAAAATACAGTGGCAAGGGGGGATGAGTAGAAAGGGATGCAGTCAAAGGATCTTCTGTAGGTAGAATCCACTAGGCTTAGTAACTGAAGAGATGGAGGGGTTAGAAAAAGACGAATGCCAGGAGGTGTCTGATGACAGTAGTCTATATACTTGATGTGCTGAATATTTACTCTTGCTTGAAAAGAAAGGAAGGGAGAAGGAAGGAAGGGAAGAAAGAAAGTAGGAAGGACTTGCCTTTGAGGAACTGATTCAATTCTAAGGTGCTGTAAAATGGAAGCAGAAGAGTAGACATCCTGAATTACAGTAAAGGGCACCTAAGGGCACTTGTTGGTGGCCCTACATCACTTCCCAAAATACATACACAATGTAACACAACACCCTTTATCTTCTTTTCTCCATTCCTCTTTCTTCTACCTCCCTCTTCTCCTTCCCTCTTTCCCTTCCCTCTTCTCTGTAGTCTGTCCTAGGCCCAAATACATCAGCAGAGCTTAGCTCTACAAGGCGGGAAGAATCCATAATACTCTGCTCTCTCGTCTCCCTCACACTAACATTAGTGTCACAACCACAATTTACTTGACACTCCTCAGAATCCCATTATAAACATTCAGGTTCTTCCAAAACTGCTTTGTGGGACTTATTGAACCTAAAAGCTCAGCTATGTTTATCCCTGAGCCTGCGGTCTCAAAGTGGAATAACTTAATAAATGGACGCGGCAGAGACACCTTTATGCTTCCTATGCAAATACTGCTTAGAAAAGCCATTAATGGGAATTATGGAAGGAGAAAGCCAACTAAATACATGGGCCAGAATAAGCAGGATGACTCAGCTGGCCTTCAGGGCCCTTCTCCTCTGCTGGTAATTTTATTAGAACCATTGCCAGTGAAGAAATTTGGAGCTTTTCGAATTGAACTGTAAATTGTTTCTGCTTTCCATGGGATCCTAAAGGAATTTCAGGGGGAATTTTTCTTTGGTTTGTGGAGTGATTCCCTGTGGACCGGGGGAAGTCTTTTGGAAATTTCTGGGTTACTCCTGGGGATTTTTCCCAAAATGGATTCTTCTTTAGAAATATTTTGGTTATTAATTTTTAAAAATATTGGAAAATTTTTGTATAAAAATGTGTAGCATGTCCCCAAGTTTCTGTTTACAGGAGTCATAAAAACACTATTATAATGGTAACATCTTATAATGGTGGAAATGTTTATAGTCATGGTTATAAAACCCTGTGTTACTGCTTTGATATCTGCAGTAAGAAGTTATTGTTTTAAAAACAACAAGACACTGAATGTGTTTTTGACAATTCTTCATTACCCAATTTATTTTTGGCAGAAGTGCTATAAAGTGTTTCCTTTTTATTTATAAAAATATATTATTTGTAATTCTGGGAAAAAGACTACGAAATGACACAGAAAGCACCTTAAAATGTTTGTCTGTGAGACCACTTAAAGGCTCATAAAAACTATTTTGATGTAACGTTTATTGTGTTCTATCATCACGTCATTTATTTTATTTAAAAGTGCATGCCTCTTTCCACATCCCAATTTTAACAAAATCATCTTTTACTGTTCACATCATCCTCAGAAAACTTCAGGTGGCATTAATAATACTGCCCATTCACACCTGAAACTAACACAATATTGTAAATCAACTGTGGTTTAATAAAAATAATAAAATAAAATAATGCTGACCGTTCACAGTGGCAATATAAAAAAACTCCTTTAACCTTCTCCTCTGTTGCTTCTCTTGCAGCCAAAGTTCCAACACTAACAACAACAAAATGTTGTTTAAAAGATGATAGATATGGGGAATAACACTCGATACTTTGTAATAACCTATAAAAGAATCTGAAAAAGAATATATATACACACACATATATATGTAAAATTGAATCACTTTGCTATACGCCCGAAACTAACACGACATGGTAAATCAACTATACTTCGATAAAAAAATAAATTAAAAAAAAGATGATAGATATGAATGGGAGAATTGTTTTTCATTTTCTAAGAACGATATCTCATTACACTCATAAGCTTTCATTTCATTGTTAGCCTCTTAACCCAAATAGGTTTCCTTTTGCTATTTTCCCTGCTCTGTCACAAGTTTCCCAAGAGAGTCTTTTCTTGGTTTGCAACTCCTGTAGAGTAAAATATCACTTCTGGTGTCTCCATAGGGCCACAATGTCCAGGCTACACTAAATTTGAAGTCCTTTCTCCCTGACTCCACACCCTGCTTTACAAAAACACACCATTTGCAGATCAAAGAGAGACGATTTATGCTTTCATCCAGCTGATGGACGATTAAATTAAAACAGATCAGCAGTGCAGTGCACGGGCAGGTGGCTCCCACCACCACTGTCGGCCTCAGAGCGATTAAATTGTGGCGGAGATGGAGGGCCTTCCGCTCCCATTCCCGCACTTACAGATCAAACGGTGACAAATGAGATGTTACCGCTCTTGTAAAGCAGGGCGACAATCTGTCAAAATCCAACATAATTTGTGACCCTCTGTGACATCCTCTTTCTCTCTTTTTTTTTTTTTTTTTGACATTTGAATACAGTGATTGTACTTGAGTCAAGTCCATTTAAGTGAATATAGTCAATTCTATCTAAAGGAATACAGCCTGTTAGCGCCAACATGGTAGCTGAATATATATCTGGTGAGTACTCCAGCGACCCTTTGTGTTAAGTGCATACCATTAACAATGAATTCTGATTTTTTCCAAGTTATATAATTTGATGTCTTGACAGCTCAGACACTTAAAGCACTACTATTTGTTTTAAATGGCTTTATTTTATTGTTTAAATGTCAGTATCAAAATAAAGTAATGCATACAGCCTTGTCAGTTCTAGTACAGGGGGAAGTATTCCCGTTGAGGAGAGTCTTGAAAGAGTTTGTTCTAAAAATGGACTCAAAAGTCAATTGCAATGTCTCTTGGCTGAATCCTTAAATGACTCATGAAACATATTTATACCACATTTTCTGTTTAGCTGGTGCATTTAATAAGGCACTGAAGCATAAACAGCAAAGGGAGCATAGCATCTTAACTTACTGAAGTTGACATCATTGCCAGGTTAAAAAAAAAAAAAATTACTGACTATGGAAAATGACTGAGGGATGCCTGATAGAACCCACAGCCCAGATAAATGAACAGACCTCTCCGTGGGCTTTAATTGTAACATCTGCTGGATTATTATAGGTGGCTTAGTCCTAAAGGAAGAAAATAAAAGATTCAAGGCACTGATGGAGGATAGTTTCCAATATTTTTAACTACTAGAATGGCAGGGAGAATTGATTCTCTCACCCCTCTACTCCATTCAGACCTGTTTGGGGTTTACGAGCCTGTCACATTTCGGAAAAGCCGTTGACTTTCTACGTCAAAGTGGCTAAAGACTTTTCCCAAAAGGCTTTTGTTGACCACAAACCTTTAGGCAGGGTAATGCCAACCTTCAGGGAAATCACTCTGAAATAACTTTGTTTACAAAGAATAAAAGTATATCTAGACTATTTGAGCACTTTTTTTTTTAGGGTTATATTTTAAGGTTCTCGGGCATAAAATGTCTTTCTGCTGTGTAGCTCACTCTGTGATCTACCAAAGTGGGCGGGCTCAAGTTATTCTGCTCATCCTGGTTTATTTCCTTACCTCTGGACTTGTTTGCCCACATTTTAAAGTAACTGTCCGGCTTGATTACAATCCCTGTTAATGACTTGGCTTCAGAAACCCAGCTGGCTAAAGAGCAGACCCCAGTTTATGGCATTTCAGAGTAATGAGCTGAGACAGAAACTTCACCTCCATTTTTGGCACATGGCATTGTGATATACACTAATCTACCCTTATTATGATGGACCTTTATATCTTCTCTAGGCTTTAATGCCTGTCATCACTCTATTGTTACCCAGATGAGGAAAGGGAGAATATGAGCCTCAAGACCTACAGACCTAGCCTATTAAAGCCAGGGTCTCAAGCCAGTCTGAACACATCAGAAGAGCCATGCATTTGCTTTCTACAGCCAGGAAAAGGCATTTCACCCCCAAAAAGGGATCCAGCGTCTATGGCCAGCAGCTCTACTGTGTCAGGAGTTACTAGAGGGTCGCTGCAGTGGATGATCACAGAAGAAAGTCTACAGTAAGTCCCCTACATATGAACCTTCAAGTTGCGAATTTTCAAAGATGTGAACATGCATTCGCACGTCTAATCACGTATGGCGTGAGTGAAATTGCAGCTTGCCCTCCGTCTCCTATTGCTGAGGATCCTTCAGCTCTACCATCTCCCACCTTCTCTCCCTCCTCCAGTCAGTAACTCTTCTTGCCTGTTCACTCGATGCCAGCCCCTGTATGCCAGCTGTTGTATCAATACTGTGCTATTGTACTTTTCAAGGTACTGTACTGTACTGTAAGATTAAAAATGTTTTCTTTATTTCTTGTGTTTGTTTGTCTTTTATGTATTATTTGTGTGAAAAGTATTATAAACCTATTACAGTACAGTACTGTACAGCCGATTGTGATAGTTGTGTACCTAGGCTAACTTTGTTGGACTTATGAACAAATTGGACTTACGAACGTGCTCTAGGAAAGGAACTCGTTCATATGTAGGGGACTTACTGTATTGGGGTTTGGCTCCACTACTGTGTGTCTGTAGATTTCTAGACTGTAACTCCCACAGAGTTACCCTAACTTGCAGTGTGAGGGGTTTTTGTTATCACTGAAAGCCTACCAACAGGTTGGTAGTTAATATCGTGCTTAGTGAAATAAGCCAGACAGAGAAAGACAAACACTATGATGTCACTTATACGTGGGATCTAAAAAAACAATACAAATGAATGTATATGCAAAACAGAAACAGACTCACAGATAGAATAATCCAGTGGTTATGAAAGAGGAGAGGGAAGGGGGAGGGGCAAATTAGGGGTATGGGATGAAGAGATACAAACTACTGTGTATAAAATAGTTAAGTGACAAGGATATACTGTATAGCACAGGGAATTATAGCCATTATGTTGTAAAAACGTTTAATGGAGTATAATCTGTAAAAATACCAAATCACCATAGTGTACACGTGAAACTAACATAATATTGTAAATCACCTATACTTCAGTTTTTATAAAAGTATGTTCTTCTCTGAACCAGTTGGAAAATGGGTATAAAAAAATAGACAATGCAGGTTTGCCAAATGTTCTCTTCACAGTAATCCTTCTCAAGTCAAAAAATGCCACGTGAAAAATTTTAGAAAGATTGATTTTTATTTTCCCCTTCATCCCATCTCGCTCTTTCTCCATATTGTTTATAAATGCAAATAGGTTAGAATTGTACCTATTGTGACTGACAGACAGCAGTCATTGGGGTGGCCAACTGGCTTGCATTTGTTAACAGATTACTTCTACTCCTGTGAGTTCTGTCTGGCTCCTGGGTCTGCAAAGGCCTTTGCTGATTTTATAACCTGCCACAAAGCAACGAGCTGATCTCTATTCCTCACTTTCCTCTCTCTTCTCTCACTTTCCTGCTTTTGATGTAGATTCTCTATTAGACACAGGGGATATAAAGCAGGTTTTCACCTTTGCCTGGAAGTAAGCACAAGGGGAGGAAAGAGGAGGGTGGCAGAAATATTCTGAACTTTAAAATCTTCCCTCTACCTCCAAGATGAGGATAAATGTCCCCCAAAGATTCCCTGAGATACAGGCACAGACAGCTCTCCCCCCACAGGGATCTCCTCGCACCTCAGGGTTTTTTTTGTTTTTTTTTTTCTTTTTCTTCTTTTGATGGAATATAAGACTCTCAGTGTATATAGAGATCTTTTCAAGCAAGACTACTGTTCTGTATCTGTCAAATGACATCTTCATAAGATAAAACTCATCTGATCTGTTTCTTTTCAACATCTTCAATATTTGCTATAAGACGTTAATTATATCTGAACTTTCCTACCTCTAACAATTTCTCAGACTTTCCTTAGCTAAAGCTCGCATCTTCCCGTGTAACTTTTCCAGCAACAGAACAGAAGTGCATCTGAGTGGCTGATGTTGACCAAACTGGAGACCACTTGAGAATGTCACTAAAAGAACAGCGGCTGAAGCTTATAAATAGGTGACACTATTGATAAAGCATCAACAAAATGCTTCATGCTGTGAAACATAAAGCCCAAGCAGTCATATTGTTAAAAACCTGTTCCTGTGTCTAATGTCTACATAAATAGCATGAATGCAATCTCATGAGCTGCTTTGTTTGGCCTCAAGCTAATCACAGGCGCAGGAGAGGAAACTTTTCCTACTAATTGCTGGTCTGCTTTAAAAACAACAACAACAAAACAAAAAAAACAAAAAAAACTTCCAGGGTGTAGGAGACTTACAATGTGAGCAAACATAATATCACAGAGCGGAATTCAAAAGAATCCCAATTATTTGAACATTCAGCAATGATCATATACTGTGGTCCTTAAGTTTAGACCAATAACATTTTGATAACAAAAACGCTCAACTCGTGGCCTTAACCTCACCTGGCACTTGTTGCTACTGAAAGATTAAGGTTATCTCTCTATGTAAGTAACCCACATTTATGTCCAAAATTAGACTATAAAGCAGGAGACTTCTTGGCTAGAATAAAATGGTTTTTAACATCAATTTATTAGTACTCTGAAAATGCAGGTCACTTTCCCTCAGCTGAATGACTAATGCATTACAAGATTCTGTGATACCCAAACCATTGACTGTCAGAAAGATTTAAGTTCAAATCAACATGCATTTATTCTTTGGTATAGCAATATGGAAGGCTGATGGCATGAATATTTTACAGTAATGTTTCAATATTAAAATCCCCATATTGAGATTCTGGAGTAGCATACAAATTATATTTAACCATCAAAAAATTCATTGAAGTACTTATTAGAGTATCAGTAATAATAGTCATTAAAATTTTATGATCACTTAAAAAAGAGCACTAAATAAAGACAGTTTAGCAAATGCCCTATTTACATATTTTAACAAGACTTACATAGTAATATCAAAATCACATTGAATGTGAGAGTAAAATTAAACTTGCCCTCAAAAGAACAGATACATTATGGATCTACCCTGATAAATTTGCTTGTTTTCCCAATAGTGGGGTGAGTTGCACTCATTCATTCACTCTGCCTTTTTGGACCAGCTGGGATATTACACAAAATATGACCAAGGGTCAGGGGTTCAATCTATGAATTAAGAACAGAATTAACTAAAGAGGCTGTATAGGAATTGAGTCTTCAACCTTAGCCTCCTTTAGCACCAAGTCTGATTTTGCTCGGCTAAACACTTACACATGGACATCACCTGATTTTACATATATGTAAGTAAAGAATATGTATATAACTACTCCCACACATATATGTGTATATATAGGTGGCTCACTTTCATTTAAAACCTTTTAGAATATTTATGCAAGTTCAAGTCCTTAAGCATTTTGATATATAAAATATGAAGCTGATTTTTCACAGCATTTTAGAAAGCTGATGAAAATCATTTTCAAAACTGTGGGCCCTCACACTTTGCACCTCGATCCAGTGTAGACCATAAAACTAAAAAATTAGTGGGATTTGTTTTCTTTACCTTACATGTGTAAGGTTAAGAGTGATCACTGTAAATTCAATGCACTTGAGTAAACAGTAGGCCAACAGAAATTCTCAAGGAGAGATATATGTAGGTAGTCAGGGAAGATGGGTGGCCTGGGGTCAACAACCAAGTCTGCTGAGAGTAGCCGTGCCATTGACACAGGTCACTTTGGTTTCCTTGGGACGAGTGATTTACTGGCAAACACATTCAGTAGAACCCGTTAGGCTCTATCAGAATTTGAGGCTCATGGTGGCCAATTCATTTGACAAGACATGCAGCACCACAAAATCCAATGAGGAATAAATAAGCCACGCCATATATGAGTCCTTAGCTATTTTCCTCGTTTTCCTGTTTAGTGCCTTTACAAAATGTCTAAAACTATCAAATCAGAAAAGTGAAAGACTTCCTAATATCATACTGTTCTGATTGTGTGTGTGTGTATACACATGCTCATGTGTATGAGAGAGGGAGATAATTATAGAAATTATAGATTCTTATAATCAGAAATTTATAGAAAATATGAAATACAAAATGTCAAGTGATGCATTCTGAAGTATTATCTAAATAAACAAAGAAAAAATATCAGAACTTTTTGGGACCGCCTTCATTCTATGGTGGTAACAAATTCATCAAAAAGCCCATGATCACCATTGTTCCTGTTTCCCTTCTTCAAAGAAATAGGAATTAAGGTCTCTCACTGTCACTGGCTGCCAAATAAGTAAGTTTCAGCAACACCTTATATGGCAGCTATATGAGCTTCAGAGGTAGGACATTAACTTTTTCCTGCAAGAGTCTAGCTAATGCCAAGCAGGAGTTCTGTATTCTGAAAGGCATGACTGGTGACAGAGGACAAAAGACCACAAACAATAATTTGCAATGTATTTGGGCCCTTCTCCTGAAGCATCTTCAGCTTCCCAATGATCTTTTTTGAGCTTAATATCAAAATTCAATTACATCTTTCACGACACAGAGTGGTTTGTTTAGTTCAAGAGTTAAAAGGTACCCAGAATGACTTGATAACTGAATAATCCACAGAGAACACCCAATACATGTGGCTAGCAGAGAGGCAAATTTAACTCACAATATCTAGTCAGTAAAATACCTAAAAATGTTTTTAAAGTGAAAAGCTCATTCAATTTGAATTAGAGAAACCTTTAATATATAACACTGACTCAAAAAGATCCAAAGCATACAACCTTCTTCATTTCATGGTCCTTCCCAACGTTTCAAAAATTAAAGAATAAGCCCTTTTGATATTAAAAAAGCTCTTAATACATGCAGAATTTTTTTTTTCATATAATTAGGAACCCTCCACTCTATAGTAACAGATGGTAGAATGTAGTCTTTAAAAGCCTGGGCTGGGAAGTCAATTTCTGGTTTGAATCCCAGCCCTGTAATGTACCCATGTGATTCTGAACAAGTTACTTAATATCTTTGTTCCCCAATTTTCTCATCTACAAAATGGGTTAAAAATAGCACCTAATCCTTAGTGTAATTTTGAGGATGAAATGACTTAATATACATAAAGCTCTAATTGTAAACCATCATTATTTAATACATTTTAGATCAGCCCATCACAGAGCCAATTTGCCAGTTTAAATGCTATGCTGCCCCCAGAAAGTCCTACTCAGTCTTTTATATTCATTCATTCAATTGTTCTTATTCTCAAAGAGTTTGGACAAGGACACACCACCAAGCTAATGGCGAACCAAGAAAAAGAACTAATGAGACCTACTGTTGACAATAAGTGTGTACTTTGGTGGGGTGGAGTAATTACTTAAATAATATAAGTCAATCCTTCCTTCACTAATTCTAATTCATTCACATTTCACTCTGGCACAAAGTGAATAAGGAGTTTAATCACTTATATGTGACCTAGGAAAATGTTGACAGTGTTTGACCTCAAGGACAAAAAATATAAATATTTACAAGAATGTACACTTTTATAAGATAGTAATCTCCTCTCATCCATGGTCCTTTGATCTGTGACTATAGTTACCATTTGGAACATCTACTGAAATATCCTCCATTTTCAGAAAATAGTTCAAGGCAGAGCAGTATTTTGAATGATGCAGAAAAGAGGACTGATCTTTAAACACATTTGGCTCACCAATCTGAAATCTGCTATTCCTTGAGATAATATCAATATTGACATAAAGTTTGGACACCAGATGTCAAGATGCAGGGTGTTTTCCAATGAAGACTCCCATCTTATTTTGCTTTTACATCAGCCAATGAATATGGATAAGACTGGAAGCAGCCCTGGATATGTATCCACAGCAGAAACTCACTGTTAAGTGGCATATAAGTGAGATTTATGTATAAAATTTTGCATACTTATTCTAGTCTAAAGCACTCAAAGCACTAACCTTGACCTACCCTATCCAGTTGGGCAAAAATCCAATTTATTATTCAATTTCAAGAATTTTCTTTTCTTTATGTTTCATTGGAAAAGTATGCCTGCCTACCTCATATAGTACTAAAAGATACATCCTAGTGATATGTGCTTAAAAGGCTTGACAAAGAGGTACAATATTGAGGGTCACATACAGTAATTATTCCATACATCCAATCAAATATACCATTGGTCGCAGCCTTGTGTGTTGTTGCCAACAACAACAGAGGGGAAAGGAGATGCAGAAGGACCTTAACCCACACGCCCAGGTAATGTTATGATAAAGCCACGCCCCTTAGAAAAAAGGCTTCCTTCAGATAGTTCTCATCTCTAGTCAACACCTGAAGTTCTCAACAATGCCATTCCCCCACTGTCATCTTGAGGAAGCAGAATGTCTCATAATTAATCAAGCCATTTGGGGGCAGGTCACCGACCACAGAAGACAAACTTTCACTCTCCCAAGTCATCTTGGCTCTGTTGTTCAGAAATAGAGATTGATGGCACACAAGGATTAATCAATTGCAGTAGATGGCTCCACTGATTTTTCCGATGAAGTGATTATTATACCTTCCAATAATATTCCCAAATCCCGTCAGGCTCTGAGGGGGGTGAATTCTGCCTCTGAAATGCTTCTCAAGTCCATCTCTTTCTAGGCCTACTGCCATCACTCTCGTGTGGACCCTCACTGTTCGACCCTTGAAAAATCCACAGTGATGTGCTGACTAGATTCCACGCCTTCCCTCCAGCCACGCTTCTCCCTTAAACACATCACTTCTCTTAAGGACAGAAGCCTTGATTGATGTCGACTGTCTACAGGATACAGTGCACGTATTTGGCCTGGAATTCTAGCAACACCCTCCATGATCTGGGCCTTATCAACTCCATCCTCATCCCCAAATTCTGCCTTTCCCGAAACTTGATTTCAGCCAGAATGATACTTACCGTACCCTGAAAATCACTTAGACCTGTGACTTAAGTGACACCCGTATATAACTGGCCACAGTTACTCTTCTGAGGAAGGTTTTTCCTCTTGACCTCTGAAGTTCTAAGAATTAACATCTCTTTAAGAATGGGAGAAAGTCCACTTCTAAAAGACTTCTTAAAACACTCTGGTCATCTTTAATTAGTTAGGAACTCAACTCTGATAACTAGTGTCTGGTTTATTTATATGGGACCTCTTCTATGCTCTTGAGAATTGATATATTTCCTTTTAGGTGTTCTTTGATCCTTCTCAACTAGATCAATAGCCCTTTAGGGGCACAGACCCTATACCTGAAATTCCCTGAACATATTAAAGTGATCTATACATAATGGAAAATTTGTTCACTATGATATTAAGAGAAATGTGTTTCTCCCTTCTATTAAATAGCTCTGATGGAACACAAAGAAAAATTATGTATATTTATAATATACAATTATATATAAATATAATATAAATGTAAGAAATTATATAATACATAGTTTTATTTATAAAATATATAAATATATTTATATATTTAAATATATTATATAGATTTTTCCCATAAAATAGTGCACACAATCATTTCCTTAGTAGGCCATGCTTTTTATTGGTGTTTGCATCTTGTAAGCTCAATTTATAAGGTCAGACTTTTCCTGAAGAAGAAATTTAGATGCATATGAATCACTCTGATTACAGGTTTCTCTTTTTCAATACGCTCTACATTGATTTGAGCCTTTTGAAGTCTCAAAATAAATAAATTACTAGTGTATTTGAAAGGAATTTCCATATTTCTAGATGAGATTGGCACTTTTAAAGATATGGAAATAAAGAAAGAAGGGGGATCTAGTCATGTAAACTAATCTAAATCCCTCCTGTAGAAGATAGCATTTTAACAATATTATTCTTTTTTTTTTCCTAGGAGTTCAAAACATTAACTTTCATAGTCACAGTTCAATGCAACTTATGACTAAACTTGACATCCATCAAAATCAATTAACTCTACCTTTTAAGAACAGGGAACAGGACAGCTTTTGTTTGCAGCATTATATAGATTAACATTACCCACATAGATGATATCATTATTATCTAGCTAAATTCCTACATCCTATGAGCAATACATCCACACAATGAGGCCAGAAAGTACTAATGTAAAATATTTCCTGCCCCTGTTCTTCTGACAGAGCAGGAAAGGTGCCAGGGACAAAGCTCCCCTATTGAGTGTCTAAGGAAATTGAAGAGTTACTTTACCAACTTTGGAAGGTACAGGGAAGGAAGCAAGACATCTGAAAACTAGTCAGATGCTTACAAATCCTTACAAGGATAACCTTACAAGGGTCACTAGACCATAGAGTTCTGAAAAGGTATCCATGTCTCATTAACAGACAGAAAGATGCTAAAGTTAATAGTAACTCAATATGACAAATATATTGAGGGTCTGCTAGTGTCGGCTGCATGCTGGGATGGTCATAAATAACTTGTGTGTGCATGTATAGCAAAATGCACAGAAACACAAACAAATATGTAACAAAGGCAGTATATAACAAAGGCAGGTCTACATAGAGAGTATACATTTATTGTGCTCAAGGGTGTATATCCACGTGGTCAAATGTACTGTTCTAGCAGGAGCATCATTTATAAATCAAACTCTACTAGCCAAGTCCATATTCCCAGACTACTATTATTTGGAAAAGATCTGAAACACTCTCCCTTTCCCCAAAATATGCGAGGTCAATATGGTTTCCACTAAGAGCTAGAAAACAGCCCAGAGAGATACAAAAACCCCATGAGTGACCACCAAAGGCCAGCCTTGGTCTCTTTCTCCCATAAATCATAGGCAATAGGGTGCTAAGCACTAAAAATCTAAAGAGGAACAAATTCCTAGAACCATGAATAGAAACTTGCCTTTGCTCATTTCTAGCAATACTGTGAGTTTCTGTTCCTGTGTTCACTTATCGTTGCAAAGATGAAAAAGCATTCGGATACTTAACAGTGTCTAATAATAGGAGACAGTTTAGAACAGAAATAATTCCAGACCTCTAAGAAACCTGTCAAAATTTCCCAGAAGTAAGAAACAATGACCTACAGTAGACTGTGGCCATGACCCTGGGGTCTAAGTGCTAATTCTAAAAAAGTGCCATGAGATATTTGATGGCAGGTGATCAAGACATCATTTTTCGCCCTATCTGGAGCAGATAATATACTCTGAAATGAATATTCGGCATACCCGCCTTCAATACCACGTGGAAATTCACACAGAGACACAAGAAAAAAATGACATTCTTTTTCAAGGCTCTACTTGAATCCATACAAGACCCAACCTTCATCTGTAGGCTACTGTTCTCAAGTTAATAACTCGGTCCCTGAAATTCTTACCCAGACTCCAGCCTTGTGGTTTTAACTGCTGTGAGTCATTTTGATTTGGATTCCCCAATATTACCTGAAACCCAGCATATCTGAACTCAACTCATGCTGAATCCATGTTCAGTACTTATGAGAGGGCTCGGATCACAGGTCAGAGGATCACCCAACAAATATGCGTTTGGTGGATTATTTCTTCTCATACCAGTTTCCATTCCACATCCCCCAATTCTGTTTTTTTCCACCCACTGGTTTCCTACTTTGCTTCTGTGAAATAACTGAGTCTTACTGAGTTGTTCCCCACCTTCCCCCCGCCCAACTCTCATTCAAACACTCACCAAATCCCTCCATCCTTTCTTCACAAACTCTGTCAGAACTGCCTCTCTGCACACATTACAACCCTCAAGCAGACGCTGTGCACCTTATACCTGGGCCAATGAAACTGTCTCCCAGCCTAGCACAATTGACATCTGTCTCTTTCCCCTCTCATCTGATCTGACTACTTCTACAGGATTAGAATTCATAAAAATAATAGCTTTGGTCCTTTTTTAGGAACCCATACTGGCTCCCCGCTGTTTGTTACATTAATTCTAAACTACCTCAGCTGTCTCTCAATGTCTCTCTAAACTGAGCCCACCCTACCTATCAATCCTTATTACATAGGGAATGTCCCCATAGCATCCTTTGGTCACTTTGGTCCTAACTACACTTAGGCAAACTCTGTACTGCGGTTTTATAGGCAAAAAAAAAAAAAAAAAAAAATCTATATTAACATTTCTTCTCTATATGAGGTTCATACTTACCGTACCATCTTGCTTCTGATTTTTTCACCTGAGAACATCATGCTTCCCTAAACAAAATTCTGGGTTGCTAGAGATGGTAATATCAGAGGCAATATTCTCTAACGATTAAGATCTGAACTCTGGAGTGGACTTCTCAGGTTCAAATCCCAGCTCCCGTAGTTAAAAGTTACGTGACCTACGGGAAAGCCTTTTAACTTCTGTATCACAGTATTCTCATGTGTGAAATGAAGATAATAACACCTACTTTATAAGGTTGTTGCAAGAATCAAATGAGCATACACACACACATACACACACACGTACATACACACACACGTACACAAACACACACACCCACATACATACATACACACAAGTACATACACACAGGCACACATACGTACATACACACACAGACACACACACATACATACATACACACACACATATACACACACATACACACATACACACACATACATACACACACATACACACACACACATACATACAGAGTGCTTAGAAGAATACATGAATGACATGGTTAATAACTCAATTATTTTTTGTTATTATTACATTTCTTGTAGCCACTATTCTTCCTTCCCCTCCCTTCCTCTCTTAACGTCAAGATGGGGGGACATCTGTCCATGCTCATCACTTCTGTTTCACCCATTCCATGCAATCCTCAAAGTGCCACTACCTGATTCCTGCCCACACCATTCTAATAAAACTGCTCTTGCCCAGTTCAGCTTTGACCTCTTTGTTGTCAAGCCCAAAAGTACTTTTCAGTTCTTTTTAATTGAACATTCAATGGCTTTTCACTTTTTTTGACCACTCCCTCCTTAAGCCTCCATTTCCTTGGCCTCTGTGATGCCACATTCTCCTGGATTTCCCTCCCACCTCTCTGATATTCTTAATTTCCTATAGATTCCTCTTCCCCTCTCCTTGATTTAATATCAGCAACCCCAGGATTCTGTCCTGAACTCACTCTTCTGTTTTAAAGAAATTTCCCCACAGCTTCCATTATCATCTGTACCCTGACAGCTCCCAGGAATCTCACCTTCAGCCCAGATGAAGATCCACTCTGCCTCCTGGATGTCTTTGCTCATCCATCCCACCTCAAATCAGCATGGCAAAAGCTATATGCATCCCTCTCCCACTTCATCCCCAAGTACTGCTCCTCATCTTGGGTTCTCTAGGGCCGGGAAGTGCAGCACCATCGACCCAGTGGCCTAAGTCAGAGACGCCTGTGTAGGTCCCTGCCGGGCATCCCTCTCATCACGTTCTGTCCACTGTGTTGTCTTCCTCCTCCAGATTCTGTTCTCTTCTCTCCCAACAGGACTGATCTCTGATTTCACTCTGTCATTGTTTCTACCCGGGATTACTGCAGCAGATTCCTAACTAGTATCTTTGCAACTGGCCTTGCCCTTGGCCACACTATATATAGTTCGACGATCTTTCTAAAACTGGAAATCTAATCATATCAGCCCCCAGGTTAAACCCTTCACTTTGTTTCCCTACTGTCTGGATAAAATGGAAACTCTTTAGAGACAATCTTTCTTTATTTTTAATTAAAACAATTTTTTTGTATTTTTTGAGGATTTTCTTTTCTTATTGACATATAGTTGCTGTACAATATTATATAAGTTACAGGTATATAATATAATTATTCACAATTTTTAAAGGTTATACTCCATTTATGGTTATCATAAAATATTGGCTATATTCCCCACGTTGCACAATATATCATTGAAGCTTATTTTATACCTAATAGTTTGTACCTCTTACTCCCCTACCCCTCTTTTGCCCCTCCCGCCTTCTGTCTCCCCACTGGTAACCATTAGTTTGTTCTCTATAGCTGTGAGTCTGCTTCTTTTTGGTTATATTCACTAGTTTGTTGTATTTTTGAGATTCCACATATAAGTGCTATCATACAGTATTTGTCTTTCTCTGTCTGACTCATTTCACTTAGCATAATGCCCTCCAAGTCCATCCATGTTGCTGCAAATGGCAAAATTTTGTTCTTTTTTTAATGGCTGAGTGGTATTCCATTGTATATAGGTACCATATCTTCTTTATCCATTCATCTGTTGACGGACACTTAGGTTGCTTCCATATCTTGGCAATTAAAAATAAGGCTGCTATGTACACTGAGGTGTACATATCTTTTTGAATTAGTGGTTTTTTTTAGGTATATACTCTTTAGGGTCAATCTTCAGCAGGACCCTGCTTGCCTTGCCAGCCTCATCTCTCATCATTCCCTTCTGAGATCCTAAACTGAACTACACGTGGTCCCATAAAGGTGCCGTTCTCCTTCATAGATTCTACTTCCTCTCTTTGGAATTCTCTCGCATCCCCTTCTCTGCTTCCCTAACTCCTCCTTGTCCTTTAGGGTGAGATATGGGTGTCACCTCTGCAATAAGCCCTCCCTAACTTTCCAAGGTTAAATCAGGCAATCCTTCTCGGTGTTTTGTTTGCACCTTCTGCATACATACAATATCCCAATTCTTGTTGTCTTATTATTCCTTGCTGTCCTTCATATAGACTGAACTCTTTGGGGACAGGATTCATGCCTTATTCATCTTATCCCCAGAACTCAACAGAGCAACTGATACCTAGTAGCTAATAAACATGTATTTATTAAATGAATGAATGAATGAAACTAGCTGCAGTTCTCAATGCATAATGGGCATCGTTATCATATTTTTGGTCTAAAAAATGTTTAAATTCATGACTAGCTTGCTGATAATGTCATGTCTCAAGGAAAGAGGTAATATTATGGGAATTAACAGTGCCATTCTTTACATTAAAGAAGCGCTGTTGGTAAAAATATTGGTGGGTGTGGAAGTGAAAGAAATCTCAAGAATAAGTGGTCATGTAATCTTGCAGTTTACAATAGTGAAAGAGGCAATGCACAGCCATGTACCTTAAACTCTAAGATATGTATATATAGACATAGATGTAAAAAAATTCAGAGTGATAATTATGTCATATCAAGAACTACAAAACTGCCCATACAACTTGACCCAGTTTTCCCTTCCTCATGGAATCATCTTAAAAGAAATGATGCAAAAGAAGAAAAATGCAGGACTTCCCTGGTAGTGCAGTGGTTAAGACTCCGCACTCCCAATGTAGGGGGCCCGGGTTCGATCCCTGGTCAAGGAACTAGATCCCACATATGTGTATGTGTGTATGTATGTGCGTGTATGTGTGTGTATGTATGTGTGTGTCACATGCCACAATTTAGGAGCCCATGTGCCACAACTAAGGAGCCCGCAAGCCACAACTAAGGAGCCCATCTGCCACAACTAAGACCTGGTGCAACCAAATAAATAAATAAATATTTTTTAAAAAAAGAAAAAAAGAAGAAAAAAATGCTATAAAGTTACATAGGATGATCACATATATAATGGGGGGAAAACAACAAATGACCCTCATGAAGCAAATAATTAGGTGAATGATAACACTGACTTTTTAATGACATGGCATTTAAGAACGCTACAGAAGTATATGTAAGAAATAATGTATGCACTATGATTATAACTATGAGATATATGCGTGACTAAAGGGATCAGAGAGAAATAAAAATAAAAATTGTATTTGCTCTAAATTTGCTTTCAAAATGGAAAAATTGAAAGATTAAAAACAGAGCTGACTCCAATAAGAAAGTGAGTCTTTAGATAATTAATTAGCCTTTACATTCTTCTTATAAATTGCTAACAATCTCAAAAGGGAAGAAAAGAATACGGTATCTTCAGAACCCAATGCGGCTAACAGTAATGTAAAGCTACCATTTATTGAACTTCTGCTATACACTAAGTCCTTTGAAACATTTTCTCTTTAGTTCTTACAATTACTTTACAAAGTAGGTACTGTTATTTCCATTTTATAGATGAGGAATTTGAGTCTCCGAGAGGCTAAATGGCTTATTCAAGGCTCAAAGCTACTAAGTGGTACAGTCAAAAGTCAGACCCAAGTACACTCTGGTTCTAGCCCAGAAACTTTCTAATACACCATCCCCACTGCAGGCCATTCTTTCACAAATTTAAATTTAAAAAAAAAACAAACACAAAAACAAATAGAAGTAAAAGAAGAGAAAAATGAAAAAAAAAATCAAAAAGAAATTATAAATAAGAAACACATACTCCCAAGCTAGCCAAGGCTTATAAAAGATGTCCAAGTACCAAATATCTTTTAGTTTGTTTTCATTGTCTTGCTTTCCATTTGCTCAGGAATGATGGTTATAGTAAGTATGCACTTATTTACCAACGGCTGGCACCAGCCACTTATATTTCAAGCATCCACTAGTGTGTGAATCTTGGGGAAGAGGAGAATCCCAACTCCCACCCCCCAACATAGGACAATTAAAACTCCAGACAATTTGCTAACCTGAACCCCAGCAGTAGGGGGTGGGTACATGCTCAGCCAATCAGAACCCCTGCCTGATCTCCTAATAGGGAATATGATTCAAAGAAGGGACTGCTGAGAACTCACTCCAGGGCCACTGCAGCAGCATCCAGTACCTGGTGCGAGCAGCTCCTGTGGTGGCCACAGCAGTGTCCTTTAGGGGATGTTCCCGGACATGAACTTGGCTGTGGTCCAGTCACTCCACTGCCCATTTCCTGAGCCTGTTTCTCTAGCATTCCCATTGACTGTTGAGCTACCAATTTCCCTGCCTATGTATATTCCTTTTCGGTTTAAGTTCACTAAAGTCTATTTCTGTCGATCGCAACCAAGTGCCCTGGCTGGTAAAATAATGTAACAGGAACAGATGACCAAGTGATAGTAAACTATATTGCTGCTGCTTTTGTGTTTGTTTGTTTGTTTGCTTTTGCCTGTTTCCTCCATCAAACAAAATGCTCCTCTAACCAGGGCAGGGTGAAACTGAATACACCACAAAATAAAATAATAAGAGAGCATTTACACACTTTAATAAAAGTCAAAATGCTAGACCCAAGGAGATCACATCCAGACTACCAGGAAAGGGTCCTTATGAAACTAATGATGCAGCTTCTTTAATCTTTGAGAAACCATGGAACTAGAAGCACCCCATCTATAGATGTGAACATGTCTAGACTCTCCAGAAAGGGGAAACAGGACTTTAGAAGCTACAGATCCTGATGTGTATCCCTTACTAAATTTTAGAGAGAATTAGGTTCAAGGCCCTATAAGCAACCACGTGTGCACTCAACCACACAACATAAACAGTAGTTGCCTTTGGGTGCTGAATTTTTTTTCCTCCTCCTATTCTGCACTGTCCACATCCATTTCCTATAATGAACAGTTAATCCTTTTAGAATAGAAAAAAATCCAAAAAACAAACTTAAATGTCAAATCATGTCCTACCATGAAAAACCTCATACCCTTCTTTGATGGGGTTATTCTCCTAGTAGGTGACAGGAATTCCACAGACACCTTGACAGTGCTTTCAACAAAATACTTAACAAAATCACCATGAAAATCCTGTGGACAAGACAGAAACATGTGGGGTGGATGATAGTAAATTTAGGAGAATTTGTGCTGAATGACATTAGAGTTAGGTGAACTCACAGCTGGATGTACTATCATACTCAAATTATGTGTATTAATGAATTGGTGTCAATTTACAAGGAAGGAGAACTCCAGAGGTGGATTGGGAATTTTTATGGTGAGTCCTACTCAAAGTTAGTTACAATGGCATGAAGACAAAGATCGCAAATTTATTACAGTATTTACAGGTGAGCCAAAGAAGATGTGTATAGGTTATACAGGATGACAAAGTGATTCTATAAGATCCAATTCAAGATGATATTTTTCAAAAAATCTAATAAGGCTAGAAGTAAAATTCACGATTAGGCTGAAAAGTCAGTTAAGTACTAAAGGCTAAGGGAATCAAAACTAGATAACGATTTATGAAAAAACACCTGAGGATTAGAGCTGACAAGAAGGTTAACAGTATCAGTGGTCTGGGAAGAGCTTCTATAATATCCAAGGGATCCAACAGATCTGGTGGTCAGTATTTAGTCGTAAAACATCAGCACTATTTTGTGCAGGTCTGAGAACCATACTTTTAAGAAGACGCTTATGATTATTTTTACTTATTAAGTAAAAAATAATTTCAAAAAAAGCAACCAGAATGATAAGGGGCCTGAAAATTATTTTAGGGAAGAATTAAAGATACTTAGCCTGGAAAAGTGTGAAGGAGGGAAAAGGAAGCACTTTCACATGCATGAAAGTATCAATATAAACTTCTGTGTGATTCCACAAGGCAAAAGCAGTGATAATCAGCTGATGCTCAAGAGAGGCAGTAAAAGAGCTACTAATATTGAGACAGAGTCAGGGCAAGGAGAGACAGGTAGGCTGTAGCTAAAGCAGCAATGCTGTACCATAAGTTTATTCCATGAAGCTAAGCTTTCTTCTTCCATATCTTTGTGCCCAGTGACTCGGCTAGAGCCTAAAACACTTAAAGCATGAGAAAAGCAGTGAGTGTGTGGCCACTAATATATATCGAAGGTCAAGGAAATCCTCAAGAGTAGATTTTCTAACCCATTTCCAAGGCACTGGTTCCCAGAACTGGGATATTACATTGGGTTTTCATGGTATGATTTCATATAGAACGACTTGTTCCTTGTGGATGCCACTAATAACTAAAATGTCTCTAATCCATACAAAAATAACTAGTTTGTGGCTATGGATTTTAAAACTGGAAGTCCCTTCATTCCCAGGTGCCATTCTTTTTTATTCACAAACATCCTGATCACTCATAATGCTTCCTCTTTTACCACTTCCCTCTACCTCTAGCTGCCATGCATTCTTACCCCCGCATTCCCTTTCTTTCCGTGCTGGTCACAATGTAGCTGGTCCTCGCTTTCTCAGATGCCAACTCAGCTTGTCTACACATCCCACTCCTGCTTAGTTCTCCTTCTACTCTGCTCCATCTAGTGGAATGCTTTTCTTTACAGCACGGTGCCAGCTTTAAGAAAAACTAACTCAACTTCGCTGTGAAGGGTTAAGAAATAAATGTATGAAAACTTTTATTTTGGTTAGGTAACTTATGTTTTCCCAAATCCCTGGACAGAAACCTAGAATTCTGACAACACGTTTACTTGAAGAAAGTGGAAATGTTCAGTATAGTAACAGCATAAGCATTACGGTCAATGAGGGCTATCCTGTCAAGAAATAAAAGACAGGCAAATGACTATTTTCTCTAGTACGGAAGCTTCGTTAGTACAGTTTTGTTCAATCTAAATTATTATTTGATAATTGTGAGATATGCTCTACGGATCAAGAAGTTTTTTTTTTCTTATATTGGGTGATAAAGTTTAAAACATTAGGGAAATGAAAACAGTCCTATGTTTTCTTTTATATTTACAGAATAGAAGGTGTGCCTGGAATTATGTGAAAATTTCATCACAGCAGCATGAGTATGATTCTCTGGAAAACATATTATATATTCCTGTAGGAGGATAATTATTTTACAATGTTCATAGAATATGAACTTTACTATAAACCTAGAGCCTGATGGTATACTTTCTTCAGATATACAGATTAATCTGCATACGATATCCTTATGATTAGAATAATGGACTTTTAGAGTTGGAAAGGATCTTAGAGTCTAGTGCCACAAATGTTAATCCGTGCCCTTTCTACACTCACAGTGACCACTCTGTGAATACAAATAATCCATTGAGCCTGACAGGATCAGATCTTAAGGACTCAAGCTACAAGCCAATTTGGAATAGGCTCTGATAACTTTTGGAGTTGAGAAGCACATGAACGAGCATGAGCCTGAGTATTACCATCATATGAATAAAAATTCCTATTTTTGAATTTGATTGGGTAAAGATCACAGAAATAAACAGAATAAAGGACATGAACAAAATGCAACCTTAAAAGTGACAGCAAGTCTAGGCAACACCACTGGCTCATTCCTTCATTCCCCAAGATGTAGCTACCGAGTTCTTTCTGAAACATACATCTAATCCTATGCAAAACAAGAACCAAACCTTCACAAACTCATTAACTTCAGTCAAAGTCTAAAATCATTAACGAGATTTCAAGATCTTTCAATATCAAGACCTTGACTCCATCTTCAACGTGGCTAGCCTGCCTCTGTACTGGCCATGAGCCTTTAGCCATACTTAGCAACTTTCACTTCCTCCAAAGAGCAAAACTCTCTCAAGGCCTCTGAGCTTTTGCGTCAACGGACTCTCTACCTGGAGCTCTGTTCTCCTGTCCCCTATCTTTCACCAGGTGCGCATTACTCTGATATCATCTTATATATCACTTTTTTCAACAACCCGAAACTGGATCAGATACTCCACCCACGTGCTCCCATGCCCCCTTGCTGCCAACAACCTTCCTTCCCACCACCGGCTAGACAGTAAAGTCCTTCACCTCCTATTCACTGTTGATCCTCATCACCTAGAATCCTGCTTGAAACAACAGAGGCAGTTAATACACCATTGTTAAGTGGGTCAATGAATAAACGAAGGAATGAAACTAAGACACCAGGGAAACATTGGCACATAAACCAATGAGCTGACAGTGGACATTTCAGGGTTCTGTTTTCTTAAATATAAAAATAGGAAAAAAAGATATCTTTTCCCAAACATGTTTGGATGCCAAATAATTTTGCTCATCGGGTTTGTATGGATATAAGATAGCACTGTTAGAAGCAAATTTAAGACATAGTGAGTTAAGTCAGAATGGAGTAACTCTGGGAGGGAAGTAAAATTCCCCTATGGGACTCATTACCTCCAAGAGCTAAGTCACTCCCTGGGGAGAATTTGATTCTTATATAAGAATGCTAATTTTTTTTTCACCAGGGCAGAGTCTAATCAAGTGTGTAAATGCTGCGATACACCAAGCCGCAGAAGAGAATTAATGTTCCTCTTGTGGGTGGGTTCCTGAAATGTCTTACCACCAGGAAGTAACACAGGCACTGAACAGAAACAGAGATCATTAGAAACAGTTATACAAAACTTATGAAGAGAAAGACCCTTGCTTTATGTGAACATAAGAATTTGATCATCTTTTTCTTTTGGTGCCCTTGAAGTAGAGACTTAGGTAAAATACCAAGTCATATCCACATTCACAGGGCTCAAAGTAAGAAAAAAAGTCAGTTTACAATTCCTTTGGTTGTCTCTTGTTGTATTCGAACACTACGTGAATAATATTATCTTAGATACTCTAGTGAGTTCATTCTTCCCTTGCTTAAAAAAAAAAGAAAAAGGTCACACATACCCACAAAAATGAAAACTCTGACACCACTATTATAAGCAAAATCCTGGTGAAGTGGTGAATGGTGAAATCACTGGAAATATTGGGGAAATAACTTGACTTTTAAGCACATATTGTTTTATCGTGAAGTCAGAAGCAGATGACAAATAAACAAGGCGAGTGCTGTGAAAAACGATTTGCTTCATTCTCTGTGATCAGAGAGGGTCTCTTTCATTCTCTGTGATCAGAGAGCCTTCGATGTCCCAAATCTCAATCATAAATTATCAGCTTGAATTATTCTTCCAACACAGAACGATCACTGAATTATAGTAAGACTTCAGAAGTTCTGTCCACCTGCTGATCAAATTTCATTTTTGGCCTTTTTTTTAACTGTTAGTAAAACTAACACACACACACACTCACACACACACACACACTTAAACCTTATAGGAAAAGGCTTTCACCTCTGCCAAATTTCAGCTGGGAACAAATTTTTATGGCCAGCTAATAAACCTGCTGAAAACAGGGCTTGATAATGAAAACCCTCCCGAGCCCTTAACCACAGTGTGCGCGGCTATAATAAAAAGAATTAATGCAGTCAATTTGTACTAGTGTTCTCAGAACAAAAAACCCTATTTCAACCACAGCCTTTTCAACAGCTGATTGGCAGCTCTGCCCATTTCCACTCTGCAGTGTTGTCAGGAGTCTTCAACATGATAATGAGCCTGTCACCATATTCAAATAGCCCTGTGACAGCAAGTTTTGTGAGTGTGACGTCCACTGCAAAGGGTCTGTCAAAAAGCACCTTTCAGAAAATGAAAAGAGAATGCTTTCCTGATGATAAACCTAATTTCTCCATAGATAAAAGAGTGAGATTTTTCATCAGATTTTGTCAGTGTTGTGTTGTGATGCATTTATCCCTTCAAATGTTCCTGTTTCCCTTTGTTTTTAAATATACCTAGATTTAGATTTGTCAGTGACGGGGAAAAAAAAAATGATGATGAAACACAACTTTGGTTCCAGGAAGCTGAGTCCATCAGGTTACCACAGAGGGGGAAAAGGGGAAAAGGAGAAAAAAAAATGGATGCTTTTTCTAAAATGTTAAAAATTGGCACGAAGAGTGAGAGGCTAACTTGTTACCAGTTGCCTAGTCAGCTTCCAAATTCTGTAGGCCTCCCTCACTGAGGCCAGTTGTCTCCCCAGAAACACCCACAGGAGATTGCTCTGTTCCAACTGTCTCCCACAGAGAGACTGTGTCTCAGTGACTTCCTCTGTGAGAATCTGTGACTTCACAGCAGAGAGAAAGCTCCTACTTCAAGATCTGAGGGTTAGATTACCTTGGTACATTGTGTTGGCTTGCCAACAACTGGGAAAATGTGTTTTCATCACACTTGAACACATTAAGTAATTTGGTGTGTGACAAACATGTTAAAAAGTATTATTGTTGTGGAAAAAGCCGTTTTTCTTCAGTTATGAAGAATGATTTTATAAAGAGCCCAGGTCTCTAGAGCATTATTTAACTTCCTGCTATTTTACCCCCCAACCTAGACCAAATCTCAGTGTGTTCAGCATTAAGACAAAACTCTAACTCAGGTATTTTCTCAGAAGGGGTTGGTACATATATGTGTATATGTGTAGGTATATTAATGTGTATATAAAATACACGCCCCCTATATATACAGTGTATGTATATAAAGCACATAAACATACATATGTATATATATTATACGTGTATAAAATCCGTGCACCATACATACATACTGGGTGTATAGAAAATGCATACACATACATATATATGTATTATATACATATATAATGCAAATATGTACACATGCACATATATACACACACGAAGTAGAAAGAATGTCAAGCTGTTACTCTTTGTGAGACACTAAAAAGTGTCTCAGATTTTAATAAAATTCACACACTTGTACCCAAGAAAAACAGGATGGCTCTCTGGCTTTGATAGTGGAAGAAGTATAAAGAGCATGGGGATGAGGAAGCAGGGGTACAAGAAGCCAGCAGAGAACTGTCATTCTCTTACTCCCGAGGTGCCCTGAATACCACCTTTAGCAAATAAACACATGCAAGAGGTCCCGAAGTCTTCGAAGAAAGAAAACCAATGTCGGAATTTAAATCCAACACCTACTTTATCTCAGGCTCTGTGACAGCAAAAGAACCTTATAGAAAATACATATACTCTGCCCAGTAAACTACCATATGATTTAATTCCTTAATATTCTTATATTGAACTATTTTCAAACATTTAAAAAAGATATTACAATACACACATAACCACATGTTTCACTAGTCTGACTTTAGCTGATGGTTTACTGATACAAGTCCCATTTTTAAAGCAATGTTTCCTTTCAATCCTCTGATCTCATGGCCACTTATGTATCTAGATGTGATGAGAGCATTTGTGAAACCCTTTGGCTATTCAAAAGCAGTGGAGTCAGTGGAATTCTCATTCTCTCAGTTTCAAGTGAATACAGTCCTAGTTATGTCTCGATTTGGTTGAGATCTGAATATGCCAAAAAGGCCTACTAATTAAGGAAGCTGACGATTTCATGTTTTTATATGTATCATATATATATATATATATATACACACACACATATGTCAGCTTACACGACTAGAGAATTTTCCTAATTAAAAGTTAATACGTTTTGGTGTGTGAGTTGGTGAGGGAGGGTAGAAACTTAATCTTTGCATAGAGGTTATTCTAAATACACCAGGATGATCAAAATTAAAAATACAAATTAGAGGTATTTAAGAAAACAAAAAAACATGATTCACCTTTACTAGTCAACAGATAGGGAAGCTGAAATTATTAAAGAGTTTCTAGTTTTTAAAGCCCAGAGTAAGAAAAAGAGGCAAAGGGGAAATGTGGGTGGAGTAGGGGATGGGGTCTCCCCAATACGTGTAAAAGCAACTCCTGAAAGAAGATAAAAGTAACTCATGAAGGATCAGCCACAAATCTGACTGATCTTAACTTCATCAGCTGGACGGAACTATTATAAAGCCAATAAATAGAGCTGTAGACAGCTGGCCTTGTGTAATACCCTGCCTCTTTGCCTAAATGTTTAAACCATGATTTACTTGGGATTTAAAAAAAAAAAAAAAAAAAAATCTCAAACTCAGCTATCCCCAACATACAAAGCAAATTCCAGAATCTTGAAGACTTTTATTGTCTCTGAAAGTCATTGTCACGACCCTAATCCCCTCATTAAAGCTAAAGAAAGGCTGGGATGGCATTAAAATGAATGCAGACGATTTGCAGCAATCTCCTGCTCTCACCACCTCCAAATGAAGGCAGGCACATTGCATAATCCAGGCAGCAAGAGCTCCTGACAGGTGGATGATTTATGCTCATAGTCAGAAGAATCGGAGGGCCTGCAGAGGAGACAGCATGAGGTAGGTGGTGGCGAGACAGATGCTCTCAGTGGGCTTGCGGGGGCTGGCAGGCTCCAGCTAGTTCAGGTGCAACCTGGACACTTTAAGTGCTGAACTCTGATTGCCTAGATTCCAACACTCTGATGTGCCATTTGCAATATGATATGCAACGTACACAGTGAATAAACTGTCAACTGCAGGCAGGCACTGTATACACGCATGTACCCCTTCCGTGCATAGATGTTATGGACACAGGCCCCAGCACATAAGAGAAAGGAAACCCATTTTTTGTCAAACGATTACTCTAGTGCAGATGTAAATGTTATGAAGCGCAAGGATCTTCAGTCCCGAAAATGTTTAGCCCAGGTAGGGTAAGCGGAGAGTGACAAGATTCCCTAACAATTAGATCAATATTAAAGATTGCACAGCGGGATTAGGAGAAACACACCTCAGCAGAAAACCGACATTCCTGTCAATTATATTAATTATTTTTCAGATACATGACATGCCTTCATGACATTTCCTTCTGAGAAGGCATTTGAATATTCGAGAGGAAAATGAATAAGGGGTGGATAAAAGGAAGGATCCCTAAAGGGTTGAACTGCTTTGAAATCAATCTTTAGAACAGTTTTTTCAGAATTTCTCTCAATAGCCCCAAACAATAACAATCTGGTAAAGATTATGGTATTGGTTAAAAGGGTAGATAAACCTAATTATAGCTATCGACGACAAATTACGGCCACTCCGATATCTAATAGAAGGTATTAGCCAGCATTTGACTGGTCAGCAGTAACCCACCAATGGCTGGAGAAATTCACTCCATAGATCTACACGGAACTGTATAGATTACTGTTGTCCTGCTCAGCCCAGTATCTCTGAGGCACAGAGCTCCAGGCATCAGTGAAAGGGCTAAGTACCCAAATGGACAAGCTTCGGGTTATCTTGGATGAATGCGACTTTACTTTTAACTCCTAATACTGCAGGGTCAAAGGTAGAACTGCCAATGAGAATTAAAAGACACAGCCATCCCTTTAATTAGATAACAGTATTCAAAGACTGGTAAATTCCCAAGAAGCCACTTTGCAAAGCAAGAGTTACAGTGTTCTCCTGGGGGGTAAGGGGGGAGGTGGGCACTGGGCTTTTTTCACCTCTGCACCACTAAAAGAGAAATTTTTAAAAGAACAAAATGGAATACATTGTAAGTAATTCAAAGTGCCTCCAGACTTTACAGTTCTCCCGAGAGAAAAAACTCAAACAATTTGAAGTCTTCACAAACTGCATCCAAATCCTTTTTCTAACTTCATTAAGCTCCGGTGCTTAAAAATCATTCATAGCAAGTACTTTAATTAGAGACAAGCCAGTGCAGGAAGAGCTGGACAGGCAGTGCGTCCGCCCAGTAATAACACTGCCTGGGGTGGCAGTTTCTTACTCAACGACGCAGCTTAGTAAAGGGGCAAACCAGGGGCTGATACCTTTCCTCCTCCCCCAAAAGGAAACTGGGGATGTGGGTAGGCGGGCAACAGAGAGAGATTCAAATGTCGTTCTGGCCTCATCAGTATTTCGCCAGGTTACCATTGTATGTACAGAGAAAGAATGGAAAATGTATTGAAGAAAGCAAGTTTTAAGAGAAGCAGAGAACTAAGTCATCTGTACTGTGTAAGCCTATTTTTCCGTTTTTGTTTCCCTTCTTTCCTCTCTCCTCCCTGCTTTCTCTTTGTTTTCTCTTTTTCTCCACGCCAAACCTTCCAACCCCCATACTCTGGGACCAAAACCATTGCCACGAGATTTGCAGTATATGGGTACAAAACCAGCATTAAAGCTGTGGGTGCCATATGGAACTCTGAGCTGCTGCCATTGGTGGGATATTCTAAGGTCAATAAAAGGGTGGAAAGGAGGTAGGGAAAGGGGAAGGAGGGGAGGACATTCCTATGCAGGAGTAATTTATACTCTCTACTTTCCCTGCTGGAATAATGGCTTTGAGGCAGAACTTGGGAAGACAAGTAAAGAACTTGCAGGCTCCCAGCGACCTGCAACCTTAAACCCAAGTTATTTAGAGACCTAAAACCACAAAAACAACAAACCTAAAACAGCACAGTTTTGAAGGGATGGCATGATTGTTAAAGCTCGAGGTGGAGGCGAAAGCCCTTTCTTCACTAATGACTCACATACTGTTTACCCTGAAAAGCTAGAAGTGAACGAACACATTAGCATGTCCAAAAGTAACTGTAGATGCCATAAATTACACTCTGGAAAAAGTTAGCCATGATCTGGATGAGAAGTGATTCCATGGCTGCAAGGTCATTCGTTTCTGGTCCATGACAGACTTGTGTGCTGTTCTCCCACAATCCACAGAGGGGTCTCTGTAATTCTGGCAGGTTCTGCCGACCCTGCCTGTCACCTTCAGATCTCATACCCACAGGGGAGGGTCTTGGGCTGGAGTCACACAGAGCATTACTGGGGACCTCTGACCCCAGTAAGTCATGGAGAGCGGCAGTGTGAAGACAACCCAAACCTGCTGTGAACGCAGCACTTGGTCATTTAGAAAAAAATTCCAGGAAGATGACATTTGAGACCAAGCAAAACAGATCTGTTTTGGGTTTAGCTAGGCAGTGTCCTGAATGCTTAGACAACAAAATAATAGTGATGATAATGATACTGATAACAGCTGACATTAACCAAGGGCTGATATTTATCAGACAGGGTGCTAAGTATTTTAAATTTGTTATCTTATTTAATCCTCACAGCAAACTCCATAGGGAAGGCATTATTATTATGATCACTATTTTATAGATGAAAAAACCGAGGCTGGAGACATTAAGAAACTTGTGAGTAATCAGCCGCCTAACAACTCAAGGCTGCCTATCTGAAAATTCTATGATCTTAACACGCTATGTCGAATGATGTGTTTATAATACAATTCCAAATGTATTCTCTTTATTTTGCCCATATATGAAACCCGTGCCTTTTTAAGATACCACACTACCTAATGGAATTTTGCAATGTTAGAAACTAAGGATTCAGCATTTTCCACTCTACTTTCCTCAGCCTAGAATTTCGTTAAAATATCCAGCCATGAAGAAAAAGGAAAGTGAAAATAAAGCAAAAGAATGAGGTATAGGTACCTTAGCAGGTCACATGAGAAGACTTTTTATCCGTGATCTCTCTCACTGTGATGGAGGGGAGGCATAGGAAAGGCCCTGCAACTAACCTCTGCTTCCCTGGCCCATTAGCTGTTTTCCAATGTGCAAATGACTCTGGTCTCCCAGGACCGTTTAAGAGTTCAGCCGACTTCAGCATTCACTCCTTCTGGGTTTCCAGTTAAAATCAATGCATTAACTGCAGTTGCTAGTGAGATTCTGTAACTGCAAGTTAAGTAAGAAAGGTGAGGAAGGGAAGAATTCCCAGCTTTATAAGCTTAGGAACTTCCAAAGAGGCCAGTTCCCGAGTGGCATTAAAATAGAAGTAGAATTCCCTGTAAAAGCTGGGGGATTTTGTTCTTTTCTACCTTAACAAAAGTTTTGATAGATTTTCTCTGCTGGAGCACATAACCAAATAGTTAAAGATTTGTGAGATAACCAGGAGATTCTCTATCTAATATTTCCTAGGCACACAGAGTTTGAATTGAATCGCTGTTCCTTTTACTTTGTCACCATTAGTGGAGCTTTATTTTTCTACACTGTCCCCTCCAGATTCTAATTAATGACTTCTCCGGAGACCTACAGACATATATGAAATCGTTGAGAAATACATTTGTTCACAGACCACAAATGTGGACCTGTTGACTGCAAAGCAGGAAAGTGATGCTACCAACAGAAAATGAAATCATCAGACAATGACCTGGACTGCCTCTTGGGCACAGATGCTAGGCACCGGCGGTCTCTTCTGCTAAACAATAGCCCATGATAGCCTACCTGGAAAGGGTGTAGTTCAGAAATACCAGCGGCTCCAACAGGATTCAAACCGTTCCTAAGAAAAGGTAGAAGCAGTCTACATGGAAACATTAAGAAATAATCCTGCGGTCCTACAGATAGCAACATTTACAGAAATCAGAAAACAGTCCTGTGATTGCATAGCCCTCTTATTTTAGAGTATCTATAACAAGGAATGATTCTGGAATTCTAATTGTTCTGGCACCAAAACCATTCGCTGAAATCAAGGTCTCCTTGCTCACAAAAGGAAGTAATAGCAGAGAACGGTGGCTTCCATGTGCCAGAAATAATATTTCGCCTCAACACTCTGGTAAGATCAACTAATTAAGAGAAAAACCAAAAGACTTCATTATGAATATCAGTAGAGCAATGGGCTTCAGCATCTGAGAAATCAGGAACGAATTCTGGCTTTGCCATTTACTAGTTGTACGACCTTAGGCAAGTTATTTATATGAGTTATTTAAAATGGGTCTTATATAGAAAACAGACTTATGGTTACCAAAGGGGAAAGGGGTAGGGGATAAATTAGGAGTTTGGGATTAAGAGATACATACTACTATATATAAAATAGATAAACAGTAAGGATCTACTGTACAGCACAGAGAGCTACATTCAATATCTTGTAATAAACTGTAATGGAAAAGAAGCCGAAAAAGTACATATATGTATAACTTAATATTTTGCTGTACACCTGAAACTAACACAATATTGTAAATCAACTATACTTCAATTTAAAAAACAGGTATTACTTTTCTCATTTATATTCATTAACATATGAAATGTCTATGGGCAAGACAGGTGAAAAACAATGGCATTTCTCATCTTCTTTTCTTTTTTTTTTTGAGACAGGATATATCTATTGCTGTATCATCAGGGTATTCAATATAAATTCAGTACAATGTGACTTCTGAAATACTATTCTGTCATGGTCACACACATGTAAAGGAAAATGTAGAAATGATTTATATATGATGATAGCCCAGGAATTGTTTCTAAAATCATTATTTATGACAAAATTATTTCTATATTCAAGTTTTAATAATGGAACTCAAAGCCTACTAAAGTAGACTAAAAAAGAAGAAATAATTCATCAGTTATATTTTATTGAGCAACTACTATGTGATCGTTGTTCTGTTAGGTGCCATGGTAGACTAAAATATAAACAGATAGAGTCCCTGTTCTGAAGCTGTTTATGCTTTGCTCTATGGTAAATACTAAGTGACAAATAGAATAAAAAAAATTAATATCGATATTAACACAATATTTTCTGATTTCTTATTTGTTTACTAGGCACTTTGCCAAAGAATATTACAACTATTACCTCATTTAAACCTCAAAACAACCCTCTGAGGCAGTGAGAATTACAACCCCCCATTTTACAGATAAGGCTTAAAAATTTGGGTAAAGCAACTTGTTTGAGATAACACAGCAAGTAAGTAATAAAGTTTGGATTGAACTCAGATTCTATGCCTGCACTGTCCAGTAGGTTGGTCACCAGCCACATGGGGCTATTTAATTTAACTAAAATTAAATAACATTAAACATTCAATTCTTCTTTTGCATTAGACACATTACAAGGGCTCGATCCACAGTCACAGACCCCATCTGATCTGAGACACAGAGCTTTTCATCTTTACACTCTACTTCCCTACATGAAATTAAAATGCTAAGTCGTATGAAACAATATAAAGGCTGGTAAAATTCAGAAGGGAGAAAAATCTATATAATTGTAAATAATCAGGCTTATGATTATTGATGATGGATCATAAATTCCATGAGGGCAGAAACTTGTCTGTCATGTTCACTTTTTTAACCCTGGCATTAATAAAGTGATTGGTATGGAGCCATGCCTCAAAAATATTCATTGAACGGGTGGATAAAAAGTGGATGAATAAATGTTTGAAGATGGGTTTGGCGAATATGTATGATTTCGGTCCATAAGTTGCTAGAAAGCAGCTTCCAGAGGAATAACCCGACCCCAACTCTAGATGTTATAATGAACAGGCTGTATTTCTTGGACAGCACATAGAAATATTTACACCGATTAGACCATAAGGCCAGAATCCACATTCCTTCCAAATATTTCCAAATTATGCATGAATTGATAATAACCTAAGACTGGCTAAGGTCAGAGTAATTGCCACTTAATTGGCTTCAAATATACTAATGATTATGATAATGTTGATACTGAAGAGACTTAATAGGCCTGGAGATAAATGTCTAAGGGAGCAGGGGGTGAATCCGGGGGAAGGGGGGTGGGATAGGGAGGGGATAATTACGGAGGTCATAAGCTTGGAAACCACCAAATGGCAACTCACTATGGTGATGAAGAAACTTCGCTTTTAGAAGAAATTTTGGAACAAAAGAATGTTCAAAAGGTGGGGCAGGGGGCGGGCAGAGGAAGGAAGGGGAAGTTGTATGCCCCAAAAAAGTTAGGTATGAGGGAAAAGTTTAATTGGGGGAAATTAACTGGACATAGAAAAGCCACTAAATAAGGGCTCAGGAGGCCACAAGGAAAACACTTGTAGCTGAGAACTGAGAGGCAGGCCGGGCAAAATGAACTTCACTTCCTAAGTGGGTAACGTGCTGGCTGGAACTGAGAAACAGAACCAGAAATTAGTACAGAGCTAAGCAGAAACACATGCTAAGTGAAACAAGGTAATGCAAATGATCTCATTCTTACATAGTCTACTCCTTCAATTCCCCACATCCCAAATGTACCTAAAAGATGCTCATCCAACAGTCCAGGCATCTAAAGCTAGGACTACGCAGCCTATGTAGAAAAGACTTCACAGTTGAAAATGTAATCGTTGAGAAAAATAGGGAAGGGATTATGACTTTAGATACACATCATTTTTGGAGAGACAGGTTAACCCAAGGGCAATCACTAAGAAACCCTCCCTCTGGGTTCTGACATCGGGCCCATGATATTCCAACCGCCGTGTAGAAGCAGGGGCTCTTACAATTGGGGCTTTAAGAGTGGAAATCCTAACCCTCCTCTCAAAGGTCTCTATAAAGCTTCCTGCTTCCAAAATCATTTCCATGTGCTTCTCTTTTAATGGCATGATTCACAGTCACGTCAATATTAAAAAGCATATAAGCTGAAGTCAGGTAAAAACAAAATGAGGATGTGGATACTCAGCTGAACTCCATCGCACCTGGGAAGCAGCTTCGAAGGCGCCTGGGCTGTGCTATCTGCCCGGGGAAGGCTGGGTGGGAGTGGCAGGGCTCTGATATTTGTTCTCGTGGCCACAAAGCCACACTGGCTCTCAAACAGCACAATCTGCCATTCACTTAAGTCTGGTTTGCCAGGAAGCCCAAGGATGGACTCCCCACCAGTACCATCAGGCTCAGGGAATTTGGCTAGCACCAGGCACCCCAGACTTCTGCCAGCTAATTGGCTTTGGGGAAGCCGCTGACCTACTCTCCACTGAGTGGCTTTTGTGAACCTGGAACCCAGCCTGCCGCTCATCATTGATCAACCTTGGCCAAGCCAGCTGGCTTATTCCTTTGCAGACAGCTTGCCTCAGGGAAGCTGGTTGGTGGCTCGACAACCTACTAAGAGAGAGAGACGCAAAACTCCAGAACAATCTCTCAAGAAATAGCCAGTGCTCGCTTTCTTTTGAGGGAGACTTCAAAGTGAACGAAATCATGTCTGATGCCTTGGATAACACAGAGGGAGCAGAATTCTGTGTAGCCTCACAAGCACGGTAACTAACACGTTAGGAATGGTGCCCAAAGGAAATAAAACCATGGAGCTCTTCATGAAACGGGCCTTATTCAAATATATACCAGAATTCCTTTACATTAAATTTAAGCACAATGTCACAAACAACAGGGCCACATTGATATATGCGGGTATTGGTGAAAAGGAACAAAAATCTGTTGTCTGGAGGCTGGTGGGGAAAAATTCCAACAGAGTCCTATATGGCGGGGACCTCCCCTCCCCACTTACCATGCTGTCACTAGACTTCTCGTGTAAGAGCAAATGTTGAAGCAGGTTCTTTCCCCCTTGGGGCAAAATCCATTGGGGATTTTTAATAATCCAAAAGGAATAAAAATTGGTAGCATATTAGATAAATGCTGGCTTCCTATTTCAAATTCACAAATGGAAATGACAAATGAGGACAATCAAATAAATGATTAACTATTAATAGTATTCCCATTAAAGCACGAGGAAGGGAGCTAAGAGAACCGTTCCTTATAATTGCAATCTTTCTGTCCTCTCTCACACTAAGGCGGCGAGCGAGGGTAGATGTATTCAGTTCAAATAATTCTCAGTGCTGTGTTTGGTAAGTTCACACAAGAGAATCTCTCCACTTCATTTCTAATGTAATTGTTATTTTCGAAAAATATATAAATATAAAATGGTTCCAGAGAACCAAAGGTCCACAGGAAATATGTGATAGACTAAGACTCACATGGGTTAGATACAGAGTCATGGACAAATCTTTAAAACATTAGTATTTCAATTTTCCCCATTTATAAGACAGATAAGATTGTAATATCCCAGCGGTCCACTATGGCCACATCCTCAAAACAACTGAGGCAGATGGTACTCAAAGTCAGTGACTCAGATTCACTGCTCTCTACAAAAGCAAAACTTATAAGGAATTTGGTTCTGAACTTCACTTAACTAAAAACTGGAGCCAGAGAGTAAAACTATGTCACGAAACAAAACGTTCCTCTCTGCTGCAATTGGGATTTAAATAAGATGTCACACACTGCTTGACCCCCAAAATCGGGTTCCCAGAAACTGAACAGCTTAAGTGTTACTGATGTTTATTCACAGTTTATAACTGGCAAGTTATTCCAAAGTTTATGTTGAGATCTCAAGAATCTCATAGTGGGAAGTCACCATGAAAGATCTTCTAGTCTAATCCCCACATGACACTTGAAATTGTTCTCTACATCATCTCTCATAGTGATGGGAAACTTACTGCCTTTCAACACAGTTCATTCTATTTCCGGACATGAAGTGAAGAACTCAAAGCGATCAAGTGAGCCCTGGTTCGGAAAAAAACTGGTTTATTTAAGTAATCTTTTAAGAGCTCAGTATCTCATAATACCCATAGCCGCTGAAGAATCCCAAGCTAAATACATAGTAGAATATTCCTACTGTATTAAACAAATACAGAACATAAGCAGGAGAGCCAGAACGCCTGCTCTAAAATCCAGACTCCATCATGCATTGTGAGAACTTTGGCCAGTAACATAATCTCTCTAAGCTTGTCTTTCCTCTGCGAAATGGGGAAATACCCACCTCTGGAGGTCACCGTAAGGATTAACAAAAAAAATAAAAATCCAACTAAAGCACACAGTACATAGCCTAATGCACATTGAGCTCTCACGAATAAGTGTTATTACTCTTACCCTCAAAATCTTTGCTATTCATTTTAAGACTATTCAGGCTTTCATACCAACAAAGCATGACAAAAAACCCCAAAAAAGTCAGCATCTGGTAGTGCAGTACCTGTACATGAAATAAGTCTTCATGGCACCTTAAGTATACTCCCAACAGCTTAATGTCAAGACAGAGCTCACGAAAACGGTGCTCTTTGCTATTGCTTACATTATAACTTGGGAGTTTTGTTTAATACTCTGCATTAATGAGGGAGCTTCTTAGGATAATATTACAACAGAGAGTGCAAGAAATACCAGTGAGGTCAATGCAGTTCTATTAACTGTCATCTAACAAAGAAATATTTTCCTTGAATACCATTAAAGCTTTCTCCTTTTCTTTGTTCTCCTTTTTGAAGGCAGTAGGAACCCAAATTTCCCTACCAATAATTTCTGTTTTCGACTTGGTAGCATAATGATATTAGACTTGGGGAAAAAAAAATTCACCTTGGCAATGTCTTCTTCAGAGGTTTTCACAAAAGATATTTTGCTAGGATAAATTGCACTAAGCAGGTTCTTTAAGTCAGCAAAAACAAATCTGTTTGTTAATAAATGGGCTGAGTAGTTTTTGTATTTTTTAAAGAGAATCTACCTGGAAAAAATGCTACAGCCTTTAAATGAACATTTTATTAAAATGGAAGATATGAAACAGAAGGGTAATTAGATAAGTTGCTCTTTGCTGCTTCTGCTGATAGGGTAAACCCAGAAGACTCTCAGAGTTCCCACTGCCATATATAAATCAAAACACAAGCTGGAGTTGCAGCAAAACAGTTCTGGGATAATTTTTCTTTATAACCTGGGGGCTCAAGACAACTGATTGGAGAGACGTAATGGCAGCTAAATGAATAAATGCATAATCTGTGCTCTGTCTCATATGTATATATGTGTACACACACACACACACACACAATGCCTTCTCCAAACTAAAAAGTAGAAATAGGAAGTATACACTATGGATTATGATAAAATAGCTCAGAATAAATAGGGTCTCTGGACAAAGAATCCTCTACTGCTGAGGAATCCTCTATACTCCTATCATTTTTTCCACTCAAAGATTCCCTAAATATGAGGTAGGTCTTATTAATCGATGAGACAGAGCAAATGATGAGGGCCTTCCATTCTACACAGACTGGCAACGCTTGATGGATTTTAAATGATGTGGCAAGCCAAAAGATTTAAGCAGGGCATAGACGGCATGAGCCTTTTAAGGTACTAGAGAACCAAGAAATGAAAATGAAAGATCATTCTAGATCTTCATACTTTTTCAGGTTAATTTCTTTCCCAGGGACCTATCTAGAAACAGACACTAACTCAGCTTGACCAAAATGAACGGACTTGAATGCATTGTTCGATGCAGTATCTTTTTTTAAAATTAATTAATTAATTAATTTTATTTTTGGCTGCGTTGGGTCTTCGTTGCTGCGTGCGGGCTTTCTCTAGTTGCGGTGAGCAGGGGCTTCTCTTGTCGTGGAGCACAGGCTCTAGGCACTTGGGCTTCAGTAGTTGTGGCACATGGGCTCAGTAGTTGTGGCTCATGGGCTCTAGAGCACAGGCTCAGTAGTTGTGGTGCACAGGCTTAGTTGTTCCGTGGCATGTGGGACCTTCCCGGACCAGGGCTCAAACCTGTGTCCCCTGCATTGGCAGGCAGATTCTTAACCACTGTGCCACCAGGGAAGTCCCTCTATGCAGTATCTTTAACCTTGCCATTCTCACCTCCACAGCTCCTGATACACAATGCCTTCTCCAACTCACTCTATGCGCAATAGTCTAGCTGCTCAGTTATCCTGTAAAGACCTTTCCTGGGCCGATCCCCACCATTATCTGTATCTTCAGTGGCCTCATTAAACTCCAGGTGAAAAGTCTGGTTTCGCCATTCAGAATCCTAAGGAAAAGCCCCTTCCTTATGAACGCCATTTATGCATGTATCTTAGGCACAAACCCCTTGTTAAACCAACAAGTTCTGCTGCTTCCTGGGAGTGCCAGCACTGTTTCCCATTTTCTCCACCCTTCAATGAGTATTTCGGGCCACTACAGGCCTGCTGTACTGAGATGGTGGGCAATCGACCCACACTGGAGCAGGAAAGACCCCTTTTTGGGTCAAGCCTGCAACATGGCTTGACAGAGCTACAGGAGGGGCCTGAGAACATGACATACCTGACTTTCATCTCACTCCCACTGATATGCAATGGGACCTTGGCTAAGTTACTAAAACTCTCTGAACCTGGAGTTCCTCATCTGATTAATGAGAATCTGACACCCAGGGTCCCACTATTTTCCTCTCAGTGAGTATTAAGGTGATAATAAGACCGTAATATCCTGTGCCTTTCCACATTGAATAACTTATTTCAAATGCTGATTCCCAACCACTGCTTTGACCTTACCCTGAAGAGGAAGACTCACGATTATACCATACCTTGTAAATTGCCAGCCTAGAATCTTCACCCTTCTATTTTTTAGACTTTTAAAAAGTGGAGGAAAATATTGAGCACCTCTGTAATAGAAACTTACTTTAAAGATGTCAAATCAGATATGAAAGGTAAATACGGTTATCGACAAAACACATAACATAGTTACGTGTTTTGTTTGTTTTAATGACTCATTTTCCCCCAAAGGAAGTATTCAGAAGGCACTTAAAATTGTATAAACTCACTCTTCTCCTTTCCCACTTACGGCAATGTTTTTATTTTAAAAATATAACAACAAAACTTCAAATATATCTGACCAGGAGGTATGTACCTCCTGCTTTTCTAGAAAGATGCAAAGCATCCAAAGAATTATTCAGTTAAGAAAAAATTTACAAAGTAGCACAATTCACTAGCCATGTCTATCGAATCATAGTTCTTATTGTATTTTCAAACTTATGGATATAGTTATCAGCAGCAGTAATAATTATAAGTACCTTTGTGTCATATATTGGCACTATGTTTCTAAAGACATTATATCATTTTTAACAAAACTTATAGAATTTTAGAATAGAAGAGATGAGAAAGAAAGTAGTCTAACTGCTCCCCGGCACATACGGAAATGAAGGCAGAGTTGAATGGACTTGCTTAAAATCACAATGCAAGGTTGTGGAAAAATCAGAATTAAAAGCCAAAGCACAATGTTTTGCCAGACACATGGGAGAAGCTCACTTAATATTTATGGAGGTGTGCTAAAACTTATTTCTCTCCTCTGATTTTTTTTCCACGATGTTCTGATATCAAAGTTACCTCAGTAAAATTTAATGTACCTATGAGGGTAGTAGAATTCTTATATTTCTTCTTGCACGTTTGAAAAGGTGTGTGATTTGTCCATTTTCTTTGGTAGACAAAGGATTAAGTTCCATATTTATAAATAAATAGGTTGAAGCAAGTGAGTCCTAGAGGTCATATACCTTGCCCCAGGTCCAGGAGGAGACAGAGCCAGGGCTTGAATCTAGGTCCACCTGACCTTAAAGCTTGACCCCTACCGTCTCCAGCAACAATAGCTAACCTTGATCTGGTCCTTGCTCTGGGTCACATGGTATGCTGAGCACCTAACCTGCAGTATCTTATTGGCTATTCACAACAACATTTTATTTGCAAATACTATTATTGCCACTACCATTTTGCAAATGATGAAAGTGATGATTAGAAAGGTTAAGTAACCATCTTTTTAAAGGCGAAGTGAAAAGCACAATTTCTTGGCATGAAATAACTAAACCAGTCCGCCAGGCTGACTGGATTCATCTGTACTACGGCGTGCAGGCTGGCCTGGCTGGGGAATATAATATTGCACACAAATGTGCATCTCTTGCTCTCATGTGCAAGAGTCAAAGAAAAATACTTGAGTTGCCAAGGTGAAACCCATCACGCCAATAAAGAGCAAAAACCCTTTCTTCAATCTTTTGATCCGTGAATTCTATACGTAAATAAAATAATTATTGCTTTCATAAAATGTCTGTTTGCCACTGACAGAGAGAAAACCGAACTGGTATGTCCTACGATAACTAAGGAGAAAGATCAACATAAAAATAAATCTTGACCAGATTTATAGGTGCACGTTGATTAGTTCTTGTTTTTTCCTTCAAATAAACAATACCTGAAAAAAATGAAAAGGGAATGTTGAGACCAGATATCTTGTAATAGATGGGTTTTCTCTGACATACAGTATGGTATAATGCCGAAAAAATAATGCTGGCCCATCATTCGTGAGGCTTGGCAGAAAGTAGAGCCCAGGAAAAGCGAAGGGGATATTTCAGGATGCGGAATGGTGCAACCACTTGGATTTGAACAAAGTACCATTTTTTTTAACTGTACTCCTCACAGTTTTATGTTGTTGCATTTTGTTGTTTTCCCCACACAACTGTTTCTTTGCTTCCACTGGTAACAATTTTTTGATTCAAATATTCTAATATTAAAACCAAACATCGTTCATCTGGTTATGATTCTGGTGCTGACTAATGAGAAGCCACGTCTTATAGGAATTTAGTAACACACACTGTGATGTAACTGGAGTTGTTTACCCGCTAAGCCACCACTTCCATTTGTACCTCACATCATTAGTAGAAATGCCAGTCAGTAAAACCAAGACATTATTTTTAAAAGAGTAAAAGTCTCATCTTTCTATAAACGCCCTTTTTAATGAAAACATCTTCATTTCCCTCAAGCAGCATTTTATCTAAGATGCACGTGGCTAGGTGAATAAAAATACCTGTGAAAGGAAAGAAGATTCCCATCAAAGCTGTTGAAATCTGATTTCATTTCAGATTCTAGAACTCATGTTGTTTTCTGTTTAAATAGATTTGGTCTGTCAATTTCCCGACCTGCTGTGCCATCAGCCTGTACGGACTGCTGTGGCCAACACGGGGTTTGTAGAGACAAATATTATTACGGACCGGTAATCGAATTGAACAGGTTTACATTGGAATAGATTTACAACATCATGATCTCTGACATACTGCATGGGACTGAAACCCCTCTCCATCCATAAAGATACATTTAAGACAGTATCATTCTCTCCAGGCTGAGAAGGTAAGCCTTGAGCCAAGGAGATGGCCAAACGTAACTGTGCATTTATATGCAGGGTGTAATGCAATATTTCACTGTATTTTTTTAAGGACACAAGAAAAAGAGTATTCCATATTTACTCATAACTATCATCTCCTTTCTATTTGGGGGAAGGGGCTTAGAGATATTTTTCCACCAAAGTGGGCACGAGGAAGTTAAGGAAAATAAATTATTTTTTGAGTATATCAGCAACAGCAGCAATTCCCTTGAAAACAGTCCCTCTAAAGGCTTGATAACAGCAACTGAAGAGGTGTGAATTATAGATAAGCACCCGTCCTATTTACTTTCACCAACAATGTTTAATTAAACACAGTTCACACCTTTTCAGTCACTCTAACCACCCTTCAAGATTGTTCCTGCTTGAAAACACAATGGGGAAAATTATTTAGGGGAAAATATGTTTTCTACTTCCTCCTTAAACCTGGAAGGGCAAATAGGTGAGTACACTGTAGCAGTAAAATCAAACTGATCAAAAAAATCCTATTTACCTGGACATGGAGGCGTACCTCCATGTATTTTAGTTTTTGACAATAAAATCCAAATCTAGGACACACCCATTCAAAGTGTTAATTGATACATTACTTTTATAACATTTTTAAAACATTGATTTGCTTTTGGAAAATAATGATTCCTCAAGTCCAAACTCTAAATTAAGCCTTTTCGAATGAGTGTTAAGTTTGGTTTGAGTCTCTACAGCTCAACTAAGTGGCAATATAAAGATAATTAAGACCAAAAATATGATTGTCAATCACTTGTTACACTCTGAAATATGTTTTGTTTGCTACTCTGCTATGGGGTTTAAGGCAATTACTAAGGTAATGTTTCCACCACAAGAAAGTCAGCTATCACCACTGTCCTAACTCAGAGGAAAACTCTTTGTCATATGGGTTGGGCAGTTATCGTTGGATTATTATTCATATGTTTTCCTTTGTTAAAATTGTTATCCTTTTAGTATCTTCCACATAAGCTTTCTTCTAGCAAGAGGAACCACATCTGTCGTTTTCACTGTGGCATCACTGGAGCCTAGAATAGTGCTTGGCACATGAGAGGAACTTAATAAATATTTAGGAAATGGATTATAAATGCAAAACGTGTTCACTGTGGAAAAATCCGAACAGTGCCAAAAGCTATAGAGTAAACAAGAAAAGTACTCCCTACCCTGATTTTTTTTCACTAGTGTTAACACTGGTACCAATCTTTATCCTTCCTTCTGTTTCTCCATGCATATACCATCATAATGTGTGTGTATTAATATAAATTATTACAGTACAAATTTGTATAAATTTTTTATTTAATATAAATTTAATATAAGCATATTTTATATAAAATATATTTATATGTAAATTGAATCATCCTACTAGGCAATTTGTTTTCTTTTTTTAATTATTGAATTAAAGTTGATTTACAATGTTGTGTTAGTTTCAGGTATACAGCAAAGTGATTCAGTTGTATATATATATATATATATATATATATACACACACACACATATATATATCTTTTTCAGATTCTTTTCTATTATAGGCTATTACAAGATATTGAATATAGTTCCCTGTGCTATAGAGTAGGTCCTTGTTGTTTATCTATTTTATATATAGTAGTGTGTATCTGTTAATCTCAAACTCCTAATTTATCCCTCCCCCCTCAATTTCCCCTTTGGTAACCACAGGTTAGTTTTCTGTGTCTGTGAGTCTGCTTCTGTTTTGTAAATAAGTTCATTTGTGTCATTTTATTAGATTCCACACATAAGTGATATATCATATGATTTTTGTCTTTCTCTCTCTGACTTACTTCACTTAGTATGATAATCTCTAGGTCCATCCATTTGCTGCAGGCAATCTGTTTTCTATTTTATTTTTTTACTTGGCAAAATATCTTGGTCCTCTTTCCATAAGGCTTTAATGATAAAGTTACACGCTTGTTTACAATTATTTTTCAAGTTGAGGATGAGAAGACTTTGGGAGAATCTTCTTAGTTCCTAGTCAGTGGAGGAGTTAATTTTTAGTGGACAAGAGAAAAATAGCATGAATTCCACGTACCCAAATATAATCTGATTCATTCATCTTCCTATGACATTGTTCACAGTTAAAATCTTGGAATAAGAACAAGCCAGGAAAAATTATGAGATCTGGTGATGCCATACCTAATTGAAGCTCTGGTTCATTCATGAGGAATAAATACTTGGATCTACTTGGATTTAGAAGTTAAAAAAGAGGTGATCTCGGGACTTCCCTGGTGGCACAGTGGTTAGGAATCCACCTGCCAGTTCAGGGAACACGGGTTCGAGCCCTGGTCCGGGAAGATCCCACATGCCGCGGAGCAACTAAGCCCGTGTGCCACAACTACTGAGCCTGTGTGCTAGAGCCCGCGAGCCACAACTACTGAAGCCCATGAGCCTAGGGCCTGTGCTCCACAACAAGAGAAGCCACCACAATGAGAGGCCCGCGCACCGCGGCGAGGAGTGGCCCCGGCTCGCGGCGACTAGAGAAAACCCGCACACAGCAATGAAGACCCAACGCAGCCAAAAATAAATAAATAAATAAATTTACTAAAAAAAAAAAAAGCCTATTAAAAAAATAGGTGATCTCCAGTAACAACAAATTATACAAACTCATAAGGCCGACCCCAGGAACAAGGTACAGTCTATGACTCAACAGAAACAGTACATTTAAATATTTAATTTACCTCATATTCTTTCAAACTTCAATGACCGTATTTCCATTTTGTTACTGTATAAAATTATCATATTTATTTTAAACTCTGGCAAATTTTCTGAAGAGAAGGAAACAGTAAAACCTAAATGCAGTATATAAAATGCACATCTACAAAGCACATACATATACAGAAATATATTAAAAACAAACCAAAAACTAAACCTTGGCCTCCCACAAAAAAGAACAATTTTTCTCCATGTCCAAGCTAAAATGTTAGTTTCACTAGACATACTGAAATATACAAAGATTTCAGGAACTTTGATTTGGGTGGGGGACTTGAGTGAATTCTAGAATCTATTTGGGTTCAGTTCCTGGCTCTGCCCTCATCTGCTGTGTGAACTTAGGCAACTCGTTTAGCACGGAATACATGCTCATTGTTATTATTTTGTGTCTGTTGTTGTTATCCCCAACTGAAAGCAACAATTTTAATACCATTGTTACAAACTCTTTATAATAGAAGATAAGTCCCAAAGATAAGACTAGAAAAGAATAAAGAGTGCTTTAAACCTAAGATGAATTTTAAAAAAAGAAAGAAAATGGTACCCATATGAAGTGATGGATGTGTTAATTACCTTGATTGTGGCAATTATTTCACAATATATATTAATGAAATACAGGTCATCTACCTTAAAAATACGCAATTTTTATTTGTCAGTTATACCTCAGTAAAGATGGGGTGATCTCTCTGTAGACCTAGTAGTGAAAAGAAAGCAAAAAGACAATGACAGTAGCCTCTTGGCTACCCTTCATCCTTTGCCTTCTGCAAATTGTAAAGATGAAAAGAACCCGAACTGCCAAGCATACCTGGTGGGTTTAGCTACACATCAGATGTGTCCTACCTTGTCCCTTCCTGTTGATGTCAAGCAGTTAGCCACGAGAGATCAGCAAGTCCAGGTATAAAGGAGGAGTATTCTGCTATCAGATTCAGGATACTTACTGTGACCCCAGAGTTGCCTGGTTTCTCTAATATTTTTGTAATTCCCTGTACATCCCGCACCCCCAGCCTAAAGTACAGGAGCACTAGCACACAGCCTTACCTTCTTTGAGCATGCCCACTTTTAAACACTTCATGAAGCGGCAAGCCTGGCAGGATTTACGTCTGCGCTTTGTGATTTCACATTCATTCGTGGCAGGGCAGCTATATTCTATATTACCTAAAACACAGAGTTTAAGAAAAGAAGCTGTTAGATTTGCAAGACCCAGGCAACCCTAGCATCCCCAAGGCAACACCAACTCTGCTACTCCTGCCGTCCTCCCTCAAAACAAAGTCAACGGGAGTCATGAGGATGTCACAAATATCATGAAGCCAGATGCTCGCTATAACCGCTGAAGATGCATCAAACAATGAGAAGATATATGGTGAAGCTCTTCAAAAGATTAATCTTAAAATCAGCCTTTAAAATTATGCTTCATCCACTCATACAAAGTAGCGGTCTTCCAGAATTTGAGGATCCAAAAGAAATTTCCCAGCGGATTATTTCCATAAAAACACCAACATCAAAACCGTATTACAGTACCATCCATCCTGGGTTTCTTTTGGTTACTAATGCCCTGATGCATCAGACTTTTTGTCTCTCTGACACTGAACGGTACAAATCTCAATGTGAAAAATGGTCAGTAGGCTAATTTGGGACTGCGCAGTAAGCTGCTTGAGGGCAGGGACTGAAGTTACATGGTTCTCGCTTCATCACTTACCAGAGCCTCACAATACAATTTTACTCTTGGAAAATGTTTACCGATGATGATGATCACCATCGTCACCATCACCACCATCACCACCATCATTACCATCATCGTCACCATCACCACCATCATCACCACCATCATCACTATCTTCATTACAACCATCATCATCACCACCTTCATTACAACCATCATGACCACCATCATCACCATCATCATCATGTTTATTCAATTACTTGCATAATGAATTCCAAACACTCAAGCTGCATGGAAGTGCTATAAATAAAAATAAACTGCTATGAAATTATATTTTTAATATTACAGTCTACATCATTTACGTTAGTAACAACACATTTGAAGTGATAAGGATGTCGCCAGAAGATCCAAACTTTAACTTGCAATTTTTCAATTAGTGCCAAAGACTATGCGTGAGAAGTGCTCTGGGGCTGCCTACAGCTTTGTAGAGAAGCTGCCTTTAAAATAAAGCCTCTCTCCCCTATCAGCTCTGTCACATAGTGCTTGAAGGTCTTTCGTTACTTCCTAACCCTTTCCCCTTGTGATTAAGTGCATTAGTATCTTAATGAAAATGCATTCTGTTTATTGCCCTCTTGGGAAGGGGGAGGTCATCACACCAAATGCATAAATTGTCATCAGAGACGGTCCGAGCATAATTGCAATTTTGCTGCTCCATGTCCGCAATACCCAGGGTCCGTCCAAGTCCCCTGAAACACGCACAGATTCTAGTAATTAGCATAGAGTCTGCCTGGGACCACAGCATTGATGAAATATTTCAGAGTTAATCACACTTTGTAAACACTGATTTATATTGACTACCTTTCTCCAGACTGATGTCTCCTCATTAAATATCACATTAGTGGATTGCAGGATTGTACAAAGACTCAACTACTCAGCTACTGCTAATTCAACAGGAAGTAACACCTAACCACTCATAACTACGGAGAACTGGTTAAGTATGCATGACTTCAAAAAAAAAAACAGCCTGTGCATTATAACTTAAGATAATCCTATCAAAATTGACTAAATTAGCATTCTAATTCAGGGCATTTATAATAATAAAAGCAACTACTTTTTAACATAATAGGTGAAATATTAAGAGTAATATTAATTGCATCAACAGAAGCACACACCATCACCTTCCTCAGAGATATTACTGGGTTACTGTATTATTACACTCAGCGAGAACCAAGGATAAGTCAAAGGAACCAAACTGGCTGGGTCACGGCTGAGAATAAAAGGATTTAGAATCTGAACTTTAGATGAATGATTTTTCACTGCGATTTTCACTGAAAATTTATTTTGCATCAAGAGAGTGTTGCTAGTCATTTTCTAAGGGTTAATTAGTATTCTACTACCAGATCCTTCCACTCTACATGGCTCTCCTTATACTTATTTAAAAAGAAACCCAAGCTTCTGCTTTCTCAGGAAGAGTGGAACAATAACTAGTTAGAAAGGGAAAAAAAAAATGTTTTCTGAACAGCATTACTTCCCTTTTTTAGTTCCTCAAAAGTCAATACGAAGTCATTGACTTTGTTCACTTTCTAGTATCAAGGCATGAGCACAAGTTCCCCTGCCCCATCCCTTTTAACCCAGTGCTGGAAACTTCTACTGGGATGACCCAGCATCACACACACACAAAATAATCACATTTCTTTTCAAACTAGTTCCTCTTCTTCTTTGAACATTATATCCTCATCCTTCGCAACAAGGCCCTTCTGACAGGCCCCTAAATGAGGCCTGTGTGAGCTCACACCTGAACTATGGTAGTTATTGCCTAACTGGGTATTTTGCCTCCGTCCCGTCCCCCTCTAATCCACACTGCATACCACGATCATATTCCTCTTCCTATGACGGCTTTGATCATGTCGTTAACTCAACTTTTAAAAAAATCAATAGATTCCTATGGCCTCTGGAATAAACATAAAATATTCACCTAGCCCACAAAATCCCTGCCCCATGTGACTCTCATCCACTTTTCCACCAACATTACAATGATTACCTTATATGAACTTCCTGATGCACCAATTTGATTTATTCAGTTTTTGCTGTGTCCTTCAGACGTCCCTCTGAGGATGATCTATCTTTGCCCCTCTTTTCTTCTTAAAATTACTTCCAAGGCTCAACGTTCAACTCAAATTCCATTCAAATCTTTCATGAAAACTTCTCAAACCACCCTAGCAGAAAATGATTTCTTGGTTCTCATATCTTTTCGGGTACTCTCATCATATACAGACATGCCAGATTCTTTTATACCTTTTCACATGCATATTATCCATGAGATGGTAAGATCCTGGAGGCAAGGATTATTGCTTATGCAGAATAGAAATCCTCCACCCAAAAGTAGTAATAAGTAAAATAATACATTTTAAATTACGTGATATTTTTTGGTATCTCAAGGTCATTTTTCTGAACATCAATTATGATGCTGTCACATAGTACTGTCCACAAGGTCAAGTGAGCTAGATGGCCCATTAGGAAGCAAAATGAAGAACACTAGGAAAACCATTCCATAAATCAAATAAAAAAAAAAAGTAGAAGAAAATCTAGTTAATTTTTCAAAACCTTACAAAACTACCTTTGACAAAAATGGAAATCCACGGCAAAACCAGGAGAGCTTATCAAGGAGAAAATAGAAAAATACAAAGGTTTCTGGGGAGTTAAGTGTGAAAAGAGAAAACAAAACAAAACAAAACTGTAAGAAGTTTTAAAGGAAATAAAAGTACATCTTGATATAAATAAGAATAAAAATAATATAAAATATGAAAATACAGATAGGTGGCACTAAAAGAGCTATTTAATGTTTATCCTATCATAACACTTACTATTATTTACGAAATGGGTGCCCTAAGAATTGGAGCCACGTTGCAGAAAACACTCAGGAGTGATTCAATTATAGCAGCTGAATCTATAGATGCCCCTTCTCTGAATGACTGTCTAAAGATTTTTATACTTCTTCAGAAACAGAAGGGAAATTGTCAAATTGCCATACGAGAGTTTTAGATCACATATAAAGAAGGATTCCAGTTTCCTTTCTAACCACTACATTCTATAATTCTTCAATGACAAAGAGAAATGTAAAGGCAGAAGAATTTTTAGTAGTGCCTTAGGATGAGTTCTTGAGGGCAGAGTTCTGTCTCATTTATAGCTGAATCCTCAACGCTTATCAATAAGCCTACCATTTTGTACACGTGCAGGGCTGGGAAAGAAAGAGGAAGTCCCTGCCTCTTAAGGAATCTACAGTTTTACAGAGGAGACAAGACATGTCAACAAATCACAGTACAACTGAGTGTGCGCTGCAACGGCTCTGGATTCAAGTCAGCACCAGACACCCGTGTACACGGATGCATCCCCACAGCTGCTGAGATTGTGCTTTGGAAAGTCAGTGAATTCTTCACACAGGAGCAAATGATTGAACTGTGCTGTGAAAAATGAATAAATGACTACATTGGGGTAAAGGAATCTTCCCCAAGCTATAGAAAAAAACACCACATTCTTATAAAAATTTCACTGTGAATGGAAAGAAAATACACTGGTCCCGAGTATTTTCATAAATGATAGATTTTCAGCTAAGCATATAGACATGGTTTACGATGAACCTGACATCCTTCTGCCAAATGTTCTGTTTCAATAAATTTGTCTTGACATATATGGAAGATAAGCTTGATTTCACTAAGTAACACTGGTTTATACCTTGAAAAACAAATCAACATCATCCTAAAGAACTTCTTGGCTGGAGGAAAACCTCTCTAATTTCCAAGCCCTCCCACTGAGTTCCTTAGTTCATTGTTGTTGGCTGTGATCACCCACCCAACAGTCTTTGATTCATGTCAGAGTCTACAAAGATTCTGCCCTTGAAAAACCTTCCCTGGTGCTTTTTCTATTCAATGAAGAGAGCATTTTATCCTAAAAATATGCTGCCCCAAGCACCTAGGCAACACTGTTACATCTATTTTGATAATGGCTCTAAGACACTACTCCCAATAGACCCTATGATCTCGATGGGGCACTTGTTTTCCTTCGATTCACCAAGAGGAAACAAGGCAAAAATATTTCCAGTAGCAACTGCCGGCCTCTAGAATGTTAACACTGGACAGTCATTCAGGGGAATGCAGAAGTTATTGTTCACAGCCTAGAATTCTCATTTCAGACACGGAGTTTTCTTGGATTATAGCTCGCTATTTTCTGGGCCACGTTTGTTATAAGGCACCAGGGACTGAATTGGGCAGCCGTGGATGACACGACTGGAATTTTCCCAGTTTTGTCAATAGCTGGGGAAATAAGCTCAGCTTCAGAGGGAACCAGATCCACGTGGAAGCTCTGGGTTTTTTAACCAGGCTGACAATCATGATAGAGCAATTTATAATATCTCTTGGCGTCTTTTCAGAGGGTCCTGGGCTCTGATGACTGACTGCAGTCTTCTGTACAATCAGTTTGCAGGCAATATAATCTTCTCACTTACTGCTTAATAGAATCTTGCAGCTAGCTGGCGGATAGACTAACAGGGTGTATGTAAAACTTCAGCCTGGAGTGCCAGTGGATAATTTGTATATTCCTTTCAGACTTTTACAGTTTAGCAGTGAAAGGGCTGAATGATGTAAATTAGCACGGCATCTCAAAATAAAAATATATGTCAAATCTTTACTTCTGATTCACATCTCTTGCACATAGTAATGAAGCATTGGGCTTTATGTAGTTCCCAAGAGCTGTCCTCTTTTTCATACATACAGACATCATAACTGTAAAGCCAATTTGAAAGCATCTGTATATTTCCCCCAATTGTTTTAATTTTATTAACAGAAGCAAATGGCTTGAGATGACCCACAGGGCACTCCAAGTGGGGTTTATCCAATTGTTTTCCAACATTAAGTGATTTAAAAATAATGGGATTTGCCTCAGTACACAATTACAGAGCATTAAAAACATGAAGGCAATTATCTGTAGTATTTTTGTTTTAAGTGTCCAAAAGCAGAAAAAAGAAAGAAGGAAAACCCTCTCTTTACTGTATGGTAGTAAAGGTTTTTCCATACAGTGATACAACTTCCCTTTCTTTCCTTTTCTTTTTTGTGTTTAAAGCTCCTTTGTTTCTAGCTCCTTTCTCCTCATTCTACCTGAAATAGAAAATAACAGTATCTATAGCTGGGATTATATAATGTGAGATAACAACTCATTACATACCTGCGGCAAAAAAAAAGTCATAATTCTATCAAGGAATATTTAAGTAAAGGATGCTATTTTATTTTCAAAGAACGCACCCAAAGTTAGACTTCAAAATAAGTTACTTAGGGACGCTATATCTCTTCCCAGAAGACTGCTCTGAATACTTTTTGAAACTTCCTTTAAACTGCCACTAGAGTTATTTCAAAGCTATAAAGCAGAGAGGGGAAGGAATCAAATGACACTTTGCTCATATTCACCCAAAATATTTGACTGGCCAAATACAAGACACGATGCCAAACGATGGTTGTCTATTACGAAATGTTAAATCTCCCCTCAAAGGTCAAAGAACTGCCATCACTGAAGATACTTCAAGAATCTGCCTGAAGTTCTCAATGAAGATGCGCCAGACTATGACAAGGAATGGCAGCCCCAGGCAACCAAGGGGACCCCATCCACTTGTGAGCTATAAGACATGGCAGATAGAGGAGGTGGGGGAAGAGGGCCACATCCGGTTAACAGTCACATCTGGCTCTTAGCAAAGCAATTTCATACACAGGGTTATGCCAGAGCCTCATATTCTTTGCCTTTTGGCTGCCCCTCTAACCCTCTACAAAATGAGGTGGGAGACAGGCGGGTCTAGAAAAGGTCATTTGATATTTGGTTCTTTAAGGTTCTATTGGATTAAATTCTGAGCATCACAAATGTAATTTACAAGAGCCCTAAAAGTACGTGGGCACAAATGACTGCCTTTTCACAGTGAAGATCAGGCCTTGCTCCCAAATGGGAGTGGATGATGCTTTGCCTTTAAGGGAGAAAGATCAGGAAAGAACCCACAAGCAGGCAGGTTTATTTATTTTATTTTTTTTAATTTTTTAGCCGTGCCACACAGCTTGTGGGATCTTAGTTCCCTGACCAGGGATTGAACCCTGGCCCCCGCAGTGAAGGCTCAGAGTCCTAATCACTGGACCGCCAGGGAATTCCCCAAGCAGGCAGGTTTATAAATCCTAGTGACTGGAGACTGAACCACAGACTCTGGTTTCATCCTCCAGCCATCTGTGTTGGGAGGGCCATTGAGCCTACAGTGGGTACCAGCATTGACTGCCTCCATGCAAATTCATGTATCTAATCACAAGATTACATTTCCCCATTGTATTCAGTGAACAGTGATTTAGCAGGAAAACAATGCTGTACAATGGGGAGGAATTAATTATTTAGCCTTAATTTTTTTCCAATTTAAACAAGACATACCCTGCCTCAGTTTCCCCCAAACTTGTAAACATGGCCACTCCTTTATTGCTTTAATTGCGCAACTGTTAACACAGAGCACTGTGCGTGTTCATCTCAAAGAGAAGATGGGCAAAAGTTCTTGTATGCCCATGTATATCCATCCTTCGCGTACTGCCTTGCATATGGGTCAGGAAAACGTCTGAGGATGAATAAGTAAGGGAAGAAGGAGAAAGGACACGGTGGATCTCAGTTCAAATTCCAGCTCTGCCCTTTCTTAGCTGTCAGAACTCAAACCGGTCACTTCACCTTCATACTCTCAGTTTGCTTACGTACAAAAGAGGAATCATCACTCCTGCTTTATAACATTGTAAGCATTACATGGAATACAGGTATTAAAATCATATACAGTTTTGTGCTCCCTTCTGAGAAGAAAGGGAAGAAACACTGCAAGATTTTCATCGATGATGAAACATTATGAAATACTCTGACTCAAAGACCTAAGCCTGGAGTTTGGCAATAGTATAAAAACAGCCTTCTGCAGATTTATGCAAGCGTGTGAGAATGAATACGCCATTCACCCAGAGAACTGGAGAGAGGATTTTGTCTTGCCAACAACTCTCGTGTACACAGCTATATTTTACAGATACCAGGAGGAAGAAGTGTAATAACTCAAGTCATTTTTTAAAGCACCAAATTGTCTACAAAGTGAAATTTCCAAGACATCAACCCCCTCTCCTCATGAACATTTCCTGTCACTTCCCTGGAGCTCGCAAACTGCCCATCACTGGGTGTAATCTGATTATAATTGAGGGCAAAGCATTTGCAAAGCTCTTCAAAATCTCACCCCAGCCTTATCTCTTGCCACAGTTCCAGGTCAATCCCTACCCCTATCCCAAGTCCACCCCCTTGTCTGACACCCACGCTGAATTACTCCCAGTTTCTAGAAAGCAGCATTGTCTGTCCTGCTGGTCCTAGATGTGCTTCTTTTATCATTTCTTCAATGAAGCTCTCCCAGGGCCCACAAGACTGGGGTCCAGGGGTCCGTATGGGTATAACTAGTTCATCTCGCACTTACCTTCAAGCGAACCTTTCTCCTAGCCTTTAAGGCACTTTATTACATGTGTCTAGTGAATTGCCCACCTCTTGTCCCAACTGTACAACTGTCCATTCCTTGAGGGCAGGGACTTACTCCCCTGGAGTCCCCAGCAGAATGTTTCATTACCTGTCCACTTTATTACATGTGTCTAGTGAATTGCCCACCTCTTGTCCCAACTGTACAACTGTCCATTCCTTGAGGGCAGGGACTTGCTCCCCTGGAGTCCCCAGCAGAACGTTTCATTTCCTGTCCACTTGATTTTTACTGAGCTTATTTCTCATTCCTTCATTTTAATGTTTAGCTCCAACATTCGCATAAAAATAAACTAGGTACAGTCAATTAGACAGAGCATAACTGATAGCAGCCCACCAATAATACATCATTTGTCATAAAGCAACACAGATTTTTAGGCTATTAGACTTGGAACAAATCTCAAATTCCAGTAGGTTCAGGCTCCTGGTTTTATGTAGACCTGAAAGAGGTGAATGGGTACTGACTTATCTATGATCACTCAACCCTCTTTACAAGGATAAGTGCTAGTTAATTGCAGAAAAGAGACTAAAACTCAAAGTCCTGACAACCAGCCCAACGCTCTTTCAATGCACCTGTTAAAACTTACATACCAACACCTCTAATAAACACTAAGAGTGCGGAGCACTCTTCTATGTGCTCTACATCTATGAACCCCCATTTTGCAGATGAGAGAATTAAGGCACAGAGAGAAGAGGCAACATGCCCAGAATTACACAGCTTACAAGTGCCAGAGCTAGGATTGAAACCCAGGCACTCTGGATCCAAGTCTCTCCTCTTAACTAAGATGCAATGTCGCCTGACTCTAATCTTCAAAAGAAATTAATTGAGTGTTGTAATTGAGTTGTTCAGAACAGAAATGAAAAATGAAATCCTTATCTCCTGAGAGGGTGCTTTGTGTAGCTGTTGTTGTTGCTATTGTTGCTGGTTGGAAAGGAAATTTTGATGCCTGGGAATGTGGTAGGATAGGGTGGATCTTGGCATTGTCATTTGCTGTTGTCAGACTTGTGGTGCAAGACCAGCTGTGGGAGAGGATAGGGTTGCTCTTGGAGAATGGAATTCCTCAACACCTCAAAAAGAAATCCCTCCACTTGTCTCTGTACCACTATGGTTTGTGACCAGTTTAAGTCCACAGAAACAAAACAAACCATGTCACCAAAGCAACAGGTGTCAGGTTGTAAACATGCATTTTATAGATCCCCAAACATAGCTATTGTTCATGATAGGAAAAAAACTCAGAATCCAGAATTGGCAGGGTGTGCTTTGAAATGCATTTAAAAGGGAATAACAATATACAATCAAAAATACTTATTGATGAAAATGATGGAGAATACAAATCTCTCTCATCAAGGTATGCAGAAATTTAATGCTTTTAGCTTTGACGATGACATCTTCTTGGAAAGGGCTACTGCTCTTTTGCAGTGTAGAAAACATCCCCTACATGATGTGTGCAGCCACTTCATCTTTGTCTTTAAGCTCCTGTGGTGTAGGGATCGTGTCACAGTCTTCATAAAAGAGCTCAAAAACGACCACTGCCACCTGAAAGGTGTTATATCTGAGCTAACCGTAACTCCCCAAATTTGCTGTGCTCAGTACCCAACTCCAATTCTTATGTGTTCTTTCTCTACTTAGAAATTTTAAACAGCCTTGATATGAGTCTGCCTGTGTCTCTTTAAACATACAATTAAAAAAAAAAAAAAAGCTCTGTTAACATAATACTCTTGGTGAAAGGAAGAAATGCTAATTAAGTCTAATGCATCCACTCCATTTGGATAGAAAGAGTTTCAATGTGTGCATTTTGCAGTGGCAATTACCGAATGGTACAGTAAGTCCGTATGACAAGTGTGGAGGCATTAGGATCCTACCCTATGTGACAAAAACAAATGACTCAAAGAGGAATTTGACTTCATGCCAATCTTGAGATTTTCCTTCTACCTTAAACAAGTCAAAACAAGCGTACCCTTTTCCTAATACTACCCCTAAGTGCTTTGTTCTTGAATGCTTCCAGTGTGCCCAGAACTCCTAAGAGACATTGGTATTAGATTCTTCCTTCCGGATCAAGTTCACGTATTCAACAAGTGTCTACCTATGTCCTCCAAAGCTGGTATGGATTTGGGGAAATCCTGCTTGACACAAGTGATGGTAATTGATCTATATTTAAACTGTAGAATGTGATATAACTGTGATTACAAGATGCTAGAGTCAAATGGGTTCAAGTCCCAGTTCTATCATTTTCTGTCTGAGTTGGGGCAAACTTTTAAACCTGGAGTTACTTTCTTTGTAAATGAAGTGGTCATGGGACCTAGCAATTGATACCTCCTGGGCTTGCTGTGAGAAGCAAGTGAGATCGTGTATTGAAGGTACTGAGCAGAGTGCCTCATACAGAGTGAGCCTTGATTATCAACCATCATCACAACAGGGTAATGATGCTCAGGAGATGGACTGGGATGCAGAAGAAGAGCTAAGAGGGACTTGCGAAGGGCCCGGTGCTGGTCCTCAGCCCAGAAATGAGGAAATGCTGGGCAGAGATTCCTCCTGGCCGGCACTAGGAAGCCAAAAGGCTAGGAGCGTAGTAGGTCTGTTAAATCAATAGGCACATTAGGAGAAGCATAAGCCAACGTTCAAAAAGGAGTAATGACTAGTCACCCCAAGACTCAGGGGACGCCAACAAGGCTGCCAGCTGGATTTAGAGTAAAACAGAGAAGCTCAGAGGAGAACCAGTAAAGCTCGGACCGGGTAGTGTGTGTGCCTGAAGATTCTCCTCTCGGAAAGAAAACCTGGGCACCTAAACTGTCTGCTCTGACAGGGTGGTCAGCAAAGGACCTGGCGTCTCCTCAGGGAGGAAAAGTACAGAGGGAAACTTAGCAGGGGAGAGTGGGGGCCTTCTTCCTGTTGGATGATGATGCAGGGGAGGCAGGGTCAGGATTCCTCTTCCAGGAAACACTTAATTCCTACCCCTTTATAGAACAGCAGGGGTCCACAAGCTTTTTCTTAAAGGCCCAGATAGCCAATAGTTCAGCTTTGCAGGTCCTTCAGTGTCTGGTACGACTCCTGTAGAAGCAGGAGAGCAGCCACAGACAACGCAAGAATCGGTGCGGCTGCGTTCCAATAGAACTTTCTTTAGCAAAGTGGATTTGGCCCCCAGGGCCTTGGTTTACTGATCTTGGGTCTAAAACATGTGGACAAAAGGCTGCAATGATAAGAAATACTTTACAATCTCTTATCCATCATTTCCTCTTTTTTTTTTTTTCTCACAACCCTGTAAAGTAGCTTCTTATAAGTTAGGTTCAGATATTAAAAAAGAAATCTCAGTAAACTGAGACGAACAGGTGGCAGGATGAGTTGGAGGGCTTTTGCTTGAAATATTTGCAAAATTTGAAATTGTTATCCATGTAAAACAGAGTCTGAGGGCTCTGGGGACAGCAAGGGTGTTCCAGAAGCAAGGAAGCAGTGCAGACACTTTGGAAGCGAGAGAAAAAAAATACAGGCACAGTCAAGGACAAAATCTTGGGCTAGATTCGTTCCTTTGAAGATTCTTGTACTTGCCTCTGATCTTCCTCAAATGGAAACTATGTTAATAGTATGCCCTGAAAGAAAATGGGTATCAAAATGCAGATGTAGGGTATGCTTTCAGATTCACTCTAAAGCATTCAGATCTCAAGCTCTAAATTTTAAATTAATTCAGATTTTCTTGTACTAAATTCTCTTCTTTTCTTTCTAGGATGACTCAGTGATGCCCTTCTAAAAAAAAAAACCATATAAAAATATGGCTGTTTCTTTAAACTTTTTCAAACCAAAATAAAACAAGAGTTAATTCCAAAGAATATAATTTTTTCCTATAAACATACAGATGCATTCATATAATCACTTAAAAGGAAAAAAAAACCTCCTTCTGACTAGTACTCATCATAAGAAAAAAAAATTGATTCTGAGCTGCCTTCTGTTGTGGTCACAAAGTTTAGTAAGTGGACAGGAGAAGAAATAAGTTTCTTTCCTCCTGAAATCAAGAACGAAAGAGTCTGGGAAGTGTTATCAGTGATGAGTGTACACTTTTAGGATCAGTCTAAGACCAGCAACTAAAAATCTAGTGGCAAAATGAGTGTCAGCAGATAAAATACAAGGGAACTGAGACAGAAAACTGATATGGTGGTACTGAAGGGCTGAACTCTCAAACTTCATATTTAGGGGATTTCAGAAAATGAATGATAAAAAAATTAGATATTTTTAAGACTTACTTCTGCTGCCTCCTTTTTACAAACCTTTAATATCATCTAATCATCACTGAAAATATTCTTAATTCCCCTTTTTTATTATATTTTAACAACTTAATGGAAAAATTTGCCCATGAACTAAAATCTCTTAAGAAAAATGCAGTCTAAAATTATTCAATGCTTGAAAAGCTTTTAAAATATACAAGGCAGGGTAATGAGGGGGTTAAGAGAAGAGGCTCTGGGTTCAGACTGAGACCCAATTGTGTCTGGGCAATTTCTTCTCTGTGCCTCTCTGTGAACTTTATAGAAGTTCCACATCTATAAATAATATAGTAATATTTTAATGGTAGTATCTACTTTAATGGAATGATGGAAGAATTAAATAAGATAATTAATGTAAAGCACTTAGAATAATGTGTGGCACATTTTAAAAACATATTCATTATTATCATGACAAATTAATAAATTCTTCATCTATTACTGGTATAAAGGCATTGTATTCAATTCAAGAGGATGAAACCAACTATTTACATTGTCCACATATGTAATTACTTACGGATAAGCATTGGCAGGTGAAAGATTAGAACTTCAAATTTGAGAAGCATCCAAAACGCCTCAAAAATATTTAAACATTCACCTCATACCCATTATTAGAATGGCCATTATTAAAAAAAAAGAAAGAAAAAAAAGAAAGAAAAGAATAAGTGTTGGAGAGGCAGAGAAATTAGAACCCTCATTCACTGTTGGTGGGAGTGCAAAATGGTGCAGCCTCTATGGAAAACAATATGGAAGGTCCTCAAAAAATTAAAAATAGAACTGCCATATGATCCAGTAATCCCACCTCTGGGTATTTTATCCAAAAAATTGAAAGCAGGATCTCGAAGAGATATTTGTACACCTGTGCTTATTGCAGCATTAGTCACAATAACCAAGAGGCAGAAACAACCTAGTGTCCATTGATGAATGAATGGAAAAAGGAAATGTGGTGTATACATCTATACATATAATGGAATATTATTTAGCTGTGAAAAAAAAAAGGAAATCCTGACATGTACTACAACATAGATGAACTGAGGACAGTATGCTAAGTGAAACAGGCCAGTCAAAAAAACACAAATACTACATGATTCTGCTTATAGGGGGTTCTAAAGTAGTTAAACTCATAGAAACAGAAAGTAGAATGGTGATTACCAGGGGTTGGAGGAAGGGGAAAATGGGGAGTTGTTATTTAATTGGTATAGAGTTTCATTTCTGCAAGATGAGATAATGTTGAAGATCTGTTGTACAATAATATGCATATAGTTAGCACTAAGGTATTGTACCCTTAAAAATGGTTACGATGGAAAATTTTAACTTATATATTATGTTATGTGCATTTTATGTTATGCTTTTTACCACAATAAAAAATAAAATGAATTGGACTTCCCTGGTGGTCCAGTGGTTAAGACTCCACGCTTCCAATGCTGGGGACGCGGAGGTTCGATCCCTGGTCGGGGAACTAAGATCCCACGTGCCGCATGGTGCGGCCAAAAAAAAAAAAAAAGAAAAAGATGTGAAAAAATAAAATAAATAAAAAATATGTTGGAACATCATTTCTTTTACATATAAACTTATATTTACTTTTCGTATAAACCAGAATACTTTACCAGCATCTATTACCTAATTTTGCTTTCAGGTAAAACTTCTGAAATGGTGTAATAAGAGAACTCCAGTGACCAGGCCTGTTGAATCCCAACAACTTAAAGCGACTTCAAAAGAAACTTAATTAATGCCCTGTGTATACTTGATCACTTCTATGATGTTATCTAAATGTATCAAGTAATTATCAGAAAAATGAATCATTGCCTTGGGCTTTACCAGTAAAGAAAAAAAATTCTGACCCATGCCACTGAACGCCACCCAGCCATTCCTCACAACCTGTCTCACAGCTTCCAAAACCTGAATTCTAACAAGTAACAAATCCTCAGGATTCAAATCAGATTGAGACATATACTCCTGCAACTGATTACCCAAAAACGTGACCCACATTCGCACCAATAGGAACTTCAGACAGCAGAACTCTCATCACTCATTTTTTTTTGTTTTCTTTCCTACCTTTAGGGGGAACATTTTAGTGTATCCTAACTGGATTCAGCCAGAACCAATTCTGAATTTCTGCGAAGAAGGATCTTATCATGTAATTACTTTAACATACGTTAAGCATGCACTTTGAAAAATATGAAGTACGACGTATCTTTCCTACTATTTGTGCCCAAGCATTTAATATGATGCTCTGTAGACGGAGGCCATTCTAACAAGGTAATTTATTGGTTATTCTCTGAACGAAACAGCATTATTTGTCAGGGCTTGGTTCTGAGTGAGGGAGAACCAAGAGGAAAGAATGAAAGCTATGAGAATGTTAAGAGAGGTACTGACACCTTTTCTTGGGAGTTCATCTTGCTATCAAAGGACAGCCTCCAGCCTCTTCATCAAAACAGTCATCAGATAATACTAGGGTGACCTGGGTGCAAGTCCAGTTGTCTGTAGGCAAAGTATCAGCCACACCTTACTACCTAAGAAGTCCCATCACAGATGCAAAAATCCACCTAGCTAACAGAAAAGAAAGTAAATGGGGTTTGTAAAGAATGAATTGGAACTGATCCGTGAAGTCCTTCCGACCTGAGCATGTAAACAGCACAAACTTCCTTCTCACCAGTGACTTGCTGGAAGAACTGGTGTGGAGTGCCGGGAGAGGTTGTGGATTTGACCAGTGGTAGGCTGGGGCAGGCTAGGAAAAGAGAATTACTCGCCAACAAATTCCCTGGAGGAAATGGCAATGCACGTGCTTCCTTTCCCGTAAGAAAGTGACTTTATCCGGAACAGGTAAGTATGGATGGCACAGGTGGACCAGGACACTGGAACCACAGAGGGCACCAGTTCTCACGCCAGCTCCACCTACAATCAGCACCTGGGAGCCCCTTTCCTTCCTGGCTGCTACTTCTGAGGACACTGGCTCAGGTGAACCATGGGAAATGGACTTTATTTTCTGAGTACAGAGGGTTTTATTTAAGAAAAAAAAGTTCACAAAAATTTTAGAAAGAGAGAGAGCATAGCCTCTTAAGTATGCATATGTAAAGATAATCCAGAATAACATTCGTATTTTTTTTGATTCTATAACGTAGGCCGTATCAGAGTAGAGTCAATGGAGAATATACTAATATTACAGATATATCAGAAATTTAGTTAAAGTGTGAAAATAGAACTAAGTTTAAAAAAATTACTAACAAGCTTGTCCTTTTATTAATTGTAACTATTGCACTTTTAAGAATTAGCGATATTACTACATCTTTTTTTAATAAATAAAAATAAATGCAATATCATTTACCAGAGGATCATAAAATGCATACTATAATTTCTTCCCAACCACTGTGAAATAACATAGACAGTAGAAGACAGGGTCACTCATTTTGCAAATATATTGCTTATGAAAGTGAATTGTGTCTGCCTAACTTGACTAATTATCCAATCTCACTAATTTGACAGTGAACTACAGTTGGACTTTTTACCATGGCATAAAAAAGTTTCATTGCAAATTCTTTTCCTCCTTGAATGCCACTGGCATATACCCCTTACGTGGGATAGGTTCCTATCTACTGTCACCCAACTGGACAATATACCCTCTCAGGAGGTTAAAATATGTTTATTTTAAATGACTTTCAAAATACAGTAACATAATGCAATGTGTTTAGTAAACATGCAAATGATACCAGAGATGCCGGTATTGCAAATGTGAGTTCCTAACATCTGAAGGACAAAAAAATAGTGGGGATCATTAAATTTTCTTCTCTTTTCTTTTCCCTGATCAAAGACCAACCATGCAATTTAATCTCTGAAAATTAATCACTCTTATTTTACACAACCAAGATCCAACTTTTTGTCAGTGACTCTAAATGTTACTTTATTTTCACTTACATTGATTCTATTTTCTGATTAGCTGGCTGATACACACATGTGTATGTCATAGTGAACAGTGAAAAGAGGCTAGAAAATTCTAATTCCTGGAAAAAAAATATTCTGAAAACTGAGATAATAAGCTAAAAAATATCATCACGATAGAGACCTTGTTTTCAATTTAAATAAATGATATGCATGCAAAGCTGTCCAGAAAGTCCTCTGATATGAAAATCCTGGCAGTCATTGTTGCCTACAAGGAAGATGAAGTGAGGGTATTTTAGTCTAGCAGCTACCCAAACTAGGGCCAGCCTTCAAATGTAGCCCTAGGTTTGTTTTGGTATGACCTCAAGCTCAGAGTGGTTTTTATATTCTTCAACAGCTTAAAAAATAAAACAAAGCAAAATTGAGTACATGACAGAGAAGGCATGTGACCTACAGATCCTAAGATATTTACTATCTGTTTTACCCTCTGGTCCTTTATAGAAGAATTTTGTTACCATTAGCTCTTCAACAACCTCAGAAGTGATGACAATTTAGGCCAATTCCTAAAGGTCAGAACAAACCATGAAAAAGGAATCACTACTCATTTATCCTGAGAAGTGGGTCCACTAAGTCAAAACTGAGAGAGATCAAACTGTAAACTGTGCTGTTTCCTAAAATATCAATTCGCATAATACATATTCTTTACCCACAAAGAAAGTCTGCAATACTAAATTTTACTATTAAAATAAACACTGAAGCTAACAACTAAAATAGCAGGAGAATAATATTTCTCATTGATAACTTGGCAACATTCATGCATTTCAAAAACTCAGACAAAATTGGCATCACATGCAAGGAAAAGTGGAAAAGTCAATTAAACATAACAAAAGCAAGCTCGGAGTTAAAGCAAATGAGGTTTAGACAATATTTCTTTTGAAAATATCACCTCAATATTTAATTTAATACTGCATCCAAACTGATAATCACTGAGATTCGTTAAGTCAATTTAGACAATTCCATATTATTTTGGATTTTAAATTTAGAACATATTCATTTTAAAGATGCTACGTACAAACCGGGATAGTTATTTTCTCTAAATGCTATTTAAGTTAAACAGACAATACCTTATTATTTTCCTTGGTAAGGTTCATATGATGTACAGACACTCCATTTGTAAATTATTACCGCCAGTACTGCAAATATTCTATTCTGAGACTAAAATAGCACATGACAGCAAAGAAAATGCTACATCCAGGAAAGGTCCTCTAGGACTAAGCCGTCTACTTCAGGAAGGAGTCAACAATTCAGGGTGGAAAATAGCAGACCCATAGACTGTGCCCATTCACCTTTAGCATATGCCTTCCTCCCCTTAATGCCCTATGTTTAAGGTGAGATTTAGGCTCTTATCAGTGTCACCTTTAGACTCAGACTAGGAGGGCCCCCCACCTGAAAGCCCTGGGCTTTAGAAAGTATCATGGTGCAAGCCCTTCCACAGGCTAAGGAGACAAGCCCCCTTTGTACTGCATGATCCCCCGTACCTGGGACTCCCGAATTCCCAGGATAAACTCCTACAAACCCCGTTCCAGGACCTGCGTGGCCCTCTCCCCTGGGTCGCTCCTCTGGAAGATGGCCTGGGCTGGACCGCAGTGCCAGAGTGCACATTACGAGGCCTGTCCGTGGTCAAGGTGCAGCTGTTAGGAAGGGGTGGATGGGCCTTGGACATGGGGGCAGGGGTGTCCACACTATGTACCAGACATGATGGAAGGCAGAGGGGAAGGAAGAGAAATGGGCTGGGCTGCAAGCTAAAAGCTGGCTCTCCTTCTACTGCCTCTCTCTGACACAAAACTCCTAAGAGTCTAAGAATTAAAAACGCCAAGCTAGCCTCCCAGGCCACTGTGAAGGCGTATTTGTCAAATAAGAGAACAGAACATATTTGACTTAGCAGTTTGTTATCTTAATTTACAAACGCTTACATATTTACATACACAATATGTGGGTGTACACTGTCTCAGGTCCCACGAGCATCCGCAGTGGACTTAGTTCTCATGATGGTCCCTCCTAGATTTCACGTTGCAAAGACATTCTGCTTTTTTATTTCCTGAATCCCATATTCGAAGCTTACTTGGGATATTTCACTCAAGTGATAAGATTCAGGTTCCCTTTCTGATTTACCTGGTTTCCCATCCACAGTCACAGAAAAAAAAAATTAATTGATCACCATAAAACTACATAAAACCAGGGGAATTCTCTGGTGGGCCAGTGGTTAGGACTCAGTGCTTTCACTGCCGAGGGCCTGGGTTCAATCCCTAGTCCGGGAATTAAGATCCCACCAGCCGAGCAGCACAGTCAAAAAACAAAACAAAACCAAACCAAAAAAACTATATAAAACCAATCAAATTTCCAATCGGCCCACCTAAATGCCTTCTAATATAAAAGGGCACTATTGCGAAAAATGGCTACAGGGAGAGAAAGTTTACTATCAGAGCAAAAGGCGGGTAGCTGTGAGCTGAGAAGCTCACAGGTCCTTCTAGTTTAGCATCAAAGACATCTATTTGTCCTAGAGTATTTGAACCACCCCGTGCTTGAATAGCCCAGTCATACTGCCAGTATCAACCAGAGTCAATCAATTATTGAGCCCTTACTATGGGCCAGGTGCTTTGATAGTCTCTTCATTTAATCCTTACCACCTGGGGAAGGGAGGCACAGAGAAGTTATGGCCTCTCAGCAGGTAAGTGGCCAAGACTTGGACCTGGTTTTATATGAATCCAAAACCCATGCTAGAAAGAATATCTTAAAAAAAATAATCTCCTATTTTTAAAATATATAATACCCTCTTTTTAAAAGAGGGGGGAATGCCATATTTCTAGCACAAGAATGAACGGTTGAAACGGTTATATTAATAAATATATACAATGTATTTTCCATATTCTTATATAGACATAAAAACTTCAGGGGGCTAGTGTTTTGTGAATTAAATAGTGAAACATATATTGACTTTGGGGGGATATAAAGATATTTTCCTTCTCTTACCTCCTTAACAAGAATCCAGGGAAAACTCTTAATGAGAAGGTACCAAAAAACAAACAAAAAAAAACCCCACAGAAGTTCCCACTCATTTGTGAATTAAGGCCAAACCAGAATTAGAAAAAAAAATCAGAATAACGATATCACACACAAAAATTAATAAGCCTAGAAAACGACAATGAAATCATTGTTGCCATTGTAACCCTGTGGGATGATAGAACAGTCAAAATCCTCTAAAAAGTTTTTGGTCAGAAAAAAAAAGAAAAGAAAGAAAAAAGCAAACTAAAACCTTCCAAAACTTTGACTTTTACCTAAGTGTTGACCTAATTCAATAGTTTTCCAATGATAACTTGGAAACAGTCAATAAATAAAATATGCCTTTCTGGTTGACTTTCACTGAAATTTATGATTAATTGCCTTTCGCAACTGGAATACCACGTTCAGCTTTGAAAAGAACAGTTCTCACTACTTTTCGCAAGAGGTGCTCTGGATATATGTTCTTTTGGCTCTAAATTTAAGAAGTATTTTGTCCAACTATTAAAATGTATTACATATTGGATAACCAATCTTAAATTATTATAACAAGAAATAAAAATTCTAAAGAGGAAATATTCCCATGACTATGGCTTTGAATATATATGTCCCTTAGTCAAGTCAATGAGAGCAGAACCAGGAAGCCACACTTACCCCCTTGGCCATAGCGGCTATGAGATGGTGGAAAGACTTGTTCTTAAGGGCAGTTGCATAATCCTTTCTCATTCTGCGGGAGAGCTTTAAGGGAGGGAAGGGAAAGACTACCATCGGTCAAGGAGAGTTTGGCTGCAATGCTGCCTCAAGGCAGGAGAATGGATTCTATGGTCCCTTCCACATCAGACTAAGCATCTGTGATGATGCAACAGATCCGGCCACTTTCAACATCTTCCGAGTTGAATCGCTATCACTAGTTGGCCAGAGGAAGGAGGGGCCGTTCCAATCTCCCTTACAATTACCGCCCTAATTATTACGTTACACTTTCACAATTTAATCCCTTTATTTGCCTCACTGCCTTTTTGGGGCTAAGTGAGCATCACGGCGCGACGCCCGCTGATGTAGCTAGCAGGGTAGCAGGGCAGCAGGAGTGCCACCCAGCTGCCAGCTACAAGCACAGCCAGGTGGGCAAGCCCAGAGTGCTAATCCGGACAGTGACATGTCTGCAGCTCAAAATCCTTGAAAGTTGCTGTCTCCAATATGGAGTAGAACTGAGCACTATACATCAATGCCAAGAATCACCCTGTGGTTCACCCTGTGAAGCTTTTGGTAGCATTTCAGCATCCTAAGGAAGAATCAGCGATAGAAGTGCAAATGTTCTATTCCAGGGATCGCTCGGTAAGTAACTAATAGCTAAGCGATAGGATTTCTTTTTTTTTTTTTTTAAAACAACTGTCAGGAAATGTTTTCACATAGTTGTCCTATCTTTGCAAACGTACTGAGGACCACGTTGTTTCAATCCCCCCCCTCCCAAAACAAAAAACTTTGGTATTCCCTCAAAGCAGGAGACATTTATAGGAGGAATTCACTGCAATCCACAAACCTTTGGGAACCAAGCTTTCATAAAGTGTTGCTAAGCTGAAACTCAGGCCGGCACAGTGCCAGGCCCACAGTAGGTTTTTAGTCAATATTTGTTGAGTAAATGGGAGTGATTTTCACATTGAGACCATTTTGCTTATACCAGTGTACACAGTATTTGTTAATTTATCCCCAAACACTCCCTTATCTTTGTGTAGTTAGACCCCGAGCTGTGTAAACTGAGTTAACAAAATCAAATTACTAACAGTTTCAATTTGAGATGCTCTGCAGCATCCGTATTCTAATACTGTTGGACAATGGGTGGTAGGAACCCAAAGATTTGAAGTGTGTTTTCATTCTCAAGTTTTGCAATCTAGTAAGTAGGCTGAAGAGATACTTTCAAATGCCCCAAAGTGAGAGGAAGCTTCGCATACAGATCATCATTGTTTTTATTTACTCACTTTACATGTGATTTTGTATTTCACTTTATCCAGAAGCATTCCTTGAGGTAGGTATTAACGCCTTCAGTTTATAAATGAGAAGAAAGAAAATAAAGATCCAGTGGATGAAGGATTTTTGTAAGAAAATGCTAATAAAATATGGTTATGATGATCCATTAAATATGAAGATACAGCTATTAAAATATTTAGGTAATTCATACATACTCCACACTAACTTGGCTTGTGTTCTTCCGTTAAAACTATGAAAGGCCGTGAAAAGATTAGGCTGATAGATCCACTCTATTATGTAAGAGTTATGATATCTTGAACAACTGTGCACTTTAACTCTTTAACTGTGTATTCATCAGCCATACAACAAGGAAGTGATTATGTAATAGATAGCACAAAAGCAATGGGAGATGGTACCACCTGTTCCACTAAGGACAATCACTGATCTTCAGTGCTACTGGGTGAAAAGACTTGCCCGCCCACATGCTCGTAAAAGGAAAGGGTAGAAGATTACTCTCCGTGCTCATAAAGGGGTTCAGAATCACCTTTTGTTAAAACATTTAGAAGGATTAGAGTTTAACAAACATCATCTCCTTTGCACTTTAAAAACCAGTAAGCATGTCACACAGTTATTACACTGATTTCAGTTATGTCCAACAAGGGACCAGTAGATGACAAAGAAGAGTTGTCAGCGGTAAATCAGCAGCAACACGGTAATAGAGCTGTGGTTCTCAAACTCGGGTGAGCATCAGAGTCACCTGGGGGGCTTGGCAAAGCACTAATTGCTGGGCCCTCCCCCAGGGATTCTGATGGAGGTAATCTGGGATGAAGGATGGGAATCTGCATTTCTAACAAATTCCCTGGTGATACTGATAGTGGCCACACTTTCAGAAGCACTGTCACGGAACACAGCACAGTATAGTGCAGCGGTTCTTAACCTCGGCTTTAGATGAAGCATTAACTAGGAAGCTTTCATAAATCCCCGCTTGCCCTGGCTGCACCCAAGGCCAATTAATTCTGAATTTGGGGGTATGAGCCTAGGCATCAGTATTTTTTTTATGTCTCCAGGTGACTCCCATGAGCCTGCAAGGTTGAGAACCACTGACATGAGGGAAAACACACTTGTATCTATAACTGGTTAAGAAGATACATTTTGGGTATTTTTGTTTTGGCCATGCTACGTGGTTTGTGGAATCTCAGTTCCCCGACTAGAGAGTGAACCCGGGCCCTCAGCAGTGAAAGCGTGGAGTCCTAACCACTGGACCGCCAGGACATTCCCAGAAGATACACTTTGTAAACCACGGAGCAGAGCAGAATAGAATCACTGGTGTGCTGGGGATCCTCAATAAACAATGATTCTTTCCTTCCTCTATTTTCTTCAAAAGTGTATCACAAAGGATCTAAACAAGTGAAATATAATTTTCTGTAAGATATATATCTGTAGCTTTGAAAAGGAGCTGAGTTTTGTATTTGTGGATTCCTAGTTTAAAGGGTCACATACAAATTTTAGTCATGTTTTTCTACATTTTTCGGTGGGAAATAATATTGTTATTTATAAATCCGGAGATCTGTAAAGGTTTGGGTATGTCTTACATACGTTGGAGGCATACTTTCTATTTTGGTACAGTTTGGAAGCTTTTTCATACAAATTTATTAAAAAGGTGGGGAAAGTACATGCAACCACGGGAAAAGAAGGAAGGGCGTAGAAAATTAAATTTGTTTAGAGACGTGATTCTCAAAAGTGTAGTTCCTGGACCAGCATCAGCATCATCTGAAAATTTGTTAGAAATATAAATTTTCAGACCCCCTACCCAAGACAGATCTGATGAATCAGAAGCTCTGGGAGTGGGTGATCTGCATTTTCACAAGCTCTCCAGGCGGGTTTGATGCACACTCTAGTTTGAAAACCACTGGTCTAAAATATTTATCATTTCAGCTATACGAAGAACAGAAGAGGTAAAAGCACTGTTTATCCAGTGCGCATCGGTTCAGTTGCTATCCAGACCCCCACTGCTCTAATAACAGCTGTGCTCTTTTAAACTCCACCCATAGCTTGTTATCATTCCATCTTTAGAGCTTGATAGTAAACGCGGAATTGATAGGGAGCATATGGGGGGGTGGGGGGGTGGGGTGGAGTCTATTCTACAAATCCTCCACTATCAATTTTAATCTATTTCTATTTGGTACTCAAGATAGAATTAAGAATGCACAACTTGACTAAGGACCAGAACCACGAAAACCAACCATCCAACCATCACATGAGGCTGGAGGAGGGTGGGTATCGCCAGGTGCAACCCTCACTCACCTTGAATCGTCCTCTTGAAGAATGCCTTGCAGGCTTCACAGGATGCTACCCCGTAGTGGTACCCAGACGCGATGTCACCGCACACTAAACACAGTCTCTTGGGCATCGAGTTGAGCATGTATTCGCACTTGGTCTGGGGGTCTTCAACAATGGTGCTGGAGCAGTCATCGTACAGTTTCCGGACAGGCCCACTACCTCCTAGGATAGGAGCAGAAGGGTAGAGAGGTGGCGAGTCGAGTCCGTTCTGATGGCCATTCATGGTTGAACTGTAGCTCCCGCTGGCGTCTGAAGAGCCACCTGGGCTGTGGTGGTTGACGCTGTCCGTCAGGGAGGCCGGGCTGGAGGGTTCCGTCTTGATGAAGGACGAACAGCTGGAATCAATGTGTCGATCTTTGTTTGACATTCTGCAGAGAAGCCTGAGGTTTAGGGAGGTGCAAACAGAGAGAGAAAGAGGAGAGAGTGTCAAACACAGATACCAAAAGAGGTAGAAACAAAGAGAAGGTGAAAAAATAGAGAAAGTGAAAAAAAAGATCGAAAGGAGAAAAAAAAAAGAGAGAAGAATTCATACCTTAAAGACATTGCTCTTTGAGAGTGCTGCCTAAGAACTAGGGACTACACATCATTCTCTAGTCAATATCTCTTGTTCTACAACAAGGTAATCAGCATAAGGGCGTGACAGGGTTACATCAAAGTGCCCAGACAGGCCATAAACAAAAGCTCTAAGGGATCCAGTTCCTTTCATTTTACCTTTCTCTTGGAGAACCACTGTCAATATCTAAATCAACTCTCTAGATTCTAAATTTATCCACAGAAGAGGAGTAATTTGCAAAGTCCATATCACTTCTAAAATTACCCTTATCCTCACTCCACTTTTCTCTTCCATTTTCTGATGTTGCAGTCATTTTATTATGAGCAGAACTAAACTTTTATTGTCAAGACTGAACAGATGATTCCTCAGCTCTGTAATTACTGTTTGTCAGCACGCTTCCATAAGCATAACTGTGTCTTTTATTGATCTAAGACACATAGGGAATATATCCTCAATCACGTTGCCTCTTTAATTAAATTGCTCTATTTCCTAGACATTTAGCGATACAGAAAGACATCAAGGATAAAATGCTAGCCAATATTTAAGGATTGTTTCCTAGAGCCCACAAAACAGTGAAATGATCACCAGCATTGATTAATAAATATGTACATGTGTTTACATGTGTCCGTGTCTGCATGTGCAATTTGCCACTGTTGAAGAGAGGAATCACTACAAGCCATTTGAGCCTTCAGTATACCTGTGAATCCATAAACCTGATACTTCATATTCAGCAAAGTAAGGATGTATCAAATTTTGCCCTGAAAAAATGAGATTTGCGATGGTCTCTTTTTCTCCCCTTCCTTTGGTCTTTTAACATCATACCTCCTAAAAGGAAATATGATGAAGCATCTAATCTAACAAACTCTCTCTCTTATCTAGAAGAAACAGACTGCCCCTCTTACTTTGTCAGACCCGTAAGTGATTAAATTTCTGAAGAGGTAATTAGATGAAAAGATATAATTGGTCCTATTTTCTTTCCGGTTCGCCATAGTGCAAAACCCTTTTTAGCAAAGTCTCTAGGAACCTTCTGAGAGCCCACTATAGAAAGAAGAGGTGACAGTTGAGAAACAAACTTAGATAATTGCTTCCCAGTGGAAAGTTGATTTATGGGAATCCCACAGGGTAATGGTCATTCACTCGAATTTGGGGGAGTAGTCACAGGATAACCGAAGGGATGCAATTATCTCTTTCACTATAAATCTAATGATATTTTATCACTGCACAAATTTCATGCTCTCCTCCGGGTGCCCCCTTCCCCCACCGTTCTGTTACTTTCAAACGAAGAAAAATATGGTTATTTCCTATCAGGGAATGTTCACGGAACGGTTCCGAGAAGGCGGTCTCAAGAGCAAAGCATCCAGAGCAAGAATTTGCCTCTTTCCTAGCAGATTTCCCATTGGAAGTTTTGTGCTGCTTTCTAAAGTAAAGCAAACTCAGGATGTGAAGAAAGCAAACAGGAAGGAGAAATCCACAAAAATATCTTCTTGCTTTCGCCCACCCACTTGTGTTGTCCTTTCATCAAGAACTAGTGAAAGAAAAAATATCCCCCTCCAGCCTGAACCAGGCGTCCGCTCCCTCCCGCATCTGCTGCTTTGTCCCCGTCACTGTTAATGAGCTCTGTAATTAATAGATCGCTCTCCTTGTCTCCCAGCTTGCACCCTGGGCTAAGCACTTTTCCTCAAGTCAACGTTTGAAAGAAAGCGGGTCGGCACTGACTTACAGCAGCCCTGCAAATTCCTTTTAATTTAAAGCACTTACTCTACCACTTCACTTATTACCTTATAATTACTGGACTGCTCGCACATACATTATGATCTTAGACTACAGTTAGAAGTTATTAGGGTACTAAAACACGGTTGCTCCCCTTTCCTCTCTCTGGCACTGAATTTCTCACAGCCATGACAATTAACTCTTTCGCCATCTGCCTGCGAGGCACCATTTCTTAATCATTTTTTCTTTTTCCCAAGGAGAGTTGCTTTGAGCTGCTTGATCACAAAACAGACCACGCTTTCCCTGGGCCCTCTTTTCTCTCTCTCTCTTTTCTTGGATTGTCTCTGTTCAATTTTATTCCAATTTTCTTTCCCTCGGGCTTTTTCTCATGGACTTCTAAAATGTGCAGAACTCTTGACTGAGAAACAAGGCCAGGAATCACCCTCCTAGTTATGGAAGGGTTATTTGCAAAGTCACCAAATGTTTATGTGTCAAATGCATGTTGTTAAGGTCTTTGAAAAATTGGGTGTCTCCAGCCAGCTGTCTCCTCGAAAATCTCAGCTCCTAACTTTGCAATAATCTGGATGGAAGCAAGAAAATTCAGGAAGTTCAAGTGGTCAGGGAAGCCTTTGGACAGTGGCAAGCTCTTCTCCTACACAAGTCTGGCCATTGTAGCTGTAAAGGAAAGTGAACATGCTGGATCGGTGCTGTAGGTTTTACATGTTTCTTCTCAGACATGAACTGCTTCCTTAATGAATACCTTTTTGCCCAGTGGAAATAATAATAGAGTTGCCATTTATCAAGTGCTTACTACATGTCAGGCATTGACCTGAGTACTTTACAAATATTACCTCATTTAATCCCCAAGACAACCTCGTGAGGGAGGTATTACTCTTTAGGAAACAGAGCCTCAGACATCAAACAATTTCCTGAAAGTCATACAGTTTGGAAGTGGAAGAGTCGGGATTTCAACTCAGGGCTGACTCCAAAGTCCAGTGCGGAAATGTCCTGAAGCCAACAGAGAGTTTTTCAAGGTGTTCACTGATGTTTTTTAAATAGCCAAGCAAAGAGGGGTAGAGCTGGCACACACAGAGGCTCTATGACATTCACACTCACCCATGAGTGGAAAAGTGGCTGAAGAAGCCACCACGCTGGCTAAAAGGCTACCCCGTTGAGTCACCCTCCCCAGGGTTTGGAGTGACACTGAAACAGAATCTGAAAGAACACAGTTGTCTCCTAATTACTACTTAGCTCGTTACACTGAACATTTCCTAGACACCATTACATTATACCCTAAAACTACAGTGGGTCTTAATTCTCTCCCTCTCTGTCTCTGAAATTCTACAGCTCTATTATTCAAGCCTGAGATATTCACAACTATCTATAAATTCAATTGTCAGCTGGTGGGTTTTATTCTAGACTTCACTTCAATCTAAAATTAGAGGCACTAAAATTCACATTAACTCTAAGAGGAATGTAGTGAATAAGACTTTATTTCAAAAGAACACCTTTTTGTCAGAAAGAGCCATTTCCAAGCTGATGGCTTTATCTGGAGCCAAAGAGAATAAGCCCAATTCCACATTGTGCTGTTAACGCAGAAATTTTAGGTCACATTGGATTAATAAAAATCTAAATTTAGTTAAGAATTATGAATAGAAATAACATGTGTTGGGAAAATGTGGGAAATATTTATTTTAAAGGCTATGTAGAGTTGCTTTTATTTTATTATTTTAAGAGAAATGATGGGAGACACAAGGGAAATAGAGAAGCAACTTTCTAAAAATCTTCTCTGAGTTAACACCCTGAGAATAAACTGGAGGGAGAAATAACCATGTCAAGAATAACATTTATTTTCTTTATAAGAAACTAAATTTGAGGGATATAACAGCCTTCCAGAGGCCAGGGACACTGCAGTGCTTTAGAAAGTATTTTCAATACAGTTTGAGATATAGTCTTCTGTATTCTATATATATTCTATATATGTTCTATTATATATAATATATTATACATATATACATATATATACATTTATATATAAATTCTGATGATCCTGCTTCAACATAGGAACTTCTTGCCCAGCCTTGCTTAAGGGTTAGCAAGAGTAAAATTTATCTTTGGTGTCAGATACTAATGATCAGGCAGATAAAGCTTCTTGGTTGCTGGACTATTTAAAAATGTAATTTTTGACAGTTGATTAACTGTACGTACAGGTGTTCATGTATAGGGAGAAAGTGACAGACAAAAAGAATAAGAATCAAAGTTGCTGCTGGAGGGGAAAACAAGATAATCTGTAAGTTAATATTCCATTTATATTATAATTATCAAGCTTGTTTTCAGAGAGGCTACCTAGATCCAGGTAAATGTGTGACTGTGAGTGAATTGCTGTGAATTTCTGGGCAATGTGTAGGTGTCCAGAGTGGTCTACATTTCCCAGAAGGGACTTAAGCCTACGTTCCATAGGCTTATATATGATTAAATATTATTAACCCTTTCACCAAACTATTGGGTTGCCCAAAAAGTTCGTTTGGTTAGTGAATACGTTGTTCAACAGTTCTTCGTGAAAGTTAAAAACGTGTCTTTTAGTTTTACCTAAACCCGAACGAACGTTTTGGCCAACCCAATAAAAGTTCGTAATAAGCAGCTGCATTTCATCTTTTGAATTTTATACCAAACTTGAGTTCATTTGCTACTTTATTTCCCTCCTAAAAAAAGTGGTGCATCAATGCAACACATGTGTACAGGTCTTCTTTGGCCTTCCTGATTTTAACACCAAGGCAAGATTTTTCGAGATTTTATTATACCTATTTCAGTGACAGACACCTTTATAGGCTAAATAAATGACAACTAAACAACTCACTAGTTTATTTTCTTCCTTGTCATCCTTAAGGGCCCGAAAAGGTACCCATCATCATTATAAATTCCAAACACTTCATCAATTTATATCTCAAAGTTTTACATAACAACAATGGAGCCAGCAAACCTGCGAGTTTACAAATATGAGAAGAGAGAGTGAGAGAAATAAGAAGACAGAATCCTTAGTTCTCTCACTGAATCAGAGAATTTCAGGGTTGGAAAGGAAGGTTATCAAAAGTTCGATTCCTCATCACTTAACCTATCCAAAGTAGGAATGAAGCTATAAGGATTGGTCGGTTTTCTACCTGCCGAAATCACCAGATTGAATATTTAAGTATTTTTGTTTCAAAAAATAAGAAGCTTTTATTAGCCTATAGGTTTTGGGTTTTGTTTTAATGCTTTAAGAAGAAAACCTCCAAGACTAAGGCAGCAGCTCCCCAAGGCCCAGGCTTCCAAGCTCATGACCCCAGCAGCTCCGCTGGCAGTCTGAGTCACAACTCCAGGCACGCCACTTTACAATGAGCTTTTTTTTTTTTCCTCCTGCTTCAAGTAATTGCACTCTCGTAAAGTGGCAAAATGTGAATCACTTAGTAACAAAATGGGCACCAGCTGCTATTGTCAAAGAATGGTGATGCTGAAGAAAGAGAAAGCAACCGAATGAAGTGTCATGTCAGAAATCAACGGTGCAACGTGTGATTTGAGAAAACATGACTACTTTACAGAGACAGGGTGTCATTATGGCATCACAGTAATACGCTGCTTTGACAACTGCTGGGTCTAACATATCATCATTGCATTAAGGTACACTGGCTTAGTTGGGGAAGGAAGAGAGAGGGTTTTTTCTTTTAATAAGAAATATCTTCAGGTCTGCCTGGTTAACCTAACAGAAGGAGACCATTAATTGTAAAGAAGGAATTGTAAATCCTGACCCACATGCCAGAAAGATTAAAACACGTGCGCACATATGCACACACACTTAGATACTATTTTAGGTCTTCTTTAATAAACGTGGAGGCCCATCTAATGGGACAGAGGTCTGCCTAACATGATCACAATGATTTAGTGATGCCGCTTCTTGATTCTTTGAACAAATAACTTGTGCGTTTAGTCTAAAAGACTCTTTGCAACTCACTCTGTCAAGAACCAGAGTAAGCAAACAGCTCCCCACAAAGCTGATGCTTGAGTTGTTGACAAGAGATGTGGCTAAGTTGTGTGGGAACCAGGGGCCAGCTCCTTCAAGTAACAAATCAGAGCCTCTATCTAAGCTGAACGCTTTCCCAATTCTGTCAAGGGCCACGCGTGCTACACTAAGCAAAGAAGTTTAGGACAAATAAAAACAGGAGACTTGGAACTCATTTCTGGCCAGTCGTTGAAAGCACCCCAGGAATATAATTTCATACCTAGGGCTTAACCGTGACCAGGAAGGACCTTGCTGAAACCCTATCTGCTTTTAGGGCTCCAGTGTTCAATTTTGCTCTGAAATTAGGTTGGTCGACTATCCTGATTTAATCACTGAAGTCTCATGTCCTGGGACTTCCTTAGTCCAGACAATCCAGGATGGTTGGCCATCCAATCGGATATAGAGAAAGACCTATAAAACCTTGTGCCTTTCCTCCTGCTGTTGTCCCTAAAACAAAGGAAGGGAAATGGATTCCATTCCTTTTCAGCAAAGAGAAATGCACTAGTCACACTGGGGGTGTTCTAAGTGTATGGGTTAGAAAGTGCCTGCATCCTATCTTACTGTGCCATTCCAGCCAGAGGCCACTGCCCAGTGCCTTGTTAAGTTATCCAGACTATTTTAGATGTTGGAAATCGCAATTGCTTCAGTTTGCATTACCAGGTGATTTCTGATGCTTCCTGGTTGATAAACTTTATTAATGGGAAAAGAAATGGTCCTGTGACATCACAATGTGTTGCTCATTACAGTTGTTGACAGTTTCTGTATTGAAGGATTTGATCTGATGCAGGAGCGCTTACTAGTGTAATTCATCCTTAGCTTGTTTTCTTGGACCTATGTCAATCTGGGGGTGCGCCTCCCTTGTTTATAGCTCTAAATACAGTAAGCGAGCTACTGGCAAATCAATAAGACTGTTAAATGCATAATAATGCTGGGTAATTGCATACATGATGTTTTGCATAATTAACTGTCTGAGCTTTTCTTTAATACAATGGGCTCTCATGTAATATAGAGCAGCTATAAGTCTATAAAATATACACAGTTTATATGAACCATGATTCTGCTTAAAACTCTGGCTAATCACCTACATTGGCTTTGAAGGGAGAGCTCTCCTCCACTGCCAAGTCCAAATCAATTCTTATGACATTACTTTACAACTAACATGATATTTAACTGATGATGGCTATTAGCTATTATACAGATTGCATTCAAGGACTGTAACAGTAGGGGAAAAAATACCATTCAGTTTAAACAAACTTCTGCCATGTAATCAATATTATTGAGGCAAATTAAGTGTTTTAACAAGTGTGTATATTTGCCCTAATGCAGCTTAATTAACTATATCCTCACAACTGCCCAATCCAGGACACCTATGGATATTAGAAGACAACGTCAAGAACTGTCTAGTCAGCGACTCAGATGCACAAGAGGTGCAAAACAAGCATTTTATCTCCAATCCCTAAGGAGAGTTCTTTCCTTACACAAGTTACTCCCCTGGGACCAAAAGCCAGAGGCCCAGAAGGGCTTTAGAATCGTGTACTCTACATCTTGATGTAGGAAATGCCCAAGTGTTGACCAGATCACTATCTCCAGGGTAGAGTGAAACAGCCCTGGGCACAAGGTGGGGACCCTGCCAGAAAAAAAAAGGTTAGTATGGGGGTAAAAAACTACCTAAGATAAATCATCAAAATGAAGCTTATGATATATGCTGAATGTAACATTTGTTCGGTCTTAGAGATTTACTACGCCATAAGCAGACCTCCTCTGCAGTAAGCTTTCTAGAGAAAAGAAATAGTCTCCTCCTTCTACAAATCTCTGGTCTTTCAAACAGAAATATGGATCAATAAAGTTTGCTTGTGTTCAGACAATTCCGTTTTCAAGCAGTCAAAGAGCACACCGAAGAGAAAAAGCCGACACAACAGCGGGGGGGACTGACAGCTAAATGAAGACCTTCTAAAGGCATCTCGCTAGAGGAGAAATAAACAGACATTCAACTCATAGAAAGTCTATGCACTGATCTTTACAAATTAAAAATCGAATATAGTTGCTTTACACACACACTCCAGTGATGGAGTTCACAAATCAAATCCAGGTCAGTGAAAGCTCAGGCTGCCTGAATCTCCCTTTCCTATTCTCTTTGCTACGCTGGAAGAGGAAATAAGAATGCTACCAGGAGTTGATGTAAGGATATTGAGATCATCGTATTGATGTCACCCTTTACTCATTAAGAAAATGTTTTGCAAAAGCAATTACAATGACCAATAAGCCAGCTGCCTCCATAGAGATAGGCCAGTTCCTCTGGAGTGGAACTCTGAAACATTCCCGGAAACTGGGTGAATCACAGTGGTGAGAAAGCTGAGATGCTGAGGAGGAATCACCGTTGAAATAAAGGTTGCTTCGAGCATACTGGAACATTTCTATGTTAGAGGGAGATTCATCGTACCACCACAGATAATAAACCACATCTTTCCCTGTTGGACAGCGGTTAAACTATATTTATACTTTTAACTTAATAGCTTAGTTTGCAGTAGTTAACATCTGGATGCAAAAGCAGCTGGTCTGGGGGTGATCTATGATAGCAGAGGTTACCATGATATTCTGTTGGTATTAGGTGTTGTTCAGCTGAAGTAGGAGATGGGGGGGGGAGGTGTGGAGGAGGGGAAATCAGCTAATTATTAATCCTAAGACTCCTTCCTCTGTCTTCTTTCTTTAAAAGAAAACATTTCATTGAGCTAGTTGCCTGAAGAGAAGGTGAAGCTTAAACACCCAAGCCACTACTTGCAGGCAATGAAAAATAACATATATATACACATATATTTAATTCAAGCCATGGAAATGACGAAGGATTTGTTCTGCAGCATTATGGGTTTTGTAAAAGAGATTATTCAGCAGTGGGACACCATCCAGCGAAGACAATGGAAGCCACCGAGAGGCCGGGATTTCAGATCGGACGGACTCGCTTGTGGTTTATCATTCAACGGTCCAAAGATAAACGTGCAGAGAAAAATTTCTGAATCTTAGTCTCAATTCTGAAAAACCGATTTAAAAATGTAGGACACCAGGGTTCCCACACCTTGTCTGTCTTCTCCTCCATTTCTCAGCAAACTGTGTCTTCTTACAGCGCTAGAGGGAGGAGCAATGTGGTTCCAGCTGGGGACCCAGTGCTGTGTGACCTGAGGCAGGTCTCTACCACACTCTGACCCTCATCCTCCCTGGTCAAATGGCAGGATGCGCCCACGTGCTTTCTAAAATAACTGCTGCTATTTAAAAAAAAAAATTATACTGCGTTGGCCTAAAAAAACCCAAATGAACTTTTTGGCCAACCCAAGGTTTTACTCAAATAAAACCCATGCTGGCTTGTGACTCAGATGAGACTGAGAGCAAGGGCTATTGCATGAAAGCACACTTCCCAAACTTCCTTTTGTTTATTTCGCTGCTACCGCACTTAGCCAAGTTTCACGGTTAGGGCAGTGCACGTGTGTGTGTGTGTGTGTGTGTGTGTGTGTGCGCGCGCATGTACGTGCTTCAGGAGAAAGAAAAAGTACGTAGCCAACAACCTGCGACATAACAATGCAACCACAGCAACTACAGTCAACTGAGGAATCCTTCCCAGTGGGTGACCGAAGGCCAAATAGTGCCATGATCATCTGGTGGGATCCAGGAAGCAGGACTCTTGGTTTTTTCCTAGAAATGGTTCTCTTTTTGCTCATTACGTTTTTGGTGGGAGGCGTTGGCGCAAAGGGCAATTCTCTGCAATCAGTGTTTAAGTGAATGTTTGTCCCAGTGTGTGACACCATGCTGTCAGCAAGCAGCGGGGAGTCCTTGAGTTGTTACTACATTTGATTTGACTGCCAGTAGGAAGCTTCATTTCTACCAACTGTTAGTTGCTCGCTCAAAGAATCTTCGTTTCTGGAGTGATTTTTTTTTTTCCTCCTCTCTTCTATTTCCTTTTCCTTGATAGGTTGTGTGCCCAAATGCCACGTGGATGTGTCAGAGGCAACTTTCGTTCTTTTCTCCCGAGCTGGTCAGACCTGAGGGCCTGGCTGTAAAGAGTCCACCCAATGTGTTCGGAATTTCTAGTCTCTCATTTAGATTCTCTGAACTTTAATTCACATTTCCTAGATCCTCACCAGGTCAACACAGACGCAAACTGGTTCGGCCACATTGTGGTCACATGTTTTTACTTGGTGGGGTTTATTTTAGCTGATGGAGCAGACATTTCTGCAGCTCTTATCAGCCAAAAAGAAAAAAAAAAAGCCTTGTCACTCACCTTTTCGTGCAATTTTGTTGAAATAACTGTTCTTTGGGTGACTGCTTCCGACACCTCTAAAAATTTTTCTGATTTGATAACTTTACTACTTCCCGTGAAAGCTTTTCTCTTTCCAAATAATGATTTTGGTAATTAGGATTCTCGGATAGTGTCTCTGATAAGAACTTCTGACAGTGAAAAGCATCTTTAGAAACAACAAAAGCATATGCATGAGTAAAAACGGTGGGGAAAAAAAGAGAAGGAAAAATCCCTCAGAGATATTATGAAAATTCAGGCTGAATGGAAAATTAATTAACACTAAAGAGCTAAAACTGTAATTAAGAAAAATTTCATTAAGGAGAGGCAGGTGAGTCTGCTTTTCTAAATATGACAAGGTGCTGTGTAAAAATAAAGTAGAAGCAGGTTTTGGGGAGTGGAGCACGAAAGCCATGTCTTTAACCAGATCAAATTCTCGAAATTGGCTGTCAAGACAGGATTGTTGTGATTTATACCCGTCTATCAAGTGCATGAACAGAGAGACCGAGAGAACGGAAACAAGCTGCTGTCGCTTCCATTCGCAAAGAACCTTTAATTTCCACAGCACCATCTGTCACCAAATCTAATTCACATTCCCCCCTAATCTGGTTTAGTTCCATAATACTAATTCTTCCCCAACCCCTAGGAACACAAACCACCACCAAAAAAAAAAAAAAAGGCTGTGGTTCTTGGTGAGTGAGAAATTGAATATTACAGAGTTAAGGTGTAAAGGCTCTGGTGACTTAAGGGAAGCATGCTCTTCTCCATTAAAATGTCTTCCTGGTAAAGGGATTTGTTTTCAACCAATGCAGAGATACGAAATTGTTCATATTTGGGGTAAAAAAAAAAAATGCTGATATAAAAGTAGGCCGGGGACATGAAAGCAGAGGTTGTCATAAAATACAATTGTCAAGTTTAGTCACTTTCAGAACTGGCTATAAAATCACTTTGTCATGGTTTTCACATAGAGAAAGCCTGAAACTGTATTTTTGTTAAGGAAACTGAGTGATGTATAAATTCAGAAAAAGTAGAGAAGCCTGGGCGGGGGCGGGGAGGGGAAGCTGGGGGGAAACCTAGGAGGAAATGAGAATGGCAAAAAATCATATTTAATTTAAAATAAAGGGATGTATATGGGTAAACACACATCCATCTCTCCCAGTCCGAGATTCTATTAGCACATAGCTTTGATTCAACATCACTTCTGCTCTTAGCCAATATAATAACTGGCATTCACAATAATGAGGCTGTGGAGCTATAAAATTATAAAGTGCTTTCTGCATCAGAGAAAGATTAAACTACACTCAGTAAAGATTTACTGTTAAGTGTATTTTATTGCTTTCTAACTCTGTGAAAATTTGTTATCTCTAAAGGCAATAGTACATAAAGATCCACAGGCATACATTACAAAATGAGAAAAGCCATTGTTTGAATCCTAGGATGAGAAGTTTTGATTACACGTTTAGTCAACTAGCTTACTACCTAATTCTTCCATGAATATTAGAAGCATTACCCTTTTGATCTCTAACCCAGTCACATAGAACACTAGCTGGGTTACAGGATATCAACCCCTCAATGTCAGTAAATCACTGGAGAGGTTATGATCAAAATATTTATTTTCATGATAGACATGATTATCACCCATAAATACATTTTTTGTAGAAAAGACTTTAACTTGTAAAGTCCATCACCGAACTGGTAGTATCTTTATACCCAATTTTAAAAATCCTAAATCTGTTATATAAAGATGTATATTTTCAGGAAAGAATCTCTCATTTTACTGATATAATCCTCTGATTAACTAGGTAGACAGATATTTTCAACTATTAGCAATAATAAGAGCCTGCTTTTTAAGAGACACGGTAGATTATGAAAGAAGATAAATCGTTCAGGACATTGTAATAAACAAGAAAACTGGAGACGAGAATAAATATGCTTATACACACACACGAGCATATATATATATATATATACATACGCGTCCTATAGAAACATCAGTGGGTGTCATACACACATATCAGTGATTAGAGATTCTAAAAATGGTAAAATATAAAATAACACTTAATATTTTCAATATTCATTAAGGAATATGCTAATTCTGATATCCCTAACTCATACACAGTAATTTGTACTGTATAATTTTTAGAGTTTCTATTACAATTGCAAATTAAAGAGAAATATTTTTGTTTTCTTCACACTCATAAAAATGGCTAACATTCCAAGACTGACAACACCAAATGCTGGTGAGGATGTGGGGCAACCAGAACTCGCATACATTGCTGGCAGGGTATAAAATGGTACAACCTTTTTAGAAAAACAGTTTGGAAGTTTCTTATGAAATTAAATGGATACTTACTATGTCACAACAATTCACTCTTAGATATTTACTAAGAATGAAAACATATGTCCACAAAAAGAACGATACACAAATGTGTATCATCACTTATTCATAATGGCCCTAAGCTGAAAACAAATCAAATATCCATCACTGATGAATAGAAAAACAAATTGTTATAATATAATGGAATTATAAAATTATATATATGTATGTATATACGTTTGTGTGTGTGTGTATATATGTGTGTGTGTGTGTGTGTGTGTGTGTATATATATCCTGGTCAACAATAAAAAAGAAGCAAACTGTGATCGTCCACATACAATATCAGAGATACCCTGGTGAGCAAAAACTAGGTAGATACAAAAGAGTACTTACTCCAAGATTCTGTTTATGTGAAGATCTAAAACAGGCAAAACTAATCTGTAGGGACAGAAATCACCAGTGGTTGCCTGGAGCAAGGGGTGGGGAATGGCTAGAGGGGGACATTAAGGAAATTTTTCCTCCTAACACTTTTTACTTTGTTTATACTTATGTCTAAACCATATTTTTGTATGTGTTATATGGATCACTTTTGTCAAAACTCATCTAACCATTCATGGAAAATATGTGTTTTGTTATATGTAAATTTTATTGATAAAATTGATCTAAAGAGAAAATTTTGAACAATAAGTTTAAACATAATGGGAATTCCCTGGCGGTCCAGTGATTAGGACTCCGCACTCTCACTGCTGAGGGCCTGGGTTCACTCCCTGGTCAGGGAACTAAGATTCCACAAGCCACTCCATGCGGCCCCCCAAAAAAAAAAGTTAAACATGATGACTTTATATTACTAGAAGTTTCTATTGATTCCTATGCCTTGTACCAGGTCTTAAATAGCCAGACCTAGAAAATTCTTCATCAACATCTAGCTGTACTTCTGATTTACACACAAGGACCCAGGGGATCAGGGAAGAGAGACAGATGACTTATTCAAGGACACTCAGAATTAGAGGTAGAACTCAGTCCAAATTCCAGCTTTCCATCTCTGAGGCCAGATCTTTTTCTAACCTATTAATGAGTCAAAGGATGAAATCAAGATTAGGCCCATAGTAAATAATATTCTACTGATCTGAATGATAAACACCCCTCTGTATTCTGTTTTTAAAAACATGAAATATTTGTTACTGTAAACACCAAATAATTCCGTGCATCCACGTGCATATTTGGGAAGTAAAGAAAACAAACCTGACTTCATTCCTCATTTTCTTCATCCAAACATGGCGCATGATAGAATGGCTTTAGTAAATAGGCAATATTTGAGCAGCGATGTGGTCATGTGTCATTGTAAGTAATTCACAGTGGGCTTTTAAACTTTTTTGGTTTGTTTTGGTTTTGTGTTTGGAATAAGGAAGTAGATATTATGGGAAATAGAATATGGAAACAGGATTTAAAACGTGGAAATCAGAAAAAGAGGAGAGTCACCTGATTTTTAAAAATATGGTTTAGATATCAGTATAAACCCAATAAAAATGTGTCAGGGGAAAAGTACAGTATATAAAACCTGAGTTGGTACATTTCAAAAGAAATGTATAATTCTAAAGGAGCTTCCAGGAAAGAAAACTTGCAGAGTAACTTAAATCAACTTAAAAATTATTTCATCACCAATTTACCAGCTGCTTCTCAAGTAGGAAGACAGGGATGGCATTCCTTAGCAGGAAAGGAAATAAATCACAGAGCACATTTCTTTCCCTTCTTTAACTTTCATACACATGAAGCTTACAGCATTTAGTACTTAGCTAAGGAGAGATGACGTGATTATATAGCTAATTCATGTTTTCCTGAAAAGAGGATTCTGCAGAATAATAAAACTGTGTACATTCCCGAAGACAAATCTAGCCAAGCTTACAATCTCTCTCTTTCACTGGCTCCACACACTCTACAGGTCGACAACCAAGCCCCTTAGCCAAGGAGTCCGGACCTTGCCCTCTCTGGCTGGCCATCCTCTCTGACCCCAAATCTCACTTCTCCCCGCCTTGTACCTCGTATATATGCAATGCTTGCCAACTTGTAATTCCTCCTACCAACCAGCTTTCCCTTCTCTCTGGAATGCATCTCGCTTTCCCTGTCCCCCTAACAACTAGCCATTTCCTATTCATTAGTAAAACCTCAACTGAGTTATCACATGTCCAGCGAGTCTTTCCTGACACCTCTTTCCCTAGATATTCCCATAATTCCGTGAGCCTATTTCTACAACCACACTTAACCCACTGTCTTTCCTGTGTATACTTATACTGGAGCGACCCTCCACTTCAGGAGGACTATGCATTGCTTTCTCTTTCTAAATTTAACCCTGTGCCCGGGCTGGTGAATGAAGGAAGAAACCATGAATTCACATCCGCAAAAATCGGTGAACTTTAAACACTGGGGCACAAATTTTCTAAATTAGAGTGTTGTTCACACAATCTTGAGAATCTGTGAGATACAGCATTAAACACGGAAAAGCTATTTTTATACCTCCTTAGGTCAAAGTAAACCTGCTAAGAGATTTGATCTAAACAAAACAAAACAACCTACAGGGTGAACTAGTAAATGATTATAAGAGTTTTAATTAGATGCCCTGGCTTTGAGTTCACCAACATTGTTATTACTTAGTTAGTGCCAACTAACTGTGGGCGCTGACATGTTATCTACAAACCTCAGTTGCTGAATCTGTTAAATGGGAACTGTATCTCATAGTATAGGAAGAGTGAATAAAAATTATTTGCAAAGGTGGCACTGAGTTCAGAAGGATATCAATGAACAAGAATGAGAAAGGCCATTTTAGGATGAAGGAGGATGACCCAGAAGTGGGCGCATGCAGGGGAGGCTCAGAGAATGAAGGAGGGGGTAGTTCTGCAGAACGCTATAGGGGATCTGGAATTTGCTATGGGTTCAGAGAGTAGTTTGGGGCCACACTGTGGAAGGTTTGAAATACTAGAGTATGCAGATTAGATGTTATTTTGTAGGTGATGGGAAGCTACTGAAGATTTCTAAGGAGAAAAGACATAACCCGATTTGTGCCTTCATTAAACACAGTTGTGAGTGCAGCAGTGTCCATGTACTCACTCATTCACCCCATTATGTTTCAGGCATATAGCCTGATAAAATAGACCAGACCTCTGAACTCACAGTGTTTAAAGCCCAACTAGGAAGCTATTCTATCCAGCAAGATAAACGATGAGAAAAACCTGCAGTAAGATGGTAGCAAAGAAAATGAGAAAAAGAGGAGATAGATATTATAAGCATCATCAAAAGAGGTTTTTACACCTCCAGTGATCCATAAATAATACATGAGAATCGGTCAAGCTAAAATATCTTTGACGAAGTATAATTTTTTATAAAGTGTAATATCAAAACAAACGAACACCTTATGATGGAACTGTTCTTGATCTTGACTGTGGTGCTGGACATAGGAATCTACATAGACAGTAACATAGAACTAAACACACGAACTCACACACACAAGCACAAACGCATGTGCAACTTGTAAGATCTAAGGTCTGTGGACTCTATCAATGTCAATTTCCTGGTTGTGGTATTGTATACTATAATTATGCAAGTGGTTACCAGTGAAAGAAACTGGGTGAAGAGTACAGCATTTCTCTGCATTATTTCATACAACTGCATGTGAGTCTACAATTACGTCAAAAAAGGTTTTTTTTAATTAACATTTTCCTTGAAGACATGGGCTACAGCCTATTTGACTTTGTATCCTCAGCACTTTGTACTATGCTGAACTCATATTAGCTACTTGAATTTGTCACTTAATAGACGTTTGTTGAATGAATAAATGACTGAACTGCAAGGCATTATGTCAACTATAGGCATCATTATTCTTTATAAACGTTGTTATAAACCTCATCACAATAATTTTCTATGTCTGGCTTACATGTGTCTGACATTACTTGAAATACCAAACCTCTGACACTAGACACCAGTTAGTCAAGGACATGAAGCTGATGGCATCGATGGTCCTCCATTCTGCCACTTCTCAAAGAGTATGGTGAATTCTCAAGATAATGTTCTTAAGAAACATTGATATGACTTCATATATCCCAAGAAGATATCGGGATTTTTTTTCTTTTTCTTTTTAACAGTGAGAAAAGAAGTTACAGTCACACACTGATTCTCAAGACAGTCTTGTGAGACAAGTGTTTTCTCCATTTTAAAGATGAGGAAACAGAACTGTGATAGAACCGGAACTTGAACTTGAATTTTCTATATCTAAATTCTGTCCTCTGGGCTGCAAAATGCTGAACCGCAAAGATTTAATAACAATACTTTATAGCAGCCAATTAAATATGCCAACTGTCGTCACACTTATAACTACTATCTTGTAAAGATTTTATTTTTCAATGCTTTAATTTTCTTAAACAACTGTATACTCAGTTAAGTGCTATGCTCTATCTGTGATGACTATTTGAACCCACAATACCAAAGATGGGACCAAGATAAAACAAAAAGAAAAAAAAAGTAGCTCATTCCCTTAAATGTCTAAGAACAAAGGATAATAATGTTGAAAAGTCAAAATCACTAGCAAGTTAGAAAATACTAGATTATTTATATTATTATACCATAGAAAGGATGATTATTATTTAATTGAGACAGGTTTAGAGCCTTCTAATAAGGAGAAACTAACTTATTTCACAGCATGGAAAACTGGAGCTAGATACTAGGTAGAACTTCCTGGCCAATTAGCTTTTGTCATTAATTAACTGTATCAATACATAAAATTAATATACATTAATTAATTTGCTATGTCTCAGTTATCTAATAATTAAAATGCAGGTACTAATTAATGCCCACACTATCTAATGCACAGGAATGTTGAGACCCAAAAGAGAAAATAAATACGAAAACCTCTGAAAAGTTTAAAGTGTTATGCAAATCCAAAGTGTTACTATAAATCTGTGGGACAAAATATTTTAATTTTTGGAATAAATCTGAACATAAATCTGCACCCAGTTTTGAAATATAAATCCATACTTACCTGGGCTTCCCACAAAAAAATTATTCAACTTTGGGGATTTGTTGTGAGTTACATTTGTTTAAACACTTTGATAATGCATTCTGACTTTTACTGATTTTTCACCAACATTAGCTCACACTATCACCCAAAATGAGCTCCTTAACTTCTCAGTACCTGAGATTAAGAGGTGATGCTAGTTGTTTATAGCAAAGCTTTAAATGAATCAGTTCACAAACTTTAGTGAGTATCTACTATGTGAGTATCTACAAACAAATACCGTATGCTAACACATATATATGGAATCTAAAAAAAAAAAAGGTTCTGAAGAACCTAGGGGCAGGACAGGAATAAAGACGCAGATGTAGAAAATGGACTTGAGGACACGGGGAGGGGGAAGGGTAAGCTGGGATGAAATGAGAGAGTGGCATGGACATATATCCACTATCAAATGTAAAATAAATAGCTAGTGGGAAGCAGCCACATAGCACAGGGAGATCAGCTCGGTGCTTTGTGACCACCTAGAGGGGTGGGATAGGGAGGGTGGGAGGGAGACGCAAGAGGGAGGAGATATGGGGATATATGTATATGTATGGCTGATTCACTTTGTTATACAGCATAAACTAACACACCATTGTAAAGCAATTATACTCCAATAAAGATGTTAAAAAAAAAAATGAATCAGTTCACAAACTTTAGTGAGTATCTACTATGTGCCAAGAATGATGTGGGAGCTAAATAATAACGAAGTTTTTCCAAGGAAAATGTGATGCGTTTCAGAGGTCAACATACCATGCTAAGAATGAAGGCTGCATGGAAGTTATGCAAGAAAATAATGAAGTTCGATCCACCCCCTCATTCCGCCAATCAGATTCCCCATGAATAACAATTAATCTAACACAGGTCTGGGGGAAAATCAAGTTAGAGACAACTTCTGAAACTGCTTAATTACATTGGACCATCTTAGCCACTCACCACAAGAACAAGACAAGAGAGTGTAGATAAAGCTATTATGACCACTTCTGGGAAAAAAAAAAAAAAAGTGATTCCTATAACTAGAGGCATAGTCTTCATGCAAGAACCATGGGAAACGTCTCTCTGGAGTTACATCAGCCACGCACAGCATTCGTCATAATGGTTCTCAAGTCTCAGCAGCCGCTGGGTCGCACCCTCAGAAACCCAAGTCCCTGCCTCCTCCGTTTGCTGCTAAGGCAAGGCTGTCCTACGACAGCTCATATTTCCATCTTCCAGAAGGCAAACAGACAGGGCAGGATCAGTTCTTGTTCTTATCCGAAGTCCAGGAAGGAATATTGTGGGAAAGCAGGAAAAGGGAACAATTAGTGATGTCCATCTCATAAAACACTCAGTCATTCTTACCTAGTAGCTAACTAGTTAGATGTATAGGATTTCAAGACTCTTTCTGGAGCATCTATGTCTGCATGTGAACTCCACACTCACATCTAGGCCTATTTGTTTACTGGAAAATCATAAAACTCACAGTAACTGACGGTCAGTTATAGGCATGAATTTTACAGACAAGGAAACTAGGGTCCACAGTGAGAAATAAACTTGAATGGTGGGGAGATCCAAGAAATGGGAAATGGAGTAAGGAGTTTGGTTTCATCATTTCAGAAACCTCTATAGGAGAGATGGAGTGATACCTCTCTTCCATTCCTAAAGAACCAAAGATTCTGGTGACTCAGGGAACTGAGGTTTAGCAAAAATGGATCTCTTGAGAAATGGTCACTCCTGTCCTAGGCTTCCCCCACATGTCCATATTTCTCCCCACTCTCCAAAATTCAGCTGACAGGTTATCAGGCTCTGATAATAACACTGACTGACATTGGAAACTTTATTCACTCATCCATCTTTCTATCCACGGAACCTCACAAAGCTGAAGGCTGCATGCTGAGGTCATAGGTAGCACAGAAATAAGGTGATCTGCGTATTTACCTGCACTGCTGTATCAAATGTGCTGTCAAATTTAAACTAGACGGTCTACTAAAATAGCTGCCGCAAAAAACCCAAATAATGATAGTCAAATGATGGCGTATGATTGGTTAACTATACTGAGTACAGGGGGTTGTTACCCTAGTCGTTTCATTAAATATGAAAGCCAAAGATTTATGTAATGGGTGATAAGGGCAAGAATGCTGTAAAAGTGAGAAAATATGGCAACAGTATGCTGTACATCACCAATGGGATAACTATTTATCTAAAAAGGTGGCATTCTTAGACTTCCAACGGGCAGCGTATGAAATTCATATATTCAAAGGAGACATCATAATAACCTGCCAGCTGGTGGTGATGGATATGTTTTTAATCCAAATGACCACAATCTTCAGTCTGCCTGTCATGGAGGGCCAGGAAAAAATGGAATTTTCCTTTCATAACACTTGATGTTGAAAGAGGAAAAACCTGGAAGCATGATAAGTGGCTCATTCCAATGGACAAATGGACATGGCGCTGAGAGAATGACTGTGAATAAAAGTCATTGTTCCTGAACTAATGCCATTTTCAGTTGTTACACCAAGAAAACGGAGCAAGGGATGATTTCTGCCTCCTTCCCGTCTGGAAAGCACAAGTTCAAACTGCAACAAAAGCTGGAAAATCTTCAACACCGTGTGGATTCATTTACAAATTACCTCTTGCTGGAAAAAGTCAGGGGGAAGGCTGGTATAATATTTGTCTATTAACTAAAACTTATTGTACAAACACAGCAAGAAGAGTTGATGCTGTAGTGCTTTATTGACTCGAAAGCCTCGCCTATGGATTTCCTCCTTTGAGGTTTAAAGGAATTCCTATTTCTCATTTACAGTCTATCAGAAAAGGTATATGACCTGTATTTTTTAATTTATATAAATCCACTCAGTCAATCAGCCTGGGCTGAAATTTAATGGATGTATCAGTCATTGTTGGTCCAGGGAGAGAGAACAGGCAGCAGAATCCACCATTCCATCTCTCTTCTTCCATTACCTTCCTCCCCTCCCCCCCCTTTTTTTTTTTTAACCTCACCAGCTCCGATGTCTCCCTTAACTTCAAGCAAGGAGTCTTTCAAAGCTGTTGTTTTTAAAGGGAGAAATTCAAGTAAATATAAACTGATGGAAATACAGGAAGACCCTTTGGCTATTTTGGTTTTAAAAAAAAATCTTCATTTTCCCCATCAGTGTTATGGCAATTTTATTACATATTCAGCAAATTTACAGGAACATGATGTTCCCCTGACAAATTAATCACTTTCCAAGCATTTTAACATATAAATAAAATATCACCACAGGAGAGTAAAATCATCAGCTCAACCAGTTGATTTAACCCTTCCTTCAGGAAAACTGACCTGAAATAGATTAAAGACCACCTCCCAGACACACACACATACACACACACACACACTCTCTCATAACTATGAGATAGGCACTCAGACTACCGGTAACAAGGCTTTTAGGGACTTCTAACTTCAGAAGCCAGATTGCAGTGTTTAAAAGATAGGAGAAACTGAAGACAAAAGGACCCCTTCAAATATCTTTAACCTCACGACAATCTGCTAGAATCTATCTTCTCTCCTTCATAGTTTTATTTCTGCATTTCCTCTAATAATAATCATTAAATACTGTATTTTTATAGTCCTATTCTTACCCTGCCATTCTAGGCAGGGAAGAAAAAATGCAAGGGGCTAGGTTTCTGTCTTTACTTTGCTTTCCCCTCTGCTAATTTCAGAAAGTGAATCCAGCAATTATAAGTAGTAGGAGGCTGATAAGGAGCCACACATGCAGGAGAAATAGGTTCAATTCAAGCTTCCCTGACTAATCCTTATTATGACTCATTTCGACTTCAGAATTTGTCGGTTGAGGTAAGAAGCTAATTTGGCTTTGAGAAGTGAAATCTCAGTTTTGTACTTCCCTTCTAGTGCTTCTAACAACCCATTATTAACAGCAAAGTAGGAGGGGGCATGAAATATTTATTGAGTGCCCACTCTCACCAAGCATTTTGTGTGTGTGTGTGTGTGTGCTATTTTATTAGATAATTAAACTTGACATACTTTAAGTAAGAGCATTCATTTCTTTGGCTTCCAAACCCATAGTCTGTACCATTGTATCTTACATCCGAAAATAAAATGCATTATTTTTAAAACCTATACCCAATATGACTCTCATACTCTGATCCTGAGATGAACAGTAGGACATTCTGCCAGATCAGGAAATAGTGGCGGAAAGGCCCTGGTAGATTTCTCTGAACTGCTTCATCACTCTGTATGCACAGATGATGCTTCTTCTGTTTGCGCTCATCAGAAGACCTGTTTCCTCTCTCATCACGGGTTCTCTCACATCAAATACAACCAAGGTTTAATCTATATTTTAAGAAAATAAAGAAATCTGGCATCATGCCTGGGCCAGTTGTGACACCCCGAAACAAAAGATGACCAGGCTATGCTGACTGTCTTCAGTGCTTATGTAAATACCATTCTATTTATTAGCTCTGCTTTGGGGAAACCCCAAATGGTCACCTTACCTCCCTACTCATGAGCCTATAAAAATACTGGTGATTTATTATTACATCCTTCTTCTTCCCTATGAATGGGGTAATGAAGTTTTTTACGGAGGCTATTAAGAAGCAACTGGGATGCTACTATTTGCTACTTATCCCATATAATAACACCATAACTGCTATTAGAGGGCAACACTTAAAGCAGCTAAGCCTTCCATAACTATAGCTCATTTGACGAAACTGTCAATAGCAAATTTCAGGGATAACCACTAAAAGGAGATTTACTTTTGAAATACATAATGTGTTACACAAAGGCTTTTATTAACATTTATTTATTTTTTGGTTCTAATTAAATCATTAGACTTACCAATTGACTACATAATTACAAAGTCAGCATTCTTAAAAAGAAAGTAGTAATAACACGAATTAATTTCCTTCTGGGTAGTTCCTTGACAAATTATGAAATTTCTCTTTTAAATTTCCTGACAAATACTTGGGCACATAAGATTTCTTTAACAGTTGATGCTCATGTCTTTAAATAACACCTTCAATGAAGATGCCAATCAAATAAAAATAAAATTAACATCCAGATTATGGATTTTCTGAGAGAAGATGAAAGAATACATCTGTAAAATGCTAAAAAGAGATGTTTAGAGCAAGTACATGTTCATTTACTAAGCTTCCATTGACATTTTATGGAAATAAACATACTCTAAACTCTTCCTATCAAAACAAGTATACATTTTTTCATGATCGTAAGAAAAGTAAGTTATTACATATCCCAGGCAAAGCTGACACAGGTACATGATCTGATGAAATCATATGAATGTAAATTATTCAAAGATAATATAAAGCTGGCCCTGTCCAGATTAGATCAGAGATGTTCTAACACCCGAACCTCAGAATACAAAAGGAGATAAAACAATGCTCAGGAAGCCTCATGCCTTAAGTCTTAAATAAGAACAAAACTTAACAAACAAACAGCCAGTCAGGGTGAATAAAAGCAATTAAGGCAATATGTAAAAAGCCTGTGTTCTTATATAGATATTTAAATTTTTTTCTAAAACATTTCATTACTTTGTACATTGATGGAGCCTAAAATATCTATAAGCGTTCCCTGAAGTTGCCAATTAAACAGTGTCAACTCCTGTTCTTGTAGTTAAACCACTGCCATCACCATGTACATGTTATTTCTAATTAATTCATGTCTCTCTCAACTTTGTCCTTCTTTGCCTGTCAAAAGAGTAGGCATTCAATCATCAGCCAACAGTATCCAAGTAACTCCAGGAGCAATAGATTACTTCCAGGAAAAGATAATTTAAAAAGTTACAAATTCTGGGAAAATATAATCTTGGGGAGGGGGCTTTATTTCTATAATGGTACGATGCAAAGCTGGGGGTGAATGTTGTATTGTTCAGTGTGGGGCTGGGGAGAGAGACAGCTGGGATGTGAGAGGAAGAACTGTGGCGCAGAAGAAGAAAGATTAGGGGAGAGGACAAACCAGGTATGCTCTAACGCTCCTGAATTTTATTTAATGCCTTTAAATTTTATGGAGTTACTTGGCTTACGACAAATAGCTCATTTTATTTGGCCCTGGAAAATGGATTCAAATGCATATAAAAAGGAATCATCTCAAATACTTTTTGGAAAGTGACTGGTTATAAATACATTTCCTTGAAATAAAAAGTGTTTTATTTGAACAACTATGAATTGGGCTGATGCTTATATTTTGAATTAGCAGTATGTTTCATTTTCATGCATATTTCGCTCCAAATAGACATTGCTTATTTAAGTGAAGGCTAGAGCTTTACTGGCTCAAAAAAACAGCTCCATTAAATTTACTTTGCAACTGAATTGAGTCAAGTGGGATGGAGTAAAGAAACCCTAAAGAATCTAGTCTATTCTAGAACACAAACACCACATGTCTTTCTGGACAGATACAACCAGGGGAACGATTCACAAACACGTTCTTTTTTTTCATGGCTCTATCATAAGCTTGTCCATTAAAACATAAAGAGGTTAGATGTAATACGTAACATTATCCATGTATCTGTAAGAATCTATACAGTAAAAATGAGGGGAGTGCATAAAAAAATCATAAATTAATTTAAATGAAGCTCCTACCCCCTACCCCCAAATTATATTACCCCCTAAATGATTCTCAGGAAAGAAAACAGGAACAGTTCGTTTCAGTCTCGATACTACTAATGCCATTCATAGTTCTAAACCTTCACTTAGAATTTAGAAATCATTTTCCTACAGACTAGCTCTTCCTAGATTTCAATGACAATTTCAGCCTGGTAAATTTATCTTGTTAGATACCAGGAAGTCTTTTAAAACCATTTTGTTAAAACTTTCCTTATTTCAGTATAGATGGTTTATTTAAGTCCAGTTTACAATTTCTTTAAGTATTTAGTTTTTGCATTCATCAGGTAATTCCTAGAGGACATGCCTATCCATATGGTTTACCTAGACCCAAAACACACAAAGTCCTACAAAGATTCCTACGATTGAGGGCTTTCATTGCATATTTAGGATATATTAATGGATATGTTGAATTCCATAACAGGGTTTGGTATACAGCAACTAACCAAAATATTTTTGACTGGCCACCTATACAAATAAAATTAACCTAAAATTTTTTTCTACTTGTTTTTATCTAGTAGAAAAAGAAAGAACCCAATATGTATAAATCACAATTCACTAAAAAGTCAAATGCATTATCCCCGCCTGCCCCCGCCCGCCAGGAACAAAATCAACAGTTTCAGAAAGGACACAGAGTTGTTTTATTTCTGTTAAATCAATGCCTAAAAATATTACATTTCATCAGTTTCACTTATCCTGAAAAGTCCCCAAAGGTTCCCTACCCGAAGCTGGCCATATTTTCAGTGCAAAACAGGTTGAGCACTGCTAATCTAAATCTAGATAAAACTCATGGGTTTGTCATCTGCACGATGATCTATACATCTCTATCTCTATGCAAATCAAATGCTTTTCTGCGTTCCTTTGAGCATTCCAAAGCACCCAGGGCTAAGGGAGCATGAGGCTCTCGCAGATTCTTCCCCTGCTCCTCCTCTCCTTTCCCTCTGTGGATTTACACTAGCTACCTAAATAATTCACACTGCCTGCTTTTCAGCCCGAATGTTCCTCGGAAGAGGCCTACAACGAGCTACTGAAGTCACCAGATGGACCCATGGATGCAGCAGGTGAGGCAGTTGGCAGGACGCCCTGTCTGATGCTGCTTGCTTCGGCACGGGCCGCCTTTCTTTCCAGGTACATTATCATCATCTGAACACTGAGCGGGAGTGCTGAGTTTGGGGGTGGGGTGGAAGTGGGGCACTGGCAAACCCTCTACAAGCATTCCTAGAGGAAACGTAAATTACCAGCTGCCCTCCTCCTCCCTGCCCCCCCACCTCCAGCAACCCCGGATTCTTTACGCTGTTGCTTTGTTAGTGGGTTTTCGAAGACCATGGTGAAGGTTTTGCAGTGCCTTTTGGCCCTATGCATAAAGAAGGACTCATCCGTTTGAAAATTCCACCTCGGCTTAATAGAAAGTGAAGAAAAGAGGATTCAAGGGGATGGATACCGGAAGAGTCAGGAAAACTAGGAGGGAGAAATGTAGTCTCATAGATACTTTGCAAAAAACACAAATGAAGGGAAAACACAGGTGAGATGATTCAGCTCATGTCTGCAATGCATTTGTATAAAGGTAAGCTGCCCTTTGCATCTGGTGAGTGGAGAGAAAAACTGTATTTTTCTAGCTTTTCAGTGTTGCAGAAAATATCAGCTGTGCCCAAGTTTGAGACAGTTCTTTGTCTCATATTTCTAGTGTCATTTCCAAAAAGCGCAGCATTTCCCTTCCAAAGTTCGTAATTCTATGGGACTGGAAGACAAAAATTGCAATGCATATCACTTGAAATTGGAAGTTTGCAACCTCATGGTGCCAAGCTATCATGAGACGATCACTCGGTAACACGTCGTATAAATTTTAATTGAGTATAAACACTTGACAAAAATTCTCCTGAGTTATTTCTGGCATATTCAGATTGGTAATGGTACCATGACACCATGATTTTAATCTTTCTATAAACTTAACTGATGCCAGTATAAATCTTACTACCTAACTTCACTAATCATCTAATTATAAACATCCAAAACTGCAACAGAGAATCATTTTAATGACCTGAAGCAAACCAAGCTGTATCTTCCAAAAAATAAATAAATAAAACACTTGAATAAAATGCATTCACTGAAAAGAGACTGCAAAGACAGAAAACTGCTTTGAATTCCATCATCGAGTCCTCGGGCAAATTGAAATCCCAGGCTTTGGGGAACAGCACTGGGTAGTTTTGCAGGACTGTTGGACAAAGACAGTAGCTGTGAGATTATCTCAAGATTAAGGGCAAGGTTTCCTTAGAAAAATTACCTTTCAATAGTCATTTACTTTGATTAGAATAAATTTACTAATGCACACCTTTCCCTCAAAGTCAAACTACACAAACCTTCTAGAGTTCAGATACATCCCCCTTCCTTTTCCTATGACCTCGGAAATATCTTTTCTTACCTGATCTTTTAAAGCATTTTCCCCCTTTCACTTCCAGTCTAAGAAACAAACCACACACAAGTCATTTAGAGCATTTTAAGATGTCATGGCAACTTTCGGGATCAAATCTTCAAAGGTTTCACAAGGAAGCAGGCAGGACCAGACTTGACTGCTCTAAGACCCCCAATCACACTTTTGCAATATTTAGGATCTAAATGTACCACTTCTAATTGTGTTCTTGGGGGCTAACTTCCTGTCAGCTCTAGAAGGCCCAAATCAGAAAATCAGAAAATCAGAATGGAAGCTCCAACTTGCTTAAGTTTTATGTAAAACCTCTGCTACCTAAATTCCTGAAATCATTTTCTGAAGATTGACCCAAGTATAAAGTGAAAACTTAAGTATATAAAGTCCCATTTTAGAGTGTTTTTTTAATGCACTCAAGATCATTTTATATTTTTATCATTTATTTCAGGATCTTCGTGCCCAGGACAGGGCCTGCACACAGTCAAATATTTTGGAATGAATGATCAAGAAAATGCAGTTTAATGCACTAAATATTGATTACTTTAATGATTTAAAAAATTGCAAAGGAATGCATGTAATCATTTTGATGCAACGTGAGAAGTTACTATAAGTAATCAATTGGACGCCAGAGAGTTGGTTATAAAAAATTCACTTCAAAAATCAATTTTAAATTGGTATCTTCTAAACTTGATTTCATTAACTCTCATTAAGCTATTTGCCCACAACCTAATTAATGTACATAACCAAAGGTACTTAATAATACTAAACAGAAGGGACTGGACATTTCTTAGAAACACATTAAAAGGCAAATGGTAATAAATTAACATTTAAAGATAGTAACTGTAAAATTAAATTTAATATTTAGCATTTATATATTTTATAATGATGTAGATGTGTGTTCAGATTGCCACAGTTAAACTGGCAGGCAAGATTACTTCTAAAATAAAAGTAGTAGCAAAGTCTCAGCTAAAAAATAACTGCCATTTAAAAAATTAAAGAAGAGTAAGTATAAGCAAAGGGTGAAGGAATGAGTGGGTAATTACAGTTTAAGCCCTGGATATAAAAGACAATACGGTAATGTATGGTATAAGATGCTGCTGAAAATGAATGATAATTAAAATTTTGATTTCTGACATTGCAAAATTATTCTTTTAGAAAGTCTATATGATATTCTCAAACAGATCCACCTTACATAAATATCTATATTTGAACATACTTTTGGAGTTATCAGAAATTAGTGTCATACTATTATATACATATGCAAAAAACTCTGCATTTGCTTTGCCTGTGTTTAAAGAAGAGTTAGTACCTGTGTGTGTCTGTATTTGTGTGTATGTGTGTGTGTATGTGTGTGTGTATGTGTGTGTGTGTGTAATACAATTTCTGTAACTGATTTAATTATTTCCTTTATTTCCGATGCCTTTCTGGATGTGACTATCTTAACGTTGCAAAATGCAAGTTAGCCTAAACCTAACAGAGAAAACATAGATATCTAAATTTTAGCCTGATATACAGTATATACTAGAATTAGCATAATTTAAAGAAAAATATATATTTATAGGCGACCTTTCTCTTTCCTAAACGAAATATCGATAATGTGATTCAAATGCCATAAATTCAATGCAATGCCCGACTGGTTAAACTCATGCAGTCCCCTATGTTAACTATGATCTTTTTTTTGCCAGCTTTCTTGCCACTATGTAGGTAGTGCTGACTGAAAAAAAAAAAAAAAATTGGGGGCGTAGTGGTTATAATCTCTAATGAAATTACTTATTTTATTTATTTGTGGTTCACCTACCTAGGTGAGAGTATACATTGAGTCACATAATTAAACACAAAAAATATCTTAGAATAAACCAACCAACAATATTCTTAAGAGGTGGGAAATACAGCACCCTGAATGACTATCGACTTTAAATTTGAAGTCAAGACAGTATGTTTGCAAAATTCACCTGTAATCCTGGTTCAAGATTTCCCCAGACCACTTTTGCTCTGCTTTGTTTTTCCTCTCTGAAAGTCTGAGAAGAAGTGTCGACATAAGTTTTGCGTTTACAGTTTAAAAACAGAGAGAGAGAGAGAGAGAGAGAGAGAGAGAGAGAGAATGAGCACAGATCCCTAGCACGCCTCCTGGGCACCTAAACAGAAGTATTTGCATAGCCCTTGAACACTGTTTAGCAAACAAAGAGTGGACAGGACCAGAGTGGCTTCTATCTTCCAGTCCTGCCGTCCTTTTTCAAAGCAAGGCAGGGGTTCTGTTTTTAGTCCACACTTTGGTTCAGCGTTAATCCTGTTTTATGTTGTTCACACCTGCTGCTGACTAGCAGCCTGCTGATGGGTCGGGGCTCATGCTGCTCAGACAAATCCCACTAAACTGAGAAGCCGGACAAAAGCTACTGGACAGAGCTGGAAACAAAGCCTGATCAGGGTCGTGAATACAGGAGAAGCAGACCCCACCAAAATCTCTCCTCTCATTTGCAGACAAGCCTCCGATGTCCCAAATTTCCCACCTAACAGTAAATGCAACCAACTGCTCTTTTTTGAAAGCCTGAACCCCACCCCACTGGCTTATTTATATTCCTTGGCTTTTTATGTCTTTTGGTAAAATGAATGCCAATATAATAAAAAAAACAAAAACAAAAAAAAAGAAAAAGGAAAAAGGAAAAAAGAAAAAAAGGTTGCTAGAATCAGATGTACATGCTAGCCACTCTTTGTGTCCTTACCAAAAGAATCTGTATGTGAAACAAACCTCATTATTAATTTAAAATATCCTATAGCTCACCTCTCTATTCATAGAATTCTACATCCAAAGTGAACAGAGATAGAAAATATATATTCTGCCGTCAGTGGCCACCGGGTGACCAAGACAGTGACTTGTATGCTAAGACGGCTCTGCCCCCTCCCCATCCTGCACTGCATGTGCCTAATAGCACACATCAAAAGGAATGAATTCTTTTTTGATCTTAGTACCAGCGATAAATCAAATTCAGTGACACAGACAGGGGGGAAATGCACCACTAAGGGAAAACTCCAAGACTGACAGTGGGACCAGTCGGAGGCATTCGCTCCATCAAGTTCCAGTAAACGATGCCCACCCTCCCTCTCTCGGAAACAAGATGTAAGCTGTCATATGCTTACCCAGAGTGAGAAAAACTTACCCGGTCCTGATGTGACCCTAAGTCAAGATGAACTTTCTGCTGACATTTCCAGCGGTGGCCCCGGAGCCCCTCCCTCCCACCTAAAGAGTCAATTTCCTTCCTTTCTGGGAGCCGGATTCTTCCCGCTGGTGGGCACCGAGAGTTCCTACTGGCCAGCACAGCGTGACTCCGAGAGGAGCTGCACATCTGGGGGGTCAAATGAAGATTCTGGGATCATTTTATTACATCTCCTGAAGCACCTTTCCTGCCTGCCACAGCCAATAAAGCATCATGGGCTCCACTGCCGACACTCGGGGAGCTGCACATCTGCCTAACCCACAAGGGTGCATAAATTTAATGGAGCACAGTTTTAATACTTCTCTGGGGGGAAGCACGCAAAGCGCTAACTAGCCAACTAACATTCTGTTAATGAATGGATGTGGGGATGCCATAGTTGAGGTGTTGGCATCTTCTTCCCAAATTGCTTTCCAACTATTTACCCTGAGCAACGTGCTGTTTTGGAGGGTCAGCCCTCGAGCCTAACTCACTTGTTTGTGCCATACTCTTCCTCGGCAGGTGAGAAATTTACAGGGATGCTCAGAAGCAGCTTGGCTACAACAGGTGAGAAGCCAGATAAACGCACGCTTTTTCAGTGTGTATAAGACTGTGTTCTTGGGAACTCTCTACTGGTGTTAAAGAAAAGAGTAGTTGTCAAAAACTGATACTGTAATATACTTGCTATAATTGCAGACAGAATTCATGTGTCTTTCATAATCGGACACAGCCCATCCTAAAATTAAAAATATAGTTTTTGCTTTCAATTTGTTTATGGGATATGGACAGTATAGGAATAAATTCAATTATTATGTGGAATCACACAAAATTGCTGATATTTGACCATTCCTTGACCTAGAAAAATGGCCATTTCATGTGGTTCAACCTAATTTAATTAGAATCCTAGTATCTCACTTTCATGCAAAAAAGTCTGAAGTTTTGTCGGGGAATTTCATAACTCCAAACTTGACTTTCCTCCTCATTTTCCCTCAGAAAGCCACCTCAGATTCATTTTGGGTTTTTTTTAAACCCACTATCAAAATAAGAAAATTTATCGAAGTATATTTCAAGACTTGAGCCTGTTAAGATTTGGGGTCCACAAGCCCTAGCTGTCAAAATTTCACTGAAAATCAAGTTTTGCACGTTAGACCATCCACTCATTCAATGGAGCGTTCGCTCTAAGGCTTGCCTTTTTGAGAAGCAACTTGGCAATCCCATATAACAAAAGAGTAAATGCTTCATCCCAAGGGCCAAGACTACACATTGATGGAATAGGATGGAAAATCTCATCCTTGAGGTCCTTCGCTAAAGGACTTGAATCATGGATGATCTTTTCTTCCCCCAGCGACTTTGTAAGTTTGCTCAAGACAGAAAGATTTCAGTGTATCAGCGGCAGTAGCAGCTCTCAGATCAGAGGATATTTAGTGTTTTGCATGTAGTATTGGCGATGCGATGAATACCCTCCGATAAGACAGGGAAAAAAGGAGCCTCGGCTGTGCAATTGATCAAGGTGTGCTACCTGCCGCGGCCTCCCAGTGCAGCTCCTAAGTTTGCCCACTTCTGAAGAAAGTGAAGACCACCTTAGTTGGAGGATAGTGCTTTCCTCGGGCAGGAATTTTCATTTCAGTTTGAATCTTAAACCATTACATTGCCAGTGATGCATTTTTATGTTGACAATTGACATCTTCGTAAAAGAATGAAACCTTTGAGCGACAGCTCAAAAGCATGAAGGTTGCCTGCAGTAAGTACTTAAATTATTTTACATCTCAATGGAGCCCAGTTGTTTTGAGTTAAAATTTAATAAACCTTAAACGGATGACCTTTCTTGCACAGAAAGGCCCAGAGTTGCAAAAACGAACTTTCCAATGAAATATAGTTTAAGGAACTAGTGCTGAACCAAGGGCTAGTTAAAGCCGAACGCTTTGTCAATTTATCAGCTTGTGAACATTCTGTTCCTGGATTCCCCACCGCCGCTGGAGGTATAGAACGGTGGTGCCTTGCTTAATCGAATACTATTGATTCGAGTGTGTCACAGTGATCTCATGGAGAGTAATCAATAGTAATCCAAAATCAATCAATCTGCTCTTGCACTATCATTTATCAAATCTGAATACGCCAAATTATTTGTAGGCATCAAATTACAAAGAAGAGAAAAGGGGAAAGCCAGGGAAAGTTCATGGTTTATACTGAAGCGCAAAACCAGTATCTCTCTTTTTTAAGGGGAGGTGCTTTAAAATGGACAACTACTTGGCCAAATGCATTTATCTTCTCATTAACCTATCCTAAATTTATACTGAATCTCATTCCATTCCTGGGGGAAAAAAGTACGATTTCTTGTATAGGAGTTGGCTGCTTCAGCACAAGTGACAGAAACGTTAAGATGCCCCAACTTACATGGTAGGTCACACCAGCATTTTCCAAGTCTGATAAGCTAAGTTTCAAATGCCTGTCACCCATCTGCTGGTAAACAAGGAGACTCGATTGGCACAGGACATAACTGCATCTTCGAACATCAGAAACGATGGTTAATGGAATTGGAGTGGAAAAAGAAATACTTAATTTCTCCAAAGAACGTACACATAGATGCACCTGCTTATCAGAGAAGCTGCTGTTGACGCTGAGGGTTCCTTTATCAACAGATTCACCTGTAATTTCGTCCAGGTAATAAATCCTTCTATTCATTATAGCACACTCAAAAGCACCCCTACTATTTAACTTGAAGGAAAAAAGGCACAGAGTGTCTAAAACATTTACTTTCGCTAATGTAAAAGTGTTGGCATTTTACTTCATTCCCGATAAGCTGGTGCCAGTAGAAGTGATTATCCTTTTCTTATTCAAAGCCTATCAGCATTTCGAAAAGCTCTCTCCATCTTATCAGGTGTATGAACAGCACAGTTACTGAAAACAGTTTCTACGGCTCCTCTCTCTTTCTGCCAAGCTATCTGATAAATCCCCCACTAACTAACTGTATTTACACACAATCAAACAGAAGTTGTATCTTCCGCGCGCTGTGGCCAGATTCCAGTTTGCCATAGGTTTTTCTGCTGTGACATTAACTTAACAAAAATGTCAGTAGCAGTACCCCAAACTGACAACAATCAAGAAAACACTATAAAAGCACTCAACTAGAATGCACGACAAACAGAGACGAAAGAAAAACAAATATGAAAAGTTGAAGGCAATCTCTTTGGAATTCAGGGCGGGTTGGGGGAATAAAGTGTACTGTGTATGCAAATCGGCATGAATATCATGCACTTACCTTTCACTAAAGTAAATGATCCTTTAGCAAAACAGATGAATAGAAAAACAGCAATTTTAAAAGAAAACGCTGCTGGGATGGAGGGGGTTCAGGAAAGTTTTTAAGAACTGAATGGGCACTTCCTCATATTTCAGGTTATTTCAATGTGGGGCAGAGAGGTTCTATAACGTAAGCAAAGTAAGACAACAGACAGTATCACCGAACTTACCCCATACACTGAAGACAAGACAGAAAGCAAGGCTGTAACATATGGTGACCACATTCTCAGGATAGATTTTCCAATCATTAAAACCCTCATAAATGCTCTAGACATTAAAGTTTTGTTCACTATAAGGAAATTAAAAAATACAATTTGAGTGTTTAACCTCATCATTTTTCTCATTCTTCAGACTTAACCAACTGAACAGTTCCATATAAAGGTATGAAAAAAGAACCATCTTCCAGACTAACGTAAGTGGATGATCTGCTCTCCATTTCTATCTGGTACAAAATGCTTACCCTAGTTCATGGTTCATACAAATTGAGAGACATCCCTAATCATTTCTGGGTAGCTCTTTGGAGCATGAAAGACAACAGTGATATTTCTAGAACATAAGAGAAATATGAACTTTACTTCAACAACTGAATAATAAATTCCTGACCCTAGGAAAGAATCTCTGCTTGGGCTTCTGTGCATAAATTGCACATTTGTTCCTCACCTCCCTTTGCTGAATGGCTAAGAGAGAACAGAAAAAGGCAGCCACATGCTCCCACCTGAGCCCAACTCCTGATTCTGTCTAGACTCCAAGAACAGAATGGGCCTTTCCTTAGATGAGGAGGGCAATAAGATGAATTAGCCAAGTGTGCAGTTCAGTACAATTCAGCTGATGGTTGCCTTTCCATCTGTGACACTATGATCCCATGACTGATGAGGCAGGTCTCATTTAAGTCTGTGGATAAAAGGGATGCTTCTGTCATTTCATAGGACCCAGAACCAACTGTATACAATCACTTTCTCATATACATCTTTCCCTTTCTTTGGCCATGAATAGTTGGTTATGGGTATGACATTCTTCCTCAAAATATCTGATCTGTTTTAATAGATTAATGGCTGTGAAGAAAGCATTGTTAGAGTATTCTTTCATTTATGGAAAAATGAATACAATGTAACATGGCCAACTTACGTTTTTGGAGAAGTGAAAGTACTACAATAATTTGGAATTACGGAGGGCAAAGGGCCATTGATTGAACAACCTCACATTTGAGTTTTTCTCTTAAGTACCTTAGTCTCTATAATTTTTTATATGACTCACTATTTTTGCTCACTTTGGACATAATTTTAGATATTCTTTTCAAAGCAAAAGAAATTCTTCTAAGTATGAACTGTAACAACATTTTAGCTGCCTTGAAAAGGACACCTTTTCAAACATTTTTACTCATACTGTATTAAAAAGAAAGTAAATGTATTTATTTAACGAGTCCTTCGTTTAAATTCTCAAAAGCATTTTAAATGAGTAAAATCTGCCTAGAGCAGATGAAAAAGGAATTGTCACATACAAAGATACCATTCTGATCATGGAGGAGAAAAAAAGAATTCAGTATGCTTCTGCCTATTTTCTGTGCCTAAGTTCTTGATTTACTTTTTTAAATTTCATTTTTTTTTTTTTTTTTTTTGCCTATTGAATAAGCCAGATAAAAAGAAAGAACAAGATTTTTTTTTTTCTTTCTCAGAAAATGTATGCAAAGTGCAACAAAAAAGAAATGTCCCTTGTTTAAAGCGGACTGGCAAGGCTGCTGCTTCTGACTCTCCACTTGTTAAAGTCTTTATATACATCACACATAAGAGCAACCGAGGCTCACCACTTCAGACTTTTTAAAAAAGTAAATCCCATTATTATCCCATTACTTCCAAGATAGTAAAAAGATGTGAACAAGCTTCAGTTATACTCTTTTTTTTTTAAACAAAACTCATTATCGTCTACGCTTTCTGTATTCCCACAGTTAGAGTTTTAAAGAGAAGTAAGCAAACACGCTGGTTTTCATTGCACTTCTACTAGCCATCAATCTCTAATACAATATGAGAATTTATTGGGTAGCTTCCCTTTTATTTAGTACCATCTTAAGCAACTGTTTGCAGAGGTGTATGAGGAAGCAAAGTTAAATTGATATGTCTGTGATATGCCTGACAGCCCTTAGTATGGCTAACATTAATTTGTTTTCTTTGCCTAGGTAAGTGCTGCCAAAGCATATTATACATAATGTGTACTTCCAATCAAAATGATGAAAAGTATATATGCAATTTTGTTTCACTCAAAGCAAGATGAGAAGGCACAGAGGAATGTATATGACAGAGACTGCCTTTGATAATCAAAATATAAATTTGCTTCCAAGTTCATTTTTTACAATGTAATCTGATCTTAGGTAGGCTCTCCATGAGTTTAACACTTTAAACAACTCTTTTAATAGATTTTAAATGCCAAAAGCCAGTGTTTTTATTTATTATATTGTGTGAAAGAATTCCATATAGCCAGAGGCTGCATTTCTAATGGCTAGTGTTGCATGCTATGTATTTATATTCAAATGCACATATAGATCTATGCCAGTATATTGAAATGGACTTTAACTGGCCAGTGAGAAGCCAATTTATTTAAAACTGTACTTTTTCTTTTATTGCTTTGCCTTAGTGAGTTATCTTCCAAATATACATGCATTGCCATCAATTAAAATGGCAAAATATTTGAAAAATCAAAACATAAAAAGCAAGTTCCCTCCAAACATTCAAAAAATTTTTTTGAAAATTAAAAGGGGGGATGCAATAGTACGCATACACAGCACACACACAATCTAAACCTTCTCAATCTGATGGTTTTGTATAATTGATTAGAAAATACATTTGGAAAATACTGAGAAATAGTGTCCAAATCAGAGAAAAAGAAACATCTGGCACTTCTGTAAAGAAAAACATAGAGAGGAAGGATGTGTTTGTTATAATTGAACGGAAATTATTCTTATTAGCTAGGTTTCCCAGACTTCGAAAGTAGAAGTCTAAAATGAACTTGAAACAAGAATAAGATGCCAGGTAAATCCTTCAAAAGGCAGAAGGCTGTCACTTGACACCCTCAGATAATAAAGGAGCTAACTTTCAGCAGACGGATTGGCATAAAGAAACAGCAGGATTTTTTTAAAAACGAGAAACATTAAAATTGTTAAAGTACTCTACAAACAAATAAAGGTAGGAAATGAATCTAGGACTTTAAACAAAATGTGAATTAGAACAAGAATTTGAATAGAAAGAGCATTTGGATAAGTGGTTTCTCTCAACACTCATTCAGATTCACTGAGCAAAATCACAGACCTTTAAACTTACCTCTTAGAATAAAATTCAGAAATTCAGAAATCTATGATGTACTTTATATGGATATAATACTTATTAATTTTCTTTATGTGCTTTTAGCAAAAACAAAAAGAAAATGACATTTACGTAGTGAGGATAAGTGAAATTTATATTTTGCATTTATTTAAAAGCTATCATGTTTACATTTAGATATATTTGTCAGGCCCAACTGTATAAGAAAACAGTGTAGCCAAGAGCTAATTCAAAACTGTTTCTTGGATATGGGCCCAAACCATTACATTATGTATTTAGTACTAGTGGCTTATTTCCTATTTTACAAATTATTTATGATTTCTAGATATTGAATTTTATAATGATAATAATTAACAATTTATAAAATCAGAAACAAATTAATGTATTAGGTGACCTGTTACCTGTCTGTTACATAGTAGTTAAACCAATTTAGTTGAAAATCAGACTTGGTAAATGCCTGAAATACTAATTCCAGGTTAAAATTATGCCTGGCAAATTTAACTGGACACTAACTGATTAGAAAAATACTTGAGATCCACTTTATTATATAAATATACATGCTCACTCTCGCAGCATACCTATATTCTACATACATACCTCTTCCCGTGTATATATATGTATTTCACATGCATACTATACATGCACACAAAGGCACACACGTGTGTGTGGTATATTCTACTGACTGCTTTGGATTTTAAAGTAGCGTATGTGTATCTTTATTTATAATGGTATAGACCATGGGCATCCATATACACATGGCTATGAAAACAATAATCTACAGCAAAACATACAAAATGCAGTAAGAAAAAATGTCAAGCGGCAGAGATGCTGGATGTCATCCCTGGACTATCAAATACACACATAAGTATGACTGGAGAAAGAGAACCTAAATATTTCACTGTCAGAGAATGTAGAAAACAGCAATTCATTTCTATCTCATGTGCTTTAGGACAATGACAATTTAATACAAGGCCAGTGGATATAAAAGAGATAAAAACTGAACAAACTGGGCCAGGGTAATCAAAGATTTTCTCCAGAGAGCTGACTAGGGCCGGAGCTCATATGCACTTATACCAGATCAACACTGTATTGTTTCTTTCTTCCATGAATTTGCTAGGAAGCAAAATTCAGAACATAGCTTATCTGCTGCAATGACTTTAAAGTTCTAGTGAGATGCTGTCCTCTTATTTCAAAATGCTTGATAGGTGATTCTCAAAAGTTTATTTGATATTAATTGGTGTCATAGAAACCACGGCTATCAATTGCCACTTGTATGACAAAGTATCGACCATAAGCACAGATTTTAATTTATTTTATGAAATAATATAAGCAAAACATTGAGTGCTGAAGAGTACTTTAGAAGTCAAACAAAGAAATACTTTGTTTAGTCACTAGGCTAAAACAAATGTTGAGGAATTTTTCACAAGTGATACAGACTTGAGGTTCGGCATTATGCCTACCTTCCCAAAGAACGGCCTCTTCTTTGTCTGCAGTTCTTGCAAGAGTGAGGTATTGTGAAAATATTGTTAAACAGACTCATAGAGAAGTTACCTGCCCCCTTTGATGAATAGCACCACGGACCTAAAATTAATTGCAAAAGTATGGCCCCGGCTAATGAGATGGTCCCTATCTTTTTTCAGCACAAGAAGCACAAGTATATTTCTGCTGGCTCGATATTTTACAAAAATGCCTAAAGTAGTCTTAACTCAGTAGAAATCTGATTAAAAGACTTCAAAGGCACAAAATAACATAAATTCTAAGATCTGGAAAATTTGAAGTTAAAACTAATTTCCTGCATTATTTTCTTTTTAAACCTTTATTTTCTTTTTTGCTTTGAAAAGAAGAACAGCAAAAAATCTTTTCTCTGGCTTCTATTAGCATTTTTTTAAAGCTGAATTACAATACCATTCTTTATAAGATGGCCAATATACATCCCAGGTCAGATTAAATCAAATAAATATATCAAAGGCCATCGATTTAGAATTAAAAAAAAGAAAAAAGAACAATGATACCGTATTCGGGGGAAAACACTGGAAAAATGATCATCCATGCACGAGAATTAATGGATATTCACAAGGGCTTTGCTAATAACATGGGTTAATTACCGCTGCAACACACTAGGCTCAGTAAATAAAGCAGCAGTGCCATAAACACATGAAGATGAGAAACCCATCACTATAAGAACCAGCCAACATCATCACCCTTGCCTCTGACCAGGAAATGGGAAGCTGTTTTCCAGCCCTTTCTGTAAAAGGAGGATTTCTAAACTTACCACCCAATCTGTACAGGGTAATACATAAATACACTGACACAAAGGGCTAGTGAAGCATGGGGTGCCCAGCACTTCCTCACCACTCCCATCCAACATTGATTCCATTAACTCAGAACACTTTTTTTGCTTACTCCAAGGAGAAAAATCATACGTTACATAATCCACACTGTCTGGCTATTTTGACTATATATAGTTTGGGATATGTACAGTAGTTATTTAATTTTTAGAGAAATAGAATTAATCTGTTCACTTCAGTGATGTGATGGGCAAGGTTACGAGACTCTACAGCTTAGGAACACTCACCCCTAAGTGCAGCTGGTTGTCACTTCCAGCAATTCACAAAGAAATCATCTGAAAACCCCTACCTTTAAGGCTGCAGGTGTTTTCAACAGATTTACAGAGAAGAAACAGGAAGGAAAAGTAATATGAGCTCCAAGTCTGGAGTTTAAGGATTCCTTCTTAGAAAAATAAACTTAAAGACTCTGTTCATAGTTCTCAAATAAAATCACATCTAAAGTGACGTAGGCAAGCTCCCATCCTTTTAAAAAAATTGCATCCACTCTGGTTTAGGCTTTTTGTCGTTGTTGTCACTGCATACATTTTTCCTTCCTGCCTATTTTTATCCCATGTATTTTGACATGATAGTATTACTTTTGGATAGTTGTATTTCCATTTACTTTTAGCTTTTAGCAGGGAGAGATGAGGCAGAGAAAAGAAGCAAAACCCTGAAAAACAAAGAGTAAACCTTACAAAATAAAACTTGCATAGCTCCAAACAGGAATCTTAAAACACAAATCTGTTTAATTTTGGATGTCTGGCTTTCCATGATCAGGCTGAAATTTACTGAACTGTTCCCTCCTCGCCTTGCCTGTTTTGGAGTGTTTCAATTGCCTTTCCTTCTTCCAGCAGCTGTGACAACTGTTAAAACAGTCAGTAAAATTAAGTCCGCTCTATAATCCTGTAGTCAATGTTACATTTTAATCAGAGGTTGAAAGGGAAGCATGTGATGAGCACACTCATTTAGAATGATTAGACTGACACATATGTCAAAATGAGCAGATATATTATTTTCATCTATTTATGCTATCAGTTATTACTGCTATTAAATGTGAAACAAGCTTTCAAGTATTATTCTCTTTAATGTGCTGGCACATTTCCTAAAATAAAAAATACATAGTTATAGGTTAACATTTTAGGCTCTCCTAATGGTGGTCAATAAATTGCACGAATCTTTTTAACAGCTTCCAAAGCAGAAATTGTCCAATATTCTCCTCTGAAACTGCATAACTCTGGTTTCATTTCAATGTACACTCACACGTGATGGGGTTTAACCCAGCACATTTACTATGAATATTAATAGCATGTATAAATTCTGTGGTTTATTAATTGAGACAGAGAGGCAGATGTGTTACTAAGCATGAGATCTTTCTGTCTGTCCGGTGAACCACGTAACCATCAGAACTGCATCCAAACAATAAATCTGTATTTTTTAAAGATGACTTTTAATTGAGCCAAAAAGAAAGCTAGTTTGAATCTTGCGCCAAAGCCAAAAGGACATGTGTCCTGATTTCATTTAAATGCGTCTGCTTTAAGAGGCTTATCTAAACTAATTATTCAAATTAGCTATAAGAAGTTAAATTCAAGGAAACTACAAAGAAGCCTGGGGGTGGGGGTGGGGGGGTTAAAGTTTGTTTTGTTTATTTATTTATGAGAGAAAGTTCAGAATTGGGTGAGCTTGGATAATGCATTCTTCCTGACATGAAGACATATGAAATTCTCCAGTGGGACAGCCTCCGGCGTGCTCACCTTCAAACTTCACTTGAGTGGGCAGTCCTACCTTTGTTTATTTTTCATTTTTATTTTCACACAATTTAAGGTTGTTTCTTCCTTGGAGCGTTTTCTACTGACGCAAGCACTGCCTTCCAACCTTTCAGTTCTTCCTAAATCCATCCCTCGGCTAATATCCCTTGCGTGAGTGTGTATGTGTGCAAGCATGCATACATACACGCGCACACACACTCACACTCACACGCACGAGAAGCCACTGAGACTGCAAGTCACTTTTCATCTCTTGCTTAATTACAAACCAAGGCAATATGCAGTCACTAAGGACCGCTAGTGGACATCTACCTATAATGCACGACCTTCTCCTCTGGAGAGTTTTATATTTTCTTCACAGTCTACTGAGAGAAACGTTTGCCAAGAGCACTCTTTTCAGAATTATAACAGTTGGTATTACTGTAATGGGAAAGCAAAGCCATACAACTGACTCAACAGAAAGAGGAACCAGTGACAGCTCCCGTGATAAACTAATATTTCAACGGTGGGCTGAAATTAAGTTTATGACCCACTCATTTACACAAGAATGCCTAATTTACTCCTTTTACCCCCTACTCACATGTCCCCCACCTTGAGCGATCCAAATATGTATATTTCCATATGCATAAAGATATTAATAAATACCAATTAAACTGCATCTAAGGACAAAAGTACTTTTCTGCATTTTCTGGACACGATACATGAAACAAATCCACAGTCTCAGCATTGTCTATTCAAGGGGAAATTTAGAAAGTCACTACTGTTTCTTCTTTAGTTTTTTTCTCCTCCCCTTAAATATTTATAATGTGTGAAAATCTCATGTTACTTAATGGACTGACTTGTCAGTTAAGTGCTGACTTAATGCTAACCATGCAAATAACATTATTCTAGCCCCGGATTGCACAGGGCTAGTTTTTAAATTGTTCTCTTAAGGAGAATTAGTAAATGTGCAATTCTGCCTCTAACTCTGCGCGGTAAGAAATGACAGGGAGCTGAAAATATCTGTCAAACTGCAAATACATAAGAGGCACTCAATAGTATAAATCATTTTGAATCCTGTATTTTAAAACATTTTTCCTTGGGAAAATGGGTCCTAGTAAAAGATGCATTTTAACAGTTCACTAAGCATTTGTGCCAAGTGCCTATTCTTAGCACCTGAATAAGAAGTGACTGTCACCCAGCTGTTTTACTGACAGTCACTGAGCTTTGCCTCAAAGGTAACATTGTAGTCAGAGAACAATTCTCGACTTACTGAATTAGGAGATCACCCTCAACACAAAAGGCACAAGACAGACACAAACAAGCGCTCGTGCGCACGACATACCCAGGGCATTACCTGAATCCGTGCGCCAAGATCCATTCCGTTCACCCCACACTCTCACCCCCAGGACGAGTTTTAAAAAGGAAAGAAAAAGGTACCTACTCTTCCTCGTAGTGCAGGGAAAAAGATTCAGGAAGGCAAAGTTCTACCGAATCCATGTGCGACCGGCAACCATTATTTGCGCACCCCCGCTATAAATCAAAGTTTCCTTGACAGAGCAGAGCGCAATTAACACAAATGTTCTCCTGGTGACAAGCCTATAGGCACAGCCAGTTGGGACCAGAGCTCTCACACTCTCCTAATCAAGGACTTAAAGCCCCGATTGGAGCTTATTAATATGAAGTAGAGCTTAACATATGCAGTCCCACCGGCCCAGGCGCGCAGCCGATTGGGGGGTCTCCGCCCAATCAGGACGGAGGCGACTGGAGGCTGCGAGGAGCCGCGGAACCGGGCAGGTACTGAGGATGCAGAGACGCGAAGGGGCTGGGAACGGAGCGGGAGAGAAAAAGAGAGCGAGGACCAGAGACCGAAACGCTGCCCGTAGATACTGGGCTCTGCCTTTTCTTTCTTTCTTTCTCTTTCTTTTTCTTTTTTCTTATCTTTTTTTCTCCCTCCCTCCCCCCCCCCACCCCGCCCCGGGAAGCGAGAAAAGAAACCTAACTAATTTAACCCTCTAGGCACTAGAGGGATGTGTCTTGGGTTTCTCACGTAAGATCTCTTTTGCCTCGCACAGAAGAACTCACGCAGACTCTCAGTTAATTTGGGAAAGGATTCTGCGGAAGGTAGAGAATGAAGTTTGTCCTGCCGTAGTCTGTGTTTTATTCCACGGGAGGGGGCTCCTTCTTATTTAGTGCTGTACTTTCTCATGGATCCGTCATCATGTCGTTGCCTGTTTCCCTGATCTCTACTGGGCATTAAAAAAAAAAAAAAAAAAAAAAAATCCAAGACATGCTTTCTAAATTGTTCGGGCATGTGAAGTGGGATCGTCATCTTTGAGGTGGAATGCAGTTTTACACAACTACAGAAGAGGAAAGCGTGCCTCAATGCAATTTGCGAGAATGGCTATGTAAATTCTATGTGTAAACATTTCTTTACCTGCTTCTATCTCTCTATCTATAGATATACAATGCATAGCTTTTCAAAACAAAGGTAAACAACTGCAGAACAAATTGGCTGCTCCAGTTTCAGGGGTGGGACACTGAGGGCCGTAGGGTAAGTAGTACATTGAAACCATCTCAATGCATTTTGACAAAATAAAGACTGCTTTTTTTTTTTTTTTTTTTTTTTTGTGGGGAGAGCATTACTAAGTGGTGCACTAAAAGTGTTCTTAATCATATACTTATTTCAATGTAAGCTTCCAAACTGGGAGACATATACAAGTATATATGATTTTTACCCAAAACGTCAGCTTTCAAATAAAATGCAGTTTATATAATTATAACATATAACACACGCTGTTACATATAACACACGCTGAATGCTTTAAAAAATCAACCCAGAAACATTTTGTAAATCATCACACAGTCTGGTCATTATAAGGACTAGTTTCAAACAGAAGTGCTTTTTAAAGAAAAGAGAATATAAGAGAAGGGTCTTTTTTCTCCAACAGTGTATAAGCCTGTTTTTAGTTTCCATATAACAAAGAATTTTCTTAAGTTCTATTTTTAAATACAGGATTTTTTATACTAGCAAATGTACAATGGAATAGCTACCAGCTATTTATGGCAAAGAGATAACTGCTACCTTATGACCCGAAATTTTGATATAATCCAGCTCTACTGCATATTAGTCCTACATGATATAAATAGTATAATCTTTGAGATCAAAATAAATTAGTTGAGATATCCAGTCTGTGTTAAATTTACTAGATCAGAACTCAACTCAGTCTTTCAGCCTCTCAAATGTTCTAGGCCTTTAAAAAACAAAACACTAAACTAGAACAGCCACATTAACATTCAGAATATAAAAATGACAGATATGATTTGGTCCCCCCAACAGAAGAAAGCAATTTCCCTGCCATGTATTTAGCCATATCTAAGATATGGGCCTGATGCCTTTTATTTGTGGTCTAAATGCATACAAGTTTCTAGTGGAGAACTCACATAGCAAAAACTGTGCCTAAGAATACTGTACAAAAGCAGGTAGTAAAAGCTTAATTACCAGTAGCATTATGCTGTCTATATTGTTAAATGTGAACTCAGCAATTAAGATGTAAATTTGGTTGTGAGCAGTGAATTAAAAGAGCTTTGAGATGTAGAAAATCCAAGCATTCTGCAGACACCTCGGAAGGAAAAAAGAGATTTGTCTATTCAATTGAAAATGAGACATGTAATCATTCTATAATTTAAAAAAAATAAATAAAAAGGCATTTGAAAAAGAAGCATGATTTTTCTAAAATACAATAAAAGAAGTAGGGAAATATTGCTTCACAAAGACAGAAAAACATCTTTGGTTCAAAGATTCCTACCTTGATTTGTGAATAAACTAAAATTCTCAGGGTAATTAATAAATCCATATACAGCAAATAAAAGTTTCATTCTTATTTTGTCCAGGTACATTAAAAAAAATAAAAATTATTGAATGTACTCAATGGATCTTAATGTACTCAGCACATTCAGATCTTGTACCTGTGCAGAATACTGTACTCTATTCAGTTTCTTTGCATTATCATCCTGTGACAGAACCTGCTTATTACTCCTTTGAAATGGCCTTTTAAAGACAAGATTTGTAGTCAGTTATTTACCGATGGATGTTAAGTCACCACGTTTCATGAGAGTTATCTTTTATTTCCCAGAATTTTCTTATTTTTCGTAGGGTACTTATTTGACCCATTATGAACCATTTGACTGTGTTGGTATCTATTTTTAAACATATTTAGACTCATATTCATGTGTAAGTCTTTTTTCTGTGCTCACAGAGATCCATGTACAAACATACACGGTGTGATCCCCACAGGTCTTTCGCTAACCGTATTTCATCTATGCAAGGTGCAGTGTCCATTGAACTAGCTGCTTTCTGAATGACCAAAAGTGCACTAGGTTTGTAGAGCTGGTTTATTTTCCCTCAGGATCACTATGTCACCTCTACAAGTCAAGGACCTAAGATTACACCTACTGTCTTGAATCCAGTTTAACCAATTTAAACTAATATCTATTGCACTAAACTTGTGAGACAGCTTCCAGAATATTTTATAAACACACAGCATAGTCATCTCAAGAATCTTCCCTAGTCACAGAGCTTTTTCACCTTGAAGGAGGAAAGAGTGGATAATCACAGGAAATAAACACACCATGTGCAATATTGAGCATAAGCCTTTAAGAATCTCAACTACAAAGGATTTGGGGGGGAAAAAAAAAAAGCAAAACAAGTGAACAGATAAACAGCCTAGAATAAACACTTTTGCCCACCAGTCTATACACTTCACAATCTTACCACAAGGAGTCTACCCAAAGCAGGATAAATGGAACCAAACAAAAGGATCCCTATGAGTGTTTCACAAAGAATATTAACAAATTAGTTAATATCAGCCTATTAGGCATCAGACCCAGGGTCCACAGCATAGTTTCAATCTCTTCTTCTTTAAACAATGCAGCTTAATACCCAAACAACTTCATTCTCAGGCCCCAATGAAAGCACAGACACCAAGCAGAAAATATCCTTCATTTCCATTTGAAAGAATGAAATGGCAACAAACAAAACTCAAGTGGAAACAAAAGGTAAATTCCTGTTGTCTATACCAGACATTTTACTGTATTTGAGTCCGGAACCATTTCCTAAAACATTCTAACAGTGAATTCTTATGCTGCTAGAAGGGAATGAGAATGCTTAGTCCTGCTATCACTGCATGCTAATAGCTATTTTTAGTCCCCATCTTCCTTTTCTGAAAATTAACAAGACTCATCTGTATGAAAATGTTTATAGCTGCCACACTATTTCTGCAGCAAATCTTGATTTTATATTGCACATTTGCCATTTGTTAAATATTGCAAACTAAACAAGGCATCACAAATCTAGATTTTCAAATTGCCTTGTAATCTACTTTTCCATATCTTTTCAAGACCATAAAACCTTTGAAAAGCTATTTAACTTTTGGAACCATCTTCCCTGCTGCCTGTGATCTATCGTGTATAGTATAATAGACTATACTACAAAAAGCAAACCAAGACTTTTACAAACTACTATCTTTAACTCCAAAAGAAAACCCACAAGGAACATACCTGGAAAAAGAACACTGAAGGACAAGCAGAGGCCCGGACCCCAGGTTCCCCTCTGCCCCCTCATGAGCTGTGTGCCTCTGTGTCGCTAGTTTCCTCATCTGTGCTTTGGGATTTTTCTTTTTATGCTATAAACCTGCTTAAGAAGACACCTTCCCACTGGGAACATAAAGACATCTTTCGAAGTCAGTATGACTACTTTATATCACCACCAAACCTCTATCAATTCATCAAACCTCATTTTCTGTTGCCTTTCATTTCTACGGCACAGGCTTTGATATTTAAATTATTGTCTCGATTGGCAAGAAGCAATCATTTCTACTGAAAGTGATCGCTTCCACAGAAACACTAATAAAAACCTTTCCTTTTGACAAACCTCTTGTCCTATAAATCTATCCCATTCCCAAATTACTGAGTCTATGTAAAAAAAGCCCATTCTCTGGGGAGCGATTACCTCACCTCCATAATACACCAAACTCTTTTCCCAGTGTGTTTGTGAAAGTGAGGTGGGGGGGGGGAGGGAAGAATCAAAGGAAGACAGAGAAGCTAATAGAGGCAATTCGGTTTCTGTTTAATTAATTCAGGATTACTTCATTTTCATTTTGTCAAGCTAATCATATACATGGTAAAATGTCAGTAAAAATTAAAGTATAAACTACAGTAGCTCCAACGGGAAAACTGACTCTAGTTATGTTGTATTTCCAACATACTTACCCTGATAAAATACCAACTGCATTTTTTCGTATCCTACAAGCTTTCTATAATCTGCATGGCATGTATATCCAGAGTAATAGTTAACATTTTGAGATTACACGTTAATAAATGAGTTGCAGTTATATTCTTTCCTGAATGTTAAGCACCATGAGCTAAATGCAGAAAACATTCAAGGTCAATGTCCCGTTTTAGACCTTTTCAGGCAGCTGTAATATTATGATAATCAAGCTTAAAATATTCCTATAGAAAGAGTAAATTAGCCTTTTCACTTGAAAGATGATTATGATAAACAATAAACCTAAGAGAGGACGAAATCCCTATTTTTAAAAGCCATAAATTGTTGACTCAATCATGTGTGTGATCGTGTTGTCCAAAATAAAGGGTAGCTTAACTCTGAGAGGAAGGCAGGGGGAGGGATGGAGAGAGAACAGGAGCAGAAGTGGAACAAATATGACAGATTTCAGAGTAAGCAATACTTGCTTTGATACTAGTAAAACGATCAAATTATCCATCTTAATCACTCCATTCAATGTATATTTGAAGCTAAAAAATGGATCTATCCATGACACATCAAAAAAGCACAAAAGTATTTTTTTCCTGATGTATTTGAACAACACTGTTTGAAACTTCTCTTTTCTTATTTGCTTCCATGAACCTTTTTGTCCACATTTTCCAAGGACCAGCAATTTTTTTTTTTTAAAAAGTGAGATATTCAGCATCTGGTGTCCATATAAAGAGGCTTAAAGAGGTGATTATGCTTTTTTTGGATCTTAGAACTCTCTGACACACTTCTGAGGTTCCTTTTCATAAATGAATAATTTGATAAAAATCTGCTTCCCCTAGCAAATGCGAATGAATTAGGGGTGTGTGTGTTTGTCATGCCTGGCAGAAGTCAGGTGACTGTGGAAAGCCTCTGGCCAGGTGGTAATGACCTACTCTGGAGTCATGCCTTGGCTTCAGATTCCAACTATGAGGGATAAGGCTTTGGACTTAAGAGTCACATCACCCACCTAAGTCTCAGTTTCTTCAGCTATTGAATGGGAGGAACAATAACAGCACCTTGTAAAATCATCATGGGGATTAAATGAGTTAAACCAATTTAGCACAGTATCCAGTCCTAGTTGGGGGGACCAAATGACTCAGTGGGCCAAGGACATTCTGGCTTGGGCCAGTTTTCCTAGCTTAAAAATTTACAGTACTCACTCCCTACACTTTCAAAAGTGCAGGGAACTCTGCTCAATATTCTGTAACAACCTAAATGGGAAAAGAATTTGAAAAAGAATAGATACATGTATATGTATAACTGAATCACTTTGCTGTATACCTGAAACTAACACAACATTGTTATTCAACTATACGCCAATAAAAAATAAAAATTATAAAGAAATACCCAGCACTCAGCCAATAAATAAATTTCTATCAAAAAAGAAGTGGCTCAGTTTAGAGCATACATTTTACTGTCATCCTACACACAGTAAGTCCTCCATAAATGTTAACCATATTATTTTTAAATCTCACTAAATGAAAAAAGAGATAGAAGAGACTGACATTGACAATTCATTTGGCCTTCATCTTTGACTAGTTCAAGGTACTTAATAGAGAAAAGAAAATGAAGTGCAAATATTCCTCCAGTGACACTATCAATAACTTTTGCCATAAAATGATATGAACTGCTTGCTATAATACTGCCACATATATATTGTTTCGATGTAGTGAGTGGGAAAAATTAAGGTTGCCCCCTTAAAGCTACCATCACGTTTTGGGCCTGAATATGAGGAAGACAGACTTGAAAAGTTAAGTCATTCTGCCGACTCGCCAAAGCATTCAGTTGTACATTGTTTACCAGCAAGAAGGGGAGAGAGAAATTGCTCCTACTCCTTTTCTCTTCCTTTAAGACCCTTCTTCCACAACCCTTCACCCTAGCGGGTCCATCAATAACAGCTGTTGATTTTATTACTATCCCTGGTACAAGCTCATTCACCCAGGAGTTCCTTTGATCAGATACCCCAAGGACTCAATTTCTTCACAAGGCTTTGCTCTTGTTACATTGAATGGCCACTAATCTACAGCGGAACAGAAGGTCTGGGACACAGGGAATTACAGGCAGGGGGGTGGGGAGACCATAGGGATTTCAAGTTTAACCTGGTTACCTTACAGGTGAGGAAAATAAGGCTCAGAGTGGTTAAGAGCCTTAACCCAGGTTACATACCCAGGTAGTAGAAAAGCTCCTATTAGAAAAGATTACATTTTCTCCCCTTTCCAGTGCTAACATAGTAACAAGCTACTAATGTAACTCTCACAATTGTTGACTATATACCAGTGCATAGAACTCTGGCTGAGAGCAGAGCCCTCTAAGGACAAAGGTCCCAAGTAAGAGCCAAGGGACATCTGATCCCAAGAGACAAATACCCAAGTGTATGTCCAAATTGTCCTCTACTTTCTCCAAAAGCTTAGAAAGATAAAAAAGAGTCACATATTAAAAAAAGAAGTGGGGATGAATTAGTAGAGAGAAATTCTCTTTCTTCTCCCCAGGTAATTAGGTGTCCTTTTAGAGAAAATTTGACTATCATTTCTTTTAGGGATTCAGTTTTTATTAAATGACCACTCCTTTTCCCACTCTAACCCCTACTTAACTCTCATTAGTGGAACTGTACCAGCTTTGGTGGTGTCCCCAGGGTCAGTAATGGAACTCGGTAAACATTCCTGTCAATGTTATAGGAACACAATGAATATGTTTTGGATGAGCGAATGAATGAATAAACTGATGACAAATGTTATTAGTCAGTTTATTATTATTCAGTTTAAGAGAGGCTGCCAAATGGAAAGACTGGTGGGCAAAAATGCATGCTAAGGAATGCTTTTCTGTACTTCTTGTGTGTCTTAATTCAGTTGGATTATTAGAGTAACGTAGGGAAATTTAAAAAGATAAAGTCATTTTAAAACAGTAAATGGAGAAGAGGGAGGTAGAAAAAGACAAAAGGGAAGAAAGGATGAGAGGTCACAGCCTGCTCTACCAACGTATTCTAGCATTTCCTCACCACTTATTCTTCGAAGAGTTAAGAAGGGGCAACTTGGAATGATCACTTTCTTTCTCATCTTTCTATTTTTCTGTTTTCCAAATATTCATATCGACTAAGTACTGGACAGCGAAAAACAATATTTATTATCAAAACAAAGGCAAGCAAACAAACAAAGCTGCCATATTAGTACCTAAAACTGTGACCCTTACCAGGGTAACATGAAAACATTTTCGTATTTAACCTGACAGAAATGCATTTAGAAATCATGATATCCCAGATATGTCCTGAAAACAAATACTTCTTTTATAAAAGCATTCAAAACTGGCCCTTGTATGCAAGATACAATTTTCAATATTAAGGATTCTAGGGTTTCCTTGGTTGGTTAAATGTGGACAAGGATCCCATGAAGGGCCACACATCTTCTATTTCTATGTGGTCTTATGCCGGAGCAGCACAGAACACTGAATACTTTCAGCAAGGATTTCTCTTCTTACGGGAGAGGAAGAAGGGAATTAATTCATCAGCAGAAAAAGGCAAAGGTCTTGCCTCTAGGCCACTTTCTACCTCTCTTTGCTGCCCGTAATTCTTTAACCAAGTCCTGTGTGTTCTGTTTGGTGGTTTCATTCCAAGAGGAAGACATAGATGAGAACATACAACTTTGCATCCTATTAGGGAGAGCCAAAAAGAATCTTCTAGAAAACCACACTCTCGATGCAAAAGAGAGTGAGACAAAGAATTCCTTTCTCATCTGCTAGTAGATGATAATAACAGGAATGGTGACAGGGAGGGGGACATGAGGACAATACTCACATTAAAACCCCGGGGGCTCTTATCTCGCCTGTAGTTTGTCCCTAAGTGCACAGCTATTTGTATCACAAGCTTTAGCCAATCAAACTTTGTGTTACAGAAAAGCAAGTAACATAATTAAAGACACCGTTTTTTTCTGGAGTTCAGTTACCACTTGAATTAGAAAACTAAATAAATCAGAGACGATTTTCATTAGTGAGAAAAGAAACAGATTAATTCACCCTTCGATAAATTGGAACACCAAATAAAGAAGTAACATTTAACAAAGGAAGAAGGTTTTTCAATCTTCACAACTTTAAAATACAGCCAGGTAGAAAAGTTTAGCTGTTTAGAAAATTTTCTAATACAATAGGTAGAATAGCTAATATTTTTGCTATAATTTAACATTAACAAAAGCTGTTTCACACAAGCATCTTTTGTTCCTCACAGCAGCCCTGTGAAGCAGGGAGAAACGCTATTATTATTATCCCCATTTTATAGATGACAAAACTGAGGTCTGAAGAATTTATTTGATTGCCCAAAGACATCTGGTTGTTAGGCTGCAAAGTCAGGACCTGAATTTCTTGTTTTTTAACTTCTACATCTCTTGTGCTCCTAATCTCTGTTTCCCATAAATCTTGATGCATCCTCTTAAAAAAGACACGCAGGAAGTATGGAATAGCATTCACTAGTATGCATTTTTGTCCACCAACAAATAGTTTTGTTTTAGGAAAGTGGAATAAACCTGCTTCTACCAATTATACACCTTATTCTTCCTTTCTCACTGAGGAAACACACCTTTTGGATGCCTGATCTGTACTGCCCTGTGTAAGTTTCCTGGGATAAACACATATGATGCTGGTGAGAATTTAAAGTACAAAAAGGAAAACGGAAGTCTCATTTTCCCTTCTCTGTCCACTGGTTTCACTCAGAAAGCTTTGGTCTACCTCCTCATTGATTAGTTTCTCTACCCCAAGTTTCACAGTCTAATTCTAGAACATCTAAGCCAGGGAACAGAGACCTAAGAAGGAGCGAAACGCTTCTTCATTTAAAAAGAAGCAACAACAATTTGTAAAGATTTAAATGAAGTTTAAAAATCACCTTATTTGCCTGGAATGTTTCCAAGATTTCCTCATTAGTAAGAAAGAACTGTGATCAACCTATATAACGTAATAGCTTTATAAACATCAGCGTTCTTTTCTGAATTATTCTATTTCATCTCTCAAATCTTTCCAGAATGCTGTAGAAGGGGACCGCATTGCATACTGCCAGCTGCTCCTGGGCCTGCGTACATTATTGCTAAGAAGATCTTGGAAGGAAACATGGCCACATTTTGTTTTCTCTATTAGCAAGGATGATTAAATGAGATAATACTAGCTTTAATGGGCTCTTTCTGTGGTTAGAGCTTTACAGTTCAGCTCCACCATTGGCCTCATTTCCATCCACTGAGCAGTTAGTCCTATTCAATTATTCAATCCCCATCAATATTTTGAGATGTACAGAATGTAAATGTGAACATTCTGTTTATTTTTCACCAGACTTAATTCCTGTACTCTTACCGGGGGAGAAAGTTACATATTTATAAATAAACTCTCTAGTATTGCGAAGAAAGTGTTCCTTTCCTTTAATGCTGGCTCTCATTTGGTCAGCTACGGTGTTTAGCAAAACAATCCACAGGGTAGACAGAACACCCTTCCAGTACCTGAGATGCCCCTTCCTCTCTAAGCCTCCTTCAGGGGTCCCCAGGCAGAATCAACGGCTCTCTTCTCTGTGTCCCACAATGCTTTGCACTAACGGGTCTAACTGGCTTGTATCAAGGTAGGTTGTCCTATGTCTCTATGCTTTCCATTTAGTAATCTTCTTGATGGCCTTTAATCATCTGGGCTCTGTCTAGTACTGTAATCTGGACATTTAAGGTCTCAATAAATATTTTCCCAAGAGATAGCTGATTTGGGCAAAAATTGTCACCTTCATGCTGATGGATTTTTTTTTTTTTGTAAATGAGTTTCAATGTTTCTCTAAAGAAATCCTGCCACTATTTTAATGGGGCTAATATATTTCTTCTTCCACAATGAACTACTCATTAAATGAAACTGTATTTTGACTTATGAGGGAAGGAGTATTGTTATTGCTGAATTCCATCCCCCTCACTCCACCCAGTAGATAAAAAGAAAAGGTTGACGGTATTTTTTAGTATTCACTTTTTACTTAAGAAAGGATTGCACAGTGGTGGCAAAACCCTGCCTTCTCCTCACCTTTGCCATCCATGAGAAAGCTTCTAGAACAACTGTTTACAAGTTTTGAATCCTTAAAATCATATTGATAAATAAATCTACAACCTTAGGTGACACTGAGTGGTCTCAGTTAAGTGAATTATTTACCTAAGAGCTTGATTCTCTGTGTCACTGTACTCATCTCTTCTTGAGAAAGGCAACAGGAAGAAAAATTCCCAAGGGGCAGTTCCTGGTGTATTAATGAGTCACCTTTCTAGACTGTATAATCCATCCAAAATCTGATGCTTCTAAAGCGCTGAAGAGAATTTTAACACCAATATTTATCCCCTCAAGTTAAAGTCAAGCTGAATTTTAGGGGAGGAGTAAGAAGAAAATCTCTGAAGTTCCCCCATCTTGCCCAGAGATGTGAGATATTGTGGAAAGAACACTTGAGGAGCAAGCGTTCTTCTCCATCATCTGTGACCTTGGGGTTGGCCTTTCATCTCATTGGGCTTCCATGAATAACGGGATTGGACTAGTGCAGTGGTTCTCAAAGTGTGGATCCCAGACTAGCAGAATCGGCATCAACTGCAAGCTGGCTAGAAATGCAAATTCTCAGGCCCCGCCCTGGACCTACTGAATTGGAGATCTGGTGCAGGGGGATTGGACCTGAGAAATCCGTGTTATAACAAACCCTCAAAGTGATTCTGGTACCTAAACGTGAGGACCACTGGGCTAGAGGATCACTATTGGATGCACTGAGCCTAATGAATAAAGTCACACAAAACAAAAGCCAAAATAAGCAAATAAATACACTGCTGCTGACTACTAAGGCTAATTCCCAGACATGACTGTGGCTCTTGAGCTTTTAGAATACTCTAAATTCGGTTCTTTTTTCAGTTAGTATAGGTAAACTTTTTTTACTCAGCAGTTTAAGCTGCAAGATCTGCAGTAAAAACCTTAAAATTGTGAGAGAACAACATGGTGACTCAGAGAGCTACAGACAGTGGTTCATTCCTTGCTTTGGGTCTGGCTTCTGCCATTCTTTAGCTGGTAGACTGGTGGGCTGCTGGATTAAATGCTTCTCTGCCTCAGTTTCCTCAGTTTTAAAATGGTGATGACTCTGACCTCATATTGGTGTTCAGAAGATTCAATGGAAGGGTCTATATATATCAGTGGTTTGAAAACTCTTGATTCCCCAGGCTACACTTCAGCCAACCAACTTATAATCTTTGGCATCAGGAGTTTTTAAATCTCCTGGTGAATTCAATATGCTGCCAAAGTTGAGACTTGAGAACCACTGGTAAATTGCTTAGCACAGGACCTGGAATCATTATTTTACCATTACTGAACCATATAAAGGAAGTGTAAGTGAAAGCATCCAGTTGCCTATTGGATGGCTTAGGTGCAGCCCTGGTTCTTCAGCTTATTGGCAAGCACCTGAATTATTTCCGTCTTAGCATTACCACCTGCAAGAACAATTAACAAGAGGGGAGAGAAGATAAAAAATACCTGCCCTGCTTACTTCACATGGTTATTGTAAACACAGACGAGATCATGTAAATCCAAGGCCATTGTAAACTACGCACATGTAAGAAAAGATTATTCTGACGTATACCCCGTAAACACTATTTCTAACCTACAGACATCTCAGTGGCCTACGTTACATGTCAAGTCACTAAATGCAAGTGACTTCTAGACCTTCAACGGGTCCTGTCGAAGAGGAATCACCTTTTTTGTTGTTGAGGCCATGCTAATATCCCAAAGCCCAAGGGTAATCATAGAATGAGAGACTCTGGATCCACACTAGAATCACCTGGGGGATTGACAACTATAGAAGCTTGAGTCTCACCCAAATGCCCTGAGTCAGAAACTCTGAGGCCCACACAGTGCTATTTTGGGGAAGAGGTCCACTGGTGATTCCAAACTGCAAGCAAGATTGAGAAAGAGAGAAAAAAAGAGGTGACATTAAGCAATGGGAAAGTGGCTTAGGGTACGCTGAAAAGCATTTGCAGGTCTCGAATTTTGTGTGACGTAATGCTGAGGAGCTATATTTTCACAGATCCATCCGTTTATGGAATTTAACTAAAATGAGTGCAATACCGCCAAGCATCTAGGAGAAAACAGTGAGCCACGTGTTCTGTCACTGAGGTGCTCAGTATAATTTAAAAGTCTACCTTAACACGGTGCTTTAGAGTAAAAACAGATGTGAAACGCTTAAAATATTAACGTGGGATCATAAACAATAAAATTTATTCTTCATTTTCTCCCTTAAACTCTTAGGCATCGTTTGAATGGTTTCACAGCAAATGTGGATGATTTTTCTCACAGATGATAACGGTCAAATGGAATTTAATGTGGGAGAAAAAAAGTAGAACGAGTGGGGGGCAGAGCAGTAAACAGAGATACCAGATGCCAGAGCTGAGAGGTAAAAAAACAGCTCCTTTATAAGGAAAAAGTTCTAGAACTTTCAAACTCCTGGCAGATTGCTGAACATACAGCCCCATATCTCACTTTTCTCTGCTTTTCGCCAGTCCTTCTGTTTAGCAAAATCCTACTTATCCTTAATACTTAGTTCTCCCTGGGGAGGTCAGAGGAGGCTTCTTATGGGACAGAGACCCCACCATCCTTCTAGCACCTCCACTAACCAAATGCTATTGACTTTTTCCTTCTAGTTGCCTGATTTTCCCATGACTATAAGCTTCTTGAGAATAAAACTTGTGTCCTGTTCATCTTTATAAATAATCCCAGCTTCTTAGGACAAGTGCACAAAAGGTGATCTCCAAAGACTCACTAAACTGAACTAAAAAGCTGCCTGGCTGTGTGAAACATGAAGGAACTCCTAAAAAGGCAAGAATAAGATGTCATAAAATTATAGCTTTAATTTTTAAAATAATTTTTAATTATTAAGTTAAAATTTTTAAAAGATTTTTTTTGATGCGGACCATTTTTAAAGTCTTCATTGAATTTTGTTACAATATTGCTTCTGTTTTACGTTTTTTTGGTTTTTTGGCCATGAGGCATGTGGGATCTTAGCTCCCCGACCAGGGATTGAACCTGCACCCCCTGCATTAGAAGGCGAAGTCTTAACCACTGGACCGCCAGGGAAGTCCCTAAGTTAAATTTTTAATAATTTTTTTTTAGCAAAGAAGCTTCCTGTACATAAACTGCTTTCCGTGATCTTTCGGACTTTCTACTTGAGGTTGAGCAGCAGAGCTGCCCAGGGCCCTTGCCCAGTGGATTTAAATGGTAGGTGCTTTGAGATGCTAATTCTTGATTCTCCAGGGACTGGCATATGTGATCTATACAGGTGGTTCTCAAAGTGAAGCATCCCTGTTACTTGGAAACTGATCATGTCAATTTCAGACCCCCAACTGGAGAAACCCTGAGGGCGGGGCCCAGCAATCTGTGTCTTATCAAATCTTCCAGGCGATTTTAATGCATGTTCAAGTTTGAGACCCCCTGGTCCAAATGAAAGGATTTAGAAGAAAAATGAAAAAGCAACCTCTTTTCAAAGTCAGTTTCTATCTGGGCCATGGGGTCCCAAACTCAGATGAGCAAGTGTTTCAGAACAGATGAAGACACAGCTACACTTAAAGTTCCCACTTCTGGCCCCTTAGGAGAATGCAAATAACAAACTTGTCTCTTTTCGGCACTCTATCCAGCCAGCTGCCTTCATCCTTCACTATTTTTCCCTGTAGATTGTCTTGTAAATGTGGCCACATCTTAAGTCTTCACTGACTCCTGACCTCGGGAATGTTAGCCCCTTCCCGGCTGAAGAACACCCTTTGGATCACTGACTTGCTATATTATTCTATGTTTAATAGGCCTGACCCGTGCAATATTTTTTATCTGGCTATAGTCCTATCTCTAAATTCTCTATTTTGAATGAATACTGATTTTGTGACATGAAGTCTGCTATATAATGAAATGCAAACAATGAAAAGACTAAATCAGTTTACAAAAAATCTATTTGTCAAACAGTGTGGCAATGTTCCCAATTTAGTCTGGGCCGTTCATGCAGCTCTTGATAAGGGAGTTAAAAACGTAGCTGTTCGCCAAATGAAAATAAAAGCATCTGCACCACAGATATATTTTCCTTTCAAAAGTCTTTGTTGTAACTTGTAGCTAATTAAATGCCCTCACATGAGAGGTACACACACAGCAAAATCAGAGAATTTTCTTAACAAGGGAGCTTGGGTTAAGAAAGAGAGCAACGCTAGCTTGCTACATACATCCTTATATTACATTTACATTTCTATACAGCTTCATCAGCCTGACAGAAAAAAGCAGAAGGGGAGGGCTTTTTTGTTCAACTTTGGACTACAGAGATTTCTAAGCCCTGCAAAGGAACGTGCTTAACATTTTTAAAAAAAGAAGAAGAAGAAGAAAGAAATAGTAACCCTGCCTTAGATTTTTGTAGAAAAATAATGCTTTCCACACACCTTTCTATATACCCAGCTGAGTAACTAAAAAAAATGATTGAGAACTTAAAGGGTTCAAATTTTTATTTGTAACTATTTTCTTCACTCTTAGAGCTTATTTGCAGGCAGAGGTGTTCCGTATTAAACTTGACATTTATTGGAGTAGTTTTGAACTTACCATGTCACACTTATCAATATGGGATTTAATATAGATTGACATTCTTTAGTTTTTCCACCTTCTGAATGTAACTATTTCATTGGTCAGAATTTAAAGTGTTAATTTTCAGTTGAAAAATATTTGAATCGTATAAAAAATGGATTCTCCAATATAACTGGCACTGAGTTATCACAGTTTCTAGCCTGTGCCTTCTCTCACAATCCTGTCCCCCTATGGGAAGGCTTTCCCACATAACAGAATCACATGGAACATGAAAACAGAACATCATCCACACAGACAAGCTGTTACTAGAGAACTGAATGCTCTTTGGGGTCAGTGTAATATATAATTATTTCTTTATATCTGGTCACCATCTTATGTCACTACACACGTGGATGCCCACAGCCCTGGCCCAACACACCTACACATCTTTTTTCACCTGGAAACTCAGAAAGATCACCTCCTCCCTGGAGGCATCTCTTATTGCGCCATCCTTCTGTGTTTTCATATCCGTTGGTACATAATTGTATCTCTCCCGTTAAACTGTGAGCTCCTTGAAGGCAGGAACCCTGTCTTAATCATCTCCAAAATGCTTGGAACACAGCTCAGGGCCTGGCAGAGAATAGATGTTCAACAGCTGTCTATGGAATAAATGAATAAACACAAGCATAACAGGGCGCCTGCCCTTTGAGCTTTGAATTGTTACTGTTACGAGAGACAGTAATTTATACAACCCTTTTAGTCATCAAAAAAATACCACGATTTTGCATATGAGTGCTTGGAATAAATTTGTACGTTTGTTAAGACCTATTGGTTCTAACCTTAAATCATCTCTGTGTTCTCAAAGCCTTCTGCCTGAATCTCCTAACTAGTGGTTTAACTGATCTCCCTCCCTCCATTTTTCTACATCTTTCTAATCCAACTCATGCTGTTCCCAAGCATTGCACCCCATGTTATCCATGGCTACAGAACAAAACCAAGATTTCTGTAACCTGAAATTCAAGTCTGTTCACAATCTGACCTAAATCCTCTTTCCTAGCATATTTCTCACAATTCTGCTTCTAGAAACCTAGGGATGATAATCCCGGATTAACCCGGACATACGGAATGCACTCCTATTTCCAGGAGTTGTTTTTTTTTTTTTTCTTTTTTTAAAACTTATTTATTTATTTATTTATTTTTGGCTGCATTGGGTCTTCATTGCTGCACGTGGGCTTTCTCCAGTTGCAGCGAGCGGGGGCTACTCTTCGTTGCGGTGCGTGGGCTTCTCATTGCGGTGGCTTCTCTTGTTGCGGAGCTCGGGCTCCAGGCACACGTGCTTCAGCAGTTGTGGCCCACGGGCTTAGTAGTTGTGGCACGTGGGCCCAGTAGTTGTAGCACATGGGCTTAGTTGCTCCGCAGCACGTGGGATCTTCCCGGACCAGGGCACGAACCCGTGTCCCCTGCATTGGCAGGTGGATTCTTAACCACTGCGCCACCAGGGAAGTCCCTATTTCCAGGAGTTTTGCCCCAGCTCTTCCCACCACCCCTCTGCAATGCTCTTCATAGATGTGCTACGTCTTTCAAAGTAGGTTAGAGCCTTAGGAAAGGACATGGCCAATTCTCCTTGGGAGAGGGGAGAGAAGGTAGCAGGTTTTCTGAGCTAAGCCTTAAAAGATAGTTGGAGGAGGAAGGATTCAGGGTAAGTGTCTCTTTAAAGACAGAAGAGAAGCATAGATAGAATCATAGTTCTTCAACAGACTGGAAGCTCCTTGAGGACAGGAGATGCCTGGTTCATCTTAATAGCCCCAATAGTACCTATCAGAGTGCCTTGTATGCAGAACCTGACCAACAAATATTTCTTTAATGAGCTTTTATCCATTCCTGCACTAACTCCCTCCAAACCTTAATATGATATCTTGCATATAGTAGGTACTCAATAAATATCAGTTAAATGAATGAATGACTTCATAATCTTTCAGTTCTTTGAAAAATGCAAAAGTGGGGAAATGGACAGAGTTAACAAAAGTTCAGTCGCTAGAAAAAATTCTTAAGAAGAAATGTTAATGGTTAGGAACACAAAATATGCATATTTTGTTTACACACCAAAAATAAACTGTATTTAAAAACTAGTTAAAATGTTGTATTCACATCGCCCTCTGGTGTTGGACTCTCCCAGAAAACAAAACAAAACAAAACCTCAAAATTATAGTTTGGGAAGATTTTTCTCTCAAAAAAAAGGGTTCTACCTTTTGTGGTAAATGCAGCATGTAGCGTTGAATGAGAAGGGTAGTATCTTTCAACTTTGCTCCGGTTATGGATTCTTAACTCCAGCAAGGTATGGAGCCTCCAGTATATTTACTGAATGGAGTGAATTCCTCCTTTTGCCAAAGTCACAAGCTTACCATGAGAGTCATTAGAGACCAATGGAATAAGGCTGCTAGCTGTACTACAGGGCTTTGCAGGAAAGGTGTGCTTTAAAACCCGACCAACCCCTTCCCTGGTGGCACAGTGGTTAAGAATCTGCCTGCCAATGCAGGGGACACAGGTTCGAGCCCTGGTCCGGGAAGATCCCACATGCCGCGGAGCAACTAAGCCCGTGCGCCACAACTACTGAGCCTGCGCTCTAGAGCCCACGAGCCACAACTACTGAGCCCGCATGCCACAACTACTGAAGCCTGTGCGCCTATAGCCTGTGCTCCGCAACAAGAGAAGCCACCGCAATGAGAAGCCCGCGCACCACAACGAAGAGTAGCCCTCGCTCTCCGCAAGTAGAGAAAGCCCGCACGCAGACAAAAATTAAATAAATAAATATAAATAAAAATAAAACCCCACCAAGACATGACTTTGCACCAGTAGCATACAATGAAAGTTTATCCCTTTGGCAAATTTTGCCAAGTATGAGAAAAGTTGTTGGGCAGAGAACAAAAGTTCCAACACAGGCACAATCTATTCATCTGCTATTAGTTTTAGGAGAGAGTGCCAAGGTGGCTGAAATAAAACAAAACACCATCCTCAGAGTGACTCTTGGTATCACGAAAAGAACCCTGGAATAAATGTCTCATAAGTATTACAACCATTTTTTTGGCTATGGCATAGAGTTCAGTAAATCCCTCATATTAAAAATATAAAGTTATTGGTCTTCAGGGTAATTTAAGTTGGAGAGCTGGTTTAAGTTTTCCCCAAACTAAGAGGATATTTGAAAGAAGTCTTAGACCCAGAAACACAAACTAGAAACAGATCTTAGCATGATTCCTTTTCACTGTTTGCCTAGGAAGCTGATCGCCACAAAGAGCTTTAACCATCCTTATCATCTTCACTGTCACCGCCATCATCATTACTGTGGGTACCGGCATTGTCATCATCATCAAAGTTGCTAAGTATCACAGGTTTATGATGTGCTAGGACCACGCTCAACAACTGACATCATTTAGCTCATCTGAAGCTCACAGTAATCTTCATAATATGCCAATGTTACCGAAACTGAGGCTGCATAACTTCCTGCAACTTCTGTATGAGCTAAGTGGCAAAAACAATTCTAACCCTGCTCATGGGACTCTTAACCTGTGCTATTAGCCGTTCTATTTACTACCATTAGGTACCAGCCCTGCCTTTACTTGCAATGGCTCTGAATACGGTGCCACGTGGAGTGTGGTTCTGTTCATTTATTTGCTGCATCCCTCCTTTTATCCGAGGTGCTGATAGGAAGGCTCGAAAGGGTTAAGTGCTTGAAGGGAACAAAGCTAAAGAGATCAATCTTGGGTGGACAAGGAACCATGAGGGAGTAAGAAATGCACTGTCTGCTAGAGTCTCTTTTACTTTGTGTCTGAACAAATGGCAATACAATAAAGAATACCAAACTTCAGGGCGGGCATCAAATCAATTTACTTATTTATGCTATACTTGGCAAGGATTTATCACATTGTTGTTAGCACTGCACTAGGCACTAAACAAAACATTTTCACACCAGAGAAATGCAAGCCCACATCCCTTCCTTAGAAAGTAAACATCAACAGTACTATATTCATAGAGTAATTCCTTGGATGTTTGAATCAAATCTTTGATCTCATCTGAGTCTGGTCCTGAACACTTGGGTATGCACACACACACACACACACATACCCCTCTCAACATACTCCTGGAAGCAAAGGTCCAACAATGCCAGGAATCCATAAGTTTTAGTCGAAGACTTTCAAAATACATGCAACAATTTTTAAAAAACCGAGTTTAAGAAATGCACACACATAGGACGTATAGAGGTTATTCCTACCTCTCACCATCTTTATTCCTGGCAATGCATGCTGTGTTACCTACGAGTAGTCTCTTTTTGGCTACAAATGTGTCCCATCTTCCATCTGTTCTTCTAGCAATGCTGCTGGCCTACTGCCACTGCAGCGACATCAGCCTTCATGATGTCATCTGACTAGGTTTTCTCCGGTACCCGTTTGTTTCACTCTCCAGGTGAGATCAGGCAAGTACAGTTTTCTGTCGTTTTCTGAGCAGGTTTTAATTGGGGTTCCATATTAGCAAAAGTTTCTGCTCTGTTTACCAGAGATTGCAGCCTACTTAGCTAGGGTCAAAAAGAGAATCTAAAGTTCCTCAAGAAATCGTTGGCTGAGCCATCAGAGGACTTGGCACAGGGCCTGAAGTTTACTTTTATAACCAGATATCATTTAGAGGTGTGTCTATTAAAGATACACCTCCCTGAATTGTCCCATCTTTTTTTGAATTTTGCTTTCCCTTCTTTCATTTATTTAAGACATATTTATCCAGTACCTGCTCTGTTCCAGACACTCTGTGAGACCCAGGGATCTCTACTCCCCTTGAGTTGAAGGCTGGGCTCCCCCCAACTTTCCCTCTTCAAGGATCTCACTGCAAATAGTCGTGCAGGCTGGGTAGCCAATTGGTTAGAAGGTTCCTAAGTTTCCAAGTCAGCTCTGTTCCTTACTAGGGTTTTGTCCTTGGAAAAGTTACTTAATCTCTCTGTAGTTTCCTTACTTATAAAGGACATTTCTATTTCAGTCTTCCCTGTAGGACAGTTACCTGTGTATTAAACTCATTCTGTAAATTATAAAGAAGTATACAAATACAAGGTGGTATTACTATTTAATACAGGGTTTGATATAGGTTTAATGTGGAGTTTATGTTAAAGAAAAATGGAAAACGTTTGTCCAGCACCTACTATGTCTCAAGCCCAATGCTGTGTGCTTCCATATATTATTTTGGTCACCTGCAAAAAAGTTCAGTGAGGTCAAAATAACAACAGCTTTCTTTTATTGTGTGATTACCTAATTTAATATGAATAGTATATATATGAGTAGATATTACGACGATTCCATTTTACGAAGAAATGAAAAGAAGGAAATGAAGCACAGACGTTAACTTAGCCAAGAAAACCCAGCCAGTGAGTTTCAGAACCAGATTATGACCCCAGGACCTCTGTCTCCAGAGACTATAACTCTTTCTGCTACAAAGCATGCTTATCCTGGATGGGAAAAGAATGTAAGGTAGGCCCAGGCTAGGCTGAATAACGGAAAAATAATACCAAACCGATAAAATGTTAATCCTTACAGGCAAAATGTTCTAATTGGCAAAATATTAATTTCGCGTATACGGTGTTTTATACCCCAAAGAGTTTGGTATCCACGTAACTGCAAATTGAAAAATATCAAAGCCAACTTTTAAAATAATTCTTTGCTTAAAGTTCTTAATTTTCATGGCATTCTTTCTTGCCTGATAATAGAACAAGAACTGTATCGTTTGAAAATGTAGATAGATTTATTAATTGTAAAGGTATCCCTTGGAACATTATATAATTTATTTACATTCTGTAGCTGACAACTGGCCTGTGTAAAGAGGCCTGTGGTAAACTTCTGATGAAAGAATAAAAATTCCCAGAGTCCTCACCCTCTACTTTGGAGATCTTTGAGAGTTATCAAATGCTAATAAATAAACAAAAATTGTTCCCTAATTCCAAAACTGTATACTTATCCAAAAAATGAACAACACACACACACACCATTCTGCTTTGTTTCGTGTCATGCCTGTTTATATATAATTCTAAACATTTTCCTTCAAACAGCCTAATTTAACTTAAAATTTTTTCTTCACCACATTCAAAAGGCCTTAGATTATTAGCAATACTTATCAGTATGACTTCACAAAGCAAACCTCCTCTGAGAACCCATAAAAGGACCTTAATGGAATTGATACATTTAATAGTCCTAACGTTTCATTTCATTCATTTCTAGCACAAACATATCACCTTAAAGCTTCCAAGATCCTTGTTCACACATAATCTCATTTAGTCCTTTTGCCTATTTGTGAGATTCATAATGTTAGTTTTCTAGATTCTGCAATAAATATTCTGAGAGGTTATTTAAGTTGTCTTGGAACATACCAACCTGTAAGTGGCAGAGACGAACTCCCAGGTAATGACCCCGATCCCATCAGGGTCCCCCTGTCTGTCTCCGCACCTCCTTCACGCTTCCACCCCACCCTGTGGCAAGACCATGTGATAAAAATAAAAATAACGACGATGAAGTATACCTCTTTGTCCCAGTGCTGGGTCCTCACAAGATCATCCACACAGCTCCGTTCCTTTGCAGGGCGTCTTTATATCATCACAGCGATGTGATGCAAGGCTGAATCCCTTTCCCCTCCCCCCACCAACCTCACACCTACCGGCACAGTTTCTCTCTGATTTCTCCAGATATGTCTGATACAGGAATGTAGAAGAACTGGACCTTTGGGTGCAACCATTGCACTTCTTTCTAAACTAGATGTTATAATTTTGTCAAACAATTTATAAATGCTTAATACCAAAATATCTATGAGTAGCCTCTCTTTAATTCTGGTTCTACTATGAAAAATTTGGGTGAGTTTGGGCAAATTATTCAATCTCTTTAAGCCTCCGTTTACTGACTTCACAGTGAGAAAAATGGACCAATTTAGACTAAGAGTCTAAACACCCAAATATTATTAGTCTTTGAAAGTATATTTGGTATAATTCAAGAAAGACCAGTGCTTGCGAGGCCAAAAAACATGATTAATGAGAAGAGTGCAATAAATGTTTACCTTTACTTTGTGTATAATGTTGCTTAATCCATCAACCCCATTTTGCTTCAGTTTCCTGCAACTGAACTAGAAAGGGGATTGTATAAAGATTAATTCTATGATGTCGGTAACGTGCGCTTTGAATAATAAATACTACTAAGATACGGAGTTTTTACTCTTCAAATAAGAAAAACTTAAATATGTGCATTGGAAGAGGACTATATTGGGATACAATTATTGATTTATAAATATGGGTTAGAAAAGAAGAAGTTTTTTTTGAGGCAGAGGGTAAAGCTGAAATTTATCATAAAGAATGAAGCCTCAGTTCCTCTGTAAATGTACATCCTTGATCAAGGCCTGCTCAGAACAGGTTACAAGTATCACGTTTTTTAATCCACATTACCCGGATAGGAAAGAAATGGCCATACTGTGATACCAAAATGCCAAACTACTCTAATTTGACTGGGACCTTATTTTTTTTTATCCAGAATTAGCAGAATATGGAAAACATAGAGAACAGTCAAACGTTTTCCCAACTGCAGAAGTAAACATTTCCCCAGTAATTTCAAAGAATTTAAAATGTGGCCTTCCTTCTCTTGCTCTATTTTTTTTTTTTTTTTTTTTACTCTCAGTACCAAACCAAGAGTCTGAACAGTAATAGAACTATTTATATAGGCTGTTTTCCAGCTTAATGCAGATTTTTCAAATTTCTTCTGCAATGTGCTCTATCTAAACACACAGGATCCTCTAAGTTTTGCTCTAGTGCTTGCTTAGGGTACGCATGTAAGTTCATGAACTTTTGGCCAGTTCACAATTTCCTCTTCCTTATGGGCAATACAAGTTGTCCCTGGATTAATAAAGTGATAGGATTTGGCAAGATGCTGTAGGATCAACCAACTTTTTCAAACTGACTTTAATCAAGTGTTGTTAACGTGGGGAGGGGTGATCCTGAGCTTGGCAAGAAGAGCAAACCCATGAGTAAACAAAGTGGGGCTCGCAAACTAGAAATAATCATGAGATGTACCATGCAAGCATCGTCCGCTGGGGCGAGCCCCGCATTCTTGCAGACGAGGGCAGAACCGGACAGTGACACATCCAATTATGCCTACGCTTAATGTGGTGGCAATCTTCAGCTGCCTATTTTCAAAATAGGAAAGCACCTGCTTAAATAAAATCTATCATCCAGCCCTTCTAATTCTGAACGGGTCCATGCTCCTTATTCCAATCCGTTCTGTTTCTAGCATTCTACAGAGCAGGGGGGAGCCGGCGACAGACATCCGACCGCAGTCTGTTTGCAGGGGACTTGCGCAGCTAAGGTGTCTAAACATTCTTTTTTTGCACTGTTACGCCATCACTTAAGGATCAATGAACTGGCCTCTGTGGGGAACTGCTGTTCAGCGACTGATGCCACCCCCTGCACCGGGGCAAAGAGATGCTGCTGCCCAATGCCCTCCATTGTTTGTCGTGTCTCTCAGGTTCCCTAAGACCATACCGATGGCACCTGTTAAAGCTGCTTCTGCTAAGCTGTTCTGCATTTGTCTGGCTGGATTTGGACTTCCTGGATCTCTGGCTGAATACAAAGTGATTAGAAAGCCCAGTGTTTGGCAACAAGCACGACCTGGAGGACACTGTGTGTGGGTCTAAAGGAGCAGGATGTGTTTTTCAGAACGTGGGGCATGGAGCGCCCTGCTAGAGCCCTTGCTGGGGGATCACGGTGCTCTCTGTTGCTGTCAGCTGTTTAACAGCAGCTGTTTCATGTAATTCCAAATGATCCGCTTGAATGAAGTTGTCATTCTTGCCTTAATCTTTAATTTAGTAAAACACATAGCTGAGCAACGTTAATTTGAATGTTATTTGAGTTCCCCAAAAAGTTTCCAATGCCTGTATTTTTCCATGTCGACACCAGGTAAAAATCATTACTGAGAAATAGAAATTGTGCAAAGGAGAACCCTGGATAACATTAGTAGTTTTCTATCAAAGTTAGTTAAATGCTGATGTGCAGGGAGTTTGGGATTGACATATACACACTGCTATATTTAAAATGTATAACCAACAAGGACCTACTGTATAGCACAGGGAACTCTGCTCAATATTATGTGACAACCTAAATGGGAAAAGAATTGGAAAAAGAATAGGCACATGTATATGTATAACTGAATCATTTTGCTGTACCCCTGAAACACAACATTGTTAATCAACGAAATAAAATAAAAACTCAAAAAAAATGCTGATGTGTAAATAGAGGTTTACCAAAACAGACAAATAAAAAGTATAATGAAGTTAACGGAAGAACTTTTTTTCTATTATTAACCTGTCTTTGTCCATTACTTGATTAAAATTGCACCTTTCTTCTAAGGAGTACTTTCTATGTTAATAAACTCAAATAGCTAGGACAGAAACAACATCTAACGCAGTCATGTTTTAAACATTAGACAATCGTGAGTGCTCACATAATACAAAGGTGACCACAAATCCATCACTGTTTTCCTTTCCTTCCTTCCTCTCTCCCTCCCTTCCTTCCTTCCTCCTTTCTTACCTTCCTAACTCTACTGCTTTTCATCAATCAAGGTTTTCAGAAAAGTCTGTTTACAAGGCAAAAAAGCCTGGCCTGTTCTCAGACAATTCTGCAATTCTCTTGCGGACAATAGAGGGCGCTGATGCTTCTGATCTGGCAGATGTAGCACCTCAGAGAGAACAAAATCGCACCTCTGCTGTGGCTTGCCTTCCAGCTCGCCTACCTCTCCTCTGGAACCACATTCCATTTGCTGTAGACGTTCTCCCTCTCCCAAGAAAGCTGCCTTTATTCTTTCTCTCTTAGTCTATGTTCTACTTCTCCTTTTCAAAGCACTGCTTCAAAAAGCTGTTATTCGGTAATAGCTTGTGATCTTTTTTTAATATCTCTCGGCTTTTCTGATTATGAATAGCATTTCTTCTCAAAGCATTTCTTCTCACCTTACTGAGCTCTTCCTAACCCTATTTAAATGCAGTTCATTCGGAGTTGATGCTACTGCTGGTTTCTTGGATTAAAAAAAATGAAAGCTCCATAGACTATGATCCTTTAGTATATGTCTCAGCAGCCTACTGTCCGGTGACAGAGTGGCTACCAAATGTCACAAATTGATACATTGATAGGCATCAGGCCACCCCCTGCAGAACATACTGGAGATACAGTTCTTTACCAAAGAGACCTATTTCCTTTTAAAAAAAAAAAAAAAACTCAAAGCCATAACAATTTAAACTGTTTCACTTGGATCAAATGAGAAGCATCATCCATTTCCCTGATGTGCTTTCAGTAAAGAGGCAAAGCATTCATAGAAGATACCTTTGGAGAGTGCTCTGTGTTTAGCCATTTTCTCACCATAAAAGCACAAATCACCTAATCAGAAAACACTCTATCATTTTACACTGAATGGTTCATAAGAACATAAAGCTCCATTTAGCACACCACTGCTTGCTCTCATCACCTACCCTTTTAAAATGCTTACCCATCTTTCTCATTGCTATTCAGAGAAACAGATTTATTTCTCACCCTGGAGTTGGGAATTTTGGCATGCCAGATTGAAAATGTACCCAATGCTGAGAAGTGGATGGGTTATTCTTAGTCTCCTGACACGCTTAAGAGAAAATGGGGCAGGGTATGTCTCTAAATCAAGCAAAGTTCTTTGGAAACTATGACTTCAGCTAGAGCTAGATTAGCGAGGCCGTTGTCATATTAGAAAAAGAACTGAAATCGTGAACGATAGGAATTTTAGCTCCAGGAAGAGAGAGGAAGGGGCAAAGTCATACAGATTGAGAGCCGAAGTTGCAGAATTATCACCGTATTCATTGTACATCTGATTTTTTTTTTTTAAGTTTTGGTTATGGAAATGAAAGGAATTTCTCCAATGTCCTTTTGATGTTTATCATTTATAATGGAAAAGGCAGCAACTGACATTTGCTGGGGGTATTTTGCCTCAGTCCAGCTGTGCAAACCCCTTTCATCGTTTCTCTTCTATTCCTTTCAACTATCCTTTATTCTTTCCCCATTTTTCCCTCCCTACATAAGCATCAAGGCCTGGGAGACACAAGTTACGAGTGTGGCTAAAATGGTTGCTGCCTCTCCCTTTAGAAAGCCAGGGGGAAAGTTATCCCTGGATAGCCACAGCCTAGCCCATATCTTCTTTCCTCAAGGTTTCTGAAATAAAAATCAGAATGGTCTTTGTTAATCTTGTGTTTTAGACTATTTATCATACGAAGAAGATGACTGGGTTGATGATATTTTTTTTCTCTTTGGAAGAAGCTGTTTCCATGCTGTGGCGGAGCTCTTTGGCAGCCAACGGAGCCTCTGATTAGAAGGCTACTTCATAAATTACAAACCACCAGAGTGAGAGTCATTATGTAGAATGGGCTCTGCCATCTGGTCGTCCACTCTCTACATGAGAAAGGCCATCATCTTTGCTCTGTGGCTTGGTTACTTCAAGGAGCCCTCAGCCACAGCAAAAGACAAGAGATATATCTTCATTCCAAACTCACTTGGCCTTTTAACCCTAGAATATCCAGGCACCTGGAAAGGCTATAATTCCCATTGAACAGATGGGGAAATTGAGAAATAAGAGTTAAGTGTTTATTTGTAAGTAGCCTTTACAAATCAAGTACAAAGAAAAAGAAGGCAGGATTTGCTCTTTGTTTCAACAGCAAGGGAGCAAAGAGTCCTCTTTTTTTTCCTGCTCTCTCTCCATATAAGAAACTTCACATCTATTTCATTTCCATTTTCGGAAAGGTTCTATCAATGGAAGTTACAGTGTATGTGACAGGACAGAACAGATTTCTTACTGAACAGGTAGGCACTCTGCAACAATTCATCCCAGCTGCCTCTAGGGGAAAAAAAATAGAAGTTTTTAGTGAAGTTGATAAAATGCCAGCCAGGAACTACTTCTTTACTTTTATGTATGTTTCTTTCCTGAAGCAAACAGGAGAAACACACCTCTCTTTACCTCTGGCAAGCAGTTCAGAATACACTGCCAGAGGTCCTATTCTCTTCAGCAAGAACCACTGGGCATTCAAACTAAAGCCAGCCAAATCAAAGAAGCGTTTAGCCCAGCATGGATTCAGTATGATGGAAATGACTAATTCAGTCTTTCACCTTTCTTCCTTTACCTATAGCTTTCCTGTATTATAGTATTTTAGAAGCAGTATAGCATCGTGATCAAGAGCACGAATTCTGGAACCAGTGTCTGGGTCCCACCTATGCTTCTTATTAGCTGTCTGGCCTTTGGCAAGTTATTTAAGGTTGCTGTGCTTCAGTTTCTCCTCGCTGTAAAATGGGTTTATAACAGTAATGACCTTCACTGGGTTGTTGGAAGAATTACGAGTGAAATTGCTATGATGCTTATAACAAAACTGTTTCAATGAGAATATTTTGTGGTCTTTTCACTCAATTGTGTTTTTATCTAAAGATTGAAAAGAAAAGAAAGGCAAGATCAGGAGCTAGAGGTAAGTTTATACCAGGATGATGTCTCACTTTTATTACTGGAAATTATGTATAATATTTGTCTTTGGTCTCAAAACCTACAGTCATTACTTTTTTTTTAAATAATCTGGAAAATTTTATTTTATTTTTTTAATCTTTATGGGGGTATAGTTGCTTTACAATGTTGTGTTAGTTTCTACTGTACAGCAAAGTGAATCAGCTATACATACAGGCATTACTAATTAGCATGGGCGAATAACTGAAGGCAAAGGGACACACAAACACACACACACACACACACACACACCCACAGTATCATTAGCAGTTCCTATGCATAAGCATGTTTCTTGTATGAAGAGTTTAAAACTGCACACTAATGCTTATAGATATACTTCTTTGCAAAGATGTTTTCAATTAATGCGCAGATGTTTGCCTGGTCTGTAATATCAGACTTTTCTTATGATCAAAGGAGACTGGTATTTATGAGATATGGCAAAAGAAAGCCATCAAAGGATATTTTAAAAGTCTATATTAACTATTATCGTTGCCTTCCTTCAAAAAAAAAAAAACAGTAAAAGAAAATATCACTAAAGGAATTCAACAAACTAATACTACTGCTTACAGGTTTCCTTTTATCTTAAATCGAAGTTCTATTTAAAAAAATTAATCTCAGATGTACATTGGGTCTTCTACATATTTTATAATAGTTGTGCAAACACATTAAAGTATATATAATATTCTTATATTCATGTACTGTAGTCCTTTAACAAAGGCTGTAGGTATAGTCTGAATAACCTGAAAGCATACATAATTTCTTAGCTAAAAAACAGAGGCTGTGTGGAGATGTTCAAGATTATGCATTATGACTTCATGTCAGTATGTAAGAAACCCGGTTGCAAATCTCACAGGAAGGTGAGGGTGGGAGTGAGGGTGGGGAGTGGTAGGAAAGAAGGCTAGGTGTGCACGTACTGTCTCCATTTTCTTTAGAGCAGGAATAAAATCAGTCACCAGGGATCCCGTACGCAACATAAAGCTGGGTTTCCTGGGCCTGCACCGCTCAGCCACAACCCTCCTCAGTGTTACCAACTCTGCGTGGCATTTGGTTATCCTACCATTGTCGCTCGTGGGCCTTTAGTCAGAAACCGTGCTGATTTTACTGCCACTTTTTTCTTCCCAAACCGTAAGAGCTTTCAAAAGTAACTTAATGGGAAGCAGCTAGACATTTTAAAAAGAGAAGGAAAAAAATATCCTTCTTCCCAAATCTTCTGAAACACAAGACCAAGAATGAACATGACCTTCAACAGAGATGTCCCACCCTAGAGGGGCACGTTCATATACACACCACCTGCACCCCCCCCCAAAAAAGAAGAAAAGAATGAATGTGACCTTGACACAACAGAGTCACTTCCCCAAGGGGTCTAGGCTCTAGGGAATCCCAAGCCTTCCCTCCAGGGCACACATCCACATTCACACACACAGTCTTACCTTGGGATTTACCTTTTTTGAGATATTCACAGAAATAGCTCACACTTTACCCCAGAGTCTAGTATCTGAAAGTACTCCCTGTAATATTGAAATTGTGTTTTCCCTTCTCTATCCCCTTGCAGATGGGACAGTCAACTTTTCTTGTTCAAGATCCTTTTGGGGGCATCTTTCCTCCTGCTCCCTGAGTTCAAGTTTACCAACAACTCTTAAAAAAATCCTCCCCTGAACTCTACATAGGGACAATGAATTAGGCCTAATTTATTGCTATGATTATTCAGAGATAATCTTCCAGCCTCTGGGCTGTATCTGGATACTTGAGTCCTTAACTTAGAATTTTATCCTTTAGTATCTAAGGCAGCAGACCTAGGAAAAAGAGAAAGAACTCACGTGTAGCCATTTTCTGCCACATTTTAATCAAGTTGGGTAAAAGATTTGGTGGGAAACTATGAAAGTAATGGCTCACATGAACTTTCTCGATGATTTGTGGATTTCACTCTCAAATGTTCCTTTCCTATTTCGACTCCATTATAATGGATAATTGAGAACTGACTACACAGATGGGGAATGCATCCATCCATTCATTCAACAAATATTTCAAGACAATGACAGGGACATCAAATTTGCTAACATGTAACAAGGCCTCCTTAAAAGAGGCAGAGTATGAGAGAATATGGAAGATGGACAGTATATCTTTTTTTGTTTATATATTTCTGGTATTCCTTGCACATGTTTACAAAGAACCAAAAAGAAAGGGGGCTGCATTAAGAATACTTTTATGGGTTCCAAAGCAATTCATGTCTTTTATCTCTTCTACTGTTTTTTTAACATGGCAGGATATTTTAAAATAAAATGGCTTTACCTTTGAAAGCAGTAAACTGGTGAATTTTTGATGTTTTGTGACTTCCTAAATGATGGTTTTATATTAAAATCTCACAGTGGTAGCAAATTCCATGACTTGTCTTCAAAAGAGAAATTAATTGGGGAATTTCAAGTTTGTCTTCATTCTACCTAGACCATAACCCTAGATCTTAGAGCCCCCAGAGCTCAGGTGCTACATCTTATGTTAGGAAAAGGGAGCATTTGGTTAAATAAATAAGTGAATTGCCAGAGTGACTACATCATGCATGTTTTATACAGAATTTCTTATCTTGAATTATTGGTTCTATATATATTGGGTTGGCCAAAAAGTTCATTCGGGTTTTTCTGTAAGACCTTACAGAATTTTATATATATATATATATATATATATATATATATATATATATATACACCTTTATTATATAGAACTGCATATTATACTATTGTTGGTGAAAATCAAATTCATCTGTAGTCATATTTACTTATATTTGCCTCACATGGTCCCCACATATCAGGGAAGAATGACCTTGAACTCAGCCTCTGCGGTCAATCCTCCCACACCCAGTCTCCAAGTCAGTGGGTCCTCTGTGGCTCTATCAGAGCACACCCTTGGTAGGTGTTGTTAGAACCAACTCTCCTCTTTAATGTAGAATGATCAATGGCCTGAGACAGCAAGAAGCAGTATGCAATTTTATGCTAAGGATTTACTTTGCAAAACATCACGTGAAAGACAAATATCATACGATATCGCTTACATGTGGAATCTAAAAAAATGGTACAAATGAACGTATTTACAAAACAGAAATAGAGTCATACATGTAGAAAACCAACTTCTGGTTACCAGGGGGAAAGCGGGGCAGGGGGCAGCAGGGAGGGATAAATTTAGAGATTGGGATTGACGTATACACACTATTACATATAAAATAGATAACTAATAAGAACCTACTTATTAGTACAGGGAATTCTACTCAATGCTCTGTAATGACCTATATGGGAAAAGAATCTAAAAAAAGAGGGGGTATAGGTATATGTATAACTGATTCACTTTGCTGTACAGCAGAAACTAACCCAACGTTGTAAATCAGCTATACTCCAATAAAATTAAAAAAAACAAAACAAAAAACTTTGACCTGAACAGCAATAAATACCATGCTAAAATTTGTGGGGTACAGCTAAAAAAAATCATGTTACATGGTAAAAAGCTTTTGGACTTCTGTGCCAAGGACTATTTGCATCTGCTAACTTCAAGGATTCTAGTTAAGTAATGAGTACTTTCCCCCTGGATGATGGACTCCTATAAGTAGCAATCTAGAGAGGCTTCCTGATCCTGGGCCACTGCAGGTTACAGGGAACTAAGCAGACTAACTTGCCCCAGAAACCTGAAGGGGTTCGGATCCCTGAGTAAGACGCCTTCCCAACTCTCATATACCCCAGATAACTCTAGCTTCATGCTGCCAGATCTTAAGGAAGCCTGTGTGCTTTAATTTTCTCACCTGAACAAAGTAGAGAGCACCTGCTCTAACTTACAGGCATGTGTGGGAATAGATGCCATAAAATGGCATTCAATACAATCTATTCTCCCCCAACCCCATCAGAATTGAACTACTAAGAAAAAGTGAGGTATAAATAAGGTTTTTCTCTCTTTTCCTCTGTATTCTAGGATATCAGAATGGTATGTTACAGTAGATGGGTTCAAAGATCTCTGGAGATAAGTCCTTTCTTGGTCCTGGAATAAGAGAATGATTTGGAGTCAGGGACTTGAGATTATTTTAACCTGCAAAACATCCCCCCTCATGTCTCTGCATATCACCACAACTTGGACACAACAGGAGCTTCAACAAGAGGAATTTGTACTTATCAGAATCAAGAAAATCAGGTTGTTCCTCTTTGACAGATAGAGCTCTCAGAATGGGTCTTGATAAATCCTTTCCCCCTCCCCCTGCCCCTGGGAATTGAGAGATAGCTCCTTTTGGATACTTCAAAGAGGACAAGGCAAGAAAGGGGAGTATGGGTAAGATTTCCAAAGGTAGAGAACCCGCAAGTATCTACAGAAGCCAGTATTTATTTCGAGAAATTCAAGAGTGAAATAATGACAACTGAAATAACAAAGTTAAAAAAGAATACTCATTGTAGTCTACCATCACTTTAAATGTATACAATTTTCTATATCAAAAAATGGTTATTATTTTAATTTTGAAAACCAACTTGGGGGGCAAGAGGAAGAGATGTATTAGGGCAGAGATTGAAAGATGCTATCACAAACTTATATCTACTAACTGGTGGGTTTCTAGGGTATCCACCCCTACATCCCCAAGAGCAGAGAGAAGCAGGTACCCAAGAGCCCTCCCCCTCCTCATAAAGGCATTTCTACAGCTTCCTGAACTCCCATCTAAAGGTTGTCATTGCAACTTTGTGCCATGCTTGGCTCCAAACAATTCACTAATTCAAACTGTAAATCTTTATTATAAAGATTTCCTTCTCCTAAGCAGTGATTCTCTCTGCTCTGGTGGGGAGAGGAATGATTTGTTTTTTCGTTACTGGTTATTTCTAAGGTATCTACTCTAGATTAGTCCTGCTTGAGTGACATCCTAAATGGCTCCATTCCCCAGCAGTACTTTACTTCTGATGGGAGACTGACAACCGCTACTTAGAATGTCTTTCATGGTACACAATGAAGTGTAAAACTGCTGTGAAAAAGCCCATGTTTCAAAACAAACCATCTCTATAATAAGCACTTAAAACACTTTTCATTAATATATTTCTTTGTGGATAAAACAAAAGCTTAATGCTGCAACGTGGCCTTTGACAATTTTTTTAAAAAATAAACATTATTTCAATTTTTAGCTGGCTCAAAATAATGGAAATGCAAGTGAGGCTTGTTTGAGATGTTACCCACATACATCCTCTTAATGCTGGGGCAAATTGTGTTGTTTTCAACCAAAATATTGAAAGTTCAATAGAAATCCAAAGGTGCAAGCCTGAATTGGTAAATACAGAATCTAATAACCTCCGTATCTCAGGTATTAGCAAATACCTTTGGTGGAGAGAGATACAGTCCTGTCTAATCCTTATCCGAATTTGCAATTAAGACTTCAGAGCGGCAGATATCTGTACACAGTTCTGCTCTCTTAATTTTATTTGGCTGGATCCAAATCAAATCGGGCTTCAAACAGATCGAAAAGTAAATGTCTAATGTCTAATTGAACTAATAGACAGCACTCTTTAATACAGCTAATGTTTAGTGCCAGCTTAAGGCTGCCAGGAGCTGGAGGGGTAGGAGAAATGAACAAACAAACAGCATTTAAAAAAAGAAAGAAAGACAGAAAATCCTCCTTGGAAAACTTGTCAGGAAATGATGATTACTTAATTCCTTAATATAAATATAAAAGCCAGCCAATTCACACTGATGCTTGGCTGCGTTCTCCCCCTCTTTCCATCTCTGTGTGCTCTGAATTAGGTCTCCACTCACTCCCATTCACTGTCACCTCCCATAGAATATCGTTTAAGAGCCTCAAAATGATGCACTTATGAGTTTTCTTTTTCAATCTCTCGTGAGCTTCTCTCAGTTTATCGCAAATGAACAATCATGTTGGAAGGGGCCCCGTCTGTTTAATGTCATTAGCGATTGTTTCATTAAACAAACAGCCGCTCCACCGTTCGGCTGCAGTTAATCTTAAATCTAAATGTGGCAGCACTCAGGACGGGTTTGTTCTCACCAATGCAGGTCTCTTAATCTACTTCAAGTCAAGGCGCTTATCTCTGCTCAGTTCAGGGATTTCTTTGTCCAAATACTAAACCAAACCCAGTGAACATTGGGAGTCCAGAATTTTTTTTTTTTTACCCTCTGGGCAATTTTTTTTAAAGCGACTCAAAGTCTACAGTATATTTATTTATTGACTGTACTATTTTACAAATATTTCCCAATACTGACAAAGTCAAATACTTTTGCAGGTTGGCGCCTAAGAGCCAGCCTAATCAGTGACTTTGGGAATACTGATAAAAGGCTAAACTGAGAACAAAAACACATTTACCGACCTGGGAATGATGGGTACTTGGAAAGTCAAAGACTTCAAGTGGTTGTATACTCATGGAAGGGTCTGATTATCTCCAAACATTAGGCTAATTTATTATTATTATCTTAACAATATTATTATTTAGTATATATTTTGTCACAGGCGTGGTCCCAGGATTCACTGGATGTTCATTTTTTTCATTGACTCAGCCAAATAACCCTTAAGGAGGAATTATTATCCCCATTTTCAGATAACAATATTATTATTTAGTGTATATTTTGTTACAGGCATGGTCCCAAGACATACGGGATATTAATTTTTTTCCATTGACTCAGCCAAATAACTCTTAAGAAGGTATTATTATCCCCATTTTCAGACAAAGTAACTAAGGCTTTGAGAGGTGAAGACATTTGCCAAAAATCACACTGTTGGTACCAGCAGACCCATTATTCAAAACAAGGGCACACTGGCTTTAAAGCCTATGTTCCCAGCCATAAGGCCCCACTAAAACTGGTCATCACATCAATTTGAAAATTTATGTCTATAATGATCATATATTCTGGAGTTCCTGGGAGGGTTCTAACCTACAGATTTTTGTACCTCTGCCCAACAATGTGCCCGAGATTTTTAGTGGCAATATTACCATGGTTCTACGCTAGAGTTTCCAGGAGTAGAAAGCTACCTGTGGGTGCTTCAGGCCCAGAGAGCGAAGGTCACTTTCAAGTTATAACAAATTACCACCCAATTTCCTTACCAGAGCTTACTTAACAGAGGGGCTCATGACCATGTTGACTTAATCTTCATAGGTGGAAACTTTCAGGTCCCAGTTACAGCCCTGTTCACCACACCAACCCCACCCGCCCTCGTGTCTCCTCCACTCACTACTTGGCCATCCACCCACTCAGGCATTTAAACCCTGCCTGCTTTCTGTTGACTGCTTGTACAATTTTTAAAACCCTTTGGTTGTTTTAAAATTTTTCTCCAGTCCCATAATAAGATGAAAAGATACTGAAAGGCAGAAATCAAAGTATGAAGCTCTTTACATGGTATCGAACAGTCATTCTCGCAGCCAATCAGCCAGAAAATGTTTACTGAGTACCTTTTATGCTCCAAGCACTAGGCTACACGCCACTATCCCAATATTTGCTGCCTAATACACCTACTATACTAATATAAGAATTTTCCCTTGCGGTAATAATTTGTCAAAGAGAATTTGAAGGTCATCCTCATTCATACCCCTCTGCTCTGGCCTTTGGGGATTCCTTTCACGTCCTCAGAGAGGACAAGCACTTTTGCATCTACGCATTCACACCTACAGTTCCCTCCACCTAGTATGTTATCATCCCTCTCCTCACTTGGCTCATTCCTGCTCAATCTTCAGATCTTAGGTCAGAAGGCACTTCTTCAGGGCTATATCCCCATTCAGTGCATCCCTGAATGGGCTAAATATCCACGGTTTCCATAGTATCCAGGGTTTTCCCATATCATAGCACTTAGAGCCTATGCACATGCCCCACAGGACTGTAAGCACCGCGAGAGATGGGGCTGGTCTGCCTCTTTCACTGCTGCCTCCCCAGCATGAAGGATCATGCCTGGTATGGAGGTGATGCTCAAAAATTTTTGCCTGCCTGGATGGATGGATGGATAGATGGATAGATGGATAGATGGATGGATGGATGGATGGATGGATGGATGGATGGATGGAAGGGTGGATGGATAGATGGATAGATGGATGGATGGATGGATGGGTGGATGGATGGATGGATGGATGGATGGATGGATGGATGGATGGATGGGTGGATGGATGGATGGATGGATGGAAGGGTGTCTATTTTAGAATAAATTATTTTATTCTCATAACCAATCAAAAATATCTCAAATCTTTTCAAAATTAAATATATATCATCTGAAGAATGGCAGTTAATTGAAATCCATGGGATTTTGTTGTTTTAAAGTTAGAATTAAGAGCAAATAAAGGACATTCTGAATGAAGTTTCAAACTTCCCCAAGAGGGTAAGGTAAGGGCAGACTTCAGCAGAGGGATACAGGGATCAGAAGACAGAGGACATGAACACTCCTTGTGTTTTGCGATTTCAACCAAGGAAATTGATATTTTATAAAGATATGTCAATTCATTTGACAAATCATCATTTGGTCTCAGCTGATAGGACAAGCACACCAGTAGGCATTGTGAGGTGATCAAAGATGATAAAACATTCTAATTCTACGAATGTATGAGCAGACAATATTGCTGATCATTAGAGAAATGTAAATCAAAACTACAATGAGGTATCACCTCACACTAGTCAGAATGGCCATCATTAAAAATTCTATAAATAATAAATGCTGGAGAGGGTATGGAGAAAAAGGAAACCTCCTACACTTTTGGTGGGAATGTAAATTGGTGCAGCCACTAAGGAGAACAGTATGGAGAGTCCTTAAATATCTAAAAATAGAATTACCATATGATCCTGCAATCCCAATGCTGGGCATATACCTGGAGAAAACTCTAATTTGGAAAGGTACATGTGTCCCAGCACTCACAGCAGTGTTATTTACGATAGCCAAGACGTGGAAGCAACCTAAATGTCCATCAAAAGATAAATGGATAAAGAAGATGTGGTACATATATACAATGGAATACTACTCAGCCATAAAAAAGAATGAAATAATGCCCTTTGCAGCAACATGGATGGACCTAGAGATTATCATACTAAGTGAAGTCAGCCAGACAAAGACAAATATCATACGATATTGCTAATATGTGGAATCTAAAAAAGCGATAACAAATGAACTTATTTACAAAACAGAAATAGACTCCCAGACATAGAAAATGAACTTCTGCTTACGGTTACCAAAGGGGAAAGGAGGAGAGGGATAAATTGGGAATTTGGGATTAACGGATACACACTACAATATATAAAATAGATAAACAACAAGGACCTACTGTACAGCACAGAACTATACTCAATATCTTGTAATAATCTTTAATGGAAAACAATCTGAAAAAGATTCCATGTATATATATATGAATCAGTTTGCTGTACACTTGAAACTAACACAACATTGTAAATTAACTATATTTCAATTTAAAAACAAATGTATGAGCAGAGTGATAGAGAAAAAGGCACAGGCAGGAAAGACACATAGAATTTCCCTTGAAGGGCTACAAGGATGTTACTTGTTCAGTCTCTTTTGTTCATAGCCTAGCAGCTCCAACCTACTGTTTCCCCTTCCAAAACCCACTTGATCCTCTTACTAGGAAGAGACCATAAGGTCCAAAAGAGGGAAAAAAATAAGATTTGTAAAGTAAGTTCCACCACTTCATACACTTTCTTTTCTATCAATACTTTGGCATTCCCCTTTTGCCAAGTCTGGATCTTTCAGGATCAGCTCTGAGTAAATTGATTATTAATTTATTCAGTTCATGCAAAGAGTACACTGGTCTTCAGAATCAAACAATATTTTAAAGTAGCAAACTTCACTAATGGAAACCAGGAAAAAAATTAAAATCTTACAAATAGTCTTGATTCCTGACTTAAATGTTCATTGAGTGAATGAATGATCTACGATTTCATATTCACTGCAAACGTCTACAAATCTTTAAAGCAAAATGGCTACAAATAACCAAATGCACTGACCTGGATTCATTGCATTCTCCCTGCCCCGGCCACTGCTTACTATCTAAAGGGAACAACACTTAAAAACAAGAACAGTAACAATAAAATATGTTGCAAAGAAGCAAAATTAATCCTTTACCTGTATTTTCAAGCCCTGAAAAGCCCAGGCTTTCTGTAGTAGGCTTAAGTATGACCACCATTTGAAATACTTTAATACTTGTCAAGTAAAGGAAGAAAAGCAATTGCACTCATTTACAAATCCTTTCTTTGAACTAGCCTGCAAGCTGGTTCATGACTTGGGGTTTACAACTTGGAGCTGTCCAGCTCTTCAACGCATTGCCCAGTTTTCAGGGAATCAGTTTTGTGGCTTACAGCCCAAGGGTGTATATCCAGTTCTCCAGCTGTCTGACTCTCAAGTACCAGATAATGACCCTTTGTAGTGGCTGTTAAGGAAACAATAATAATACCAGCATTCTGCCAAGTGCCATAGACCCATTGCTTTATTAATTCCCACAATAACACTAGATCTAGGATGGGTTGTTATTCAATGCCCCTTTTTCCTATAGATAAGGAAAATGAAGCTTGGAGGGCTACGTAATTGCCCAAGGTCATGAGTGAGCAAGAACTAGTGCCCTGTAGGAACTAATCAGGTCAGGGAGGACTTTTTCTACAACAATTCTTAGGCCTACAAACTTGACATAATTCTTGAGCTCAAGACACTTTCCCAAAAGTAAATACCGAATGACAACATATAGTATAGAAGTACCTTATACAAATAGATCCTTGGATTATTATTCAAGCGAGATTCCCAAGATGGTAAATTTTTGACAGCATATGCGGTAGGCATTTAATAAATGCTTTTTGATTAAACTCACAAGTTACCTAAGAGCACCAACTTCTACAGTAAATTTTTTCTGATCCATTTTCATTTATAGTCTACAAAAAGCAATTAAAAGTAGATTAGTGGAGGCAAGAAGGGGGAACAATTATATTGGGGACCATTTTCACGGGGACATGGCATTCATGTGAGAAAATCAGTTAGCTCATTTTCCTCATATCTTCATTTTGGTTTCTTTCCTAAATACATTGAATACACTTTCATATAATACTTCATAAAAAAATTGGCTAAAGTATGAATACTTTCAGGCCCTGACATGTTCTCGCTGGTCATGGGGCCTCTTCAGCAAGTACTACAATTTTCAATAAATCACTAAGAAAAACAGAATCTTTATTACTTGAAAAAAAAATCCTTTGCTCTTAATTGCGATGCATATGCTTATTTTGAGTACTTTCTTTTTACAAATCACATGTTAGTCCAGATTACTGATCAGTAAGGTATAGTGGATAAACAGAAAGGGAGAGTGAGGGCAAAAAAAAGAAAAAGAAAAAAAAAAAGAGGGAGGAAAATGAGAGAGGAACCTGAAAAAAAATCATCAAAGAGAAGAGTGGTTACAAAATTATTGTATGCCTAGCGTTTTTGGCTGCTTAAAATCAATTCTTTCTTCCCTGGGTATTGTAAGGCTGAGTTCAATTCTATGTTTTGATCTGTGCTTCTGCTTAAATTCGCTCCAACATTAAGTTGGCAGAGTTTTCACCATGCATGGATAGTAGCACACCCATGAGAAGAACAAAGCTTTTGGATCCCAACAAACGTAGAGGTGGATTGATCTCAAATAATTACCATCTCTGAGTATAGGACCCAAGGTAGCCTTAGTTTTGTCATCTACAAAATAAGAAGAATAATGCCTTATATAGGTTTGTGATTATTAACTATAATAAATGTAAAAACTAGCACATAGTAGCTATTCAATGCATTACAGTCTTGTAGAGAAGACAGATCTGTAAAAAAATTAAATTCAAAACGTTGAAATAAATGCTAGGATGGTTAAAAGTAATGTCTTCTAAGCCATGGTACTTCTACAGGTATCAGAATCCCCTGAGGCTCTTACTAATCATGTAAATTTCTGGGTCCCATGTCAGACCTGCAGGGTGGAGTCTCTAGGGTTTAGATTCTGGAATGTGTAAATTTGCATTTTCTAAACACACTCACTCATTGATTCCTATGTTCACGCATGTTTGAGAATTTCTACTAGGTAGAAAGAGGAAATATATTGGTAAGGGGCCAAAAGGACACAGATGACACACTCAACCTGGATGACTCCAGAAGGCTTTACTGGCAGAGGGACCAAATGTAAGGGAACTAATGACAGTAAGTAGGGGAACCACAAGAGATCACGCAGAAACCCAGGGTGAGGCGCAATGGAGCTGTTTCCACCCCAAGGATGGATGCAGACCCGGGAAGAGGGAGAGTTGTACGGAGGAATATTCCTTTAACAGAAGCAGTGACCTTAGTTGAGGAAGGCAGCCAGAACAAGGCTGGCGGGGAGTGGTCTTTCGGAGAATAAATACTTTGTTCTTGCTTCTCTTCCTCTCTCCAATCTCCTGTGGAGCCTCTGCAATGACCAGAACCTACTGGAAGCCAGAGAGCCCAGAAGCCCTGTTGATATGGTCTCTAGAGGTCACCTCTTGGAGCAGAAGCCAGTGGAAAAGTCGGAGGTTGACCTGGAGTGGAAGATCGATGACAGCAGGGACGGGAAGACTTGACAAATGAAACAGAGCTTGAGTTTGAGGATGACTAAAGGTTAACAGTAATAATGATGATTGTAATAGCCATATCAATGGAGTTTTCACTATGCATTACTTTTCGAAGGACTTTACATGTATTCAGTGGTTTCAGCCACACTACAGCCCTGTAAGTCAGGCCCTGTTAACATCTCCATCGCAGATCAGGATGTTGAGACACGGAAAGGTTAACTTGCCAGCCTAAGATTATAGCTAGTTAACAGAAAGCAGAGTTTAAGGTTGGCCAGCTGCCCCCTGGGACTGAGCTGGGAGCGCTACAGCTCCACTGTCTCAAAAGGTGTCTCTGAGGCAGACTATTATCTATAGGATGGATAAACAACAAGGTCCTGCTGTATAGCACAGGGAACCATATTCAGTGTCCTATGACAAATCATAATGGAAAAGAATATATATATGTATATATATATATTTATTTATTTATAACTGAGTCACTTTGCTGTACAGAAGAAATTAACACAACATGGTGAATCAACTGTACTTCAATAAATTTTTTTTAAAAAATTAGAAAAAACAAGATGTCTCTGAGGGAAAGTGGGATCCAAGCTATGGGAAGAACAAATGAATAAGAGAGATGAAAGTGCCCGGTCTGGCGTGTGAGGAAACCACGAAGAGGGTGGTGTGGCCATACACTACGGGATCTGGAGAGGGAGGAGAAAGCCTTGAACATCGTCCCTTGACGTTTCTTTTTTTCATCCTGGCAGTGGGGAGCTCCACGAGCCTACGAAGCTTTTGAACATGCTGTTCCTACAAGCCGGGCACTGAGCTAAGCCCTGGGCTTTTGCTGAACTCTGCATGCTGAGGTGGAAGACAGCTTTATTGTTACTCACAAATGGAGTATTACGGATCCTTGGTTCTTTTTCACCTTTCATTGCTTGCTCCTGATATAACTTTTTATAACAGGAGCCATAGAAACACAAACTCAAAATATCTCAAGGCAGTAGAGGTAAAAATAGAATGTAATAGTAAAGCCAAGCAATCTTCGAAACAAATCTCGTAAAGCGAACCTGTCGGGTTTTGATGTCTTCATTCAGCACACTTGTCCTCACAGAGGTGCACTCAGATGTAAAACTGTGACAAAAGAACCCGATCCTTATTATTCTGTTAGTATTATGTCTCTCTCTCTTTCTTTTGCTCCATCAATTCTCAGCCCACCACAAGGATGAAGATAAGTCCTCCCCCAGGACATAAGAGTTTACAGCTGCTCCAGTTTGGGGCACCCAGGAGGTAGAATTAGGCAAAGAAGCTGTGTGTGTATGTAGGGAATGACCTACGGAGGAGAACTGAGGGGAAAATGTTACAAGAGCAGACAGAAAACAATCCGGACTTGCTCTTCTTAGCCACTTGATTTTTATTGGTGTTCCTACTCCAGTCCAAATTTGGGGATTACTGAGATGAAAAAAAAAAAAAAATCAAAAAGCTTTTCATTCATTCCCTGGAACTTTCCCAACACCATATATGAATTGTCCTGGGACAGCAGCCCATTCTGTGGTTTCAGTGCTAAAACATGTTGTCACTTTGAAAATCCGTATCTGACGTAGGAGGAAAAGTAGTGTGATATTTGATGGGATGGCAATGAGTACGTCATTAAACCTCCAGAAGAAGTTTATCATTGATATCAGAAGTCACACCATAGACACTGACCTATTGTCAATATTTATATAAAAGGAGAGTCATGCAGAAACACGGATGGACCTAGAGATTATCATACTAAGTGAAGTTAAGTCAGAAAGAGAAAGACAAATACCATATGTGTCACTTATATGCTGAATCTAAACTATGACACAAAGGAATTTATCTATGAAACAGAAACAGACTCACAGACATAGAGAACAGACTTATGGTTGCAAAGAGGTGGGGAGTGCAGGGGAGGGATGGATTGGGAGCTTGGGATTAGCAGGTGCAAACTATTATATATGGAATGGATAAACAACAAGGTCCTACTGCATAGCACAGGGAACTGTATTCAATATCCTGTGATAAACCATCATGGAAAAGAATACGAAAAAGAATATATATATATGTATAACTGAATCATTTTGCTGTACAGCAGAAATTAATACAACACTGTAAATCAACTATACTTCAATAAAATTTAAAAAAAGAAAAGAAAAAGAAAAAGAGAGTCAGAGTCTCCTTAGAAGCCTCTACTTTGTCCATCCTGAACTCAATAATTCTGCCCTCTCGGGTCAGACATGACTCAGACCAATATACCTCTGGCCGTTGATTCAGGGTTCTCTCTCCATTATTTAGGTAACGTAGATGTCATATATTTGATTGTGGTTATTACATAATCTCTTTTCAGATCTAAACCAATTTCTCTTCCACTACAAATAAAACTGGTGAAGCTCAATCATTTAGAATCATTGAACTTAAGAACTAGAAGGGATCTTCCGATCATATAATCCAACTCCTTGTTCTAACAGGTAACTGATGCCACGGCAAAGGGAAAGACACTTGTCCAAAGTCATAAAAAGTGGTAAACCTGACTCAAGTCGTTGCATTTGATTCTGCTCAACATGCTGACTCAGCAAACTGTCCCCGTTAACAAGATTTTCCTTTCTTTCCTTGTGCCTTATATTTTTGAAGTCACATTGGCTTCTAAAAAAAGAAAAGAATAAAACACACAAAGGAGTGGGTACTGGCCAAAATTTCAAAGACATGATTTCTGAAAAATAAGGGCATAAGGAAAGAAGGGGGGGATTTTTTGTGTCTACTGCCTAAAATGCCATCCAGATAGGTTAACCATAATCTAATCACCTGCAATGTTTATCCTGGGTTATGGTAACAGTGAGTTTAAAGCTATTTGAATAACAAGATACTGGGGTTTTGTCAGCTCTAGCTCCATGATGTCTGTAATTTTCAATATATCTCATGATGGAAAAAATATAAGCAATCATTAAGCCTGTGATTGCTGCTAGTACAGTTTACTCAGATAGATACATAACTGATACCACGCCAAGCAGATAGCTGCGTAACTAGAGAGCAGTCACATGCATATGGCTGTGTGAATGTCTAAACGGCATGGAGAGCCTTTTGCGTGGTTTTCCTCTTCAGATGATTTTCTCATCATGACATTTTATATTTATTCTGGGCTTTGTTAGGTATGCATTTCGACAAGATCTGGGGACAAGATAGGCAAAGAAAGTTCGGTCTATTAAAAAAAGAAGAACTGATTAAATTGTCGGTTGACTTTATTGGCAAAACAGTATTTCCACGAGAGGCTTGTAAGCTGTTAGGGAATTATGCCTCAGCTTATTGGTTAAAATAAAAATTTGAAAGTCAAGGTCAAAAGTCAACAAAGCCTTTGCACCTACCCAAATTGTTGGCCGGCTTTATTATTGAAGGTGGCCCATGATGTGCTCGGCACTTAACATATATAGATATATGTATATGTATAACTGATTAACTTTGCTGTACACCTGAAACTAACACAACATTGTAAATCAACTATGGTCCAATATAAAATAAAAAAATTTTAAAAACATATATTGTCTGTGGTGTGATGAATTGGGAGATTGGAATTGACATGTATACACTGATGTGTATAAAGTGGATGACTAATAAGAGCCTGCTGTATAAAAAAATAAATAAAATAAAATTCAAAAATTCAAAAAAACAAAAATATATTGTCTGTAATCCTCACAAAAATCCTATAAGAAAGGTATTTTAAGCCCAGTTTCCAGTTGAGGAAACCAAAGCTCAGAACTATCCTATGACCAGAGCCAACAATTTCAGAATCTACACTCAAATTCAGGAATGTCTGGCTCCAAAGTCCAAGCTACATCCTTGAAATGTGCTGCCCCCATATTGTCTATAAAATACCCAAGCACCATTAAGGAAGGACTGGATTGAAATGACTTCAGGTGAACCAGCTATGCTTTAATATCCTAATAATATTCTACAATATCCTAATATTATCCTCCCTTAAAAACATTTATTTTGGAGAAAGGAGGAACCACTGTTATTTACTGACTGCCTAAAATTATCCTGAGGTAACTATTATGTAAATAAGTTCAATACGCAAGGAAGCTCAGTCTCAGAAAAGTTACTATCTCCTCTAGGATCGCCAGAACTCTGCAAAGAACAGAAACCAGGACTTAAATCCCACCACGTCTGCCTGACAGCCTATGTGGTAACTACTGAATTTTAAGCCTCAAAATCTAGCATCAAAATAAAACCCACTTCTTTTGGTAGGGGTGGGGACTCCACTCCCAGCTCTACCAAATGGCCTGCCTAGTTATCTTCTCCGAGCCTCATCTATTTGATATAGTTTGATGTCTATAATGTACAAAGCCCTGTGCTTAGCGTCTTAGATTCTTCAGATTCTCTGACAATTACATGAAATGAATGTAAAGCGCTCAACATAACGCCGAATATACAGTAAGCCCTCAAATATCTATTATCACTTATTAATTCTGACGTTTATTTATTGTTATTATTATTATTATTTTGCAGGTCATACTCTCTGAGCCTTAGTTTCCTATATGCAAAATAAGGACTCTTACTTGGCAGCATTACTGAGAGCATTAAAGGCAATGTACTAAAATACCAATCACAGTCAGTATATAGCCATATAGCCAGGGCTTAATGAATGATTAGCTACTAGTAATCTGTCATAAATACTATATTATGGGATAACAGAGTCTGCTCAGCCAGCCTTCACGCAGAACTGAAAATCCTAAGATTTTCAGGAAATATGCTCTTAACAATAAGTGCCTTACGTAATGAAGTACACCAGCTCAGATGGGGCTAAATACTTCATGAAATCTTTTATTTCCCCTGTCTGCAAGAGTCACAACTACTCTGTCATACTTTCGTTATCTGTTCACCTGTCGAAGGACATCTTGGATCTTTCCAGGTTTTGTATATAGTGAATAAAGCTGCTGTATATATTTTCTTGTCTTTACTTTTAATATTCAAATTTATTTAAATTAAAAAAAAAAGCTAGGGGGGGCTTCCCTGGTGGCGCAGTGGTTGAGAATCTGCCTGCCAATGCTGGCGACACGGGTTCGAGCCCTGGTCTGGGAAGATCCCACATGCCGCGGAGCAACTAGGCCCGTGAGCCACAACTACTGAGCCTGCGCGTCTGGAGCCTGTGCTCCGCAACAAGAGAGGCCGCGACAGTGAGAGGCCCGCGCACCGCGATAAAGAGTGGCCCCCGCTCGCCACAACTAGAGAAAGCCCTCGCATAGAAAAGAAGACCCAACACAGCCAAAAATAAATAAATAAAGAAAGAAAGAAAGAAGCTTTCATTAAAAAAAAAAAAAAAAAGCTAGGTCACCCATTTCTCCCACCCACCCCCACCCCTGCCCTCTGGCAACCAACGATCTGTTCTTTGCATCTATAAGCGTCATTATTTATTTGTTTATTTATTTAGATTCTACATATAAGAAGATCATACGTATTTTCTAAATAAGAAGGGACTTATTTTAAACCACATTTTTACTTCCATTTTTACATGAAATACTTCCAAAAATGCCTAATATATGCATTGACATGAGTAACAAGATATAGATGTTTTGGGAAATGGAGACAAAACAATGATTAAAACATTGCCTCTTGACCTCAGAGAGTTTAAAATTTGGTAGGAGAACCGAAGAAAGTGATAAAAGTCACCATGGTAGGCAATGTTTGATTAGGGTCCCATGAGAGGAATAAACCAAGTGTAGTTCCATTTCAGAGGAAAGACCACTCTCAAAGGGAGTGATCAAAGTCTGCTTCCCAAGGGTGTCCTCTGAGGTAGTCCTTGAATAATGGATTTTGAAAAGACGTTCCAGGTACATGGACGGGCATAAGTCACCAAGGGTTAAGAGGGAAGTAGTGATTGGGCGAAATTAGCTTAAATATGTTGTGTATGTAAGAAAATAGTGTTGCATGACATTGGAAAGATCGTTTATGGCCATCAAAACTCTCTACTGCCAGGCTAAAAAGTATGGGCATCATTGTAGGTATTTTTTGTACATAACTATTCAATAATTCCTACCCTTTCTGAAAAAGCTGATGATAGATCCACTGTCAGGGCCCTGCTAAAAAGGCCTGTTCATCCATCCACTCATTCACCCGTCCATTCATTCATTCATCAAAGATGCCTATTTTATGCCAGGTACTGGATAAGATAAAGCATCAGCCTTGTTTTCTCATCCCATTTTGTTACACACAACTTCAAAAATATAGTTCTTTGTCAAATAAACCAAACACCAGATTTCAATTAATGGGAATGTCTAAAAGTCCAGACAAATAAGAGAAGAAAATGATACTTGCCTTTTATATTAATTTTACTCATCTAATAAAGATGCTCCACAGTTCTTTAACATAAATACACATATGCTTATAGCAGTATGAAAAAATTCAATTGGAAAATTTAAATTAGGCACATTTCTAATTTAATGCCTTATTATCTTTGCCATAGCATGTGCAGACAGTTATCTAATAAGTAAAATATGTAGAACAAGGAAGAGGAGCCCTGCCCCAAGGGAATTTATAATATATTCTAATGTATTCTAATAGTGTGTGAAATATACATCTAAAGTCAGAATTTGTCAAAATTTTGTAACTGGGACATGCTGATAACTATGTCTAAGTATGCATCTAAAATATTGCTGCCATAGGAAAAATGTCTTATTCTGTATTTAAAAGCTTCCTTATGTACTGCTAGAAAAATAATTAATAGGCCTATACCTAGAAATATTTTGAGAAAATAATGTGGGATAGCCCTCTTGAGTTTATTTACTGCACTGTGTTTTTTCCCCTGTGATATCATTAGTTATGCAGGTGGTAAATTTATTTATAGTATTTATTTTTAAAGCTGTGTGTTTTCTTTTTTTTTTAATTATTTTTTTAAATTATTTTTTAAAATTATTTATTTATTTATTTGTGGCTGTGTTGGGTCTTCGTTTCTGTGAGAGGGCTTTCTCTAGTTGCGGCAAGCGGGGGCCACTCTTCATCGCGGTGCGAGGGCCTCTCACTATCGCGGCCTCTCTTGTTGCGGAGCACAGGCTCTAGGCCAGCAGGCTCAGTAGTTGTGGCTCACGGGCCTAGTTACTCCGCGGCATGTGGGATCTTCCCAGACCAGGGCTCGAACCCGTGTACCCTGCATTGGCAGGCGGGTTCTCAACCACTGCGCCACCAGGGAAGCCCTGTTTTCTTTTTTTTCAAAAGACATAGCTAATGAAGTAAATTTAAATTTCAGACCCCAACCTTTATGGTGAAAATGACACTGCTCTAGCAGTCAGGGGCCTGAATTCTGGTTTTAGCTCTACATGACCATAGGTGAACATAGCCTCTGAGACCACACCTTTATAAAAAAGAGATGATGAGTTTTGGATTAACAGATACACACTACTGTATATAAAATAGGTAAAGAGCATAGACCTATTGTATAGCACAGGGAACTATATTCAATATCTTGGAATAACCTATAATGGAAAAGATTCTGAAAAAGAATACATATACATGTATATGTACATATGTATATATATGGATGTATAACTGAATCACTTTGCTGTACACCTGAAACTAACACAACACTGTAAATCAACTATACCTCAATAAATATTTTTTTTTAAAGGAGATGGCATCAGCATAAAATGATGGCTGTTTCATAAAGGTGGTAGTTCCATAAACTCTAATGCTGATAGGGAGGGGCCAGGTTGGTACCAGGCAGGTGAAAGCATATGTAGTAGTAGGATCCATAAGTGAACTGGGGAAAACAGGCCCCATCTAAATGCATTCAAGTTCTAATAACACAGACCAAGACACAAAGAAAGAAACAATGCATACGTGCAGCCCACATACAGCAGCCGGTCAGCAAGATCTGCATTGGATGAGTGCAAGGGTAAGCTCCAGGTCAAAACCGGGGGCCTATGATGTTGAGGTCCCCAAAGAACTCTGCCCTCTTCAAGCCCTCACTGCTCTCTCTAACATCCCAGAGGAATTCAGCAGCTCTGGTAGAAGCTGCATATGATGAGTTCCAGAAGTTCTTCAACTTCACAGCATTTCAAAAACTTGTGGAGTTATACAGTTCTACCTTCATCTGATAGCTAGAACACAATTCTGACACTAAGATATAAACTCTGAAGTACTTAAACTTTCTCCCACATAATTTTTTCAACTATCAAAACATATTCTTTGTCATTCTTCTAAAGGCAAAATCTTTAGTTTGAGAGGTATGTGCTATTTGCCAACGACCTCAGAGAAAGTTAGTTTTATAAAATAGAAAGACATACTGAATTATTTTTCGGTTACCAACACCTTCTGGCTTTGGAACTAGATTCCCGAATAGCTTAGTGGATCTGACCCGGGGTCAGATTACCCAACGAGAGGTTAAGGAATGTGCTTGTGCAGCAGCAAAGCTTTTTTTTGGAAAGAAGCTGATATTTTCAAAAAAGAACAAAAAAATTAAGTACTCTTTGCTGAATAAAATCAGAACGTCGTTGATTTCTTACACTATCTTGCAGTTTGGTATTGCTTTTATTTCTAATTACCTTTAGGTAGGAGATGAAGAGGTGAGCGTCCTTTTTAATGCCCAGCAGGATTTTCTAAAGGTCTTAACCTGCCCTGGGTCTGAGCATTTGGATGAATAGAGAAGTCAAATAAGCAGATGATGGTATGGAAACAATCAAGGACACTGTGATTTTAAGTACAGAAAATTTGGACTTAAACTACATAAGCTTTTAAGCTTTTCTGTAATATTCATAGTAAAACAGTGTAAACTGTTTTTGTTTTCAAGAGAGTGGATTAGAAATTTGGATGGTTTACCATGCAGATAAGATTTACCAATGAATTCATGGATTTTCCACATAGTTATAGCTTGCTTTTGGTTTAAAACTTCCACCAGAAATACAGTGATGTAATTTAAACAACAAATAGTTTTATTTACTCCATAGACTGCTCTTGATGTAGTATCTTACTTAGGGAATTTACTTCTGCCTTCCTTATTTCACTGACGAGCACCAAACACCTTAAGGATCTCCCCATTCTTGATGAAATTGTTAATTGTGGTTAACTATGAAAACGCTTTTGTATAAGTGATATTTGATAAACTTAGTCAGGAGTACAAAAAGAAAAAAGGAGATATTAGGGTTTTACTAAATAGTCAAAGGGTTAAAAAAAAAATTCAAAAATCTCCAACAGGCAGCCTCTAAGTTCTTTCCTGAAGAAAAAAGATAGATCCCCCTAAGGGAAAAGAGTCAGACTTGGATCTATTTGAGTAAGCAGCTGCAGATCAAGGCTAAAAAGGATAAAACGAACAATGCAGGGTAAAGGCTATGACTAGGCTCATGATAAGCCTCGTAAACCATGAAGCAGGAGACCCTGACAGCTTCCTCCCCATGGATACTGTTTCAGTCATAATACACCAAAGTACTAAAGGGATTTTTGTTTTGTTTTGTTTTTTGTTTGTTTTGTTTTGTTGTTTTTATCACATCAAGTTTATTTTATTTTTTTTATTGGAGTATAATTGCTTTACAGTGTTGTGTTAGTTTCTGCTGTACAACAAAGTGAATCAGTTATATGTACACATATATCCCCTCCCTCTTGGACCTCCCTCCCATCCCACCCCCATCCCTCCCGTCTAGGTCATCACAGAGCACTGAGCTGATCTCCCTGTGCTATACAGCATGTTCCCACTAGCTATCTATTTTACACATGGTAGTGTATTTATGTCAAACCTAATCTCCCAGTTCATCCCACCGTCCCCTTCCCCACCGTGATACCTACAAAGTACTAGATGATGATAATAATAAAAATAATGACACGTAACTAATATTGAAGAATGATATCGTTTATATATTATTTCATTTAGTCTTTATAGCAATTCTGTAAAAGGATCTTTGGCCACAATTTAAAGATGGGTGCATTCACAGCCACCAAGACTGTATAGCTTAGGAGTGGTCAAGCCAAATCTGAACCCACACACAAGCTTTCTGGCATAAGGACCTGTGCAACTGGACCCTGCGTTTCTTTAAATACCTTGGTCAGATTTTGTGCTGAGAGGCAACAGAATTGGCATTTTGTCGCTCTCCCTGTCTCCCATTCCTTTGGACTTTGGAAGCTGACTGTGTCGGGAAGCACAAGGGAACATTTCGGTTCCTTTCGAGATGGTGATTTACCCCATGTCACACGGCTGCGGCAGGGGCCACAGTTTAGGCTGCACGAGAGCACGGCTCATGTCACGGGGGTGAACGCCCACGATGTCCCATTACACAGTGTGGTCGGAGGTTATGAATTGCAAAAGCAACATGAAATCCTACACTCAGGTCTCCTCTGTGCATCAGTCATGCTGTGCCATCATCCTATTACTCTCTCACTTTATGAATGAAAATCTTCGCTGCTAAACCCTCCAAATCCGTCTCTTTTTTTCTCCTTCATGTGGAGTACCGTGCACTCTCCTAAAGGCACTGCCATGTTTCAAAGCCATTGCTCGTAAATGAAGCCTCCGAAGTAACGTGAAAAATGCTGGTAATATATTAATGAAAAGGGCTAGAACGCGGCACTAAATCCACACTCTGACTGAAGGTGTGTGAAAACTGTGAATACATGTGAATGAGATCTACAAAGAAATGTGGAAACAATTAAGGTCATGGGACAGTGAATGATTTCTCTATTTTGGTTTTTAATTGTTGTTGAAAATGTTATTTGTACCATAGTAAAGATGGGAATGCAGAAATATTGCCTCATTTCCAGTTTGCCCTCTGCTGTCTGTTGTTCATTTACTTATTGTGTAACAAGCATGTTCTCAGGGTCCCAAAATCAGTCGCCTCCCCGTTTTTCCACCTTTCCTGTGTGAATCCGTCCACCCCATCCCTTTAATTACTTTGTAAAATGGTAGTGGTCTTTGTTTCTAGCTCTTGAGCCCTGCAACCCTGTAATCAGTGGCCTAGTGGCTAACACGACTCGAATGTCTCATAAGCACCTCACCTGTAAATATCACCACACTCTCCCCCGCCTGTTCCTTTTCCTGGGGTCCTCAGGCTGGTGGACCCCACCATGCTCCTCTGATTGCCCAAACCTGACACTATGGAGCCTTTCCTATATAAATAAAATGTCATCTCTCTTTAAAAAAATATCCACCTCAACTTATCACTCATCACTTTTCCCACTGTCACTGTCAGAAATAAGGCTACTCTCACCTCCCACCAACGCCACTCAAAAGGCCCAATCTCACCTTCATTCTCTCCAGGGAAGCCAGAGTGATCATTTTAAAACAGGGAGCCCCTCCTGCCGCTCTTCTATGTAAATCCCTGTAATAGCTCCTTGTTGCTCTTTGGATTAAGGTCAAACTGCTTAATATGTTTGATAAGGTTCTTTCTGACATGGCCTAAGCCTACATTTAGATTCCTTTCTCACTGCTATCACCTCTCCTTTCCCTGCCAACCTTACTAATAACTACGACAAACCCTAACAACCACAATCACTGGGTTACAGTTCTCCAATAATACTCTCTCCTTTGAGCAACAGGGCAACCTCTCCACACCCCAGTGCAGCACAAATTTCCCCCCTCTAATCCCAGTGTCTCTCCTTTAGGACTTTTCCAGACTCCAAAGGCTGACTTAGATGCACCTCAGCTGATCCACTCAGGACCCTGGGCCTGTCCTCATCCTAGCACTTACCACACTCTGTTATAATTGCCTTGTTCTGGGTCTACAGTTCCTCACTGTACTTCAGACTCTTTGAGGGTTGGGACTGTGTCTTATTTATCATTGTGTATCCCTGGTGCAGTCCCCCATACAGCTTATTATAGCATAAATAAATGCTAAAGGTCAAGATCTATTCAAACATCCAATGGATTCCCATAGACAATATTTAGATACATTTATATTATACATATTTAGATATACATAATATAGGACCCCCTTAAATATGTTAGCAGTGAGAGATTCTATAGAGTTTAGGAGGTAAAGGAACATTCCACGACTTCCAAAAAGATGTTACGAGAGAAGGGGGCAAATTCTCCAAATCCTGCTGAAGTTAAAGGAGAAAGGGTGACAGTCATGGATGTTACTGAGGGATGAGAGGCGGTACTAGGAGCCTGGCTAGCTGGGCAATGAGAAACCATGTAACGTTCTTACACTAAGCGATACAAACTCAAAGTAGACTGTGATAAGTTAAAAATGTATACTGTAATCCCTAGAACTACTACTAAAAGAATATCAAGAGGCATACCTAAAACGTCAACAGAGGTGATAGAATGGAATACTAAAATGTATTCAATTAACCAAAAAGAAGATAGGAAGGAGGAACAAAAACATACAGAAGTGATAGAAAAAAAAAAAAAACACAGCAAGATGTAGGCTTAAAACCAACCATATCAGTGATTACATGTAAAATAAACAAATCAAACATTTCAATTAAAGGGAAAGATTATTATATTGAATTAAAAAAAAAAGCAAGACCCAATTATATGCTGTTTATAAGAGATTCACTTTACTTTTTTTTTTAATTTTTAATTTTTTTTTTGGCTGTGCCGTGTGGCTTGCGGGATCTTAGTTCCTTGACCAGGGATGGAACCCAGGCCCAGGTAAGTGAAAGCACCAAGTCCTGACTACTGGATCGCCAAGGAAGTCCCAAGAGATTCACTTTAAATATAAATACACACACACAAGTTGAAAGTAAAAATACAGAAAAAGATATCCATGCAAACACTAATCCTAAGAAAGCTAGGGTGGTTCTATCAACTCAGACAAAGAAGACTTAAAGACAAGGAGAATTACTAGAGATGATTAGGGTCATTTCGTTCACACCAGTTGGACAGAGCTTGTTCCGAGGAGATGAAGGCAGAGATAAAAACTTAGAAGATAAAAGACGGCACCTCTAGGCATTTTTAATGTAGGTTTGTCTCCATACCCAGTCATCTCTTAACCTCTTGAAGCGCATCCATCACTGTTGTGGATTTATCCTCCTCTCTTCCCAGCCAGGTACCACTGGCATGATCTATGGGAAGGGGCATAATTCACCAGCACGGCTTGCCCACACGGGCTGTAATCAGCAGTGACGTATTTTGTGACAGTTCTATATAAAAGATGACTAACATAAATAAAACGCATTGTATATTATGGGGTAATAGAATATAAAGCACCACAGATATACTCCCTTAGCAGAGAGGATCCAGGGCTTAAGTCTGTGAGAGACAGCATTCCAAGGGAAAGTTAACATTCTGCCTGGCAGCTCACCCCATCACCCAGTGGCATCCAAGCAGTCCAGCTATGTGAAGACCTTCTGCGCAAGAGGCAACGAGGACTTTCTACAGATATTTATGACCTCAAATCAAGCACCAGAGTGTGATTTTAGTTATCATTCAACACATTTTGTCATAGAGGCTTTTCTTTTTAATAGGTTACAGAGGACTGAACACAATTGAGAAGAGCCAGCAAGGTCTTGCGTAAAGGACAACAGTACTGGAGTCAAGTTAATGTCTGAATTCTGACCCCACAGCTGACTAAATTATATTACTATTGGATAATCATGGAAACAGTTTCTTAATATTTAAAATGGGGATCTGTCATATTCATTTCTAAAGTCTCAATATCTAACACGATGAAGTGGACCTATTGAAAATAGTTTACATCCTCTCTCTCCTCTCTTTCTCTCTCTCTCTCTTTTTCACATACACACACACACACACACACACAAACACACACACACCCCTTTGCTCTTGTGAATGCCCAGACAGAAATGTTTCCCTGAGATCTCTAACTGTGGAACGATACATGGACTTTCTTTATGATTATTATTATTATTGGAGTAGAATTGTTTACAAGGTTGTGTTAGTTTCAGGTGTACAGCAAAGTGATTCATATATATATATATATATATATATATATTCACACATGTATATCAATTTTTTTCAGACTCTTTTCCCATATAGGTTATTACAAAATATTGAATATAGTACCCTGTGCTATACAGTAGGTCCCTGTTGGTTATCTATTTTATACATAGTAGTGGGTATATGTGAATCCCAAACTCCTAATTTATCCCTCCCTGCTTCCCCCGATACATGGACTCTCTATTCCATGATCCCTCCTGTGCTGACTTAGGAACCAAACCAGGGCGGCTTTCAACAGTCAAGTCCAGTGTTGCCCGCCGCCTTAAATTTGAACCATAACTGCCTTCACCCACCTGGTACCTGTCACTGCAAACTAATTCTCAAACGAGCAACACTCTGGGACTCATATTCGTGAGTAAGAATCTAGGCACCATTCAGGGAATCTGGTTTCAGATCTGTGGAAATTATAAAACTGACATAACAGAGGAACTTGTTGGAGGTGCTCAGAGCTCGGCTCCTTGAGAAATAGATTCTGGGATCTGTGTTCCAGAGGGCTCGTAGGAGGTGCTCTTAGGAGCCATGGGGGTGCAGGAAGCAGAGTGGGCAGAGGGAGGAGGGGAAGTGAGACGATGTGGATCCAACCAGAATCTCGGAGCTCAAAAAGCCCTTCAGAGTTGTCTCTATTGCAGGTGAGGGAGCCAGGCCTTTGGACCTCTGCACACACAAATCATGGAGCCCTGGGAGAGTGATTTCCTGACCAAGGAGTGCTTACCAGGCCACAGGCTGCAGACACACAGGAGAAGCTTGCCTTTGGCTGAAACATATGGCACACCCACTGAAAAATTTAATACTTGGATTAAAAAGAATAAATCTTCCTCTGCTTTAAGGGACATCTACATGGGATTAAATCCATAAGGAAGAAAAAGCTAACTTCATTGTTCTAAAAGGAGGAAATATCGACAACAGAGGCTCATTACTCAATCCTGATAAACACACTGGAGTTAAAAGAGAACGTAAAAAAAAAAAAAAGAGAAGCATGAAGAAACAGTTCTGCAGCCTGTCAAATGAAAACCACATTCACAGAAAGATGGAAAAAATGAAAAGGTAGAGGACTATGTACCAGATGAAGGAACAAGATAAAACCCTGGAAAAACAACTAAATGAAGTGGAGATAGGCAACCTTCCAGAAAAAGAATTCAGAATAATGATAGTGAAGATGATCCAGGACCTCAGAAAAAGGATGGAGTCAAGGATCGAAAAGATGCAAGAAATGTTTAACAAAGACTTAGAAGAATTAAAGAACAAACAATCAGAGATGAACAATACAATAACTGAAATGAAAAATAAACTAGAAGGAATCAATAGCAGAATAACTGAGGCAGAAGAACAGATAAATGGCCTGAAAGACAGAATGGTAGAATTCACTGACACAGAACAAAATAAAGAAAAAAGAATGAAAAGAAGTGAAGACAGCCTAAGAGACCTCTGGACAACATTAAATGCAACAACATTCGCATTATAGGGGTCCTGGAAGGAGGAGAGAGAGAGAAAGGACCTGAGAAAATATTTGAAGAGAGTATAGTCAAAAACTTCCCTAACATGGGAAAGGAAATAGCCACCCAAGTCCAGGAAGTGCAGAGAATCCCAAGCAGGATAAACCCAAGGAGAAACACTCTGAGACACATAGTAATCAAATTGACAAAATTAAAGACAAAGAAAAATTACTAAAAACAACGAGGGAAAAACAACATACAAGGGAACCCCCATAAGGTTAAGAGCTGATTTCTCAGCAGAAACTCTGCAAGCCAGAAGGGAGTGGCATGATATATTTAAAGTGATGAAAGGGAAGAACCTACAACCAAGATTACTCTACCCGGCAAGGATCTCATTCAGATGCGAAAGAGAAATAAAAAGCTTTACAGACAAGCAAAAGCTAAGAGAATTCAGCAGCACCAAACCAGCTCTACAACAAACGCTAAAGGAACTTCTCTAAGTGGGAAACACAAGAGAAGAAAAGGACCTACAAAAACAAACCCAAAACAATTAAGAAAATAGTAATAGGAACATACATATCGATAGTAACCTTAAACATGAATGGATTAAATGGTCCAACCAAAAGACACAGGCTTGCTGAATGGATACAAAAACAAGACCCATCTATATGCTGTTTACAAGAGAACCACTTCAGACCTAGGGACACATACAGACTGAAAGTGAGGGAATGGAAAAAGATATTCCATGCAAATGGAAATCAAAAGAAAGCTGGAGTAGCAATATTCATATCAGATAAAATAGACTTTAAAATAAAGAATGTTACAAGAGACAAGGAAGGACACTATATAATGATCAAAGGATCAATCCAAGAAGAAGATATAACAATTATAAATATATATGCACCCAACATAGGAGCACCACAATATGTAAGGCAACTGATAACAGAAATAAAAGAGGAAATCGAGAGTAACATAGTAAGAGTGGGGGACTTTAACACCTCCCTTACACCAGTGGACAGATCATCCAGATAGAAAATTAATAAGGAAGCACAAGCTTTAAATGACACAATAGACCAGATAGATTTAATTGACATTTATAGGACACTCCACCCAAAAACAGCAGATTACACTTTCTTTCCAAGTGCACACAGAATATTCTCCAGGATAGATCACCTCCTGGGTCACAAATCAAGCCTCAGTAAATTTAATAAAATTGAAATCATATCAAGCATCTTTTTGGACCACAAAGCTATGAGATTAAAATGAATTACAGGAAAAAAAGTAAAAAAAACAAACACATGGAGGCTAAACAATACGTTACTAAATAACCAAGAGATCACTGAAGAAATCAAAAAATACTTAGAGACAAATGACAATGAAAACATGATGATCCAAAACCTATGGGATAAGGCAAAAGCAGTTCTAAGAGGGAAGTTTATAGCAATACAATCCTACCTCAACAAACAAGAAAAATCTCAAACAATCTAACCTTACATTTAAGGGAACTAGAGAAAGAAGAACAAACAAAACCCTAAGTTAGTAGAAGGAAAGAAATCATAAAGATCAGAGAAAAATAAATGAAATAGAAACAAAGAAAAAAATAGCAAAGATCAATAAAACTAAAAGCTGGTTCTTTGAGAAGATAAACACAATTGGTAAACCTTTAGCCAGACTCATCAAGAAAAAGAGGGAGAGGACTCAAATCAATAAAATTAGAAAAGAAAAAGGAGAAGTTACAACAGACACCACAGAAATACAAAGCATCCTAAGAGACTACTACAAGCAACTCTATGCCAATAAAATGGACAACCTGGAAGAAATGGACAAATTCTTAGAAGGGTATAGCCTTCCAAGACTGAACCAGGAAGAAATAGAAAATATGAACAGACCAATCACAAGTAACAAAATTGAAACTGTGATTAAAAATCTTACAGCAAACCAAAGTCCAGGACCAGATGGCTGCACAGGTGAATTCTATCAACCATTTAGAGAAGAGGTAACACCCAGCCTTCTCAAACTCTTCCAAAAAATTGCAGAGGAAGGAACACTCCCAAACTCATTCTATGAGGCCACCATCACCCTGACACCAAAACCAGACAAAGATACTACAAAAAAAGAAAATTACAGACTAATATCACTGATGAATATAGATGCAAAAATCCTCAACAAAATACTAGCAAACAGGATCCAGCAGCACATTAAAAGAATCATACACCATGATCAAGTGGGATTTATCCCAGGGATGCAAGGATTCTTCAGTATATGCAAATCAATCAGTGTGATACACCATATTAACAAATTGAAGAATAAAAACCATATGATCATCTCAATAGATGCAGAAAAAGCTTTTGACAAAATTCAACACCGATTTATGATAAAAACTCTCCAGAAAGTGGGCATAGAGGGAACCTAACTCAACATAATAAAGGCCATATACAACAAACCCACAGCAAACATCATTCTCAATGGTGAAAAACTGAAAGCATTTCCTCTAAGATCAGGAACAAGACAAGGATGTCCACTCTCGCCATTATTATTCAACATAGTTTTGGAAGTCCTAGCCACGGCAATCAGAGGAGAGAAAGAAATAAAAGGAATACAAATTGGAAAAGAAGAAGTAAAACTGTCACTCTTTGCAGATGACATGATACTATACATAGAGAATCCTAAAGGTGCCACCAGAAAACTACTAGAGCTAATCAATGAATCTGGTAAAGTTGCAGGATACAAAATTAATGCACAGAAATCTCTTGCATTCCTATACACTCATGATGAAAACTCTGAAAGAGAAATTATGGAAACACTCCCATTTACTACTGCAACAAAAAGAATAAAATACCTAGGAATAAACCTACCTAGGGAGACAAAAGACCTGTATGTAGAAAACTATAAGACACTGATGAAAGAAATTAAAGATGATACCAACAGATGGAGAGATATACCATGTTCTTGGATTGGAAGAATCAATATTGTGAAAATGACTATACTACCCAAAGCAATCTACAGATTCAGTGCAATCCCTATCAAATTGCCAATGGCATTTTTTATGGAACTAGAACATAAAATCTTAAAATTTGTATGGAGACACAAAAGGCCCCGAATAGCCAAAGCAGTCTTGAGGGAAAAAAACGGAGCTGGGGGAATCAGACTCCCTGACTTCAGACTATACTACAAAGCTACAGTAATCAAGACAATATGGTACTGGCACAAAAACAGAAACATAGATCAATGGAACAAGATAGAAAGCCCAGAGATAAACCCACGCGCCTATGGTCAACTAATCTATGACAAAGGAGGCAAGGATATACAATGGAGAAAAGACAGTCTCTTCAATAAGTGGTGCTGGGAAAACTGGACAGCTACATGTAAAAGAATGAAATTAGAACACTCCCTAACACCATACACAAAAATAAACTCAAAATGGATTAGAGACCTAAATGTAAGACCAGACACGATAGAACTCTTAGAGGAAAACATAGGAAGAACACTCTTTGACATAAACCACAGCAAGATCTTTTTTTGACCCACCTCCTAGAGTAATGGAAATAAAAACAAAAGTAAACAAATGGGACCTAATGAAACTTCAAAGCTTTTGCACAGCAAAGGAAACCATAAACAAGACAAAAAGACAACCCTCAGAATGGGAGAAAATATTTGCAAATGAATCAATGGGCAAAGGATTAATCTCCAAAATATATAAACAGCTCATGCAGCTCAATATTAAAGACAAACAACCCAATCCAAAAATGGGCAGAAGACCTAAATAGACATCTCTCTGAAGAAGGCATACAGATGGCCAAGAAGCACATGAAAAGCTGCTCAACATCACTAATTATTAGAGAAATGCAAATCAAAACTACAATGAGGTATCACCTCACACCAGTTAGAATGGGCGTCATCAGAAAATCTACAAACAACAAATGCTGGAGAGGTTGTGGAGAAAAGGGAACCCTCTTGCACTGTTGGTGGGAATGTAAATTGATACAGCCACTATGGAGAACAGTATGGAGGGTCCTTAAAAAACTAAAAATAGAATTACCATATGACCCAGCAATCCCACTACTGGGCATATACCCAGAGGAAACCATATTTCAAAAAGACACATGCACCCCAATGTTCATTGCAGCACTATTTACAATAGCCAGGTCATGGAAGCAACCTAAATGCCCATCGACAGACGAATGGATAAAGAAGTTGTGGTACATATATACAATGGAATATAACTCAGCCATAAAAAGGAACAAAATTGAGTCATTTGTTGAGACGTGGATGGATCTAGAGACTGTCATACAGAGTGAAGTAAGTCAGAAAGAGAAAAACAAATATCGTATACTAACACATGCATGTGGAACCTAGAAAAATGGTACAGATGAACCGGTTTGCAGGGCAGAAGTTGAGACACAGGTGTAGAGAACAAAGGTATGGACACCAAGGGGGGGGAAGTGGGGGGGGGGCGGGTGGTGGTGCGATGAATTGGGAGATTGGGATTGACATGTATACACTAATATGTGTAAAATAGATAACTAATAAGAACCTGCTGTATAAAAAATAATTTCAAAAAAATTTTTAAATTAAAGAAATTAAAAACGAGAGAACCCAAACTTTTGAATAGAAACTTATCCATGGCAATACGTCCTCAGAGGCACACAGTGAAGCAGTAATATTAATCTGTGAATTGATGGGCCTTCTCCTCAAGGTCACCCCGCTCAACTCTAACATGATAACACTAAACAATGCCAGAATACAAATCTGAACTGTGAAGAAATCTCTTTTTTAGTACTTACTCAAATGGTATTTGTATCTCTGTTATCATAAGGAGACTTAAGCTTTATGTATGTATAAACTTCTAGGGCAAAACATTTACCCAATTCACCTTCAAATGACTTCCACTATCAGGAATTCCCAGGTGGTCCAGTGGTTAGGGCTCCGAGCTTCCACTGCAGGGGGCATGGGTTCGATCCCTGGTTGGGAACTAAGATCCCTCATGCCACGCAGTGCGGCTTAAAAACAAAAAAAAAGACTTCCACTATCTTTAAAAAGCACTTTTGGTTACACTCTTACTTTTTGAACCATAATGGATTTAAAATTATCTTAATACATCTTTCTAACAATCTAAGTCACAAATGTTGAGATAATTAGAAGTAACTTTGAGGTCAGAAAAAGGGAGGTAAGATTCATCTGGGCAGATGTTAGAAGAACATTGTAATAAAAGGTTAGGATTCAGTATTTGGGGAATGACCTTGGCCTACTGGCTTATCCCTCCTGAGATTCAGTACTTTCACCCATACGAAGAGCAAAATATGCACCACTGGGTGATGTTAAAGATCAAATGAGATGCCAGATATAAAGTCACTAGCACCCAACATATTATATGCACCAAGCATAGAACAATGTTAGTTTCTTCTGCTTTGTCTCCTTCTACATAAACTCACTGAGAAATTTTTGAGAACATGAGGCTTCAATTTCTTTTAAAAAGTGGTATATGATGTTTCCATAGTTCAGATCTACAGCAAAAATTTTAAAAGTGTATAAAGAGGGCAAGTGCAAAGAAATTGTGGCTCCTGCTATAGCCGGTGATTAAACCTTAATACAACGTGACAGTTTTAATTTTTATATAAATACCACCAGGGTCGATCATTCACATTATGGATTTCAAGCTTAACAAATGTAATTTAAAAACAACAAAGCTACTTTTAAAGGAGTGCTGTCAAAGGCCTGACATTTGCAAAATTGAAAATGCTCCATGTATAAGATTTGAAATGGAAAACCTGGCTATTCTTCTGTCTACCTGACAGAAGTTATCAGGATGGACCCTGGGAATGCCTGGACATTTTTTACTTTGACTTATTGATAGGTTGGGACAATTTCTCATGAAACCATATATATTTAGATATAGAATAAGAGCTAGTAATTGCTGGGACTTGCTCAGTGCTTATTGAATCAGGCTCTGTGCATACATTCTCTAATTGTCACAGAAAAGCTATGGGTCCATTATTAGCATTATCTTCATTTCGCCAAAGACAAAACTAGAGCAGAGAAAAATCTGGAGGCCCTTATTCCAGATTGCTCTCCTCTTATCTATATTATCTCTATAATATAACAAACCACACAGTGGGAGTGGGGTTTACAGAAGAGCAAACAGAGGTTCCGAGAGGAGAAGGGATGTGCAAGGTCCCACAGCTAGTTAGTGACAAGGCAACAACTGGGACTTAAAACCCAGACTCACGTTCTTCCTCATGAACCTTACGTTATTTCTGGATTGTGGCTCCAGCACAAGAGGTTAGAATGTATTCAGCAAAACAAAGCTTTATGTTCATGACATAGAACCAAGTATCATGACTATTGTTGACTCATAGGTTTATCAACAACATACATAGGTCCCATATCTTTCTACTTCAGTACTAAATTCAACTAGTAAATTTCAAAATAAATAATTCTGTGATGCAGTCTCAAACTGCTAGCTATGCACTTACTATTTTAACCAAATTCAAAATAATAACTAATATTATTGTCTTATCAAGAGTTACCATATGATCCTGCAATCCCACTCCTGGACATACATCTGGAGAAAACTCTAATTCAAAAAGATATATGTACCCCAGTGTTCACAGCAGCACTATTTTCAATAACCAAGACAATGGAAACAACCTAAATGTCCATCAACAGATGAATGGGTAAAGAAGATGTGGTACATATATACAATGGAATATTACTCAGCCATAAAAAAGAATGAAATAATGCCATTTGCAGCAACATGGATGGACCTAGAGTTTATTGTACTAAGTGAAGTAAGTCAGACAAAGACAGATATCATATGATATCACTTATATATGTGGAATCTACAAAATGATACGAATGAACTTATATACAAAACAGAAAGAGACTCACAGACATATAAAATAAACTTAGGGTTACTAAAGGGGAAAGCGGGGGAAAATTAGGAGTTTGGGATGAACATATACACACTACTATATATAAAATAGAAAACTAACAAGGACCTACTGTATAGCACAGGGAACTATACTCAATATTTTATAATAACTTATAAGGGAAAATAATCTGAAAAAGAATAAAACTGAATCACTATGCTGTACACCTGAAACTAACATGGCATTGTAAATCAACTATATTTCAATTAAAAGAAAAAAGATCTGAAAAAAAAGCAAATACAAAATCACCTGGTTCATGGGTAATAAGTCTATAGAAAAGGACAGTATATTACTATTTTAATTTCTCCACTATTTGCATAACATATTCATTCTTTCATTCAAATATTTATTGAATACCTACTATGTGACAGACACTTTTCTCAGCACTAGGGATACATCCCTGAATAGCAAAAAAAAAAAAAAAAAAAAATCTCTTGCTTCAATCTTTGCTGGAGAGTAAGACCATAGAGAAATCAAGGTAAATTTATTTAGTTGTTGCTGTTTTTATTTTAAGAGCAGTGATGAAAACGGTAGATAATAAATATTATATTTGCAAGCTTCTTTATATAGCACTCAAATTTTTCTTAGTTCTCTTATTTTCTAATTTCTCTTATGTTCAACAATGAGTTTAAACACGTGAGCATATGCAGAAGTCCACCAGCAAATCAGTTAACATTTATTTAATGTCTTCTGCATCCCAAACACTAAACGAAACATATTGTCACAGTTCCAAAGAGCTTATATTTTAGTGGGCTAATCAATGCAAGCAAAAAGAGTGAGGCAATATACATACCACTCCTGGTGCCCTAATGCAGGGGAGACCAACTTTGCAGGTACAAATATCCCTCTCTTTACTTCTGTCTCTGCGTGGTTGTCTCAGAAAGCCAGGCATGTAACCAGGTAAAACAGAAATAAATCATAGGGGAGTGGCAAGCCCAACTTTCTAGCTCATTTCCAGACGATTCCTGGGAATCGTGAATGTGCAAAGTAAGAGCCAGACTGGCCGGATTCATATTTATGTCCTGCACAGGGGTATACAGACATGCCGTGTGCACATGCTGGCGATTTCAAGGTGACAAGCCTCTGATTGAGAAGTCTGGAGGTCGATAAGTCTCATTTGGGGTCACCTGGCCTGGCTGTCACCTCGGCTGACAAAAAGGAAATTTTTAGAAAATAAACCCCAATAAGCTTTGAACAGCTGGGCCTCCATTTCCAAAATAATTATGACAACGTACCATGTCTTCCAGCTTAAAAAAAGAAACTGATTTCACATTTCTTTCTGTTAGGAGCAAGTCTCATGTGAGTAAATAGTTACAGCCCCGATTACAAAGGTCTGGGTTTTCAAGCCAGACACAAGAGCACTTAAATATAATAGAGCTGGTAGATGCCTTTTAAATCCCTTTTCTTTTTGGTCAGAGAGACAGATTTGCACTTGTTACAGGATGACTGAGTAAGTCACTCATGGCATTGCCACTTGGAGTAATGGCACGATTCCTTCCTTCTTGGGGTGTTAAGTATTTTCGCTCTGTCTCTGTCTTTCCCTGTATATATTAATATCTAATTTTCATGTTGGAGATCAAAATGCAGGCAAGCATTTTCTGCTATTGCACTGGGAAGATAGAGTACATTTTAGAAACTCTAGAGGAATTCAAGCCTCAATCATGTTCTAACTTATCGATTTATGTGAATCAATATGCATTTTTGCAAACTATCTTTCAGCTTTCTTTTTTTTGTTAAGTTTCGCACTTTGCAGCAGAATTAGGTTATTTTCATTAGAAAGAGCTTCTAATTAACTAGTTCTTTATTGCAAAGAATACAAATTCTGCTCTCAAGAATGCTATAACATTTTGTCAATAGTTCAGAACAGGGCTAATGATCCTCATTAATGAAAGCCCAGTGTGAGTCTGAGATCTCCATTTGATTCCTTTTATCAAAGTATGGGATCCTAGGCAAAAAATAGCTTTACGGTAATCATTTTCTACTGCACAAATAAATAAAACAAGCGTTCCAGAGAAGGTGACAGGAAATGTGTGGTGGAAAATAAAAAATATCCCTTGTCAGTTTTAACAGGTATTCAATTTTTTGGACCAATGAGAAATTGGGGGGAAATATTTTCTCATTCTTTGTTTCTCGTTGTCTTAAAACAAAATCTACTCAGATGTCCCCTGTTGATTATAAATAATCTCATGTATAGATATCAGAAAGTGGAATAAAGAAGGAATGAAATAACTCCAATCTTACATTTCTCCTAAGAATTGAGGGCATCTTAGAATCTCCTGGGGAGCTGGGGTTTGAGGGAGTTAGGGGATGGGCTTGTGTAGTTTGAAAATGCTTTTCAGGTGATTCTAATATAGCTTCTGGTTGAGAATTTAGAATTTATTACCTGGGTTTGCCTGATCATATGTCTCAATTATATTATGAATGGCTCCAATCTCTATTCCCTTAGAACAATACATCCACTAGGAGAGGCCCTCTGCAGAGTGACTGTATCTGAGGAAGTAGGGCTAATTAACTACTGTGTGTGTGTGTGTGTGTGTGTATAGTATTATTAGTAATTGTGCAGCTAACAAAGTAGCATAGCTTTTATGAACAACCTCATGTATGTTTTTTTGTTTGTTTGGTTGTTGTTTGTTTTTTGCGATATTGATATTTATTGACATCAATACAAAGCAAGGGAAGACTAAAAGTTGATAGCTAACAGGAACAACTATTGGTGCAATTTCTTTCCTGGAGAAGGTATGCACTCAGATCATGAGACCTTAAATAAAGACTGGATTGTCAAGAACCAAACAAGGGTTAAATTTTACCTATTAATATAAAAATTGCTAAAGGCAGAAGCAGAGGTTTAGAAATATTCTTTATGCTAAATCACATAAGCAAAGCAAAAAATTAAAACTCGTCTTAATCCTAACACTTTAGCACATAGGATACACATACACACACACACACACACACACACACACATACACAACACATATGGGGATGTTTGTAAAAGCTATGCTGCTTCATTAGCTGCACAATTCTTAATATGAATGTACTTAACAATAGCACAATCTGCCTTATAACATCTACCTCCCTCAGAAATTATCTTTTAAAGGTCCAATTTTTTCATCACTCATTTTTAATTAAAATTTTTTTAAAAATTTAGATTATTTTACCTCCTAGGAAATCCCATTTCCTGATCCTAGCTTTAGTTTCTGTTGTACACCTATAAATATATCTCCTCTCACTACAAGACTACTGGCTTAGGTATTCATAGTTTCCCAGTCTCAACTAATCTACTCCCTCTTCAATTTGTCACAAATTCCTAATGGGATTCAAATCCTCCTGTGTCCCTTTCCAGTGTCTGGACAATACTGTCATGATATCTAGGGTGACACAAGTTCATTCTAAGGGACCGTCCCAAGACCATGTTCCCATGGGGACTCCTGCCTGAGCTTTGCCCTGACTCTCCGAATATTTCTAGTCAATATTCTGTTCAAAACATTTCCCACTATTGATTTGTAAAATCTTTTGCAGTCTCTCTCAAAGAATTAGAATAAAAAAGAACATATTTGATTTTAAAATTCAAAATCATCTTATCTTGCCTTCTTTTGCAATACTGGGTGATTCCATCATCATTTGGGGTACTGTTGACTTGTTTTGCACCCTGCCTTTTGATTTCATTTCTTGATCTCTTACTTAATACAGTTCTTCCTGAGCTAATTCCAATTTCATTAGATTAAGCGAGGTCCTTAAAAGCAGTGTTTATCCATTCATTACACTAGCTAAAATTTCCTGTCACCCTATCATACTCCTCTGAGAGCTTCTTTTTCATAATTTACATCTTATTTTTCTCTCTTTCCAATGTTGAATGTTTTCTCAATCATTTACCACTTTTGTTCATTTGCCATGCTTCTCCTAACATGTTTAAAACACCCATGATGTTATAGTTAATTGTAGTCAAGGATTTTCCCTTTTAAGCTAAGAATAGCTTTTGCTAGAGCTTAAAAATAAGTTCCTTGCGGAGGCTTTCATTCCATTCCACAGTAGCTCTAAATCTAAGTTACATCTCATAAGTCATAATAAAAGAAACCCTTGTTTACTTTATTTCTATGAACATAGAAATAGAGACACAAACACTTATCCTAGAATTTATGGAAAATACATATATGAAGCCCTAGATTCAAATTCTGAGGTTCAATAGAGAAGGGAGTTCCATAAAACGCTACAATTATTCCAGATGATCTAAAAACAAAGGTATACTAGAAAAAGAATAGACACATGTACACATATAACTGAATCACTTTGCTGTACACCTGAAACTAACATGACATGGTTAATCAACTATGCTCCAATAAAAAAATAAAAATTTTTGAAAAAAGGTATACTAATGAATTTCTCTGTGATTCCATTTCCTTATCTTCAATGTGGTTAAGGAATTATCAAACAGATGATTACATCAATGTCTTACTGAACAAACTCCATCTCTAAAAAGTGACTACTTGGCCCCAGTTTCCTTTCTTCCTTTCTCCTCCCTGTCGTCCCAAACCCCCTCCAAAAAGCTTACCAGTTGGTTAGTCTGTGTGTTATTAGTTCATGGAAATGCAAGTATTATTTAACAATAAAAATAAGAATTGCACTCAAGCGAGTCCTGAATTATTCATGTACTCTTATTTTACATAATTTGGCCATCCCTCTTTTTATTGCTATTTCAGTTTCTATCACTAAACAGTTCTCCGCTAGGTCCACCTTGGATTCCTGTGAACAAGGAGATAACACTTGCAAAATGTTCCCTCGGAGACGATATTCTGAGCTGATGTCCAAACATTTACAGCCAAAGCCTAAACTATGAAAAACAGCAAGGAATACCCTCAGTGCCCAGAATGAGAAGTAGAGTATTAACAAGACTTTTTTTTTTTTAATCAAATTTCTTTAGAATTTCAAAATATGTAGTGACACAAAAGCTAGCAAAATTGAACCATCACAGGAATTGACTTTTAAGACTGCCATTGTCACTCTATATTTTCATCATGAGGACACACAAACCCAGGACATCATTTAAAACACAATTAAGGCACTTAATGTGGTTTTGCCATTAAAAGTTTTAATGGGCAATGTCAGTCTCCCTGTTTGGTAAGTAGCAGGAGGAAGGGAAGGAGCGTATCTGAACAGGTGAGTGTTGGGAAGATAGGATATAAAGCTGGCAAGCAGCTTGCGCCCTCAGCAAAATGTCAAGAGCTGGTGAGACGAGCCCTTATGATGGTCAATATTTTAGACATCACAGTGTCAGGGCACAGTTTGTGCAGGCCTGTATCTTACACAGCAGGCCCTCTGAATTTCATTGGAATTTTGCTCAGAGTTGGAGGGAAAAGCTAGTTTCAGTGGCAACATCCAGACAGAGCTGAAAAGAGCAAGAAGAGAAAGCAAAGAATCGTGCTAGGCGATTCAACATGGGTATGAGAACGGCTTTCTCCAGCAAGAGAAGGGTCTCCTTTTTCAAAAATCACTGTTTATTGTTTTGCACATTTCCAAAAAAGCATTTTTAGCAAGTCATTAATGCAAGGGTCTGGAAGTGTAAACTGAACCTTTGTGGCAACATTCTTGAAATGTTCGGGGTGAAGTGTGGGAAAGGGAAAAACACACACACACACACAGATGGAAAATACTGTTGTGAACTGACATGTTCTATTTAAAAACTGTTTGTCAGCCGTAGTTAAGTTGACGCTGTCAGCATGGCAACAAATCATAACATTTTGCATGTTCTGCTGCATGCTTGAAGCAGAGATAGCACCTGGCACGTGGCGCTAGCACACAGGGCACGGTGCGGGGAGTTTAGGAACTGTGCAGTTAGTGGAACGGGACAGAACAAGTCTCATCTGCTAGTCCCTAAAGGTCAGCCACCAGGGAAGTGGACATCGCCTGGTGTGCTATTTCTTTGTGTCTGTGAAAGAAAAGTGCTGCTTCAGAGAGAGTTTTTAAAGTGGGATGCCTGTAGCCCAGGGGTACTAAGGGCCAATCCCTCCTCTACTTTGCTTAATGTCTGCAGTTAACATAGAGATTCATGCCCTGTCAGGACAGCACGCTCCTCCAGACTGCCCTCCTTTCTGGTTTTATCACAATGGAGAAAAGGGACGATGCTGAATAACACCAACTAGAACCAGGCTTGGAGGCGTAAGATCTGTATTCCTGCTCTGGGACAGACAGGGCTACTTGTCCGGCCCAATCTGCTCTTCCCTGTTTCCTGGATCCGAGGGGAGACTGCATTCCCCGGGCCAGCAGCTGACAAGCCACATGACTGAGCTCTTGCCAACGAATTAGGAGCAAAAGTGCAACTTCCACCTCACTTACTCAACGAGAAACGATCTGGACCTGGACTTTGCTCTTTTCCCCTTTCCTTGGCTGGCATGACCAAGGTCAGGGCAACCTTGGAGGCCATGTATTGGAGATGGCAAAACTACTGGCAACCCGGGTTTCCTAAAGACCTGTGAGGGGCAGGGCCACCTATCCGCCTAGAGCATTCGCTTCAGTCTTTCACATGACAGAGAAACAAACATTTATATTCTTTATTCCACGCTATTTTGGAGAATGTTTGTTACAGAAGCTTATTACCCCGACTCATTCAGGTGCTAAATGGACACGATCTGTAAAATGGACACGATCATATTTGCCCTTTTTTAACCTAATGGAATATGGACGTAAGCCATTCTGTAAAATGCTGTTATACAAACATAAAATATAAACTAATATAAGAATTCAAAGGAAAGAGCAACTCCTTCTAGGTGGAGTGATCGCAGAAGATTAAAGAGAAGAAGTTGAGCTGAATCTTAGTAATGTTTGGATAGAATTTTAACTCACAAGGAGGATGTAAAAGGATGGAGAAAAAGCATCCAAAATTTAAAATAAAGACTGCATTTTTCAGAGTATGGTAGAAGACAGTTTGGCTATAGTTAAGGAATCTAGTAGAAGGGTAATGGGAAATAAGGCTGGAAGATAGGTTTGAGAGCTGGATCGTAGAGGGTAAGAAACACTTGAACACTAGAATAATGAATTCTGATTGATCTTGGTTAGTGGGGGTAATTTCATTCTCTTTACTTATACTTGGTTGAGGATAGTCACTGGCTTGAGACACTGTTCTGTAGAGACACATTGCTTGGATCTGGGAGAGTTAACTTGTGATCTGAATGGAAAGACCAAGAGAAGCAGAGATGCCAACCCAGAATCTTAACACCGTGGAGCCACTGAACAAACCTGGAAGCATTTATCTCTAATCTTCCTGTGATATGGGATAACTAAATGCTTATTCTTCATCCAGCATTAATTGGCATTTCTGTCACTTGCAGCTGAAAGCATTTTTAAAGAGTAAGCTGTATAAGTGGTTCACTTAGAATCACAGAGAACAACGTATCTGGAAAAAGATTTGATCTCTGAAAAGATTACTTGCAAAATCATCACTTTAATTGCTCAGACATGTGCCCTTCATGATCAATACATTGGAGCCACAGACTTTCACAAAAACATTCTGAGATATGTTTACAAAAGCAATCTAGATATTGACTTTATTAGAAAGAAATTTTTTTTGTTATTGATAATTTGTACTTATTTTACAAGCATATCACTTTTATGATACCTCTGGTGCATAAAAGTTATATATATTCAAAAGAAAGTCAGCCAGTAGAAAATTTTTGGTAAAACTTCAGAGCTAGGAAAACCCTGATAACTCAATTAGATCTTCTCCACAGTTTACAGAGGAGAAAGTTCAGGCCTTAGTACTATATTACATGCCTTGCTAAAAACCATGACTAGAACCCAGCCCTTAGTTGTGTTTTTTTTTTCTCCACAAAAAATCACAATTAGTTCCATTGCTGTCAACAAGATTTTCTTTTTGTTCCCAGTATAAGAAATACATGAATATTTTATTTTAAAGATCAAAGAGGGAAGGTCAAGGTTACCTGGCATTACCTATAATTACCGGGCATTTTACCAGTAGCATATGTATCTAAATCTCAAATTTGAAATTGAATATTTGAATAATATTTAGACCAAAAGGATCTATCCAAGCACATACACAAGGGTCAGAAGCATGTTGTCAGTATTATTCATTATCTCTCTGACACCCATGCACGATTTGCTAAATATCTCATTTCATATCATGTCCTATATCTGGCCATTTCCCTAGATCTAGTCCTAAATTAAGCAAGGATTGGAAGTCAGTCTGAGCATAAATACAATACTAGAAAGTAATACCAATGTAATTTATTCTTCCTCTCTCTAGCTATTACTCTCATACGCTCCCAAGGTTTTGCCAGGTTAAAGCAGGGAAAGGCCAGGGGAGAAAAGCTGCTTTTGATATTTATAACCCTCAATCACTGCTTCAGAAACAAATATCCAGAAGAAAAAGGGAGGTAAGAACCAGATCTGCTTAGGCATCTTTTACATATGTGAAGTAAAGATGGGGTGGAGGCCATAGGAAAAACGCAGAGTACTCTGGTGTATTTCCTCAGATTGAATAAATGCTATTTAATACGTGTCGTTATGTAATATAATTCAGTCCTTAAGAAGAGAACTAAGCAGCAGAATTTGATACTTCAGTCCAACTCGGAAAATTTTTTTCTTAGATGATCTTATAACAAACCCTGCACTGGTTTGTTAAATATAGTGGTGCACAAAGAAAAGTTGCCTGGCTCTGGTTGATTTTGATGCTATACCATAGGAGCCATGGAAGGGACTCATTCAAATACAGCCTCTTATGTTTTTCCCATTTCAATTTTCATAAGGCACCATGATCCCTTGGTGAAAAAGAATTGTTCCTTGTCTGCTGCTGATAGGGATATGATCAGTGACCTTAAATCCTTTTCTTTGCAAAATCAGAATCATGGCAGACAGTTAGAATTCAGAATTTCTGTCTAACAAAATTTCTAGACAGACATTTTAGGCTGTTGTCCCTTTTGGCTGGCCCATCTTTATCTTCCATGTTTACCACCCCAGCTCTAAATACTGCCCTTTCTTCCCATGGTGGTTGCTAACATCTGGATATTTTTGATCATGCTTCTTCACTGCGAATGAGCAGCTCAGTTTGGTGTTTTTTTTTTTGTTTTTTTTTTTTGGTCACGCTGCATGGCTTGCAGGATCTCAGTTCCCCGACCACGGATTGAACCCAGGCCATGGCAGTGAAAGCCTGGAATCCTAACCACTAGGCCCCCAGGGAACTCCCAAGCAGGTCAGTATTTGGATGGAAGACTGTGATGGTAAGCCTCCAAGATGCGCCCCACCCCCCAAATTCCCCCTTCTATATTCATATCTTTGTATAGGCCCCTCCCATATTGTACCAGGATCAGTCTGTGTGACCAAAAGAACACAGCAGAAGTAATGGTATGTCACTTCTGAGATTAGATTATAAAAAACACTGTGGCTTCTCTTTTGGCCTCTTTTACTCTCTCTCCGATTGTGCGCTTTGGGGAAAGCCAGCTGCCGTGCCAGGAGCAGCCATCTGGAGAGGCCCACGTGGTAAGGAACTGAGGCCCTCCAGCTGGTAGCCAGAGGTGGGAACTTGGAAGGAGACCCTCTTGCCCTGTCATGCCTTCAGAAGACCTCAGCCCTGGCCACCACCTTGAGTGCAACCTCATGGGAGACCCAGAGCCAGACCTAGACCACTAAGCTGCTCCCAGACTCCTGACTCTCAGAAGTTGTGTGAGATAACAGATATCTCCTGTCTTAAGTCATTACATTTTCAGGTAATTTGTTCTGCAGCTTAATACATACTAACAGGCAGTGTAGGGTTTTTGTTTTTTGTTTTTCTTCTAATCTTTAAGTGACTTGAGGATAGGAGCCATATCTTATTCATCTTCAGGTTCAGCAGAGTGCCTTAGGGCACAGCAGATCCAATAACCATTTTCTGAATGAATGATCATCTCCTTCCTGTGTTTATCATTAAAAAGTAAATTCAATGACAATTACACTTCCAGACTTCCGGCTTAACTAAAGATTTTTTTTTTTCTTTTAAGTAATGTGGTTTAACCCAGAGAATATAGAAGAGGAAAATAATTCTGAAATGAGATCAAGCTTTCAAAAGCTCCAATTTTTTTAATGCTCCTACCATTAAGAGTTGAATATAAATTTACAATAAGGCTCAGTGAGCAATTTAGGAAGCCTTGGCCTCCTGCCTTATCAGCATTCTTGATTACAAACTAAAACTTGGCCTCACCAGCTAAGACATGACAGCACGATGGGAAAGACTAAAGGCTGACGTAAGTGTGAAAGAAATAAGCTGCCAGAGGTCTTGGGTTTTAGGGGACAGTAGAGTGATTCTCAAGATGACCTGGGGAAACCATTCTGAAAGGTAAGTATCCCTTGGTAACTTGACAGCCTGGGGAGAATCAGGGATCAAACACCTTCCCAGCTTTTTCTGTAGGTGGGAACTACAGATACTTCATGATATATCCATCCCTCCGGATCCACCAACCCCCAAATTCTAATACATTCCTATTGGGAAAAAAACAGGTTAAAGAAAGGGGTACAATGACCCCACTACCACGTCGAGAAATGAAGATGCATCCATTTGGAAACATCTCAGGAGACATGCGTGACATTTACTAACAGGGCATCATTTCTCTTTTTTTTTTTCCATTGACTTAGCCTCGTTCCTAGAGAGTGATCTCCTCCGGGAGAGAGTTATTGGAATTATCACTTATGTATATTATTAAGTATTATTATTACTTTGTACTGAGTACAAAGAAGAGAAGCAAAGGTTTTGCTCAACACAGTTGAAGTTTTACTAGAGGAAAGTTCAAGTTACATAAATGAAAAGAAAAAAAAAAAACAACAACGAGCATTTCACTGCGAAATCATTTCCCTGGACTGCACGAACTATATCTTTAGGGACCATGAACCTGGGTAATCGCTAACCTTCTTCTTCTGGGAAAGAAAAGACTCAGGAAAAGTTGTCTCCCTTTTCTTCACCCTCAACTAGCTGACACGTGAATACAGCTCAAGAAGCCAACAGCCAGAATCATTTTTTTGTCATTTAAAAAAAATCACTAAAATATTAAAAGAGAAAAGAACCAAAATAAACAAACAATCAGACTGTGTAATACATTAATTTTTAACATCTCTTTTAAAAACACAACCACATATATAAGAAAACAAAGGCGATTTTAAATGTTGGATCCTGGAATTTTGATGTTAAGAAGGTAAAGACTTTTCTGCCCCCTTCATCTTAGAAATTATCAGCAAAACAACAAGAGAAACAGAAACACATTCTCCGTTGTTGATAAAAATAGGAGACATACTTGAGCCTGAACCATGGTACATGAAGTTGAAAAGCAGAGTTCAGAGAAGTAAATGTTCAAGAGAGATGCAGGAAGTGAACTGCAAACATAGGCAAAGTGGGAAACCAATGAGAAGCAGGACCCTTCACTCTGAAAACTCCGAAGTCAAGGGCACTGGGTATCAGGTACTGGCGTAAGGCAGGGGAGACGCATGGGACTAAAAACAGGTGGGGTTGGCTGAAAGTCTGCACCCACACCTTCTACCTACTCCCTACAAAGCACAGCGCCCACTCTTTCTCCTCACTCTGTCTTTGGAGAAACTGAGCTAGAGAAAGTTTATGATGGGAATATAGGGCACGGTGGGTGAAGGGAAAGCAGAGGGGTACCTCAGAACCCCTTGCTGAAAATGAGGGCATTGCAGAAAAGCCTGTGCTCCCAGAACACCCTCGGGCAATTGTATATCCGCAAGCCAGGACATTGGGGGACTTTGGGAGAAATAGAAGCTTCCAGAGAAAAGACCTACAGACACCAATATTTTGGGATTCTCTCAAGAACAAAAAAAACTGGCCTACAAAATCACCCTAAAATAAAGCCAACCCATCCACAGTCTCCAAGCATCATCTAATCATCACTTTTTTTAGGGCCTTGCTCTTAAATACAAATAGGACAAGCATTTGAGCAATTTCTTCTCTTATGTTATGGATAAATACACATTTTTCCAAATCTTATCAAAACCTTTCACTGGCATCTATGGTGTCTTCTAGCTCCAATCCAATTCCGTTCCTTCTTTTCCCTGCCTGACTTTCTGTGGCACCTCCTCTTCCTCAGCCCCTGGCATCTCCTTAACCCAGATTTCACCAACAGCCCATTCCACACTTCCTAATGCTCCAAGCCAGACACTTCTTGGCTGTCTTTTGACACTGCTAACTCTTTTCCAGTCATTCAGCCTCAAAACTGAAGCAGCTTAGGGTTTTTTAAAAATAAACATTTAATTTTAGGATAGTTTGAAATCTGTAGAAAAGTTGTGAAGATAGTACCAGAGAGTTCCCTTCCATACATCTCCCGCCCAGTCTCTGACTTTCAACATGTTACATTAGGTAAGGGTACGTTTGTCACATCTAATGAACCAGTGTTGATACATTATTATTAACGACACTCCATATTTACTCAGATGTTCTTAATTTTTGCCTATTGTTCTTCTTCTGTTCCAGGACGTCACATCACATTTAGCTGTTCTAACTCTTTAGGTTCCTCTTGACTGTAACACTTCCCCAGACTTTCCTTGTTTTTGATGATCTTGACAATTTTGAGGAGCTCTGGTCAAGGACTCTATAGAGTTCCTCAGTTGAGATTTGCTTGATGTTTTTCTCATGTTTAGACCGGGGTGATGGATTTTGGGGCAGAAGACCACAGAGGTAAAGTGCTATCACATCATATCAAAGGTACATACTATCAACATGATTTATCAGGGTTGGGGCCAACCTTGATCACCCAGTAGAGGTGTGTCAAGTTCCCCACCATCAAGTTACTCTTTCCCACCCCTCTTTCCAAATGGTACTTTTGAGAAGGCAGTCAGTACGCACGGCCCCTACTTAACAAGTGGGCGGCTGTGTTCCTCCTCCTTCAGGGCAGAGTATCTATAGAGATAATCTGGAATTCTTTTCAGCATCACTTTTGACCGGTCTTTTGCCCTTGGTCTCCATTCCATGCATTTTCCCAAAAAGTAAGTGGGGATCCAATTCAGATACTGTAACCCCAAACCCTGACTATTTTGATGGAAACAAGAAAGACATTTATTCCTGGTACCTTAGAGCTTCCTTCCTTCTTTCTTTCCCTCCTTCAACAAATCCATGTGGTCTGCTATGCACTAGGCCCTGCATCAGCTTGAAGAACGCAGAGCTAAGTCAAAGGGATACGGTCCCTGAGGGCTCAAAGGCTTGGAACAGTGGCATCCAATTTAGCTAAGGAGTCAGAGAAGGCTTCCTGGAGGCCATGACTTCTGAGTTAAGATCTGAGTGGTGGGGAGAAGTAAGTCCGTGAACAGGAGATATAAGAAAGGAGAGAGCATTCCAGGTAGAGGAACAGTATGTGCACACGCTCTGACAGGTGAGGGAGTGTGGGGGGAAGTACCGCAGGAACACGAGCAAGGGGGACAGGGTGGAGGAGGCCTCCAGGAAGCCAGGAAGGGCTGCCTCCTGAGAACCCTACAAGCAGCTTGTGGCCACTAAGAGTAGGGCGGTGTCCCACACAGGAGTTTTCAATAGATCGTTAAATTTACCAAGGGCACGATCTACTCGGGCAGAAAGAATGGATGCAGGATGGCCAGTTAGGAGGCCTTTACTGAGTCCAAATAGGAGCTGATGGGAGCTTGGCCTAAGGCAGGGACACTGGAGAGGGACAAAGGGGGATAAACAAATACCTACTTCATGGAGTTGTCCTGAGGTCATGAGTTAACATATGCAAAGCCTTTAAACAAATGCCTGGCTTATATTAATTGCTATTAATAATACTGCTTATATGCTCTTGAATAGGTATCTAAATGGGAATCAATCCCCTCACTGACAAAATGAGGAGGTTTTGCTGTATAATTTCCAAGACCTTCTTCAGCCCTAAAGGGTTAATTAATATTCTTAACCATTATTCTTTGCTGGTCCGAGAGGACTGTCAGCTCTTATGTATTCTGTTCCCCAAGAGCTCACTTAATAAATGTTACCTTATCTTACTTAACCTATACCACTGTAATACCATTAGACCCTTTTCAAAAAACAGACAATGGGCAAAAGGTAATCTCCTGACGAAGTAATTCTGATAAATATGAAACCGATTTTTCATTCCTAAACATTTCACATTCTGTAGAATTGGTCTTGCATTTCTACCCATCACTCTACCTTGATATTTCTGCCATGTTTAGAAAGTATTTCAGGAGTAAATCTATCCCAGCAAACTTAAACATCTGAAGACACCACCAATACCTGCACAACCACAACTTAAATGGCAGATCTGATTCCTCAGGGCAGCGGTGGGGGGGGGGGGGCAGTCATTATAATGATTGAATCAGTGAGGTGTGAAAAGCACTAACAACGGGTCTGACATTGTGTTAGGATTTATTGTCAGTACAAAGAAGACGGGTCCTTGTCTCCCAGAGTTTACAATTTACCTGGGGAGGAAAGGCTAATCCATACACAAGAAGACTGAATATAAGATCATAGAAATTATGCATGGTTTCTCAATTCAGACTCTAGACAGACTGGAAAGAATTCAGAGGAGAGGGAATGAGGGCTATGTAATGACCAAAAAGAGCCGAGAACATTGAGATATACTATCACAGTGAGGTTTTAACATCAAAAAGTTTGCAAAATCTCAACCAAGAGGACAAACTTTTACTTCTACGAACCCCTGTAAAAGCTTACATCCTTGATGCAAACGAGAAAAAGCAAAACAGACACGTTCCAAACGCTTTTACTAAATTGGGTGAATTTATCTGTAATGATAACTGCGTTATGTCTCACTTGTCAATAATTTAGAATTATCACTTACATAGCCTGAGAACCATGTAATGTTCTTGAGGAAGGGAGCCCTCCCAAACCCACATTTATTTGTAAATAAAGCTACCTTAATTTATTAAGTGGAGGGAGGAGGGATCTTATTATCTTTCACATAAAATTACACTAAAACAAAGAAAGGAAACAGAAGTTGCTAAAGGTGAGAAGAATAGACTAAAAATTCAGTTGTAAATGAGCTAACATTGTAGGTAAATTTGAGGTAATAAAACAGATGATTTTACAGAAAACTTAACACCTCTCAACACAGCTGTCTGCCCCGTGGTCAGGAAACCATTAACATCTTGTCACCAATGCCCCAGGCATACCAATGATATGAATTCTAAAAACAACCCAGAACAACAAAAGCAGTGTACCACTCGTAGCCATTGGCTCACAGGCTTTGTCAACTACCCTTTCCGGGGGCATCTCTACACACTGGGGAATCTGCAAAAAGCAGGACGAATACAGGCGGGAGAGAAAAGGAGGGAGACAACACAGGTAATTTTGAAAGGCAAGCAACAAATATTTCAACCAACTTGAAACATTCAAGAAACATTTTTTCAAAATTATAGTTGATAAACTGGGTTATATGTGGAGGGGTTATTAAAAGTCAGGAAAGTATCCCTTTAATAATAATGGTACGTCCTTATATATACAGTGTCCTATTTTAATAAGAAAGAAGCATCATTTTCTCAAATTAAAATACCAAAGCAGGGGTCTTTAATTACTTTTGGGCCAGAGGCTCCTTTGAGGATCTCATGAAAGCCAAATTCTTTCATTAGAAAATTGCATATGCTCACAAACTTTAGCGTTCAATTTCAACAGACTTTACTGACTCACATCTCTGCCTACCATCAAATCCATCCCTCCCTGGGTTCTCCGCTGTCTTGTGGGCACATGTGTTAAAGGCTTATAAACCCCTGACTTTATAAACTCTTGTGCTATAGAAACATGCTTAAGACCTTGGACTAAGACATTAAAAGTCTAAATTAGGAGTTTGGGATGAACATATATGCACTACTATATACAAAATAGATAATCAAGAAGGACCTACTGTATAGCACAGGGAACTCTGCTCAATATTCTGTAATAACCTACATGGGAGGGACTTCCCTGGTGGCACGGTGGTTAAGAATCCACCTGCCAATGCAGGGGAAACGTGTTCAAGCCCTGGTCCGGGAAGATCCCACATGCCGCGGAGCAAATAAGCCCGTGTGCCACAACTACTGAGCCTGCAAGACACAACTACTGAGCCCACGTGCCACAACTACTGAAGCCCGCGTGCCTAGAGGCCGTGCTCCGCAGCAAGAGAAGCCACCGCAATGAGAAGCCCACGCACCGCAACCAAGAGTAGCCCCCGCTCTCCACAACTAGAGAAAGCCTGAACACAGCAACAAAGACCCAATGCAGCCATAAAAAAAAAAAAAAAACAACACCTATATGGGAAAAGTATCTGAAAAAGAGTGGATATATGTATATGTATAACTAAATCATTTTGCTGTACACCTGAAACTAACACAACATTGTAAATCAACTATACTCCAATATTTAGAAATTAAATTAAAAATTAAAAAAAATATTATCAAATAGAATAGGAATTCCAAAAAACATTCCATTTTACTGATTGTGTGGTATACAATGCTATCCATTTAATTTGTTACCAATTCTTGGTCATTCAGAGCTCATTTCTACCTATCTGTTTTTCCATTTGGTTCCTATTGCATATATTTACGGTATTCCGTTGCTCAAAAATATTTTTCAGTGAAGTAAGTCAGAAAAAGAAAAACAAATATCTTATATTAATGCATATATGTGGAATCTAGAAAAATGGTACCGAAGAACCAGTTTGCAGGGCAGAAATAGAGACACGGATGTAGAGAACAAATATATGGACACCAAGGGGGGAAAGTGGGGGTAGGGAGGAGGGATGAATTGGGAGATTGGGATTGACATAAATACACTAATATGTATAAAATAGATAACTATTAAGAATCTGCTGTATAGCACAGGGAACTCCACTTCGCTGTACAGTAGAAACTAACAGAACGTTGTAAAACAACTATACCCCAATAAAAAAAAATATGAAGGATTTCAAGATGGCAACAGGAGAACATTAAACCAAGCACAAGGCCCTTCTGAGCACTGGGCCCTGTGTGACTACACAGGTTGTACATCCATGAACCTGGCCCTGTTTATATTAGAAGGAAATTTCAAATGTTCACCATGATTCTTTATTACCATAGATACACAACCCATATTCCCAAAAACGGCGACCATGAAGCAGTTAATATGCTAAAGACCAGGCTGGGAGCCTTAGAGTCACATAATTTTCTCAGCAACTCTGTGAGTAGAGGTAGATATTACTAACCCTACTTAAAGATTATGAAACCAAAGTTAAGAGCAGTAATCTACTAAAGGGAAAAGTGATATTATATATCTTTTTTTTTTTTTTTTTTTACTTTTTTGGAAGTGCTGGGTCTTAGCTGCAGCAGGCAGGCTCCTTAGTTGCAGCTTGTGGGCTCCTTAGTTGTGGCTCACCAGCTCCTTAGTTGCAGCATGTGGGCTCCTTAGTTGTGGCTCACAGGCTCCTTAGTTGCAGCACATGTGCTCCTTAGTTGTGGCATGCAAACTTAGTTACGGCATGCATGTGGGATATAGTTCCCTGACCAGGGATCGAACCCAGGCCCCCTGCATTGGGTGCTCGGAGTCTTATCCACTGAGCCACCAGGGAAGTCCCATCTTACATATCTTGAAGGTATTCCCTCAATACCTTGAGCCATGCTGTATGTTAGTGAGTGCTCAATAATGACTTGTAACTAAGTGATTTTATGTCTTTGCCCTGACTTCGTCTTTGGCTGAGCCATCGAAGTCCAGACTCTGTGCGGTCCACCAGAAGGTCTGTGTTTATAGTAGGGAGTGAAAGACTGAAATAGGAAGGGCCACTGTTCACCATTCCAGTTACACCAGTTCATGGAGTCCTGAAACATCTACCTCTAGCAGGAAAATGAGGTGTGGACCTGGAGGGAGCAAAATGCCAGCACTCTCAGAATTGTCCTTTTATCAACACAGACACAGCTCTGAGCAGAAATTCCATAGTTTCCGGGAGAAATTATGCATTCAAATAGCACATGCATACTACAAGAGTACTGAATCTATTTTACAAGAAGTTATTAAATCTTCAGAACCTACAGTAATTTCTGATTTCTCCCAGCAAACCTCCAATTAAGAGTTTCTTGAAACAAAGTCTTGCTAGAGGGTTCAGGTTCATCAGCGTGCTCGCCCCTCCCCCCTCCCATCAATGCTGCTGAGCAACCTGAATCATCTACTGCCATCAGTGAAATTCACTTTTTCCACTTAGGATGAGAGTAAGAACTGCCACGACCACAACAGACCATTAATTCAACAGTGAAAAACCAAAGACTCTAAATATTTACTAAAACTCCTTAGATTTTTATATCGATCTTTTAGCCTATTTGAACAGGTCATCCCTGTTATACTTTTGGGAAAGGGGGAGCTTTTGATGGTATATTCAGCATTTTCCATGTCCTTTGGTCTTAGTGGGGCTCACACAACCCCTGTAGCTCAGAGCTCTGTATGATTAATGGCTCTGCCAGCCATTCCTATTTAAAAACTATTCCTACTTTATGTCTTTTTTATCCTCCGTTCCTGATTTTCTCTGATCCTTATTTTTCTCCTCAGCAGAAATTACCCACTGACAGAGTTTTCTCCCTACCCCAAAGCCTTGTCACTTGATTCCACAGTGTCTTGTTTGGGGGAGCTTTTATTCAGTAGATAATAGGCCTTATGTGAATTTAGCAACAAGTATAACTGGCCAAAAGGTTTTTTTTTTTTTAACTTTTAAACTTTTTATTTATTTATTTATTTATTTTAAAGTTCTTAATTTTTTAAATTTATTTATTTATTATTTATTTTTGGCTGCGTTGGGTCTTCATTGCTGCGTGTGGACTTTCTCTATTTGTGGCGAGCGGAGGCTACTCTTCGTTGCGGTGCGCGGGCTTCTCATTGTGGTGGCTTCTCTTGTTGCAGAGCACGGGCTCTAGGAGCACAGGCTTCAGTAGTTGTGGCATGTGGGCTCAGTAGTTGTGGCTCACAGGCTCTGGAGCGCAGGATCAGTAGTTGTGGTGCACGGGCTTAGTTGCTCCGCGGCATGTGGGATCTTCCCGGACCAGGGCTCGAACCCGTGTCCCCTGCATTGGCAGGCAGATTCTTAACCACTGCGCCACCAGGGAAGCCCCTTAACTTTTTATTTTATATTGGAGTATAGTTGATTAACAATGCTGTGCTAGCCTCAGCTGTACAGCAAAGTGATTCATCCACACACGTACATGATCCATTCTTTCTCAAACTCCCCTCCCATCTAGGTTGCCACGTAATATTGAGCAGAGTTCCCTGTGCTACACAGCAGGTCCCTGTTGGACAAAAGGTTCTACACATGTTAATCATCAGACAGTATCTCTCTTTCCCCACCCCGCCACCCTTCCAAATCCACATCCTGAGATGGAAAGAAAGAAAACAAGGCAACCCATCAAAGGAGACACCACCTCGCACCAAGCGAAGCAGTAGCTTCCCTGTTCTGCTTGTACACTGGAGGTGTAAGTGGCATTTTCAAAATGATTCTGTCAGCCCCATGACAATTTAATTAATTTATTTTTTTATCCCGTTTCTCAACTCTGTTGTTTGGGTAGCAATGTCCCATCAATATCTCATTCAGGTGTAGCAGGGAAAGGCCTAACAACCCGGGACGGCAGCCAAGCTTACTGGTGACTGACGCTCGATTAACTGAGCAAAGGTTTGCTCTGCACGGAGTGGGGCTTGACTGTACAAGGACCAGTGGTGACAGCCAGGGTGCCGGCTGGAATCCTAACAAAGCTGCTTCCAACGTGTGCTCAGGCGAGCGGAACCAGCATTTAAACTGAATGTTAAGGGGCTTCAATCTCGGTGCTTTTTTTTTTTTTTTTCTCCATCATTTACCTTCGGAATAAACCCTGGGATTTTACAGGGAAAACAGCACATTAGCACACTTAAATCACAAATCCTTGTACCTTTTTAAAAGGCTGTTGAAGATGTATTAACTTGTAGGAGCCATCATTTAATTGCTTGCCTCTGCTACCCCACACGCTATTTTTTTTTTTTAATGACCAAATTAAACCTGCTGCACAAATTTGTGCTTTGAAGTTCCTGCCAAAGGATCATTCCTTTGAGGGCGTGAGGAAAAAGAACTGAAATGCTCTCCTTTGGTACCGATGTCCGCAGGCCCCCGCCTTCCCCGCCCGAGATGCCTTCATACACAGAAGCAAATCATTGGCATTTAAATGTTTCAAATTCATTTTCCAAGCCAGGTTCGAATGTCACTGTCATATTTCCCTCTGTCATTTCAGTGAAAGCCCATAAGCATTTACAAATGGAGGAACATCGTACTTACTGTTTGGGGATGTGTAATGCAGCTATGTATCTTATGAAAAAAACTGTTATGTTTATAGACTGCTGTCCATCCTGTTCAAAGAAAACACCATTCTTGGTACAGTTGAAGAAATTAGTGAGACACAGAAAGTCCTTTCCACACCGGGAACGTGTGAAAACTATTCTTTGCATGGAGCTTCAGGAGCAGTTAGCAGAGTCTGTTGTTTGAGACTTTGTCTCTTAGGTCAAATGCAGCCCAAAGCCAACAGGATGACTTACCATCTCACCACTTTGAATTTGATGATATGCAACTGCAGAATGAAATATTTATACGAATTTCCCACTTCACAGATAAAAACAGTAGAGACACGCATAGGTACACAAACGACAGAGAGCCAACGCGCACATTTGTTTAGTTAGCTAGCAACATTCAGAAGTTGTGTGTGGATAACCAGATAGCGTCAGAGTGGCAGAGGCAGTGCACCTGGGTTTTTAAAGTGCTGGATGCCTTTTCCTTGGAAAAGAGTTCTGTTCCATTGCATCAGACGCCCAGTAACACGATCTCATCAACCTATGTGAGCCTCAGGAGTCCGGGCTGGTCACGAGTCAAATTCTCTTCATTGCCAATTGAGATTGACTCGTGCTGTTGTCCTAAAGATCACATGGTCTGATTTGGCCAAATCGGTGGCCTCGAGAAGAAACCAAGGTACAGTCTGTCCAACTGAAAGGCATTTGCAGGCTGAAGTGTTAGGTTTCCACAATGACAGTTTGCTGAATCTCTGTGGGTTTTTTTGTAATTGGGGGCAAAAAAAAAATGTTTTTTTTTTCTTTTTTGTATTTTGTTTTGTTTTGGCTTTGTTTTGTTTCAGTCTGGTTTTTAAGGCATGTACGCACAGAATACTACAAAGGGACATTAGTTGGGCCTCTCTGGCAGGGACGGAAGAATGTCTGGGTCTTGAAGGAGAGAAGGCTTTTACACTCCATCTAACCCAAACTGAGTTAGCTGAGAAACAGTTCTTCGTTCCTCTGTGGGACTTGGACCCTGGATGCTGTAAGTGAAAGCCAGTGTGTTAAGCATAACACATCAAACTACTGTTAACACCCAGCCTCCTGCAAGGCAGCCTCCTAACAGCTCTGCTTTCTGCCTACAGTCTGTGCAAGCAAGTGGAACCATCACATGCGCTGCATGCTAAAGGCCGCAGCCTTTGTCTTCTCCAAGTTCTGTCTATTTCAGAGGCTAACATGCAGCAATTAGTCTAATTAATGTGAAACAATGAGCTGTGTTACCACTTATCAAATTGATTGTTCCCCTATCAAAACAAAACAGGCTGGCTTTTTGATGTAATTTCAAGAGATGATTTGAAATGTCATGTTGCTGGGAGCCAATTACCTTATGACTAGAGTCACGGTCAACAGAATACATAATTAGCATGAGTTTGGGAAGGCTGCTTACTGCTAGTATGTTAATTAACTGTCTTTTGTCATAAAACAAAAAGGTTGTACGGAAGGTTCTGAAATAGGTCTTTTTTATTTACATTTCTCTGTGCTTATCATCGTGAGGCATGACAATGCAAAAGAATAGAAAATTTGAATTCCCCTACTTCAAATGAATACCCAGCTTGCAAGGTCAGGGTCATGTGCAAACTGCAATGCCATTCACCTCGCTCCAGTCCTGCCCCAGTGTATTATATGACTCGTGGAGTTAAATTAAGTATCGGGTAAAACTCAAATGTAAGAAATACTAAGCCCCATGAAACACATCCCCTAATAGACTTCTTCGAAGCTTCACTTGCTTTTGCGCATCTTTTGAGGGCTGGACCGAGATTAGCTGACCTGGGAATTATACTCAGGTGTCATCTTTCTACTTCAGTCTTGAAATTTGGAGAGAATAAACCCATCATCAAGTGATGCTATTGCCTTTACCTCACTATGGCAGAGAGAGGATGCATAACAGGCTTGTAAAGGCATCCTATCTGTGAGTCCAGGGCTCTGTAACTCATCTGCAGCTTCCTCTCGTCTGGGAGAGCCTGGCAATTCCACATTCTTGATTAAGGAACCAATTCTGTATTTCTTGAGCCTAAATGCGTTCTAGAGGTAGCTATAATCAGCAACGGACAATTAACAATCAAGTTCATGGCAGCCTTGAGTCATGGTTTGACACACATGTGAGTAAACCAGCTTCTGGTTTGGAAAACAAGTTCAAGTTCCCAGAATTCGAATAAAATTGTTCCACTGCCTAATGATGGCATTGTTTTACATGCAAAGGCAGGGGGGCCTCTCTTGGAGATCCCACAATTTTCTAAGAGAAATGTGTTGTCATTTTGTAAGGGTCTGCAAACTCTTTTTTTCTTTTTTTTTCTTAGGATTTGGTTCAAGTCTTACAGTCACATTAGAATGGTCCCCAAAACAAAGCAAAACAAAATACAACACCTTGCTATTCGAAATATTGTTTACTTTGCAAATAGGATTTTCCATACTAATTTGTTTCCATTTTTCAACAGAGTTTTTTTTTTCTTTTTTCCTGTTTCTGACATCATTAAAAAGACTATAAATGTAGTATAAAAAAACATTAAATGGATGGGGTGCAATGCTTTTGCTTTTGAGGTTTGGGTTTCTCATTTTTGTAGGGAAAGGAACCCTGGGGTACAGACAGTTGACAGAAAGGAACCAGGGCTCAGCTAAGTGGGAGAAGACAGTGAGTTTCTGAGAAACGTTTCACCCCCTTGCAGCAGCTTCTCTTCTTTCTGCCAGTTTGAAAGTTTATCCTGAATTGTGGTTACAGTTTTCAAAGGCATGGATGGGGGAGAGAGAACCAAGATGAGGATGGCTATCTGAGACATCTGGCTCATTAAGTAGTAACAATAGTTAACCATTGCTAAGTGCCTTCGAGGTATGAGGGCGGTACTAATCCCAACACAGTCATGGAAAGAAATTGACTAATTTCATAGCTGGGCATGGAGTTTCCGGAGTGCTTGGCGCATTCCTTCTCGGGACTCAAAAGGTTACAGAATCCTAGAGTTGAATGAAATCTTACAGGAATGCCCTCTGCCAACCTCCCTCCAAGTGGAATTCTTCCTACACTGGCCCTGACCACTGAAATGAGATTCCTTTCAGAGATGAGTCTCTTTGAGGGAATTGAGGGACACATGCAAATATCCTCCAAAAGTTCTTGGATGCTTGCCGGCAAGAAAACTTAGGGACTTCCCTGGAGGTCCAGCGGTTAAGACTCCGCGCTCCCAGTGCCGGGGGCCCAGGTACAATCCCTGGTCAGGGAACTAGATCCTGCATGCTGCAACGAAGACCTGGGGCAGCCAAACAAATAAGTAAATAAATAGTAAAAAAATGAAAACGTAGAATTCCTGATGTTTGGGTGCTATTACTGCTCTAAAGCGAACTCCCAGCTTATAGATAATGTGAGGTGTCACAACATCTGGGCTCCAGTCACTTAAGAGGATGACACAAAGTCCTAGTGAGGTCCGAAAACAGGTCCCTTCTGAACTAGAAACTTGGATGAGTCCTGATTACAGAGGGAAGCATGCATTCACTTCATCAGTGAATCCAAAATGAACAACTTGGAGACTAAACATCAGGTTTGGCAACAAGAGCAACAGTTTACTTGTAATATTTATTCCCAGCTCTGGTCCCACCCTAACCGTTCCTCAGTGCCTGACATCATTACGTATAATACCAAGTTTCATCACATATGATTCTGCCAAAGGATTTTTTTTTCCTAATTTTTTCCCTCAAATGGGAAGGAAGGAAGGAAGTTAAAAAGAAGGGAGAACAGGAGGACGAGAAGAAACTGTAGTTGCCAGGTGCTGTGCTGGTTTATGTGTATACACCGGTACATACAGGGTGCTGTGCTAAATTTATGTATTACCTTATTAAGTTCTCAAAAGGACCCTGCAGGGTGGGTACTATTTTTCCAACTATATCTTTTTCTAAATGTTAATGATAACTCAAGAAGACTTAGAAAGAATCATTAATTAAGCCAAGGCCATGGAACTAACATTGACTCTAAATTTTACTACTCATTATGCAAAGCTGTTTGGTGTTTTGTGATTGTTTGAACATTTAAGGCAGCATCTGAACTAAATAAGGGTCTGCTTTGTTATAGTAAAAGAAAACAAAAAAGACCTCTGGGTATCATCATTAAAGACAGAACACCACGTATATCTACACAATGGAATACTACTCAACCATAAAAAAGAATGAAATGTTGCCATTTGCAGCAACGTGGATGGACTTGGAGGGTATTATGCTGAATGAAATAAGTCAGACAGAGAAAGACAAATATCATATGATATCACTTATGCGTGAATCTAAAAAAAATACAACAAACTAGTAAATATAACAAAAAGGAAGCAGACTCACTGATATAGAGAACAAACTAGCCGTTACCAGTGGGGAAAGGGAAGGGGGGATATAGGGGTAGGGGAAAAAGAGGTTCAAACTATTAGGTATAAAATAAGCCACGAGGATATATTGTATTGTACAACATGGGGAATATAGCCAATATTTCATAATAACCATAAATGGAGTATAACCTTTAAAAACTCTGAACCACTACATTGTATACCTGTTAACTTACATAATATTGTACAGCAACTATAATTCAATTTAAAAATAAAAACACAGAACACCATGTATTAGGGCCAGTAACGAGCACCAACTGCAAAGTAATGTGATGAGTTACCTTTCTATCATTTGAAGTCTTGAAAATGAGGGATTTAAGGAAAACTGGGAATAGCAACATTTTTGTGCTGCGCCCAAAATGTTTTCTTCAAGTTTAAGACAAGTTTAAAGCAAATCAATGTGTTCAGAAAAATAGGGCATTTTTTTCCTTTTCCCCTTAAAAGCTAAAATTCCTCAGGCATGTTTCCTTCAGGCTTGCAACAAACCTGAACACCTCGTGCAGAAAACAAGTGCCAAACCGAAAACAGTGTCTCTGGCAGCAGATCCAACAAGGAGTGGAGCCTCAAAGCCTGAGGGACTGTGGCCCTTCTCACGGGGAAGGTAGACCAGAGCTCCAGAGGCAGGAGACAGCACCTAGAAGGGGCGTGGAGCGAGCAGCTCTCACAGACGCGCTGTTGAAACGTCAGCCTGGCGCTCGGCTTACCTCCATCACCTTCCACAGAGCTAAAATCTCTTTACGTCAGAGTACACTGGGCAAAGCCTTTCTTCTTTTCTCTACCTTCAAGACGATGAGCACCAGGAATGAGGAAGAGAGAGAGAGGGATGGAGGGGAAGAGAGGGATGGAGGGGAAGAGAGGGCCAGTTCAGTTCACGGGAAAGCACTGGACCCAGCTACATGTCTGAAATGCTGTTCCTGGGAACTCTTAGAATCTTTTCTGAGAGTGGTGGCAGTGAAAACAGGGCAGTAGCAGAGCCCTGTCACCCACCCACCACATTCAGATCATCAGGGCTCGGGCCCCTTTCTCAGACTCCTAAGAGTCACACGAGATGCTTCAAGACGTTGCACTGATGCCCTGGTGCAAATGGCAGCGACACCTGATTTTTCCCCAAGTTACTTCTGGCCCTTTCTGTTCCTACTTACAACCTGCATACCTATGTTCAGAGCACGAGCATTATAACACAATCCTCAGAACCGTAAATCAACCATAGTTTAATAAATGGTTTTTTTAAAAAGAAGCACAGCTGGAGCTGAAGGCAGCATGCTAGCCCTTTCTCTGGTCCTCTTGGAACCTGAAAATGGCACCAGGCTTTAAAGAACAAGCAGACCTGGGAGATGTTGTGAGCTTAGTTCAAGATCACCACAATAAAGGGAATATCACCGTAAAATTAATTAATTAATTAATTAATTAATTAAAAATCCTTACACGACAGTGGCATATATGTCAGTGTTCCCATATGGTAAGCCTCAAAGAAAAAGTAAAGATTGGGAAGGGTCCAGCTGAGAAGAAGGCAAGATAGAGCTTGACGGAAGAGCTACAACCTTAGAAATACAGGCTAGGCTACAAACAATAAATGCCGGAGAGGGTGTGGAGAATGCACTGTTGGTGGGAATGTAAATTGATACAGCCACTATGGAGAACAGTATGGAGGTTCCTTAAAAAACCAAAAATAGAATTACCATATGACCCAGCAATCCCATTACTAGGCATATACCCAGAGAAAACCATATTTCAAAAAGACACATGCACCCCAATGTTCATGGCAGCACTATTTACAATAGCCAGGTCATGGAAGCAACCTAAATGCTCATTGACAGACGAATGGATAAAGAAGATGTGGTACATATATACAATGGACTATTACTCAGCCATAAAAAAGGAAAGAAATTGGGTCATTTGCAGAGACGTGGATGGACCTAGAGACTGTCATACGGAGTGAAGTAAGTCAGAAAGAGAAAAACAAATACCGTATATTAACACATATTTGTGGAATCTAGAAAAATGGTACAGATGAACTGGTTTGCAAGGCAGAAGTAGAGAGACAGATGTAGAGAATAAATGTATGGACACCAAGGGGGGAAAGAGGGAGGTGGGATGAATTGGGAGATTGGGACTAACATATATACACTAATATGTATAAAATAGATAACTAATGAGAACCTGCTGCATAGCACAGGGAACTCCACTTCATTTTGCTGTACAGTAGAAACTAGTCCAACATTGTAAAACAACTACACCCCAATTAAAAAAAAAAAGAAAGAAATACAGGCGAGGGAAAGCCTCAAAATGCAGCTGATGAAGAGACAGAGGGGTATACAGAATATGAGGGTCAGTGGTGGACGGCATGTATCAGATATATACATGTATATATGTATGTAGTTTTGTTTAACAATTAGCCCACATTCTAAAAAGCAATGCTTGGGAACAGACAAATAGAGATGCATGTCAAAACTAAAATGTCACCTGCCTTCATGCACAGCCCTGATCAAAACATACTAGATCACTGGGCTTTATTTTGAGAAGCAAAATAAATTTCAGAAACTAAAGAGAGTCCAAATGAGTCAAATATTGGATAACTGGATGTATTGGCACACATATGGAGAACGTGAATTCTACAAAGATTTCTTTTTTAAACAGGAGGCTATGGTGGCTCTTGGGGAAGATGTTTGGTATGGGAGAAGATGGAACCTATCAAATAAAATGAGATAATATAAATATTTCATTTAGTCGTTATCATCTCTCTTTATGATGATGAGAAGACATTATTATCATATTTTTTATTCTAACTCATAAAAAATGGTCAATCTTCCACATTTGTAATGGGCTACAGCACACTAATCTTAGTTTGGCATAAAGCTCATACAAACCACTCAATATTTTCAATATAAATGTAATGACTTCTGATTTTAGGGAAAAATAACAACACTCAAAAAAAAAAAAGAAAAAAACCATCACTGGTTAACTCTAACCTCTCCTATTGGTCATTTCTATAAGTATGTGCATTTGCAAAAAATAAAATAAACTTTCTGCATATTCATTATGAAGAAGATGGATGATAATGAGTAGGAGAGACAGCAAATTTCTTCTTGAGGATTAGTCTCCAATTGGTTGAATTTCAACGTCAACCTGGCAATTTTACTATTAAGTCAGCAGAAGTGAGTTACTACCGGAGAACATCAGGCAAAGGGAAGGGAACACGCTAGAATAAATTGTGCATTATTTCTGGCATTAGTTAAAGGAACAGAGCATTATAAGAAAAAAAAAATACAGTACCATTGATTTTTACAGGTGTTTAATACAGATAAGCTAAAAAAAGGGTTTCCATTTTAAGCTCAGTGATGGCTAAAGATGCATTCAAATATGTTCAAAAGCAATCTAAAGTCTTCTAAAATGGTGTTTAAGCTATTCAAGCAAAACGTAAATAGTTTTTGTCGTAGTACTGAGGAAGGTAGAACAAAAACAGAGTCCAAGAAGCTGACCCTGGCACACTGCCGGCCACTGTAAAATAAGGGGGGGGGTCATTAAAACAGAGGTAATACTATTAATCCATTACATGATCACAGGTTATTTAGTGAAAACAGTAACAGACTGTCCTTAGAAAGGCAGGACGCATAATTACCGTGAAAGTCTCCAAGGCCCCCTCTCAGAAGAGACGGAAAAAAACAATCAAGCTGAAGACATATATGTTTAAGAGAGTCATTACATAAAGAAACTAAATCTAGGGTGTTTTACCTTGTCTGTTTTAACACATTTCTTTAAAGTTTATTTATGAATAGAGAAACGTTTGCTTTTATCTAACACTGAAAGGATACATTTAAGTGCTTTGCAAAAACCAAATTATAAAAAAAGTTTATGTTGGCATAATTTCTGAATGGATAATGTTTCTATTTCACTTATTTTGGGGTGCCATTGGCCTCCAATTTCTGCAGAGCTGTTTGTTCACACAGTAGACCACACAACAAACAAAGCAAAAGCTATAGCAACCACGTTTAATCACATAAACAGAGCATTCATAAATGCTATGAGCCAGGGAGAGAGATGTTTGCTTTTGGCATTCTTCACCATGTGCTATGATTTGTCTTCTTCTCATTAGCAATCAGCCTTTCTTTCTTAGAAACATATTTTGATAACTCTGGTTCAAACATAAGTCTAATTTTAAAGTTTGAATCCCTTGCACATCTGTTGTTTTTTTTTAATCTACTCCTCTCTTGTCCATGACATTGGCTGGATATCATCTTCTCTTTCCTAAGTGTTATGATCATATCCTAATTGACCGCAGGGTAGGTGCTCTCGTGTGAACAAAAAAGAGGGAGCATGGTTAGCCAAAGCCCCTCTGGTCAATTGATCGACAAACACAAATTTAGTGCCTCTTTCCTATGCATCTAGCATTGAGAACAGGGCTGATATAAATGAGGCTAGAAGGGACTCAATAGACAAAAATATCCCTCCCACAACAGGTATTAGAATAATTACAAAACATCATGTTAACTGGGATGAAAGAATGCTGTACAGCTGAACAGTTAAGTCTAAGTATTGTGAAGAATGAACTTCGGGAGAAGCCAAGCAAAGTTGGAGAGGTTTATTGTAAAGATGCCCAGTCACTAACAGATCCCGTGAGCTGCGATGGCTGACTCATGTTCTGGAGATGCTAAAGTGGAAATCCCAGGACTCAGAAGCTGCTGTTTGTTAAACACATGATATGATCAGCCACAAGTCAGAGGACCTAGACAAGTTATCTTGACTAGCCTGGTTAGTGATACTTGGGGACACACACTGGCTCAGTTGTGATCATGTCTCAGAGTTTCCGTAGGAAAAACGTCATGAGACTCCTTTATGTCATCAGTGCTGAGAAGACATGTAAAGGCAGTCTTAGTAATATCAGGAACTTGGTAATATTTTAGAATTTAGTTATATTTGCAGTATTATGAAACTTTATCTAAAATGTATAGGGGAACACGACTCAACTCAGACATCGGAATTTATATTACACAGAGTTACACTACCAATTTTAATTCTACATAGGTGGGGCAGCAAGAACACAAGTGTTTTTTTTGAAAACAAACAACTTTTTATTGCAGTATAGTTGATTTACAATGTTGTGTTAGTTTCAGGTGTAGAGCAAAGTGATTGTTTTATATATATATATATATAAAATACATATATTATATATATATATGTATATATATATTCCTTTTCAGACTCTTTTCCATTATAGGTTATTACAAGATATTGAATATTGTTTTGAAGCCAGAAAATCAAGGTCCAAATCTTTGCTTGACCAACATCAAGCAACATTTGATAGATCATTTAACTTCTCAGGTGTCTTGTCTGTAAAATTGGGAAACAGGAAGACTTGCCCCTCCCGGGGATGTCATAGTGAAGCTCACACAGGTGGATATGCACGAAACTGCCCATAAATGCTTATGCACTCTACATAAATCATTGTTATCGTTATTCACCTGGGTTTATACCAGGACATCCTGCTTGCATAGGAGGAAAATCACTCGGCAAACATGCTCACTCCCTTGGGAAAGAATTCTTACCACTCTTGTGAATTTGAGGAATAACGTCTGAGTTGCATTAACTGGCGTTTATTAATGTATTATGAACCACTGCCGTGGCATCTGATTCACAATAAAAAGATTAAGCAGACTAATTTGTCATTTATTTTCCAATGCCTGCTTTCCTGCCCGAAGCACCACTAATATCCCAGGAGCTCGTCCACCCAATTATTTCCCATTTTACATTACTTGCTGAAAATAGTGCTAATGTGCCAAAAAGGCTTTGCTCCTTGGTGATGAAAAAACAAAACAAAACAGAGCAAAACAAAAACAAAAACAAAACCCTCCTACTCTACCCAACTCAATACTGTTGTCATTGGGTGAGGAGAAACACCCCCGGACCACTGGGCTATATCTAGTAATCAAACCAAATTAGCAGCCTGACTGCACTGTGGACTCGAGCCACAGACCTGTGCTTATCGAGTATTTATTTTTGGGGTGGAAGGGAATTCCATCTGTAGAATGAAATTCACAAGCTAGAGGGAGCTGAATTATACTACGCCTGTATACACAAACAGTTTTGTTTGTTTGTTTGGGGAATTGCATGTCAAAATCACTCAAATAACTGGTGAATTCAACTTTTTTTTTTCTTCTCAAACATTTGATAACCAGCTATTTAGCCAACTCCAAATATTAATTTGCAAAACTAATTTGTGAATGTAGACACAACTCAATATTAATAGAAGAAGCATAAAGATACCTCATTGTCTATGCTTTTTTAATTCAGCCTTAGAAATAGTTTTTAACCTTAATATGTAACATTTCTGCTACTTGCTTCAGTCTGTTTCACTTTGAAAATGTGCTTTTTGCTTATCCCAGGAGTTTCTGTATTGCTTAAAGCAAAATACTCCAGCGTACATTCACAGCTATGAACTGTAAACACTTTTCTACCTTATTCTGCCCAAGGCTCAGAGCCAGTTTAAATGTCTGTGGATAATTTCAGGAGCCTACAAGACTCCACAGAGTCATGAAAAATTATTATTTTTTAAAACTTGCCAATTTTACCAGCAATGTAAAATTTCTATTTAAAAAATCCGATCATTTTAGCTGTGGGGAGACACTGACTGAAAACATAGTGTTTTTTTTCTTTCAAGTAAGATCAGCTTCAAGGATGAGATGCAGCAGATTAAATTAATCTCTATGAGGTTATTTCTTACCATTATTTTCTTAAATCCTTCCCTCACTTTAATCAAGAACAGAAATGTTAAGGGCTTGATGCAGGGAAAAAGCATAGATTAGTGGTTAGCAAAATAGCCGGAAAACCAGGAAACGTGAATTCTATTCTCGGCCAAATGGTCTTAGGTGAGCTCATGATTTACAGCCTCAGTTTCTCCATCTATAAACAGAAAGTGTTGCACTTACCGCAAAGGAAAGCTTCACAGTGGTAATGTTGTGGAGTGCCGACTGTGTGCCAGGCACAGAGCTAAGCGCTTTTAAAGGATTATTTTCTTTAATCCTTCGAAGTAGAAAATATCACTCTCCTAACTTTACAAATAAGGTAACTGAGGCACAGAGACGTTGAGTAACTGACCCAAGGTCACACAGCTGGGAGCCAACTGCAAAGGCTGAGCTCTAACCCTTCGGCCACACTGTTCTCTACATCCCTGGCCTTGAGGAATGGGATAGACAGCATACCGAATCCAGAAAATTGTCAGAATAGGGGCCCAGACTGTCCCTCTCCTCTCGGGGCTCCGTGGCTGTTCTCCCTAATCCACACGCTCTGGGCCACTCCTGCCACCTGCCTTGGGGGGAGGACCACCCAGGCTCGGGCCTCCCTGGCTGCACTACCCCTGGCAGCACCCACCCACTGCAGCTGTCACACAGCAGAGCTTCGTCTGCCAACCGAACCCAAGCAAGACCTCTGGGCACGGTCAAGTGCAGCTGGTGGAAGGAGGCTCAGATTTCCGATGAACTGAACACAATGGACCAGCAGAGTCACGCGACCATTACGAAAGCACATCTCGCTGCTCATTTTTCTAGCAGAAGTGCCCGGGCTATTTAAAACTACCTCCCCCCAACCGCCCCCCACCCCCCAGCTCTTGCATGCCTTCCTAGGGGTAAAGTTCAGCCAGGGGACTATCGGCCAGATGTTATCTGGTGTCACTATTTTCTTTGCAAAATGAGGACCAAACACAACACAGAAACTGGCTTCCAGAGGAAAACTGTCACTGTTGCTGACAGCATGGATCCCAAATGGCACACTTGCAGAGTGTAAAGGGGCAACGCTGGGACTCCTCCATTCGAACCTGGTGTTCGCAGGAAAAGCCAACTTGAACTTGACTTACTGCAGAGGCTAATGAAATGCCTCATTCACTAATAGGATTCATGTTCTGTATCAGAGCGAACTTGCCAAAGCTAGAGCAAAGGTTTAAAAGGTCTCACCACACCGAACCTTTGGGGTGCTGTATGAAACATGGTTTTAAAGTACACTGTATCGGTGGGTGTTCATTAGAAACTGTGGTCATTTAACACATTTTATAATTGTGAACTCAGTAAGAGCTACTGATCGTCACATTTCACGACTCTGATTAAGCAGTGAATAGTAGAATGATGCCTTTTGTACTTAAGCCAAAAATAAATAAGCAACAAATAAGGAAAGTTACAGTAAAAGAACCAAACTTTTGGAAACGCCCTAGGACTTTAATGTGTCTGGAATAAGAATGCAAATGGTATACATCTAACTTTCCTGAAAGTCAAGAGTGTTTACATGCAATTGCTAGATCAATATTTGCACATTTAAAAGAACTAAACTGGCTTAAGAGAAGCCTGGTATCCGCTAAAATCTAACTGGAAGCAACAGAAGAAAGGAATCATACATACGACTTTAAGATATTTGAAAAGCTTCTCCCTATAAAGAGGCCTTTCAGAGATGGCAAACACTGAAGATTTGCCAATAAAGAAAGAAAATCTTTCCAAACAAGTCATTTAAACAATGTGGAACATATATCAAGGCTTCCTTATCTTATTCATGGTTTAGAGAAAACATTTTGTGATCTTTTTATATTCAGATAGTCTCCTTACAAAACGTTGCTTTCTTTGGTTCAAAGATCAAAACTAAATTTAAACAATTTTGTAGTAAAGCATCACATAATGCAAACTGTTGTTATTGAGGAAAAACACAAACAAAGAAATAGGAGCTTAGTGAGTCAATATAGAATAGACTTCCTTAAAAGAGGAAATACTTTGGGAAAACTTGCCTTAGACATGCATCAAATAATATCTGGAAGTTGTGAAAGACCCTGGGCAATAAACTCTTCTTCCTATAAATATTGAAAAAACAGCTACAAGATGCAAATGAACTACTGAGCTCAATTCTTGGTCTTCAAAATGTATTTCAATAGAATAGCCAATGTATCACCTCAGTGTGAAAAAAGATACACAGTAATAGCATTCTGAAAAATGAATTAGGAACACATTGTCATCAACTCCAGCAAAAATAATAAAGGTAGAGAAGATTAAGAGGCAAGCATATCTTTCGGAATTGTAAAATGGGTTTATAGGTCTTCTAATAACAACTTTTACTCAAGCCTTACATAAATAGGCTTAGATGATACAAATATTATGTGTGCTGTGTGGACACTCCCAGGTTCCTACTCGTGTTTAGGGATTACTTGATAGAACAGAGACATTTCATTCCTATTGGGCCGAGGGATTACTGCAAAGAAACATCTAATATTCCATTTTTTAATTTCATGCATTTTTTTATTTACCTTTAATGATGCTGTATATATTCATCATCCTGAAATATTAAAACAGTATGAAAAAAGTAATAAATTGGTGGAAAATTTAGGGAATAGGAATGCAACAGCACGCAGATCATACACTATCAAGTGCTTGATACACATTTAAAATTAGTGCCGACTACGGCAAAGCCAAATTCCTAGCAGATTTCTGAAGCACAAAGTCACAATAAGAAGATCAGCAGAACAGACTGAAATAATAGAATATTCATCCCTCTAATCCATATGCAATTCTTTAGGGCTTTTTTTTTTTTTAACAATGCATATGAGGTCTGACTGTATTCAGGATTTAAATAAGTTGTCTCTCTCCTTCCTGCTCCTATTTTTATATTAAAAAAAATGTATATATAGTTATCATTTCTGCACTGCTGCACCAAGGAAGACAAGGTTAGCACATTTCCTCACACCTCAAATGAAACAATACTGGTTTTAAACAACAAAGGTGTTAAAAGAAATACAATGTATTCATCCCACCAAAATCTCCTGAACCAGATTTTTGGAAAGAAGGAAAGTTGGTGTCATTCATAGGGGAAATGAAGTGATGTTCCTGTCACTTAATTACCAGTTAATGAATTGATATAATATTGCATTTAAATATCGACCAGAAAAGCAAAAGCTGGTGTTTCATCTCTGCTTTATTCACCTTCCCTTGCAAACAGATGATATTGTTTGTCTGTTGGGCATTAAGAAATATTGTAGCAACGAATAGAAAATTACAGAGGAAGAAGCCACCAGCACCTAGTTTGGGATGAGCTCTTCCGGGAGGGAGCTTGGAAGTCTGGGAAAGGGCAAGGACACGCTGGACATCAGATGCCCAGCAGTCAGTTCAACCGTCAGGCACCTGGCAGCTGCATCCTCATCCTCGAAGCCCATGTTCTAGTTGCCCCCTGTTAACATGAGTTGTCTTCCAGCAGGTATGGTGTTTTTATTTATTTTATTTAATTATTATTTTTTTAAACAGAGTCACAGATTTATTTATTTGTTTGTTTGTTTATTTATTTATTTATGGCTGTGCTGGGTCTTCGTTGCTGCGCGCGGGCTTTTCTCTAGTTGCGGCGAGCGCAGGCTACTCTTCGTTGTGGTGTGTGGGCTTCTCATTGCGGTGGCTTCTCTTGTGGCGGAGCATGAGCTCTAGGCACGTGGGCTTCAGTAGTTGTGGCTTGCGGTCTCTAGAGCACAGGTTCAGCAGTTGTGACGCGCTGGCTTAGTTGCTCCGCGACATGTGGGATCTTCCCAGACCAGGGATCGAACCCGTGTCCCCTGCGTTGGCAAGCAGATTCTTAACCACTGTACCACCAGGGAAGTCCCAGGTATGGTGTTTTTAAATTACCTTCTTTTGCTTTCTTTGTATATTCTGATTTTTTTTCTTTAAGAACCACTTATTGCCTTGTAACAAGGAGGAAAACCAACATAACAGAAACTATTTAAAATGCTACCTATTTTTTAAAGTCTCATACATCTCTTCTTCTTTAAGAGGCTTTCTTCCATTCACCCAACAGATTTGGTCCCTCCTCTGTACTAATGTTGCTAGCAAATGCCTTATGGCCCAAATCACATTCTGCCTTGTGGTATGGCCCTTCGCCTTCTAAGCATGGCTTTTGTAGGATTAAGTCCCTTCAGGGCAAAGGCTGCGTCTTCTTTCCCACTATCTTCTCTCTTGCAGTACTGATCACAGCTCCTTGTACCTAGTGAGGATTTAGTAATTTGCTGTTCTTATTGAATGAACTAAAACTAGTTTTATTAAGTGTTTTTTATTTCTGTGATACTCACTGTTTTCCAGTTCACTACTACAATTAGACAATTCTACCAGTTGTGAATGAGGTTAGTTACCGTGAATGACACTAAACGCAGAGATAGAACACCTTTCAGAAAATGAATGGGAGAGGATTTGCATGTCCTACCACCTCAAACAATGAGCCTAACAGAAAAGAGAGTGTGCAGCTCTGCAGAACGATGAAAATATTTACAGGAAGTGGAGCAGATACAAACAATACAATGTTGGAAATAAACATTCCCATTCACACCAAGCAATAGAAAAATGTATAGGAAATGAAGGCGGTATGTGGCACAGAGAAAGAAAGAGTTCTTCACCCTACTTAGGGGAGAAAAATAGGAATTTCTTCGGGGAAGATATGCCACCATACCCAAACTTAATAAATATAAAAGCAAAGCCTGCTAAAATTTTCCGTGGACAGGGCAGTCTTCAGGAAGTTCCCACAGCCTAGACTACAGCTCTTAAGCTCCTTTGCCAACACCTCTTTGCATTTGCCTGGCTGTAATGCACCTCCATTTCTCTCTAACCCTCACAACGCATCCAGATCAAGGAAAGCTGAGAATCCATCCAATTTTAATCCAATTCCTTCTTGAAAAGTTTAAGCTTATTCCTTCATTCCTCTTTAATGACATTAAGACACTCGAGGGGGGAAAAATATTCAAAACATGGAGCGATGAATGGCAAGAGGAAAAGAGGGGAAAACAACTTATTAAAGCTGATTTGAATCGTAGGAAAAACCAAACCTAATGTCTTTGTACACACTTCTGTCTTATGTCAGAACAAACTGCTTTCAATTATAATTACGACAGGATGATCCTATCTATGACATGATATTATCTTTTTTTCAGTTCAAGTTCTCATGCCACTAAGCCTTTCAACTCTAGGCAATCATTCAAGAATTCAGAAGTGTTCTCAAGTTCTTGTGTGAACCAAGATGTGTCAACGCAGGGCAGGTGGTTCAGTGGCTCTGAGATTCTTCGCTGAGTCCATCCAGCATTTGGCATAAGCCCCTTACAAGCAATACGTATCCTGCTTTGCAATTAGCCACTCAGGCTTGCTAGGGTTAATAAATTCCCTGATATTTATAACTGGCAACAACAGGTCAAGGTGTCACATATGATGGGACAGAGAGAGTGGTAAGACGGCTAGTTTTAAATTCTGTACCAAGTGCCAACTCCATTCACAAAAGCTTGTCTTCCCAGAGAAGCTTTCCTCCCCTTGTCTACCCACTCTCTCTTTGTGGTTTCATGAACTTTGCTTTCCCTACCTTCGTGGGCTGCTAATATTTGATCAGAGTTTTTTGGGAAAACATTTCTAAAACATGAATAAACTACATCATGAAGTTTTTAGAGAGCCTGACTCCGTTTTATAGATTCCGTTTTATGTGTGTCAATTCATATAGACGTCTGAGCTAACAAGGGCATACCAGGGTTAGGTCACCTGTCATAGACACTTGGAAAGTAGAGCCATTGGTAACTACTGTTGTCATCCCTCTTACCTTGTCTGCTCCTTCCTCCTGGGACAGATGTGTGCTTACTTTCACGGGTAAATTCAGATTTCCCTCCTTCCAGCCCATATTGACTTTTTTGGAAGTTGCTATTTAGTAGGAGTTTCAATTTGCTGGAAAATACTAAATGTGTTACCCGTTCAACTGAACCATTTGAAATTGTTCGGGTTTTGCAGGGTCAAGTAAGGAAAATTCTGTATCATTCAACCTTATACATTGCCTCATCTGAGTCCCACAATGATATTTTGTGGCAGATAATATTATTTCCATTTTATTATTATTGTGTAGTGTCACATGACTACTCAGGGACAAAAGCTGGGGCTTCAAAACTGGGTCTATATGGATTCAAAGCTCAGGCTGCTGACCTCCTGGTGGAGTTACTGTCTCTACCACCTGGCTGAGCAGGATGGGAGTTAGGACTCTGGCACAAATACGTCCACCTTTTAGAAACCTTGGCGTGATAAATTATAGGATCTCAGAACGGGACCATCTTACTCTTTCTATCAAGATGGAGATACATTTTTTAGAGTCATTTGACAATGACATTAGTTGATAGGGAATTTCAACCCAGACTTAGATATGTCCTATGCTCAAGTAGCTTTCAAAGTCACTGATCTACAGACTGGTGGCTGCCAGAGGTGGTAGGTGGGCAAAACGGGTGAAAGGGATCAAACGGTACAAACTTCCAGTTATACAATAAATAAGTCATGGGGATGTAGTGTACAGCACAGTGACCAGAGTTAACAATACTGTCTTGCAGCTGTGAAAGTTGAGAAGTGAGTAAACCTTAAAAGTTATCACAAGAAAAACGTTTGTAACTGTGTGTGGTGGTGATGGATGTTAACTAGAAAATAAGTCACTGTTCGAAAACAGAGTTTCCTTAAGAAATAATGATCTTCTCTGAAAGCCCGAACGGATGAAAAATTATATAAAATAACACTTGGAGGAAACCAATTTTTTCACAAACCCAACTAAAATCATCTCCAGCGTAAATGGGATGACCAAGAACAAAGGAAAATGTACTTCCTGGAGACAGATAATGGTATCAAGGTTGTAATTACACTTAGCCAAGTGCTCAAAAATTAATAAATTTCTAAAAAAGTATGTTCTTAAAGTAGGAAATATTTTTTCCCAGTCCTTCCCCCTTAAGCCATTTGAACCTGATGGCAAACACCTGTTGTTGTCTAGCAGCATGAATTAAGCAGGTGTGTGGAGGCTTCTCTTCAAGTCATCGAGGGTTTCTGCCACTCAGGCTTGGGCTGCTTCTGGGTATCATGGATTATCAGTGTGTGTTCCTTCATTTGTTTATATAAATGGACCAATGGCCGTTGAAACACTTCAGAGCACTTAACTAAAGCAAACACAGCTCTTGAACTTTAAATATCCAAGAAGAGGAGCTATTGACAAGTAGGACTTAACTTAGCAAATCTCAATATCATTTGGAAACTTAATACAATCTTCCAGATTTACAAAGAAGGCACACAACCCAGACACTTATCTTAACTTTGGCTCCACATAGAAGATACCATCCTGAGTTGAGACAAGATTCAAAAATAATGCTGCCACCTAGCAGTTTCGCTTGGTTCTTTAATTGTTGTTGGAATTGAAGATGAGACTACCCAATAAGAGAAGGGAAATAGGGTCTTTAGCTTCTATCTTAGCCTTCCTGCTTTTGATTCCCTCCCATTCCTCACTCTCTAAACTCAAAGATATTTCTGAGAGAAATCCTGTGAGGAAAACCTTAGATTAACATCAGGGTACCTGGACTTCCGTCCCAGCATTCCCATCATCTGAAAAACTATGCATAAGTCACAAATCCTCCCTGAGAATCACTTCTCTGAACTGGATGCAAAGACCCTTTCAAATCTAATAGCCAATTGTTCTACTTTTTAAGGAATTTACAATGACAAAATCGATTGATTTACATTAGTAGCTAGAGAAAGAGCGCCATAGTATCATTGCATGTAAGGTTACATAAAATATTCCCAAATAGTGGCAATGGGTTCATTGTGTTGCTTCCTTTATGTCTAGAAAGAAATTGAACATTTCTCTGATGATTTTTAGAAATGTTAATATTATGATGGCATTTTAGATGCTGGAGAGTTATTCTATGTATTCCCCTTGGAATTCCATAATCTTACTTTAGTTATTGCTTGGATATGGCTTTGCTTTAGTGCCAGGAGGAAAAACACAAAAGAAAACACATTACCTTTAAGAAATTTAAATCACTTAACCTTATTTCCAGGCTGACCAATAAGTTGGATTCCAGTTCTTCCCAACTGTTAGGTTTTCTAATTCAACAGACTTGTTTATCTTCTCTTCTAGAATGTTAGAGCCACCTGGTTTCTGGTGGGAATGTAAGCTGTCTTTACAGGATTCAAGGCATTAGACTAAAATAAAATTTTCAGGGAAATCTGAAACTTCTACTGGCTACTGGCCTATGATTTTATATATAGTGCAAAAAGCATTAAAATAACATTCACAACTTTTGCTACTGATCAACTGTCTTCCATTACAATGAAAGACAAGTCTACTTCATATGCACCTTTTACAACACACACCTGGCTGGAGTCCATGGAGATAAGTTTCCAAATATAAGATGTTTCTCTTGTTTATCTCTTTTTTTGATAAAGCCATATGCACATCTAACAAGGGAGCAGAGTCCAGAAAAGTTGGAAAATGACATTCGTCCCTCTTCCCACCCCCCACATTCCTCAAGAACTGTCATTTTAGGGAATAATGCCCAATGTCTTGTCAAGTGCCTCTCTCTGTTTTAAGCTTCTTCTCCTTTTTACATTTATTATTATTATTATTATTTTATTTTTCACAAAGCCTGGATCAGAGAGGGTGTGAACTACTGAGTGAGAAAATCTTAGGCACAGATCCTACAGGGAACAGCTTTTGAAACTCTCCAACATACTAACTCATAATTGGGTTTTAATGCATAAAAAGGCTGAGTAATTTAAATGTTTAGAAAAGAAAACAGTCTTTCCTAGAGTTTATGAAGTGCTAAGCCTATTTCTTATAATGATTAACTGTTATTCATCCTTTCAAACACGAGCATCTTAGAGCATATGCTCTGGAGAAGGAAGGAATGCTGAAGACACATGCCAAATTACCAAACTAGTGTCTCACTGTGACGGACTTGTAGCACATTTTTGTGAAGTTGGGGAAGTAACAAACCATGAACCCTGCTGAGATGGCTGTCTACCTGCACTGCCTTACGAAATGAAGAATAAATGTTTTAATATTCAATATCAATATCAATATTTAATATTCAATATTAATATCAATATCAGATATTCAATATCTGTCTGCATGTGGTTCTGCATGATTGTACTTGGTCAGGAAGGAGGTCAGTGGCCTGTAGAATGTGCCACTGAGGTCTGTTCTTTTTTTGTTTGTTTGTTTTTTGGCTGCATTGGGTCTTCGTTGCTGCACGTGGGCTTTCTTTAGTTGCGGCGAGCGGGGGCTACTCTTCGTTGTGGCGCACAGGCTTCTCATTGTGGTGGCTTCTCTTGTTGTGGAGCACGGGCTTCAGTAGTTGTGGCATGTGGGCTCAGTAGTTGTGGCTCACGGGCTCTAGAGCGCAGGCTCAGTAGTTATGGCACACAGGCTTAGTTGCTCCATGGCATGTGGGATCTTCCCGGACCAGGGACCGAACCCATGTCCCCTGCATCGGCAGGCAGATTCTTAACCACTGCACCACCAGGGAAGTCCCCAGAGGTCTGTTCTTGATAACTTGATACATCCGCCTCTCTTTGTCATCAGGTTCTGACCCCACACCATGACAATTATGAGAGTAACGGGCAGAAAACGTGGGCATTGTTATCTCTCCATGTCAGTTCTGAAAGCGCTGGGCCCAGAGACAAATCCTTGTAGTACATTCTTCCTTCCCCTTCAGGCAAGGTTTGGATGGTGAAATCTCTGGCCTGAGCCTCAGAACAGTACGTGGACTGAGTGCCATCACTACTGCTTCTATATCTCGGTATGGCTTAGATGTTCTCCTTGTAAAAAGAAAACAGTAAAATGTGGACAATAGTACCCATGTTGGGTTGTTGTCAGCGTCCAACAGGATAATGCAGGCAAAGATATATTGTAAGGAGCTCTACAAATTCCCTCTAATGTTTTTCAGCTGGTAATCAGACCTCTGAATTTGTTAGTGACATTTCAGAGACTCAAAGAAGGAAGGGACAGCCTCAAAATCTGGGATGGTGGATCCTAAGCTACATTTAATGTAAAAGACAAATAAGCTAATAAATGCGTTTGGTTCCTACTGATGCTGGAAGTGTGCATAGTGGGTAGAGCTAAGCAACCCTGGATTCAAATCCAGTCTCTGCCACCAAACAGCTGTATGACTTCAGCAAGGTGGCTGACACTGTACGAAGCATTTTAGAAGGAGAAGGACTTACAAGGACTAACAAGACTCCTTGGCAACAGCATCTTAACAAGGACTCTCTGGAAATGTAATGATATGGTATCATCAGCCCAGTACTGAAAGGGTACATAGTCTAGGCAGATAGGTCTCCCAACTACATCCTAAGTCCTCAGATTTAAGCTGGATCCATTAGCTCCTCTGTGGCAAAACCTTCCCAGCCAATGAAGCCAACCCCCTGTCTGAGTTGAAGTGTTAATCAATGTCGATTCTATAGCATCCAGTTGGGAATAAACTCTCACTCAAGTTTCTTACATTTCCCTTGCTAACAAAACTAGGGGAACAGCAAGATTTACCTAAATATTCTCATATGCTGAGATGTAAAGGGAGGACAGGTGGAGTGAATTTGAATTTAAGCTCAGTTCTAATGACAAGGTGCCCAAGTCACCGGGATCCCAGGAAATGTGAAAGGAAAACACAGACACAAGCTTAGAGACAGACAGACAGTGTGCAATCAGTAAGGGTATGCACACTGGCTAAGGGTACAATTCTAATACAATACATTTATCTGGACTTGTAAACAAATAGTACCCTGAAATGTAGTATCAGAATCAAAAGTACAGTGTGGACTTATGCGTGCTGGCACACCTACTGACCTTGAGTTTTAAGTACTAGCTGTGTGATCTGGGCTTACCAGCCGCATCGAGTACAGTTTACCCCCTGGCTCAGAAGTCAAGAGAGGTGATAAGCAGAGGTTAGTGATAATAATGCTATTATACTATTAGAACATTATTGGATATCATGTGAAAATTGTTTTATAAACATTTCCCGATTTAACTTCATCCTTATACTAATAAGCCTTTGGGTTTGATATTACTGATCCCATTTTACGGAGAAGGAAACTGAAGGTAAGAGGCCTAATGTTGCTGAAGCCAAGCGCCTTGTTCTTAATTTTAGGCCATACACATAAATTCAAATTTCAGATTGGATCCCAGAGTCTTTAGTAGAATGACACTGTCATTGCTTCTGATTCTCAGAAAGGAACTTGAAACTGTTCCTCCAAAATTTTCCATACTTTGGTTCCAGAAGGGCTTGGAAAGTTCTGCTATCATCAACTGACCAAGTAGATACTTTAGAGTCTGCAATCACGCAGAATTTTCATGAGAGTTCCTCTCTCGTTCCTAGCTATACCAGAAGGAGAGTGATCCTGACGGATCTCTCACAGACACTGACATTGCAGTATTGACTGCTTCAAAACTGAAAGAAAAATAGATCTCAGATTTACAGGTTATGACCATAGAAAAAGCCTGGAAGAATTATTTATCTTAAATGATAACAGTGTATAGCTCTGTATATTAATGGAATGGTGGTGATTTTCATTTTCTGCTTTAGATTTGTCTGTATTCTTAAAATATCTTACAACAGACATGCTTTATTTTGTTACTGAAAAAATATGTTGAGAATAACATGGTGATATACTGGTCTGATGATTTTATTTAAAACAATGTCTCTAAAATATTCTCTCTTATAGTACAGTCATCTTGTTTTGTTCTGGATTTTAAAACTTATTAAAATGTTATCAGGGGACTTCCCTGGTGGCGCAGTGGTTAAGACTCCATGCTCCCAATGCAGGGGGCCCAGTTTCGATCCCTGGTCAGGGAACTAGATCTCACATGCAGGCCGCAACTAAAAGTTTGCATGCCACAACTAAGGAGTGGGAGAGCCGCAACTAAGGAGTCTGCGAGCCGCAACTAGGGAGCCCGCCTGCCACAACTAAAACCTGGTGCAACCAAATAAATAAATAAATGAATAATTTTTAAAAATGTGATCAGTAGTTATACTGTACAGATCTTCCTTGATTTTACAATGAGTTTACATCCCAATAAATAAGTTGAAAATATTGTTAACTCGAAAATGCATTTAATACACCTAACCTACCAAACATCATGGCTTAGCCTACCTTAAACGTGCTTACATTAGCCTACAGTTGGGCAAAATCATTTAACACAAAGCCAATTTCATAATAAAATGTTGAATATCTCATGTAATTTATTGTAAACTGTACTGAAAAACAGAATGGTTGTCTGGGTCCAGAATGGTTATCACATGTTCACCCATGTGATCGTATGGCTGACTAGCAGTTGCAATGCCCAGCGTCATCAGAGAGCACTGCCCGCACATTGCTACCCCAGGAAAGGATCAAAATTCAAAATCTGAAGCACAGTTTCTACTGAATGCGTATCGCTTTTACCACATGGTGAAGTCGAGAAACTATAAGTCAAACCATCTTAAGTCAGGGACTGTCTGCATTTATTTGATGCCGTCTGGTTTCCCCTCTAGCATCTGACAGTAACTGGGAGAAGCTCTGATAAAACCCTAGCTTTGTCCCTCTCTACCTGCATGACCTGGAGTAATTTAACCTCTCCATTTCCTCACCTATAAAACAGGAATAATAACACCTATCTCGTTGCGTTGAGGTGACGTTTCTTAAAATTCTCTAGGCTTCCATAATTTTTCTTCCTTCTTGATAAATATAGAACTTATTTCATATAAGTCATTTGACACTTAGACTTTCTTAAATTGACTTTATATGTATGATCCTATTTCACCAATTGGCCAAATGAATAAATGAGTGAAAGTGCATCCAACTGTGTACACAGGGTTGTATGTGTGGAGTGTATGAAAGGACACCCATCATCAAGTAGGATCTAATAGCTCCATATAAATAACTACAGTACAAGTTCAATGCTAAGGGAAATTGGCAAAGTGTATGGTTAATTCCAAAGAGAACCAGAAGCCAGAAAGACTTCAGGTATAAGGCGGTATTTGAGTAGAGCCTTGAAAGATGAGCAGACTCTCATAGGCTGCAAATTGGGGACATGATGAAGAAAAATTAAGAACTTTCTAATTCTCTTTACATCTCTTGCTCTTAGTATTGTGCTTACACACATCATTTTTCACTGTTTGGTGGTTCACTGTTCTCTGCTTAAAACATAATCCTTTCCTGGTTGAAATTAGCAATGACCAAATATCTCACATGCTCAAGAAAGAACCAGAGCTTAAATTTGGGGGCTGTTTCCCAGAGGGAGGAGAGCTGGTCTGGAAACTGAGACCTTCAGAGCCCTCTTAGCTACGAAGAAAATGGATTCCTGTGACACATGACAGCAGTGCACTTACAAAGCCGACTTTTGATACATGTTCTGCAAATTTAAGGATTGAAAGCCGTTGTGTTTTTGTTTGCTCTTGTTGTGTTTTCACAGAAGGAAGGTATGCAGAGGCAAACATAGACCACATTACCTAACCTACATTTCCACATCTGCCATGCGGGGATGCTAAATAGTACCTACATCAGAGGGTTATCATCCGAAGTGCATAGCAATAGTAAAAGCTTCATAAATGTTTAAAACAAAGGCAAATAAAAATCACATTATTAGAACACACACCCTCTTAACAAAATTATCTAATTATTCTTGGGGGCGCACACAAGCGCGCACACACACACACACACACACACACATATCAAGCTCTTTTCCTTAATATTTTAGAGCTTGCTTGTTGTCTCTACATGTGTTAGAATTTGTATTTTCTAAAGGTAGAAAACCTAGCCACAAGGCATTAACCCCCAAAAGACAACTGGTCACAAAAAAAAGTTATTTAAAAATTTTTTTCATGTCTAATTAACAGATGAAACCAAAGGCTATATTTCAGTGACCAGGAACTTCCTGACTGTGTTTTCAGTGATGCTGGACCCCATATGTGAAGAACGATGTCCTTTTACCAGTGGCACATCTTTTAGCCCGTCATCTTAGTCTACATTGTTTTTATAACAGTTGATTGTGGTACATAGCTCAGTTAACATTTGTCAATTCACTAGTATCTCAAAGCTCTATGCTTAGAGATACAAATGCAGTGTTAAGGGTCATCTTGGGGAATATGACCAGAGAAGGGGCTCAGATCCTGTGAAAGATAGGAAAAACAATGGGATATAGGGACATAGGTATATGCTTAAATGATACGTGTTTCACTCTTTTATTTTAGAAGAAGATGAAGCTATCTCAGTAAATGTGCTTTGCATTGACAGAATGGCCGTGGAATTCAATGTACAATCAACAGCCTCTTGGTATTATTAACCTGCAAAGTTTATTCTTTCTCCAATAGTATAACCATTTCTCAAAGAGCCCCAGAGCTCCTGCCACGCTGAAGGGTGTCTCTGAACATATATGCAAACGTGAGAAGAAATCGCTGAGGATGGAGGGGTTAGGCTGCTGTTCATTATCATCATCATCATCATCATCACCATCATCATCATCACCAGCAACATCATCATCATCATCACCATCATAATCACCATCATCATCATCATCACCATGATCACCATGATCACCATCATCATCATCATCACCATCATCATCATCATCACCATGATCACCATCATCATCATCACCATCATCATCACCATCATCATCATCATCACCATCACCATCATCACCATCATCATCATCACCATCATCACCATCATCACCATCATCATCATAACAGGACCATTCACTGGCCACTAACCAGACACTGCGCTAAATTCTTTCAGAGATGTTTTCATTTAATTCCTTAGAGCTACACTATTCTTATTTTACTGGTGAGGAAAATGAGACATAACAAGGTCAAGTAACAAGTTTAAGAAGCTCGGAACTAATAAGCAAGGAAGTCAGGATTCCTCCAAAACACCTGGTTCTTAACCATTCTACTTCACAGCCTTCTCACCTTTGAGAGGATTTACGGGATGAAGCAGTGGCTAAAATAGCAGCCGGCTCCATAACAGCACACCCTGTGGCATCAGCAAAGGCCTCAAAAAGGCCATGTTTTGAAATGAAAGCCTCCACGTGCCCACAGCAAACACACCGACACACGCGCACTCGGGAATTTTATTCGCAATTTCTCCTCGCTGAAACTCTGACCGCCGCACGACAATGTATTCATCGCCAGGTGCCATTAGGGCCCGGCCCACTTCAAGTGTCACCAATTCCGGGCACATTAATAACATAGTTAATATGAAGGGTTTAGAGCCTCCCCATCGGTGACAAATATGACTCAGCCAAATTTCCTGACCACCAAGGCCACGGAGGGACAATTTGGTAGATTTCATCAACAGTTCTAATTATGTTCCTGTCAAGTGGAGAACGAAGTAATCCATAACTGGGGGGGTGCTCGCAAACAGTGGCACAGAAGAGCAATTTATGCCCCAGACACGGGGCCCTTTCTGTAGTTGCTATGCACAGTGCTTGACAAGTGGGTTCAAAAAGGAATTGATTAGGGAAAACACAGCCCTCTCGCGTGGAGAGGCTTGTCAGGCGGAAGCTTATGAGGAGTTAAGAGGGAATGAGTTCTAGGAAGTCTTGTTTATCCAAGCAACCGGAGTTCAGGGCTCTCGGCAGCCTTAGAACTGCAGGTTGTAAGACACAGGATCCTGGCTCCAAGCCTCTCTCGGACTCTTCTCAAACTGCTTGATTTGAGCCGCATCTCTGGAGAGGATTTGCGGGCAGACTTTTTCAAGTGCGACAGGAGGGAAGCTGAAGAGGGTGAACCAATGAGCAGTCGACTTACGGAATAGATTTTTTAAAAATAACAGTTCAGTCTTCAGAGAGCATCATCGTCAGAGATACAGGGATATCGTTAGAAGGAAAAAAAAAAGGACCCTTTTACGAAGCTATAAATAATGTGCTAATGGAATGTGCAAAGGAATTGTTAGAAACAGTAAACTGAAACGTCGCAATACCCCCCGTGCAAGCTCTCCCGCCTCCCACAACGAAACTATGAGACCGACAATTAGAAAAGAGTGGGGGGAGGAGAGAAAGGAAAGGGGTGGGAGGGGAGGCTGGGGGAGGGGACGCATCACGCAATTTTGAGTGATTTTCCACTGCCCTCCATATTGGAATGCAGCTCCTGTTCCCTCCAACTGGGTAATTTTATACATGGCATTCTTATTAACTATTTCAAAGCGGGGAGGGGAGAAGGAGGAGGAGTGACGTGTCTGCTGCCTTTTTTTTTTTTTTTTCCCCCAAGAGTTAAGGCTGGTAACCTTAGCAGCTGCTTGGTTATTATTACCGATCAGTTGTTAATGAAAATAAAATTTAGCTTCTTAAACTTCAACACCGTATTGCAAATTATGCAAAAGACACAACTAATTGCATTATTAGCAAAAGTTACATTTAAAAATAGCTCCACATAAAGAACTAAAATTATCTAATCTAAACTCGCCTTTACCAAATGAAGCCTGAGGAGACAGAACTCTGGGGAAAACAAGGGTTTTTCTGCCTCATTCAACAAGGAGAGAGAGAAAAAGACTTCAATTTTATTACTAAACAATAACAGAAACAGTAAAGACATTTGAAATTACCTAAAGTAAACTATTAGGTAACAAATTTAGATCATTCTCACCCAGTACACACGTAATACACATTTGGATATAGTTAATTCTGGGTCATGCACAGACAATTTTCCAGGCAATGAATTTAGGAAAACCAGGACTCATTATTATTGCTAAGACCTCCCTGGGTTTTTAAATGTAGGACCTGGTCAGAGATGGGGTAGAAATAAGCCCAATATGATAAGAAAGATATTTGCTATTCACTGGGCACTTATCTGAGAAATACATATATACATTTTTTAAAGTTAGAAGACTATGATCCATTGTTCTTTTTTCCCAGGTTGCTTCTACCCTTCGCCTGGGGGGTCAGCCGAGAGCTGCCAATGTCTGCAAATGATTCTTTGTACTTAATTTTGCTACATGGAGACCAAGGTGTACACAGGGCCCTTGGGGCTCTCTCACGCTGCATAAGTGGCAATAAAGGAACGCAAAGCAAGACGGTGCATTCATCTCTATAAGCAAGAACCGTGAAATCGCTCATTTGATATCCTTGTGCATTTAATATCATTTTGATTTTCCCCCCTTATTTGTAAAGCTACCACCATCTCTACTCAAGAACAGGGGCTCCTTAAGCAAAAAAGTGAAACACCGTACAGAAAAAGAACAATTATGGGGAATTCCTTCTTGCTCAACATTGAAACTCCTAAGCTGAATGGAAAGTTCCTTTCGACTATTAGTTTTGGCCAGGATCCTACCGTAGGTGGAAAACACAAGCATCATTCTCCTAATCCAGGAGAGAGAGACAAGTTTCCTACTGAATTGTCATCCTGCTTCAGGGTCAAGTATAGAACCCTTTGCATAAACAGCGGGGCCTGAGGAGCAACTGACAACTCCAGGAATGAAAGCCCACAAGGTGATTTGGTAGAACGGTCATATTAGCTAATAGACTAAATTATCCCATCTGATGGTGTACCCCAACATACCAAAGTCTGGGGAAGACAAGTCTATTTCAGTTCATTATACTTTTTTCTAGTTCCTTCACCGCTATCTTCACTTTCTAATTTAAAAAAATTAAATTTTTTAATTTAATTTTTCCCTGTAGGTCATCCACCATGATTCAAGAGAGGAGGGGCAGTACTGAAATGACTGAAAGGCCATCACTGCACTAACACAGAGACAATAGTGTCCACATATTCCTGATTCTTCACCACTTTGCTCTGATTGGCCCAGAATTCTTCACTAACCTCAAGCAATGCCATGCATAGAGTGAGTGCTCCAAAAACTGACCTTTTGCAGGGAAAGGGGCAGCAATTGAAGGGCAGTGGTGAGGCAGCACCAGATCTCAAGGGGTCAAGGAGCAGGTTGTGACGACTCTATGGAGATCCGGTCCCGGAAACATTTTATGAGAAAGTTGATGGTGAAGGAAATGAGAAAAGCCAGGCAGCTATCCGAGCAGTTATCAAGGTGTTGGGAAAGTTGTCTGTTTGCTTTTTTTCCCCTACAGTAGGAAAGGCGTCGTTGGAGGTGGAAGAATCCAGCATGTTGGAGAGACTAACTAATGGAGTTGAATCTTAGAAAACATAGCAAGGACCAGGATCAGCTTAGGCAGAAAGACGCTTCTCACCAGAGATGGGAGAGGAGAAAAGATGCCTGAAGCTCTGATGAACTTGACAATGGAAAAGAGTGGCAAGATGAAGTGAGGGACAACTTCTAGTCTTTTAAAAGAAGTAGGGAGCTACCAGTAACAGGAGTCATGTAAAAGGTCAAAGCTCAAAAAATATAAGGCGGTGATACTTACAACATTTAACGAGAGAATGTAGCTAAAGAAATTCTTTGATGTCTTGCAAACAAAATAACTACTTGATTTATTGAAGTTTCTACTTTTTATCCCATTGTTCTAGAATCATGTGGATTTAGCTCAATAGAGTCACATTGTTTCAAACAGCAGAGTTTTTAAAAAAAAAATGTGCATGCTCAATTATGTATTTGCCTCCCAAACAAGTGTAATATTCTGGGAGTTCTATGTCCTGCTTATACAGAGTGAAGGAAGCAGTCAATGTTGCTATTTTAACAAAAATCTGGATTGGAATATTAGAAAAAAATTTTTATCACCAGACTGATTTTCAAACCTAACAAAAATAATGAAGGTATCTGGTAAGTTTGTGATAACATGAACCCCCAACTCAGACGTACTAACAGCAAATCATTTTAGAAACAAAAAACTTCCTTGTCCTCTAGTTTACTTTATTGTGACTATGCCTGTGAGCTTTGCATGGCAAGAATCAGTTCTGTTAGTCTCTCCAATAAGTGAACTTGAGGCCACGGAGAATACAATGGAATAAGAAAATTAGGTTCCTCTCTCTCCAGTGAGTTAAAACCCATCAGCAGTAAGTCATTGAATTTAACTGCACATCCCTTATTATTTTATTTTCCTTTTTTACTGTTTTTATTTCTACAATCACAGGCCAAGCAAGCCCATAATCTCCCATCAGGAGCCTGGCACCAGCACAACGGGACAACCAGCCAGGCAGCAGGAAGGCAGGTGGTCTTCCTCCTTGGCCCTTTCTGTTGTATAAAAGGGGCTTGGCATGGAGTGGTTTAACAATGGCCACCAACCATTTCTTATTTTTTTCTGAGCAATCATCAATATCAAAAAAGCCTCAAGGGGTACGGTGGTTCCGTAACACATCGTGGCAGCAGAGTTAGCCCAGCAGGCAAACGTTTTGGCTAATTTGAAATCCTCGTGCAGCCGAATTGAACATGACAAGACGATGGCAAAAAAGAGAGGCTATTATCTCCAATGAGAGCTGGTAGATGGCTGAAGTTGGTTTGAGTGGCAGAGATAAAAGAGGGGGAGAGAAGAGAAATAACTAAGAATGACAATCCCAGATAACACAGGCTGCTAGATACACAGGTACACACATACGCGCGCGCACACACACACACACACACACACACACAAACTCAGAGAAGAAAAGGCAAATGCTTCCAAGCTTTAGCGCTGGGCAGATCAAGCATGAGACCACCTCATAATAAGACGAAATACCAAATAAACTACTCTATGACAAAGCATTGGTCCAGCCCTCAAGTAAAGATACATTTAACTTTGAAGGGACTTCCCTGGTGGCGCAGTGGTTAAGAATCCGCCTGCCAATGCAGGGGACACGGGTTCGAGCCCCGGTCCGGGAAGATCCCACATGCCGTGGAGCAACTAAGCATGTGCGCTGCAACTACTGAGCCTGTGCTCTAGAGCCCGCGAGCCACAACTACTGAGCCCGCATGCCGCAACTACTGAAGCCCACGCACCTGGAGCCCACGCTCCGCAACAAGAGAGGCCACCACAATGAGAAGCCCGCGCACTGCAACAAAGAGTAGCCCCCGGTCTCCACAACTAGAGAAAGCCCGCGTGCAGCAACGAATACCCAACAAAGCCAAAAATAAATAAATAAACAAATAAAAAATTTTTAAAAAAGATACATTTTACTTTGAAAACAGCAACCCTTTCCATAGACACCTCTGATTTTTAGAATACTAAAACTGTCATTTCCTGCTTGAATGAATGTGCTGATGTCTAATCATCATTACTGGGGGAATCAGTGATTGAAGACTGGCAAATCCTGGGGTAAGCCAATGATGGGTTTGTGCCTTGGACCCAAAGGTTCCCTCTAGTCATCAGGTGGTCAAGAGAATTTGATATTGTGGGCTGAGGAAGATGAGGAATCATCCTGGAAGGCAACAGGAAGCTAAAAAGCAGGCTAATGGGGTCCTCAGCCATGAACTTTGACCACAGCATCCAGCACGCTGGGCACCAACGAGAGGAAAGATGACCTGTGGGATGGGCTGGGAGCTGTCCTTTGTAAGACTCACAATTTTAAAAGTGCTGAGATGAATTTTGTCTAACAGTTATGGGTGCAGACTTCTTAGAAAGTAGGTTACAAGGTCAGCCGGCTTCCAGAAACTTGACATTGCAGGGATATTTTTTTTTTTATATAGGGAGAGTAGACTTAGGTGGCATATGGCTAAAAGCCCTACTACAACCCAGGCTTGGGAGATGAGCTTTTTTTTAAGTCTGTTTCCCCCAAATTATCTGTTCACTTAACTGTACCTGAGAAGGCATGAAATGAAGACCAAAGCCACTTCTACAGCTAGCTTTTGCGTTTTTTCTGTACGCACTGATGAAACACCTTTCTCCTTCCTTAGACCTGCCTCCTATCTGAACCCCTGAAATCAGATATGGAAAAGAAAGAATGAGCTCATTTCCCATTTATTCATACCATAATTACTCATTGTCATCAGATGAAAATTGGTTCTGGTTCTGGTAATGGATAGAAGCAGTGGTATGACATCAACAATTGGTTTGTTTTTCAATCTACAGAACTGCTGTCTTTAGTATATGAAGATCATATCACTAACAATTAGCACATGTACACTGTCATTTTTCTCTCCAGTTTTGATAATGACTTTGAAACCCTGACACCTCCTTTTTCTGATAACACTGCAACTAGAGGCACACGTTGTTAAGACGTTGAATGCATTTTAGAAGAATACTGTGACATTACTAAAAAAGAATGACTGGCCTAGACAGGGATAGAATACATGACTTTGGCCTCAATTCACCGTGCTCTAACCACCTACGTTTACCGTAAACAGCATTTCCTTAAGGTTGAAATAATCGGTAAACAGTTATAGTTATCACCAACTGATCCCAAATTGAATGGGTAGCCTCTTTGTTAAAGGGTACTGTGGATCTTTAAATTAAATAGGATTTTTTTCTAATTTCTGGATAAGGGGCAATAGGAGGAGAAGAAGTAGGGTGGGGGGAGAGAGAGAGAGAGAGACGGAGATGGAGATGGGGATGGGGATGGGGATGGAGATGACAGGGATGGGGATGGAGATGATGGGGATGGGGATGGAGATGATGGGGATGGGGATGGAGATGATGGACACGGAGATCGAGATAGGGATAGAGATAAAGGGAGAGGGAGAGGAAGTGGAAGAAACAGACACTCAGGGTAGACTCCCATCAATGGCCTCCCAGCAGTCCCTTCCCCCTCTTAGGAGTCTAAGAGCACAGAAACAGTCCTGTCTTCAGGGTAAACATCTCAGTCTTTAACTCAGGGGCTAGCAGTCTGGTCGACCCTGGTTTGCACACTGTGCTTGTCCTGGGGGATTCTAGAGGAATTCAATCAGGAAGGAAAGTGTAGAGGTCCATGAACACTGGGCAAAAACAGCTGCCAGCTTCATTTAGGATGGAAGTTTAACACGAAGGAACAAGGTCTGGGAGCATTTTGCTGCCCACTTTGGAGAGCAGCTAAAAAGAATGCCTCCTCAGGACAGTGGCAGGCCAGGTGGAAACCTGAAACAATTAGACAGGTAGCTTATGGCAGGTTCACTTTATCATGCTCACACCTCTTAACTCCCCCCACCCTGCAGGGGCATATGTGCTCATAGCTTGGAATAAAAAACAAAAAGGCAGGGGTCTGGTTCTAACATAAAACCTTTGGGAAATGCACAAGCTAATTTATCCAGGTTCAGCAAGTAGTGCAAATCTAACTTTTTTTTTTTTTTAATTAATCTTTATATTTTCAAATGAAAAACAAGAAGAAAATATCTGGGCTTAGAATGGTACAGACGATTTTTTACAAAAGGAACCTATTTCTCATATTGAGGTCCAGTTTTCATATCTAGTTTTCATTTTTCAAACTTAAATTAAGAAACCCTCTTAATATAAAATAGATTTTTGGCCATTAAAGAGAATAAAATTAATTTGTCTGGAAGCTCATTGCCAGATTGAACGAAGTAAAGCCAGAAGATATTTTTCTCCACTATTCATACTGGCAAGAATGACTAAAACAGAACACCCCACAAGCAAAGATCATTCTTGATGTAGGACAGTCTTGCTTAGGAAATCTATGCCATAACCCTATGCATGGGGCCCAGTTCTATGTAAGGTCGTAACTTCCCCCATCCATCCTGCGCTTGCATGGCGCTCACTGTCAAGGGATCCCCTTAGGAAAGGGCCACGTGGAATTCTGAAATGAAAGCTGTCGCAAAGGGACACCAGGGCAACTATGGCTGAGATTCTATTTGTCTTCAGAGCATCAGAAGCCAGCAGAATACTCTGTCACAAATTCCACTTCTCTCTCCAACCCTCAGTATCCTTAAAGCAAGAGGCAGATGGACTTCCTGCCTGGAGATGCAGCACCAACACAACTGTCACCCAGGACTCCAATTAAGTGTATGTGATGCCCTTACAAGATAACCCAGGCAGAGACTAAATTGTCCATTTTACCAGTTGTAAATGGTTTTCATAGGAAGACGTGCATCTTTATCTATCCATTGACAAGAAAGCACTACTACTAATCCAAGAAGCAAAGTCCTATGGATTTGACATTGTGTTTATCCCGTAAAACTTTGAAGACGTAAAAGCTGGCTGAAGACTGCTTTATTGCCTCACGTGCCAGATGTGAGCTAACATACACAAATGCAGGGGTGGTATTCTTCTTTGACCTGGTGGAATTTCATAAAAACCCACTAAACTGGAATCCAGACTTTATACCTGTGAAATATGCACCATCAAAAAACCATGCTAGTGAACAAACACTAGTAGTGATTCATTCTTCTTTCTTTCCGCCTTGAAAGGAATAAAATTACCTGGTCCTCAATTCATGATGACCAGGCAGTCAAACAGACCACCTCAGTGCTTCACAGCTTAAACAAGGATGAAAAGGAGACAGATGAGACAGGCTGTTCTCCTGTTTTTAAATTTTTGTTTCCATGCATCTTTTCAACCCTGTCCTAACAAAGGGACCTATTGAGAAATAAAGTTGTGTTTTTTTCTGTTTTTCCTGAGTTTTATGAATCTTTTTTTTTTTCTGCAACAATAACATGAAAAGTGGGGAGTTTCAAAATTGTGATTTTATTAACGAATGGAAGATCACCTTTTTCAACAGGGCTTTACAAAACATTCCATCAGCGGTGTGAGGCAGGTCGGAGAGACCAACTTTTCCAAGGTATTAAATTAAAAGATGTTGAATTAAGTTAAATGCCCCACACTGAATTGACATTTCCCCTTTTTTAATGCAAGCTAAGATTGATGAAAAATACCACTTATCTACATTAAGGGTCAAAATCTCTAGCAAAAGGAGCTTCTGGTTCAACACGTCAGAGCAGAGTCAGTCTTCCATAATCCAGGGACCAGGACGCGGATCACATTCTGATGATCCAATTAATGGTGGGATACTTTGCAATCATCTAGCAAGCAAGGCCCCTAACAGATTGTGGGGCTGTAACATCAATTTCTTAAGTGCATTTAAAGGATTACAAATGTTAGTCCTGGCTTGAGATTGAAACACCTATTGAGGTGCTCTGAACCACATTACTGTAATTGGGTACCTTAAATTAATGCCATTTCTTCTGATGGGTGAGTTGAATACATTGGAATTAAGAGTTCTTTCAGCAGTATGTCACTTTCCCATTCTTTCTTCCTTTTTTGTTTCCTTGCAACATAAATCCAAATTGAAATAACTCTTTTAAAATCCAGATAGATTTAATTACAGCCCTCAGGAAGCCAAGTATTGTCCTAATTTTACCTCACACACTGTTTGGGTGCTTTCTCCTTTGGCTTGTTATCTTAATATGCAGTGCTTAGGAGATGAAAATACAATTATTTTCTTAATAAAACTAAGGGAATGAGGGGAGGGGAAAAAGGAGAGGAAGAGTTCCTCTGCTTCTCCTTCCTTCCAGCCAGATGAACCTCTTTAAGAACACAGAGGATAGCACTTGAAATTGATCACAAGCCTGGGAAATTATGAACCAGAACCTCCCTAAATCTTTCATTCTTTCTCAGGTCAGTTTAAGTAAAAGTTCTGATAAGGGGAGAACTGGATAACTGGGCATTGTCTGAATATTTTAAATTCTAAAATAAATATGGGAACCATCTTTTTTTATCGCTACTAAGTCACTCAACTTAGGGGAAATTGCATGGCATCACTCCGTGGCTCCAAACCACCCCAAACTTGCTTATGATAAAGTGAATAAAATCTGCACTTCTCACCTTAGTCAAAAAGGCTGACACACTCTACTCTGCTCAAATCTGACGCCATATTCGACCTCTCTCCAACCTATGCACGGAGCTCTGGCCTCATGGGCCTTCTCCCTGTCATCCAAACACACCAAGCTCCTCTCCCCCTCCATTAAAGCCTGCTCACTGCTTGGAAGCTCTACTCTGAAACACTGCCCTAACTTTCTCCAGGTTTCTACTCACATACAAACTTACAGGTTTGTATTGTATTACTACTGTATTACTATGTATTGTACTACTCTGGCTCTGTCATAAAATAACACTCAGGCGTTCCATCCTACTCAAGTCATATGCTCTCTCTCATCCTGCTTCATCTTTCTTCATAGCATAGTGTGTGTGTTTGTGTGTGCACAAATAGTAATATATGCACCATGCATGTATGCATGCACACACATACACACACACACAAACGAATGACAACTCCAAACAAGCAGGGACTTCGTTTCATTCACTACTATAGCCCAAGTGACCAGACAGTACCTGGCACAATTAAATATTTGTTTAGTTGAACGAAACTGAATTTTTGCATGGTTGATTCTGCTTCCTTATTCCCAGCTCAGATCAAATGTTTTCACCACAGAAGACCCCCCAGATGACTCTTAACTAAAGTAGGACTTTCCCAGCCCATCCTCAGAGTCACTAGCTTATTACCTTGTTTTATCATCTTCCTATCACTTATCAATATCTGAAATAGTATATGCACGCATACATGTATGTACGTACATGTTTATTGTCTATTTCCCTATCCTATTACTCAAGGATAATAGGGCAGAACAATGTTCTTCTGTCTTGTTCACCTTGGGGTCTTCAGTGCTAAGAATAGCATTTGGCACGTAGAAGCAGTGCCATAAATATTTGCTAAATGTGAATGAATTTAATTCAACCAAAGATAGGCAAATATGCAAGAGCCTTTATCAGAATAGGGTCACAGGTGATGCAGATTTTCTCCACCTAATTTTACTAGCAATACAATAAAGAATCTAATATAAGGATAACATTCAGACAGTGTAATTTACTCCACCCCCTATAGAAAGACCAAGTTGGTCACGGTAGTTGTCATCAGCTTTGGTGGGGAGACAAAGAAAGACTGGAAAAAAAAAAGTCTGACTCAGCAAAGCTGATTCTGGGCAAAATTGGGAAATAGGTGATGCCTGTCAGAGCTGCTTCTGATCTTCTGTTCTGTGCTGTTTCCCTGCTTCTAAACTGTACTGCTCCCCTTACTCTACCCCAAAGCACCCAGTGGCCTCCTCTCAGTACCTAACTCAAGTTTCCCCCTTCCCCTAAAACACTCCACTTCTGGAACTTTCTGACTCATCCTTGTGCTTCTCCTAAAATATCCACGTTCAGGTATCACATTCTCCCAAGTCTCTACTCTTAGACTTAAGCTAATCTGATAAATTTCTGGATCTAAAAAGCAACAGCAGGCACTAGTAGTGAACATGACCCCACTCTCCTGGGAAAGTGATGTGCCTTCCACCTGGGGTGTCTCTGCTCCTCCCCGCTCTGGGAGGACGGGGATGGAAACCGGGTTTCCACTGTTCCGAGAAGGAAACAATCTACAGCAGGATTCCCCGTGCCTCTTCTTTTCTTTTCTTTCCTTCCTTTCTCTTCCTTCCTTTCCCTCCCTCCCTCCGTCCCTCCCTCCCTCCCTTCCTTCCTTCCTTTTACCATAATCATTTAGACTTTTTTTATTCCTGACAGTAAAAGAAACTTTATTTCAAAAATACAGCAGAAAATTTAGATCATATACAAAGAAAAAAATTTTAATTACTCATAATGTTACCATCCCTAAATAACTAATTGGTGGTTTGTTTACATTTAGTCTATTCTCTTTGGACATCTTTACACAGTTAATATCTTATTTTAGATACAGTTTACAAGCCTACTTTTTCCCACTTACTGTACCATGAAACTATTTCCATGTCTTCAGATTCTTGAGAAACATTTGGGCACCACAGAATATTTAGAACAGAGTATCTCGCTAGAGGGATGTATTGCCATCTAGTTAACAATGCTCTATAATAAAATATACTTCTATTTATAAACAAGGAAATAATAAACATATGTCTTTGTCTTGAGGGGTTAGCAAACTTTTCCTGTAAAGGGCCAGATAGTCAATATTTTAGGTTTTTCAAGATATATGGTCACTATTCAATTCCACTCCAGTTATAGGCAATATGCAGATAAATGGCTGTGACTGTATTCCAATAAAACTTTATTTACAAAAATAGGCATTGGACAGGATTTGGTCCCAGGACAGTGGTTTCCCATCCCAACCCGTGATCTAGAGCTCTGATGCTTTCTCAGGATTTCTCAGGAATAACCGAGTCAAAAAAGGGTGTGAGCATCTATCACAGATTTTTTACACCCACTGGTGATCTCCAATATGGTTTCTTGCTTGATTTTTCACAATAGCAAAATTATTTATTTAGTAATTTAAGGAAGTCCTCACCCAATTAACAATCCTCAAAAAGGAGAGAAACTGAGGCTCAGATAAGGCTGAGCTTGGGTCTTCAGTTTCATTTGACAATCTCTTTATGCAATTGTCTTCAAAGATAGACCTTCTATGGGAATGTAAGTTGGTGCAGCCACTACGCAAAACAATACGGAGGTTCCTCAGAAAACTAAAAATAGAATCACCATATGATCCAACAATACCACTCCTGGGCATATATCCAGACGAAGCTCTAATTCAGAAAGATACATGTACCCCTATGTTCATAGCACTATTTACAATAGCCAAGACATGGAAACAACCTAAATCTCTATCGACAGAGGAATAGATGAAGAAGATATGGTATATATATACAATGCAATACTATTCACCATAAATAAGAATGAAATAGTGCCATTTGCAGCTACATGGATGGACCTAGAGACTATGATACTAAGTAAAGTAAATCAGAAAGAGAAAGACAAATACTATATAATATCACTTATATGTGGAATCTAAATTATGAAACAAATGAACTTATCTATGAAACATAAACAGACACACAGACATAGAGAACAGACTTGTGGTTGCCAAGGGGGAGGTGGGGTGGGGGAGGGGTGGATTGGGAGTTTGGGGTTAGCAGATGCAAACTACTATATATGGAATGGATAAACAACAAGGTCCTACTGTACAGTACAGGGAACTATATTCAACACCCTGGGATAAGCCATGATGGAAAAGAATATAAAAAAAGAATGTATATATGTGTACAACTGAGTCACTTTGCTGTACAGCAGAGATTAACACAACATTGTAAATCACCTATGCTTCAATAAAAAGATAAAATTAAAAAATACAGATCTTGGGGAGGCCTTCAAGATAGCGGAGGAGTAAGACGTGGAGATCACCTTCCTCCCCACAAATACATCAGAAATACATCTACATGTGGAACAACTCCTACAGAACACCTACTGAACGCTGGCAGAAGACCTCAGACCTCCCAAAATGCAAGAAACTCCCCATGTACCTGGGTAGGGCAAAAGAAAAAAGAAAAAACAAGACAAAAGAATAGGAACGGGACCTGCACCAGTGAGAGGGAGCCGTGAAGGAGGAAAGGTTTCCACACACTAGGAAACCCCTTCGCAGGTGGAGACTGCGGGTGGCGAGGTGGGGGGAAGCTTCAGAGCCACGGAGGAGAGCGCAGCCACAGGGGTGCAGAGGGCAAAGGGGAGAGATTCCCGCACAGAGGATCGGTGCCGACCAGCACTCACCAGCCCGAGAGGCTTGTCTGCTCACCCGCCAGGGTGGGCGGGGGCTGGGAGCTGAGGCTCGGGCTTCGGAGGTCAGACCCCAGGGAGAGGACTGGGGTTGGCTGCGTGAACACAGCCTGAAGGGGGCTACTGCGCCACAGCTAGCCGGGAGGGAGTCCGGGAAAAACTCTGGACCTGCCTAAGAGGCAAGAGACCACTGTTTCAGGGTGCATGAGGAGAAGGGATTCAGAGCACTGCCTAAAAGAGCTCCAGAGATGGGCTCGAGCCGCGGCTATCAGCGTGGACCCCAGAGACAGGCATGAGACGCTACGGCTGCTGCTGCAGCCACCAAGAAGCCTGTGTGCAAGCACAGGTCACTATTCACACGTCCCCTACCCCTACCGGGAGCATGTGCAGCTCGCCACTGCCAGGGTCCCGTGATCCAGGGACAACTTCCCTGGGAGAACACACGGCGCGCCTCAGGCTGTTGCAATGTCATGCTGGCCTCTGCCGCCACAGGCTCGCCCCGCATCCGTACCCCTCCCTCCCCCAGGCCTGAGTGAGCCAGAGCCCCCTAATCAGCTACTACTTTAACCCCGTCCTGTCTGGGTGTGGAACAGACGCCCTCAGGTGACATACACGCAGAGGTGGGGCCAAATCCAAAGCTGAACCCCAGGAGCTGTGCGAACAAAGAAAAGAAAGAGAAATCTCTCCCAGCAGCCTCAGGAGGAGCGAATTAAATCTCCACAATCAACTTGATGTACCCTGCATCTGTGGAATACCTGAATAGACAACGAATCATTCCAAATTGAGGAGGTGGACTTTGGAAGCAACTATAGACTTGGGGTTTGCTTTCTGCATCTAATTTGTTTCTGGTTTTATGTTTATCTTAGTTTAGTATTTAGAGCTTATTATCATTGGTATATTTGTTTATTGATTTGGTTGCTCTCTTCTTTTTTAAAAATATATATATATTTTTTTTCTTTTTTTCTTTTTCTGAGTGTGTATGTGTATGTTTCTTTGTGTGATTCTGCCTGTATAGTTTTGCTTTTGCCGTTTGTCCTCGGGTTCTGACTGTCCTTTTTTTTTTTTAATATATATATAGTTTTCAGCAGTTGTTATCATTGGTGGATTTGTTTTTTGGTTTCGTTGCTCTCTTATTTCTTTCTCTTTTTCTCTTACTTTTTTATTTTTAATAATTTTTTCTATTTTAATAATTTTATTTATTTATTTTCTCCTTCTTTCTTTTTTTTTTTTTCCTGCCTTTTCTTCTGAACCATGCGGCTGACAGGGCCTTGGTGCTCTGGCCGGGTGTCAGGCCTGAGCCTCTGAGCTGGGAGAGCTGAGTTCAGGATACTGGTCCACCAGGAACCTCCTGGCACCACGTAATATCAAACAGCAAAAGCTCTCCCAGAGATCTCCATCTCAACGCTAACACCCAGCTCCACTCAACGACCAGCAAGCTACAGTGCTGGACACCCTATGCCAAACAACTAGCAAGACAGGAACACAACCCCACCCATTAGCAGAGAGGCTGCCTAAAATCATAATAAGTTCACAGACACCCCAAAACAAACCACAGGACGTGGCCCACCAGAAGGACAAGATCCAGCCTCATCCACCAGAACACAGGCACCAGTCCCCTCCACCAGGAAGCCTACACAACCCACTGAACCAACCTTAAACACTAGGGACAGACATCAAAAACAATGGGAACTACGACCTGCAGCCTGTGAAAAGGAGACCCCAAACACAGTAAGTTAAGAAAAATGCAAAGACAGAGAAATACACAGCAGATGAAGGAGCAAGGTAAAAACTCACAAGAATAAACAAATGAAGAGGAAATACGCAGTCTACCTGAAAAAGAATTCAGAGAAATGATAGTAAAGATGATCCAAAAACTTGGAAATAGAATGGAGAAAATACAAGAAACGTTTAACAAGGACCTAGAAGAACTAAAGAGCAAACAAACAATGATGAACAACACAATAAATGAAATTTAAAATTCTCTAGAGGAATCAATAGCAGAATAATGGAGGCAGAAGAACGGATAAGTGACCTGGAAGATAAAATAGTGGAAATAACTACCACAGAGCAGAATAAAGAAAAAAGAATGAAAAGAATTGAGGACAATCTCGGAGACATCCGGGACAATATTAAATGCACCAACATTCAAATTATAGGGGTCCAGAAGAAGAAGAGAAAAAAAAAAAGGGACTGAGAAAATATTTGAAGAGATTATAGTTGAAAACTTCCCTAATATGGGAAAGGAAATAGTTAATCAAGTCCAGGAAGCACAGAGAGTCCCATACAGGATATATCCAAGGAGAAACATGCCAAGACACATGTTAATCAAACTATCAAAAATTAAAATACAAAGAAAAAATATTAAAAAGCAGGAAGGGAAAAGCAACAATTAACATACAAGGTAATACCCATAAGGTTAACAGCTGATCTTTCAGCAGAAACTCTGCAAGCCAGAAGGGAGTGGCAGGACATATTTAAAGTGATGAAAGGGAAAAATCTACAACCAAGTTTACTCTACCCAGCAAGGATCTCATTCAGATTTGACGGAAAAACTAAAACCTTTACAGACAAGCAAAAGCTAAGAGAATTGAGCAACACCAAACCACCTCTACAACAAATGCTAAAGGAACTTCTCTAGGCAGGAAACACAAGAAAAGGAAAAGACTTATAATAACAAACCCAAAGCAATTAAGAAAATGGTAATAGGAACATACATATCGATAACTACCTTAAATGTAAATGGATTAAATGCTCCAACCAAAAGACATAGACTGGCTGAATGGATACAAAAACAAGACCCATATATATGCTGTCTACAAGACACCTACTTCAGACCTAGGGACAAATACAGACTGAAAGTGAGGGGATGGAAAAAGATATTCCATGCAAATGGAAATCAAAAGAAAGCTGTAGTAGCAACTCTCATATCACACAAAATAGACTTTAAAATAAAGACTATTACAAGAGACAAAGAAGGACACTACAGAATGATCAAGGGATCAATCCAAGAAGAAGATATAACAATTATAAATATTTATGTATTCAACACAGGAGCACCTCAATACATAAGGCAAATGCTAACAGCCATAAAAGGGGAAATTGACAGTAACACAACCATAGTAGGGGACTTTAACACCCCACTTTTACCAAGGGACAGATCATCCAAAATAAAAATAAATAAGGAAACATAAGCTTTAAATGATACATTAAACAAGAGATGGACTTAATTGATATTTATAGGACATTCCATCCAAAAGCAGCAGATTACACTTTCTTCTGAAGTGCTCATGGAACACTCTCCAGGATAGATCATATCTTGGGTCACAAATCAAGCCTTGGTAAATTTAAGAAAACTGAAATCGTATCAAGTATCTTTTCTGACCATAACGCTATGAGACTAGATATCAATTAAGGAAAAAAATCTGTAAAAAATACAAATACATGGAGGCTAAACAATACACTACTAAATAACCAAGAGATCACTGAAGAAATCAAAGAGGAAATCAAAAATACCTAGAAAGAAATGACAATGAAAACATGATGACCCAAAAACTATGGGATGCCGCAAAAGCAGTTCTAAGAGGGAAGTTTATAGCAATACAATCCTCCCTCAAGAAACAAGAAACATCTCAAATAAACAACCTAACCTTACACCTAAAGCAATTAGAGAAAGAAGAACAGAAAAACCCTAAAGTTAGCAGAAGGAAAGAAATCATAAAGATCAGATCAGAAATAAATGAAACAGAAATGAAGGAAACAATAGCAAAGATCAATAAAACTAAAAGCTGGTTCTTTGAGAAGATAAACAAAATTGATAAGCCATTAGCCAGACTCAATAAGAAAAAAAGGGAGAAGACTCAGATCAATAGAATTAGAAATGAAAAAGAAGTAACAACTGACACTGCAGAAATACAAAGGATCATGAGAGATTACTACAAGCAACTCTATGCCAATAAAATGGACAACCTGGAAGAAATGGACAAATTCTTAGAAAAGCACAACCTTCTGAGACTGAACCAGGAAGAAATAGAAAATATAAACAGACCAATCACAAGCACTGAAATTGAGACTGTGATTAAAAATTTTCCAACAAACAAAAGCCCAGGACCAGGTGGCTTCACAGGCGAATTCTATCAAACATTTAGAGAAGAGCTAACACCTATCCTTCTCAAACGCTTTCAAAATATAGCAGAGGGAGGAACACTCCCAAACTCATTCAATGAGGCTACCATCACCCTGATACCAAAACCAGACAAAGATGTCACAAAGAAAGAAAACTACAGGCCGATATCACTGATGAACGTAGACGCAAAAATCCTCAACAAACTACTAGCAAACAGAATCCAAAAGCACATTAAAAGGATCATACACCATGATCAAGTGGGGTTTATCCCAGGAATGCAAGAATTCTTCAATAAACACAAATCAATCAATGTGATACACCATATTAACAAACTGAAGGAGAAAAACCATATGATCATCTCAATAGATGCAGAAAAAGCTTTCGATAAAATTCATCACCCAGGGGCTTCCCTGGTGGTGCAGTGGTTGAGAATCTGCCTGCTAATGCAGGGGACACGGGTTCGAGCCCTGGTCTGGGAAGATCCCACATGCCGCAGAGCAGCTAGGCCCGTGAGCCACAATTACTGAGCCTGCGAGTCTGGAGCCTGTGCTCCGCAACAAGAGAGGCCGTGATAGTGAGAGGCCCGCACACCGCGATGAAGAGTGGCCCCCGCTTGCCACAACTAGAGAAAGCCCTCGCACAGAAACGAAGACCCAACACAGCCATAAGTAAATAAATAAATAAATAAATAAAATAAAAATTAAAAAAAAAATTCATCACCCATTTATGATAAAAAGCCTCCAGAAAGTAGGCATAGAGGGAACTTACCTCAACATAATAAAGGCCATATATGACAAACCCACAGCCAACATCGTTCTCAATGGTGAAAAACAGAAGCCATTTCCACTAAGATCAAGAACAAGACAAGGTTGCCCACTCTCACCACTATTATTCAACATAGTTTTGGAAGTTTTAGCCACAGCAATCAGAGAAGAAAAAGAAATAAAAGGAATCCAAATTAGAAAAGAAGAAGTAAAATGGTCACTGTTTGCAGATGACCTCATACTATACATATAGAATCCTAAAGATGCTACCAGAAAACTACTAGAGCTAATCAATGAATCTGGTAAAGTAGCAGGATACATAATTAATGCACAGATATCTCTTGCATTCCTATACACTAATGATGAAAAATCTCAAAGAGAAATTAAGGAAACACTCTCATTTACCATTGCAACAAAAAGAAAAAAATACCTAGGAATAAACCTTCGTAAGGAGACAAAAGACCTGTATGCAGAAAACTATAAGACACTGATGAAAGAAATTAAAGATGATACAAACAGATGGAGCGATATACCATGTTCTTGGATTGGAAGAATCAACATTGTGAAAATGACTATACTACCCAAAGCAATCTACAGATTCAATGCAATCCCTATCAAAGTACCAATGGCCTTTTTCACAGAACTAGAACAAAAAATTTCACAATTTGTATGGAAACACAAAAGACCCCGAATAGCCAAAGCAATCTTGAGAAAGAAAAACGGAGCTGGAGGAATCAGGCTCCCTGAGTTCAGAATATACTACAAAGCTACAGTAATCAAGACAGTATGGTACTGGCACAAAAACAGAAATATAGATCAATGGAACAGGATAGAAAGCCCAGAGCTAAACCCATGCACATATGGTCAACTTATCTTTGATAAAGGAGGCCAGAATATACAATGGAGAAAAGACAGCCTCTTTAATAAGTGGTGCTGGGAAAACTGGACAGCTACATGTAAAAGAATGAAATTAGAACACTCCCTAACGCCATGCACAAAAATAAACTCAAAATGGATTAAAGACCTAAATGTAAGACACTATAAAACTCTTAGAGGGAAACATAGGCAGAACATGCTATGACATAAATTACAGCAAGATCCTTTTTGACCCACCTCCTAGAGAAATGGAAATAAAAACAAAAATAAACAGATGGGACCTAATGAAACTTAAAAGCTTTTGAACAGCAAAAGAAACCACAAACAAGACGAAAAGAGAACCCTCAGAATGGGAGAAAATATTTGCAAACAAAACAACTGACAAAGGATTAATCTCCAAAATATACAAGCAGCTCATGCAGCTCAATATCAAAAAAACAAACAACCCAATCCAAAAATGGGCAGAAGACCTAAATAGACATTTCTTCAAAGAAGATATACAGATTGCCAACAACACATGAAGGATGCTCAACATCACTAATCATTAGAGAAATGCAAATCAAAACTACAATGAGGTATCACCTCACACCAGTCAGAATGGCCATCATCAAAAAATCTACAAACAATAAATGCTGGAGAGGGTGTGGAGAAAAGGGAACACTCTTGCACTGGTGGTGGGAATGTTAATTGATACAGCCACTATGGAGAACAATAATAAGGTTCCTCAAAAAGCTAAAAACAGAACTACTATATGACCCAGCAATCCCACTACTGGGCATATACCCTGAGAAAACCATAATTCAAAAAGAGTCATGTACCATAATGCTCATTGCAGCTCTATTTACCATAGCCAGGACATGGAAGCAACCTAAGTGTCCATCAACAGAAGAATGGATAAAGAAGATGTGGCACATATGTACATTGGAATATTAGTCATAAAAATAAACGAAATTGAGTTATTTGTAGTGAAGTGGATGGACCTAGAGTCTGTCTTACAGAGTGAAGTAAGTCAGAAAGAAAAAATCAAATACCGTATGCTAACACATATATATGGAATCTAAAAATAATAAAATAAAATAAATGGTTCTGAAGAACCTAGGGGCAGGACAGGAATAAAGACGCAGATGTAGAGAATGGACTTGAGAACACGGGGAGGGGGAACAGTAAGATGGGACGAAATGAGAGAGTGGCATGGACATATATACACTACCAAATGTAAAATAGATAGCCAGTGGGAAGCAGCCGCATAGCAGAGGGAGATCATCTCTGTGCTTTGTGACCACCTAGAGGGGTGGGATGGGGGGGTGGGAGGGAGACACAAGAGGGAGGGGATATGGGGATATATGTATATGTATAGCTGATTCACTTTGTTATAAAGCAGAAACTAACACACCATTGTAAAGCAATTATACTCCAATAAAGATGTTAAAAAAAAAATACAGATCTTTTATAACAGATTCAGTTGCAAAACACAAGTTTCTGGGGGTCTGCAACAGTGCAGCCACCAAACCAAGGAAAGACACAGTTGCTCTGATTATTCCATATTCCTTCCAGGTAAGTATTTCAATGGCCATCAACAGCAGGACTGACCACTCCTTTTTTATTTTTAAATTATCAACACAAGAGGGCTGGTAATCACATATTATGACCACTGCTTAGGCCACAAGGCTGAGTTGAAAATGCACTTACAGAACATCAAGGCCTTCTGTGTGCAACGCCTGCTACCAGGATGTGATATTATTAAAGTTTGAAAATGTATGAGGGTATAAATGTCTTCTGTCTCAAGTTTTCAAGAAATGCTTATATTTTCACTATAAATCTACTGTCACATGGCATTATGTTCCAATTTTAGTTTTACTTAATAAGCTGTATGGGGGTGGAGAGCCTCTTTGCTATTTGTCTTCATTCTCTGCAGAGATGGAATCTCAAGAAATGCCTCAAAGGAGTTCAAAAGGAACCATGATTTAACTGGAGTGGAAAGGAAAGGGATACATTTTAATCCCTAAGATAAATTTCTTCAGGGAACTAAGAGCAGTTTTTGTTTTTTGTTTTTGCATTTTGTCGTGTTTTCTTCCTAACTGTACAAATGCATCCCTTTCCCCACAACCCATCAGGGATGATGGGGCTGGAATGAATCTCATGAGTCATTTCAGTCCAAGCTGCTTTATCAGCAGAGCAGTTTTCATTATTCTTCAGCACAGGGTCTTCCTAAGTTGGGCCTGTCCAGGTCTGCGATTCTACTATGGGATGAAGTCGTACAAAGCCTCTTCATTTGTGGCCTTTTATCAAAACTGTTGAGCTAAAGGGTCCATATACAGACACTGGGCATCTGGTTGGCAGGAGACACACTTTGCCCACTAAAACTCCAAAATACAATGATCTGTTTGGGGAGTGAAAGGGTGACAACTCCCTTCTTGCCTCCTTCTGCAGCTATTATATGTTTTAAAATATCAAAAACAAATGCTGTTTCAAAGTGTTGCAACAGGTCAGCATTTTTCGACCTCAGCACCACTGAGCTTTGGGGCCAGATCATTTTGTGTTGTTGGGGCCTGCCCTGTGCATTGCTGGATGTTTAGCAGCATCTCTGAACTCTACCCAATAGATGTCAGTAGCAGCTGCTCAGTTGCAACAACCAAAAATGGCTCCAGACACGGCCAAATGTTCTCCGGGAGGAAAAATCACCCTGGTTGAGAGGCACCTCGCGTCCAGAAGCACACCACACACTCGGTCATTCCCTCTGCCAAATATGATTCTGGGATGGCAAAGGCAGAAAACCATGGAGCCCTAAGAAGTCTCCAAGTCCAAGTGGACTGAGCCGTCCATGACCATGTGAACTGTCTCTCTACCAGCAGGCTGGAGTAGCTAGTTTGTTGTGTTCAGTAGTCCTTACAAAGCTAGATAGGAGCTTCTTGGTTGTTTTTTTGTTTTGTTTTGTTTTTTGACTCATTAGATCACCCTGCTCAAAGTGATATACACACAGATAATTAAACTTAACCCCTAAGGACTAGTTAACTGTTTAGCAGTGTATACATTTCATAAAACCATTTCCATACATCTAGTTTTAAATTCATTAAAAAAATTAATAGCTACCCAGTGCTCTCCATCGCGCAGCAGGTTGCTATGGGATGCTTGCTAAATTACCCCTTTCTATCACTTCTCCAGCGATCTCAGAGACAGTTAAACTTTGCTGTGCTGGAAATGTTGCCTACCAATTTACAGCAAAGCTCATATTTACTATATTTAGTGGGAATCATTGACTGAACTTCAGAAAATATGTGTCTCTGTTTGGTGTACTTCTGGAACATTCCATCAGCTTTAAAGCACAGCACATGCACTTTTGTCACTCTTGGAAAAATGAGGGAGAAGCATTTAATAGGCAATATTAGTGTTGAATATGCATTAGAAATATATTTTTTACTCATATATTTTTCATCTTAAAGTCCCCTAAACGTGCTTAAATGTCTTGTATTTTTTTTCCTCTTGGCATGTTTTCATGAGGAGAAAAATGCCTTTCTGCTATGACTACCTACGACCCATTCATTATCTCTTTATTTCTGAATACCAGTATCACAAGACAAATCAGACAGTAAATCTCTTTTCTATAAACTTATTGTGACCTTTATATGCATGTTAAGATTTTTGCTAACTTAAAAAATATTTTCTATTAAATATAATCTTCATACACTGCTTCAATCATATTTCACCATATTTACAGCGTTCACCTCAGGTTTGAAAGGAGTCAGGGTGAACTAATTCATTGTTTACACTCAGGATCCTAGGTGGCCCAATCCCATAAAGGTAGTACAAAGCACTGTATCTTTCGTTCTTAGTACTTATCTTAATCTTAATAACTAGTCAGACAAGTGACTCCAGAGTCTGGGGCTTATCAGCTGGAATTCGTCACATGAACCCAACAGAAGACAAAAAATGCATTATATAACCATGCTATACAAATCGTTATCTTTTGATATTTAAAGTTATTCGTTCAAAAGCCTATAGGAGATTTTCATTTATTTATTTATTTATCCTTTGCCGAACCCAAATTCCACTTGTTCATATTAAATTGGATAGCACATGAACAGAAATGCTCTTGTTGGGTGTTATCTGTGAACAGTGTTTACTCCCAAGAGATCAAAAGGATTCTTCCTGCTTCATTTCAGAATTGGCTATCAGGAACAATCTGCTTGAAAACCTAGCTTTGATACCGATTATTTGGGAAACAGATTAAAAAGAAAATAAAAAGGCCCATGTTCCTTAAACGTTCAGAAATGTCAACTGCTTTAGTTGAACTTTCAGTGTCTTCCCCATTAGAAGGCTGTCTGGATTCCTTCAATACAGGCTTACACAAACAAGGGCAATATTAAGCCAGCCACACTACAGTTTTCCCAGATCATGTCCTGAGTTAAAAATAGGACGTGACTCTTAACTGTACACATTGAAGGTATCTTCTTCAAGAGCAGCAAGAAGCTTATTTAGTTTCTTTTGGGGCAGATGATTTATTATGAATCTTTCTAATTATACCTGCAAAATTTTCATTCTAAATAAATGGGGTCTCTGAGAGGTGTAATGAATTTTATTTTGCCTCTTTCCAGAAGACGTACTTATCAGTTTTACAGAACATTTTATTATGTCTATAATGAGTTAAATATATTTACTCAGATTTCAAACAGAAATATATACACGGTTTAAAAATGTAGATGGCCAAATAATCAGCATCTTTCAAATGAATTATTTTCTTTAAAATCACTCTTTTTGCCTTTTTTTCCAACTAAAATGAATTGTGAAGATACTTATTAAATGGCAGCTGGGTTTTAGCTTTTTACCTATGTTGTCAACCCCAATATACTTTCCAATAAATGCTACCTTATTACCTTTCCTCTTTTTTCAGGAGAAACATTAACTCATTAGTTATTTTAAGAATTCTTAATGTTAAGACCATATTACTTTTGGTGGGATTGGGATCAAGTTCATTAACATTTGCATCCTTAAAAGAGATGTCGTTGCTACTCAATTCACCATAGGTAGTTTCAAAATAAAGACCTCATCTAGAAATTGCATTATGTCTGGAAATAGGCTGACAATGAGATCTGGTGACCAGACATATGTATGTGAATCTTTGGTTTGATAATTATGTAATTTACTGGGTTTCAATCTCCTTTCTATCAATAATTGAAGGCGCATTTTTAAGACATTTCAATACATGCAAAATGAAAGGTAGCAGAGTTTAATATGAAAAGAGTATATTATATATCATTTTCCCTAGGGATTAAACTCTTCCTATAATATGTAATAAACAGCCTGCTGTTTTCCAAAATGGGAATGAGAAAGATTGATGGTACTGATTATAGGTTTTCTACTTCTCACTGATTCTATTGATGAAGGAAGAAAGGGTCAGAATCTAAAAAAGAGTGGATATATGTATATGTACAATATAAGTGATTCACTTTGCTGTACACCTGAAACTAACACAACATTGTAAATCAACTATACTTCAATAAAAATTTTAAAAATAAATAAATAAAAATACAATAAAATAGATAACCAACAAGGACCTACTATATAGCACAGGGAACTCTGCTCAATATTCTGTAATAACCTAAATGGGAAAAGAATTTGAAAAAGAACAGATACACGTATATGTATAACTGGATCACTTTGCTGTACACCTGAAACTAACACAACATTGTTAATCAACTATGCTCCAATATAAAATAAATTTTTTAAAAAAAAAGTGATAGGAGTGAGCACTATTTGTACATTAAAAAAAAAAAGATCGGGCTTCCCTGGTGGCGCAGTGGTTGAGAATCTGCCTGCTAATGCAGGGGACACGGGTTCGAACCCTGGTCTGGGAAGATCCCACATGCCGCGGAGCAACTAGGCCCGTGAGCCACAACTCCTGAGACTGCGTGTCTGGAGCCTGTGCTCCGCAACAAGAGAGGCCGCAATAGTGAGAGGCCCACGCATCGCGATGAAGAGTGGCCCCCGCTTGCCGCAACTAGAGAAAGCCCTCGCACAGAAACGAAGACCCAACACAGCCAAAAATAAAAATAATAAAATAAAATAATAAATAAATTTAAAAAAAAAAAGATCATTTTAAAAAGGGTCAAAAAGATCTATGGAAATATCACTTTGTAAATATCTTAGTGCTTAGATATCAGTGCATTTTATCAAGACTAAAACCTGAAATGCCGATGGATGTTTTATCTTGTCTTGAAAAGTGGCCTTCTAGAAATTTGTATATGAACATAAAAAAGGTAGTGGAGTGGTAACGTGCCTGTGGTTAGGTGTGTAGTTTACTGAACTAATATGATGTGTGTAAAATTCTCTCCACCAATGTGATCGTTTGCTTTTACCTAATGCATTTTATACTTGATCAAATATTGTGATATAATCTTACTTTTCTAGACTCTTCTTGGAAGTCCTGGGATGACAAGCAAGAAAGGTTAAGACCCACGCCTAACAAGAAAGATAATTTCCTTGTAAAGAATGAATAAATGCACTTTCCAGAGAGCCCACTCATTGCCAAAAGCTGCCCGCTCTGAGTCAGTGTGACCCCTTAAGCCAACAAGATGCATTTCCTGCTCTTCTGATTTGGCATCAAAATGAGTTCTGAAATACAGCAATTTATCAGAGAACTACTGCTGTCTGCCAAATTGCACAAGTACGCATCTCCCACTGCCCATACGAAGGGTCCTTTTATCTTTTGCTGAATATAATAGAAACAAATAAGACAAATATTAGGAAGCCAGCATTTAAAGAGGGTGAAAAGTTGGGCCACACTGATTTTAACTTTGCATAATAAAGAAGTATTAAGAATCACTAAATGGCTCAGCTAAAACCTTGACAAAAGGACTTCAGAATGGTCAGTAAGAAAGAGAAGCAATCAAGAAAGAACTAGATGAACGTATTACTGCTGAGAAATTTACCAGATAAATCAATAAAGATTCAAAGCGAAGAGAAAAAAATAAGTGTCTCAAAAGGGGTGCTTTATACTTGGTCTACTTGAGACTTAAGCAACGTTCCTTTTAAATATTTTTTAGTCTGAGTCCTTCACCCTGGAAATTCACTGGTCACCAGCTTTAAAGAGGTTGGTGGTAAACGCTGGCTTCTTCATAGATACTACGGATATATGCTGGCTTCTTGGCACTCTTTCTTACAAGGATGTTAATAAAGAACCAATATTAGCTGATCAAGATAACGAGCACAACAATGGTAAGCAGGACATTGTAGAGGAAATTCCTTGGAGTAGAAACCATGGCAAGCAGATTAGCAATCAAAGACAAAATAAGATCAGAGTTCTGATAGAATTGTGAAAATAGCTCATTTATCTCCTAAGCATTTTACTGCTTATTACACATATTTTGGCAATTTAACACATCTTGTGGTTTATTTCTACAATGAGGTGGTTAACTCCCGGAAGTCAAGAAAATATTTTTTGCTACCTTGTTTAATATCATTCAAAATTGAACACAGGTGCACTTATATGTTATAATTACACTGAATTTGGGGTTTATGGGATTCTCGAAAAAATCACAGAGTTGTCGAGAAGAAAAATTTAGTTGAATAATCTGATGTTTTTCAAATTAAGAAATTGAGGCCGTAAATGGCTGAGAATCAAATCCAAGGTCAGGAAGTTTAGCTCCAAAGGTGGAACTCATTCGCCTTTGTCTTCTGATTTCCCATCAGAATTCTTTCCAGATCAAGATTTATTTTGTCCACTTTATGGGAACACGGTTAAGTCCTTCTAACAATGGCCCTACTCGCTATTTTAGGAGATGGTATTGAACTAGACACAACCCACCCATTCCACATATTTTCTCTAAGTGGGATTTTATTTTATTTTTTAATTTTAAAAAATTTATTTATTTATTTATTTTTGGCTGCGTTGGGTGTTCACTGCTGTGCGCCAGGCTTTCTCTAGTTGCGGTGAGCGGGGGCTACTCTTCATTGAGATGTGCGGGCTTCTCATTGTGGTGGCTTCTCATGTTGCAGAACACAGGCTCTAGGCGCGCGGGCTCAGTAGTTATGGCTCACGGGCTCTAGAGCGCAGGCTCAGTAGTTGTGGCGCGCGGGCTTAGTTGCTCCGTGGCATGTGGGATCTTCCTGGACCAGGGCTCGAACCCGTGTCCCCTGAATTGGCAGGCAGACTCCTAACCACTGTGCCACCAGGGAAGCCCTCTAAGTGGCATTTTATAGGAGTGCCTTTAGCCTTGACTATCTAAACCCATTAGAACTCCTGCCCTTTACAACCAGTTTCCAACCTTGGTAGCACTCTACGTCTTCACCAAGGACACAACCATACATGGGAAACACTTAACCCTGACAGGTATATATTATGCTAAAGTAATGAGTCAAGTTAATGGTGAAAAATAGCCCAACTTCTTTTGTGGAGCAGTGTCTACAGATCAACTGTCTGACTGGTTTCAAAGAGAAATGAGAAGTCCTCCAAATCCAGGCTTAATTTCAGAGCAGACTCTACGTCTTTATCAACAGCCTCGTCACATGCTGCCAGTGGGCTTCTAAACACCCAGCGTGGATCATGTCACACCCATCCTCAAATATGTTCAATAGTACGTGTTCCTACGTGATAAATAATAAAGTCCAAACTCCCTTTTTTTTTAAACATCTTTATTGGAGTATAATTGCTTTACAATGGTGTGTTAGTTTCTGTTTTATAACAAAGTGAATCAGCTATACATATACATATATCCCCATATCTCCTCCCTCTTGCGTCTCCCTCCCACCCTCCCTATGCCACCCCTCTAGGTGGTCACAAAGCACAGAGCTGATCTCCCTGTGCTATGTGGCTGCTTCCCACCAGCTATCTATTTTACATTTGGTAGTGTATATATGTCAGTGCAACTCTCTTACTTCGTCCCAGCTTACCCTTCCCCCTCCCCGTGTCCTCAAGTCCATTCGCTACGTCTGCCTCTTTATTCCTGTCCTGCCCCAGGTTCATCAAAACCATTTTTTTTTTTTAGATTTTTTTTAGATTTTTTTTTAGAGTATGTGTTAGCATACGGTATTTGTTTTTCTCTTTCTGACTTAATAAAGTCCAAACTCTTGTACCATATATAAGAGCTCTCTCATTCTGTCCTCAGTTTAGTGTTCTATTTAGCAATCCCACTCAGTTTGTACACACACCTGACTGGAACCCGTCCATTTTTCTCTTTCTCACACCTCATTGTCTTTATCCACACAGTCCCAGAACTCTAAACCCCCCAACACACATCACCCTCTCCCGCACACGCACTCCTCTCCCCCTCACCTCCTCACCCACACACCCAGTACATTTTACTTCCCTTTCAAAGACCAGCAAAGCTGGCTGGTCCTCCCGGGCGCTGTTCCCTAGCCCCTGAGTCCCAGTGAAACATTTGATCCCATAAATGTCCACGGTGTGTTGCACTGATCTCTAGTTCTAGTTTTCGTGTTTTTATTTCCTCTTTCCTACTTTTCAACCACTTCATGATAATTTCTTGGTGAAATCATTCAACGGATTCAGCTGCTTATCTTCATTGGATACATATTTTTTTTACCATCAATGGTTTTTGTAATTCTGTTTATACCTTCTAGGACATGTATGCTTTCTATTAAATCTGAAACACTGTGATAATCCTTGCTATAGAGGATGAGCCCAGACACAACTCCATCAATTACTTTGTGAAGAAGGTGGGGCTTCGACTAAGCTGGCTACTTCTGCGGCTGCCACAAAAACCTTCTGTCTTCCTTATTAGCCTGTAATCTCCTTAAAGATCAGAGGGTGTCTTCTCCATCTCTGCACATGTTAGAGCATCTAACAAATACCTTAGAGGTACCCAAATGTATACACAAATCCGAGCATAAGTGGTGCTCAGTAGATGGTGTTGAAATGCAATTCAATCAACTGCCCAGTGTAACAAGAGTACTCACTCTTCCCTCTCCCATGTCTCAGGGTAGAAGAAAGAAAAAGGGGTGCACATAGTGGAAATGGTAATGTCTACATAAAGTTGGGGTTTGCTACTTATGGCTGCCTGATAGTCTCAGCCAATGGATACCAGTGATGGCAATTCACATTGTCCAATGCGCTAGAAATATCTTGCCCTCTGACAATAACTGCGGACCAACAGACAGGTCCTGGCTGGGGAGTCTGTCAAGTTCTCTCTCTCTCAGTCAATGTCAGGCTCCATTTGGGGACAACTTGTCCTCCATGTATTTTCATCCTGAAGGAAAAAGGTAACCTATTTTTTTTTTTTTCATAATCTCTTGGGACCTATGGGCAACTGGTATGATACTTGGATTCAACATTCTGAAACAAAAACAACACTCCTGTTAAAGTTGGCTTAAACAATCACAGGGCTTAGGGACAAAGCGAGGTTCCTGGCAACAGCACCTACGAAGCAACAAACAGTAGCCCCGTCTTCAGGCTAAAGTTGCCTCGGATGTTATTACAGTTGATTTGAATGCTTATTTGGTGCCAGAGACTGGGGTACGTGCTTTTGGTGAATTCTCTCATTTAATTCTTAGAAAAATCTCTGTGGGTATTATTATTTCTCCATGGGATAGATGAGAAAATTCAAACTCTGAACAATTTAAAAAGATGGTATATAATAACCTAAATGGGAAAAGAATTTGAAACAGAAGAGATATATGTATATGTATAACTGAATCACTCTGCTGTACACCTGAAACTAACACAACATTGTTAATCAACTATACTCCAATAGAAAATAAAATTTTTTTAAGAAGACGGTATGAAATCAAAAGGGAAGTGAGGCCTTGTGGGCAGCTAAAGTGGAAAATAAGATGCTTTTTTAACTCAGGGTGGAGACCACAATGCAAGGTGGCAACAAGTCTGAAGACGGGACCCATGGAAGGAAGGGCTCTCTCTGCTACACAGCTGTACTCAAGCCACCTTATCAGCCACCCCTGCCACTGGCTCATCTGCTCACAAATAAGCCAACACCTGTGAACCAACCAGGTAAGCCCAGGTGCAAAGATGAGTCCACCGATTCACCTGCAGAACGTGCCTCAAAACAGTTGTCAATTTTCAAATCCAGTTAATCAAGAATCCCCCCTTCCCCGTCCCTCCCCCCCGCCCCCTATCCAGGATGTGCCGGATGTATGCCTCCCCTGCTCTGCTTTCCACTCTCATTTCTTTCTCTCGTGTTTACGGACTTTCTCTCAATCCAAGTGAAGGCAGCAGTGCTGAATAATGATGAGATGCTTCCCTCAACCCTGCCCAGTGATAGCCTGATAGTTTCAGCCAGCTTGGAATTCTTCAAATATTTTCTTTTAATTATTATCAAAAGAGATGCCCTAATACCTGGGGCATTGTGTGGACACCTAGGAATACCAAAGAAAGCCAAGGATTGTGATTTTCTATTTTTTTTTTTTTTTCCTTTCTCCTGTCTCCCCTGGGATGATCACTCAGTTGCTTTGTTTTTCATAAAACACTTTCGGTGAAAAGAAAATATAGAGTTGAGTTGATACACAGTAGGTTGAGTAAAAGGAGAAATGGGTGAATGGATCCAAACTGATGTAAAGCGAAATTTTCTGGGAAGCTTGTTCTTTATTTTCCCTTATAGATATGACCAGTTGCTTAATCAGTCTCTCTGTCTCTGTCTTTATCTTCATCCATCTCTCTTTCTCCCTCTCTCTCTCTCTCTCTCTCACACACACACACACACACACACACTTTGGAAACAACACAAGCCATTTGAGAGTGAAGAAATGGATCTTGATCTTGACCTGAAACTGAATTTGAACCAAGTCCATATCTAACACCAAAAGAGTTTCTGCTACATAGGGTCTGGGTTCAAGCAACCTACAAAATAGCAGCTTATTTAAAACCCAAATTCAGTCCTTATTAAAGTGGTGATATTTGAAGCACACACAAGTAAGACTAATTTAACCTTTGGAAAGTTATCTCTGGAGGGAAGGGTCAAAATCCCTTTATAAGATTTTTAAGCACTGCAATTATTGATGAGGTGTATATTGCTTCAGTTTTCTCTGATCAGGAAGAGAAAAAAAAAAAAGAGAGAGAAAAACCCACAATTGACATCAGCAGCTGTCAGGCTGTTTTCCAACTGCAAAGAGGTAGTTTACAGTGAGCTTGTGCCAGTCTCTTAAGACGAGGTTAAGAAGCCTTTTTAAAATGCCTTAAAAAGCCAACTCATACATTAATCAAGTTGAACCCTCATCCATACTTACTGCAATACATCAATTACTATGTCTTTTTATTTTAAAATAAATTCCGGTTGACAGCAGACACCTTATTAAGGCCCACTAAAATGATACAATAAGTAGAAGGCTATTAATATTGCTCTCTTTTCTCTCCCTGCTATTGTCTGGCTGCACTGGTCTGCAAACAAATTCAGGCTGCATTACAATTAATGCCGGTGGAACTCCTTCTAACGACTTCCAGCTTGCTAATTTTTTACGCTAATAGTAAAAAAAAAAAAGGCATTGCTACGCAAGAACGACCCCCTTTTATCATGCAAGCATAGCACACCAGAGAGTGTCTGCTATTGTTCACATGAAAGACAATTAAACCCCGGAACATCAAACCTAAAAATGACAATCTGCTAACCAGCACTGGGCATTGCTCAATGCTTTCCTCTCTTTTCTGAACTGCTAGAAAACAATTCCCTGAAGACCTTTCTTTCCTGTTCTCCCTTAACCACCCTTTGGGGGAAAAAAAAAAGAGTTAAAAAATACCCTTTGCTGATTTATGCATCTCTGCTTAGAATTTATTAACTGTCTAGGGACAATTTCACTACTGCCCTCTTATTGCCTGCAGGTTGAAATTCCGGACACATAAAAAGAAATGCACCAATATCACCCACATAGTATCCCATTAAAAAACAAACATTAAAGGTTCTTCAAAAATGCATGCACTCTAAAAGTCTGGAAGGAGAGAGAGAAATCTAATTCCTCAACTCTGTGTATCTCGTCATCTCTGGGGATTATGCTAGAATCACATGGGTATTTGGAAAACTCTGGCCCAGACGCCAAGTTTCCACAAAGCCAGAGTCGAAACCAACTCCCTTCCATTTTAGCAACATAAGGACTCCTTCACCAAAATGCATGCCCATTTACTGGAAAAATACCCATGATTCAGGTTTTAGTTATAATATACAGAACATAAATACAACCACTTAAAAGTTCACTAACTTTCCCAAAGCGTTTTTCAAATATTGGTTGACATTTCGTCCACAGTATAAAGAGGACAGGATACAAGTCCAATCTGAAGTGACAGCCTTGGCTCAGTCACCTGCTAATCTTGAGGTTTTGACCAAATCTTCTAAGCTCTCTTAGTCTCAGTTTCTCCCTTTGTAAAATAAGCAGGAAAAATAGCTCTTTCTTCAAGCATGATTGTAAAGATGAAATGGGAAGATGGCTGTGAAAGCTCTCTGAAAATGAAACCTCTATACATTGTAATGAAAAATAAATAATTAAACGGAGTTGCTGTACGTCCTCACCAAAGTTGCACTAAAAGCTTTATTATCCGATTAGTTGTGAGTGATTCTCAAACACTGAGCATGACCGCATCTTATATTTAATCCACAAGTTTTCAGTAAAGGGGCCAGGCAATACGCTAGGTTCTTCACATCTTGTATTTTATTTCATTTTCATAAGAACTCTCCATGGTAGCGATGATCATTCCCTACTTACAAATGAGGAAACTGAGGCCCAGATAAAGTTAATGATTTGCCTAAGTGACAGAGCTGAGATCTGAATCTCAGCACAAGCCATGACTCAATCCTAAGACACCTCCCATGGGGAGCTTCTTCTGTGGGACAGCAGGTCTGTGAAGCAAGGGTAAGAGATGAAACCTGTGCTGTTATATCAGCTCTGACAGTTATTGGCTCTGGAACTTTGGGACAGCCATTCAGCTTTCAGTTTTTGCATCCGAAAAATACAGATTTTTCATTTCTCTCTGGGGGTTGTTGTGAGGATCAAATAAGCTAGTACAATGTTCAGAAAAATAGGGGGTTAGTATCAAGTACTTAATAAATGAGAACAAATATTACCCTTATCCTCCAGTACTGTGTAAAAAGCTTTAATATATAAAATGAGAATAAAATAGGATCAGTAACTTCTACATTTAGCCAAGGTGGAGAAACAGGGACTATATTGACTCTACCACTCAGAATAAACAATTTGAAAGACACTGAAATGAGGTAAGAAGAGACAGTGATCTCTGACAGATGAGAAACATGAGATAAGACCTATGTTCATCTTAGCTTACTGCCCTGAGAGAGTGCAGGCTGTATGCAAAAAGGTGAAGTCCAGTAGACACCTTCAGTTAAGAAGACAAAGTTGAGAGTCTAGAGAGATCAAAGCAGCTGGAGTTTGTAGGATGGAGCACTGGAGAAGACAGTGCTACACAGAGAACTCTGCAGACCTGCAGATGGTCCTCTTCAAATATTCAGCTGAAATACCAATCAGCACACGTATGTAAACAAAGTACCAAAGGCTGGGAAAGAGCCATTCAAAAAGATTAACGGTAACAGTGCCCAGTGCTCACACAAGGTCAGGAATTTTACCTGTTCCCATCAGCCAGACTGGAAAAACCTCATGATTCATGGGACATTATAAGATATACAGAAAGGTTTTGACTCAATAGTGGGGAATAATTAGCTCTAGACTGACCACTGTTCCAAGCAAACAAATCTTAAAAGTAAGATCCTAAAGAATCAAACTTTTTCCAAGTAACTGAATTGCATCTCAGACAAAGTTCAAGAATATTAATTGAAGTAAAAATACATAGCACACAACAAGGTAAATTCTCACTGTCTGGTATCCAATCAAAAGTTATCAGATATTTAAAAAAAGCAGGAACATAAAAATCCAAATGAGGAGAAAATAATCAATTAATCGAGACAGACACAAAACTGACCCAGATGTTACAATTAACAGACAAAGCCATTAAAACAGTTATAATAACTATAGTTTATATGTTCAAAAGTTGAGGCAAGGAAGATTTATAAGACTACAGATCAATGAATCTCCACAAACCCCAACATAAGAAATATAAAAATCTAACCAAGATATGTCATAATCAAGTTTCTCAAAATCATTGATAAAGAGAAAATCTTAAAAGCAGTCAGAGACAAAACACACTAGTGCAGAGACATAAAGGTAAGTATGACAGCAGGTTTCTCACTGGAAACACTGCAAGTAAGAGAACAGTGGATCAATATATTTAAAGTACTGAAATAAAAATATCTTTCAAAAACAAAGCCAAAAAAATACTTTTACAGACATACAAAGGCTGAAATAACTTATCACTAGCAGACTGGCACTACAAAAATATTAAAAGAAATCCTTCAGACAGAAAGAATATGATATCAGATGGAAATCTGGATTTACACAAAGGAATGAAGAGCATCAGAAATGGTAACTATATAGGTAAATATTTTTTTCTTATTATTTGCATCTATTTAAAGGATAATTTACTGTTTAAACACAAAATAATAATAACAATGTAGTGTGGGGCTTATAATATTTATAAAAGTAAAATATGTGACAATAGCACAAAGGTCAAGAGGAGAAAAATGAAAGTATACTACTGTCAGTCTCAAACTATAAATAAAATGGTATAATATTACTTGAGCATAGCCCATGATAAGTAAAAGATGTATACGATAAGTCCTAAAGCAATCACTACAACAAATAGGAATAGCTAATAAGCTAACAGAGGTAATAAAGTAGAAACATAAAAATATTCAATTAATCCACAAGATGGCAAAAAAGAAGAAAGGAAACAAAGAAAAGATGGAATAAATAGGAAAGAAATAGCAAGATGCTAGATTTAAACCTAACCATATCAATAGCCACATTAAATATAAGTGGTCTAAATATCCCAATTATAAGGTAGAGATTGTCAGATTGGATTAAAAAAACCAAAATCCAATTATATGTTGCCCACAAGAAACATATATAGGAGAAAACGTTTGTGACTTAGTCAAAATGTTTTCTTTTAGTTACAAAACCCAAATCACAGTCCATAAAAGATAAAACTGATAAATTCTACTTCATAAAAATTAAAAATGTATGCTCTTTGAAAGACACTGTTAAGCGAATGAAAAGACAAGCCAACTCTGGCAGAATATATTGCAAGTCGTAAAATCTAATAAAGGGCTTGTATTTATAATTTATAATATATAAAGAACTGCCAAAACTCAATAATAAGAAAAAAACCTAATATAAAAGTGGGCAGAGATTTGAGTAGACGTTTCAACAACGAAGATATACAAATGACAAATGAGCACATGAAAAGATGCTCACCGTCATTAGTCATTAGATAAATGCAAATTAAAACCACAATAATATACTAATACACACTTATTAGAATGAATACAATTAAAAAGCCTGAATATATTGAGGATTTAGAACAAATGAACTCTCATGCACTGTCATTAAGAATGCAAAATGGTACAACTACTATGGAAAACAGTTTGGCAGTTTCTTTTAAATCTAAACATACACCTGACATATGATCCATTCCTAGACTTATACCAAAGATAAATGAAAGCCTATGTTCATACAAAGATCTGTACACAAATGTTCATAACAGCTTATTTGTCAACATTCCAAACTGGAAACAACACAAAAGTCCATCAACAGATTACTGGATAAACAGAATGTGGTATATCCATACAATCATATAGTTCTCAGTAATAAAATGGAACTATTATTGCAACAACATGGATAAATCTTAAAATAATGATGCTGAGTGAAAGAAACTAGACCAAAAAGAGTACATACTCTATGATTCCATTTATTTAACTCTCTGGAAAATGTGAACTTATCTCTAGAGACAGCTGATAAATGGTTGCCCTGGGATGGGGAGAGGAAGTCTATAAAGGGCCAGAGGGAAGGACTGCAAAGAGGCACAAGACAACTTTTAGGGCGATTTACCTGTTCATTATCTTGATAATAGTGTTGGTTTCATAGATATGTATGGATGTCAAAACTGATAAATTGTACACTTTCAAAATGCAGTTTATTATATGTCAGTTATATCTCAATAGAGCTATTGAAAACAAAGATAGGATCATTGTCCGCAAGGAATTAAAAATCTTCTTATTGAAATAAACCATATACACAAAATTAATGTAATGAATGAGAAGATAGTGCTTCCCACAGAAAGCATGACTAGTACACAACAGTGGTTCTCAAACTTTCACAGGTATCAGAATCAACTGGAGGGAGTGTTAAAACATGGGCTTGCTGGGTCCAATTTCCAGAATTTCTGATTCAGTATGTCTGGGATGGGACTTAATTTATATTTTAAACTAGTTCTCAGGCCTTTCAGGAATAGCTCATACAAGTTGCATTGGCTTAGAGAAACCACCACCCTTTCAGAAAACAATTAAATCTCAAACTCATGAGTAAATTAAGAATCAGGCAAGGGTGTTCCCTAGTAGTCAAACCCCTAATTCCCAGTTTCTGCTGTATTTCAGCTACTCTTCTCTTACATCCTTTTGAGAAATAGTTACTATGGTAGGTCAAAAATGATAAAAATAGTCATCCCTCAGTATCCATGGGGGATTGGTTCCAGGGCCCCCTGCAGATACCAAACTCTGAAGATGCTCAAGTCTCTTACATATTTACTACCTCTTTCTCAATCATGGGCTTTGGTGCTTGCTATTCCTTTTGAGTGTAACACCTTTTATCCCCTGTGCTTGCTTTCATCTGGCTAATTCTAATTCGTCCTTTAGGTCTGAGCTTAGACATCAGCTCTTTGAAGAACTTTCTCTGGCATGCTCCCACACCCACCCTGCTGCTAAGGCAACCCTCCTGCTCCCCTGGTCTTTACTGCATGCCTCCACCTAAGGTTTACCCTTGAGTGTATCTTCTAAATCAGTTTACCATGCTCATCCCATTTCTTTCTACTTCTCAAAGAAATAATTTATTTCTCTTTAGTTGACTACAGCAGCATTTGGGACATTCCAGCATTCCTGATTCTCTCTGAGTTACAGAGAGAGAGAAGGGAGAAAGAAGGAGAGAAAGAGGGGTAACAAAAATCTATAATCATAAAATGGGAGAAGAAGGACATGGGATAAAATTATAACTATACAACGTCACATGCATACATGCATACAAACTATTTGGGGGATGCTGATGACTACTCTAAGGGTAGTAATTTCAAGTGGCATCAATCTTTAACCCAGATTGGATCGTGGGACAAATCAAGTTTCCCAATTCCTACTCATGCATTTGACATATTTATGGCTTTTATAGCTTTTGATCACAATTTCTAGGAGGCAGCTGGTCCCTAAATCAGCAAGTCAGTAAAAAGCAACCAAAGCCCAGTCCTGTTAACAGAACTACCAATGAGGAGATCAGTGCTGTTTTGGAACACATTTAAAACATTTATGAGAGCCACTGAAAAATGTCTGCTCATGAATTTGGGTTACGTTTACGGATCCTGATTGTACTTAACCATGATTCTAGACTTCAGCTACAACAGCCCAAAATAAGGATTCAAGCAAAAGAATAAAAATGATCCAGGAAAAAAAATCTTTCCTGAAAATTTTTATTTCAACCAGAGGGAAGGAAGTTCCAAGGGCAAAAAGTAAAGTAGAGGACACCTAGGCATTTTTCTCTGGAAGACAGTGGTCGTTTCACACTTTCAGGGTTTGGTAGTCAGCATGGAATAACTGGTCTGACTTCAGCAGGGAGCAGCTATCCACTTACGGAGATGCTGCCTAGAGGTCCAGCCTTGGAAGAACACCCCGAGTTCTCTGAAAAGGTAGGCCAGCATTCAGAAAGTAGGATGGCACTAAATAACTCCAGCCCAACAAAGAAGCTAACTTGGGAAACGGTCTCCTGGCTTCCAGATTCTACCACCACTGCAAAGACCAACAGTTGGGGGCCACACCCCAAAGAGCATGACAAATCCTAGCCTTCTGCACAACAGGAACTGACTTCGAAAAGTCTTTATTCCTCTGACCAAAAAAAAAAAAAAAAAAAAAAAATCTGATTCCCAAAAGAGTACTTTGACTTCACACTGTTTCTGGTGAACCTATATCTTGATGACTATATGCTGATGAATGAAGAAAAAAAAAGTTGGACTCTGACAAGGAAAATTTCTTATAAGGTTTCCAACAGGCTTTTTTATGCTATGCAGAAAAAAAGTATTACCAAAAAGGAATAAAGAGAACTAACCAAAGAAATTTCCCTCTCCCAGATTTGCAGCACCTCAGAACTTCCTTGAAAGGGAAGGACAAAGCGGCCGTTTGCTCAGCTTAGATCATTTTGATTGAGACTCATATGTTATTTTAAATGAACATTGCTCAGGTAGTTAAGCCTTAAAAACCAACCATCCTTGACAACTGTCCAATTCTCTTTTTTTAAAGTCTTACCTTAAGGGTTTCAAAAACGCATTTTCAAGTCTGCTCTAGTGGGAGGGGGCTAAACTTCCTACCTGCTTCACAGCTCAATGGGGCTGCTGGCCTTTGTTCATTTTTGTCTTTGAAAACTTTATGGTACAATTAAAAAGGAAATAAAAAAAAAGAAACAGAGCAAACTTAAAAAGCAAACACGGTGCAACTGCTTTAAGCTACTGGAACAATACAAAATTCCAATGCACATTAAATATATAATCCAATAGAATGCTTAATTTTTAAGATTTTACTCTTATTACTCAACTAATAATGTTAAAAAGGAAAGAAAAGGGCTACATTTCTCTGGTGACACTGGGAGGTTACTTACATTGATTTTTTTTTGGGGGGGGGAGCGGTGGGAGGCGATGGCACCATAGCAAGGGAAGCAGAGAGAACAAGAGCTAAAGTCGTCTTTGCATTTTCCATACATTGAGTCCCAATGTAAGACAATGTTTGCAACTTTTACTTCCATATTTAATATAACATATATATTTTTTACTTTGTAGAAGCTCCAGAGTCATCTTACATCTTATAGTAAATGCCAACAAAAATGTTTAAGGAAAGATCATCCAAAAGAAGACATGATGTTTTGCAGAGCCTTCAGTTTATCTTTAGAAAGTGCAATTATAAAAGATGCTTGAATCAAGCTGCCCAGACATTTGTGTCAACACAGAAAACCTGTTGCCATTAGTTCTTGCTCAGTAAATGCAAATATTGTGAACACAGTGTTTAATGGCAGCGAATGTCATATCTACCACTTTTATGACCAGTAATAATGTAAAACACTCTCTCAAGTAATAAACATATTTATTAAATGGACCGCCATTCAAGCTAGGTATATATACATACAAACACACATTTTACTGGACAGACTATTAAGTGGCCATAGCCTACGTGTTCATATACAATATGATATGTATGCACATCCCCTTTACATTGTGCAACTATAACAACTCAATGACATATTTTAAAGAATGCTTTCATTGTTATTTAAATATATATGTTCTTATCAATATTGAAATATGTATTTTTTAGGGGAAAGCAAGAAGCACGCATCTTAGTTTCTACTGAAAGTCTGCTTTAAGCTTTCCTAGGACAACCATATTAAAATCGCAGTACTAGCTCCCCACTGTAGTATATATATATTTTTCATGATATCTTTATCTTCTAAAGGGGCTGGAGGTATGTCCATATTTCTTCTTCCACATCGTTTTTACAGCTTTAAACTCTGGCATCTATGATTAAATTTCACTCTTTGATGTGGTTTTTCAAACTTAAAAAGAGAGTATAAAGCAATCTCTTCCTTTTTTTTTTTTCTACAACAGACATTTTTCAAACTTTAGATATTTTTGATATCTCTAATTACAAGTTTCTGTCATTTTCTTCATTAGTGTTCAAACTGTGAAATGAGAAGACATATTTGGTTTTAAGAAATAAAATGATGAAACTTTGTAAATATCGATGCTCTACTTCAATGGTCTTTAAGCGTCATGCTGAAATATGGATGCCGTATGTATTCTGATAGGGTCTCAGGAAAAACATCAGCTACCAGAATAACTATCCTCACATTATGCACATGGGAAAACTAAGACATAGAACAAAATTCCCTGTCCAGTAGCTTGTAAAGGATGTATCTACACATACAAACTGATTGAGAGGGAGCCGAATAATTTAATTCAAATCATTTTTCAAAATAACTCTCCTTTTGCTTTAGTAATATTTTTCTTACCTTTCATTTTTACACACAGCTAAATTCTCTGCCAAAAATGGAACATCAATTCAAATATCATTATCTTAAATTTATAATAATTTTTATAGCTTGGGCAGATTTTTGCCTTCATATATCTATGAAGAAAAAATTCTCTAAGTAAATTAACAGCAAAACTAATTTGCATAGAGGATGTTTAACTACATAAGATAAAATAGCTTTATGGGCTGCTGCTGATTTAGAAACAACCATTTCACTACAAAAAATTAATAAGCAAATCATTTAAAGTTTATTTTAAAAAATACCTACCTCTATTAGCATGCTTTGTAATTCTAATCCCAATTCTGTTTGTTTAATTTTATTTCTTGTCTGTCTCCTCCCGTTTCCCCACTATACTGTAATTGCCATGATGGCCAAAAAATTTATTTTCCTTTCCAGTATAAAAATTTTTTAATTTTATTTTCTAAATTATAATACTCCTGGCAATCACTGATCAGTCTCCAACACTACAATTTTGTCTTTTTGTGAATGTCATATACAGTTGACCCTTGAACACACAGGGGTTAGGGGCACTGACCCCCTACACAGTTGGAAAATTCATCTATAACTTTATAGCTGGCCCTCCATATCCATGGTTCTGTATCCTTGAATTCAACTAACTGTTGATCGTATAGTACTGTAGTATATATTTAGTGAAAAGTACATGAATACATGGACCTGCACAGTTCAAACCTGTGTTGTTCAAAGGTCAACTGTAAATGGCACAATATAGTATGTAACCTTTTGAAACTAGCTTCCTTCACTGAGCATAGAGATTCATCCAAATTTTTGTATGTATCAATGGTTTCTTCCTTTATAATACTGTGTAGTGTTCCATTGTACAGATATAGCACAGTTTGTTAATCCATTCACCCTTAAAGACATTTGGATTGTTTCCGGTTTAGAACAATTATGAATAGACCTGCCATAAAGAGTCAGGTACAGGTTTTTGTGCGAACATAAGTTTACATTTCTCTAAGTTAAATACCCAGAAGTGGGATTTCTGCATCATATGACAGGTGTATTTTAACTTTATAAGAAATAGCCAAATTGCTTTTAAGAGTGGCTATATCATTTTGCATTTCTACCAGCAATTAATGCAAGTTCCAATCACTCCTCATCCTCATCAGCACTTAGTATTGTCAGACTTTTTAAAATTAGCCATTCTAATAGATGTGCAGTAGATCTTAAAAAGGTTTTAATATGCATTTCTCTAATGACTAGTGATGGTGGACATCTTTTCGTGTGCTGCTATCCATTCTGTATATTATCTTAGGTGAAATGTCTGCTCATGTCTTTTGCCTATTTTAAAAATTAGGTTGTTTTCACACTGCTGAGTTTAGAGAGTTCTTTACTTACTCTTGTCACAAGGGCTTTGTCAGGTATGTGCTTTGTAATTCCATCCACCCCCGCCCCCGCAGTATGGAACTTGTCTTTTTATGTTCTTAACATTGGGAGACCAAAAGTTTTAAATTTTAATGAAGGCCAATTTATCAACTCTTTCTTTTGTGGATTATATACTTTTGGTGTCATGCCTGAGACTTTTGCCTAACCCCAGATCAAGAAGATTTCTTCCTATGTTCTCTTTTAAAAGGTTTATAGTTTTATATTTTACTTGGTATTTGGTCAACTTTGAGTTATTTTTGGTATCAGCCATGAAGTTTAGGTCAAGATTCTTTTTTTTTTTTTTTTTTTTTGCACATTGACGTCCATTCAATTGCTCTAACACCGTTTGCCGAAAAAACCAAATTACTTTTACACCATTGTCAAAATCCATCAGCCACATTTGTGTGGGCTTATTTCTAGATGCTCTGTTGTGGTCCATTGATAATTGTCTATTCCTTTGCAAATACCACACTGTCTTGATGAGTGTAGTGATAGAGGAAGTCTTAAAATCAAGAAGTGTTATTCATATGGGCTTTTTTCTTCTTTTTAAAAATGATTTTAGCTATGCTAATTCTGCTGCCTTTCCCTAAGATCTTGAGAATCAGTTGTCTATATCTACAAAAAAAAAAAAAATCCTGCTGGGAATTTTATTGAAATTTCATTAAATCTATTGACCAAATTGGGGAGAGTCAACATCTTTACTCTTTTGAGTCTTCTGATTCATGAACTTAGTATATCTCTCAATTTAGGTCTTCTTTGATTTCTTACAACAGTATTTGCAGTTTCAGCATACAGATCCTGTAACAATTTTGTTAGATTCATATTTACGTATTTTATTTTTGGAACTATTCAAAAATTAAAGAAAAAAAAACTTTTAAAGTTCAGGTTCCAATTGTAACTTGCTAGTATATAGAAATGTAATGATTTTTGTATGTTGATCTTTTATCTTGTAAACTTGCTGAATTCATTTATTATCTCTAGATTTTTTTGTAATTGGGTGGGGGGATTTTCTATGTAGACAATCATGTTGCCTGCATAAAGAGACAGTTTTATGTCTTTCTTTCCAATCTACATGACTTTTTTGTTTGTTGTTTTCACGATATACTTCTTTGACTAGGACATTCATTTCAACATTGAATGGGAGTCATATACTGGACATCCTTGATTTGTTCCCAATCCTAGGGGAAAGGCATTTAGTCTTTAATCATTAACTGCATTAGCTATAGGTATTTTATAGATGGCTTTTATCAGGTTGAGTTTCATTCTATTCCTACTTTGCATATAATTTTTATCATAAATCGATATTAAATTTTGGCATTTTTTTCTGTATCAGTTGATGGGAACTCATGGTTTTTCTTCTTTAGACTATTAATATGGTGGATTACAATGATTGATTTTCTAATATTGGACCAGCCTTGCACTCCCAGAATAAGCCTCACTTTGTAATTGTGTGTTATTCTTTTTACATTTTGACGTAGATTCGATTTCCTAATATTGGTTTGCAGTTATTTTATTTTACTATCTTTGTCTGGTTTGGGTATCAGTGTTACTCTTCTGATCTCATAAAATGAGTTGGGAAGTGTTCCAATGTCTATTTTCCAAAGAAGATTTTGTAGAATTGGCCTTAGTTCCTTTTTAATTGTTTTGGGCTAGAGATTCCTTTTTCAGAAGAATTTTAAGAGGAATTTGATTTATTTAACAGGTATATGAGTATTTAGGTTGCCTAAATTATCTTGGGTGAGTTTTAGTAGTTCATGGTTTTCAAGGAATCAGTCCATTTCATCTAAGTTGTCAAATTTCGATGCATTGAATTGTTTATAGTATTCTCTTACTATCCTTTTAATGGTTGTAGGATCTTTAGTAATATCCCTTATTTCATTCCTGATATTGTTGTGTATTTGTTTTTTTTCTTTGTCAGTCTTACTAGAAGTTTATCAATTCTATTGATTTTTTTTAAAGAATCAGCTTTTGTTTTTATTTTCTCTGGAATTTTTAATTTTATTAATTTTTGTTCATTTTTATTATTCTCTTCATTCTGCTTCTTTGGGCTTACTTTGCTCCTCTTTTTCTAGTTTGTTAACGTGGAAACCTAGAGTACTGATTGAAGATCTTTTTTCTTTTCTAATACAAGTGTATAATGCTAGAAATTTCCCCTAAAGCACTGCTTAGCTGTATCACACACATTTTGATATGTGCACTTTCATTTTCATTCAGTTCAAAATGTTTTCTGATTTTCCTTGAGACTTCTTCTTTGACCAGGAGTTATTTATAAATGAATTGTTTAATATTCAAGTTAGGATATTTTCCTATTCTTTTTGTTATTAATTAATAAATTAATTCTTTATGACCAGAGAACATTTTTTGTATTATTTCAATTTAAAATTTTTCAAACTGTTTTTATGACCTCAGATATAATCTATCATGATGAATGTTCTCTGTTCTCTTGAAAAGAAAAGGTATTCTGCTCTTATTGGGTGGAGTGTTCACATATGTCAATTAGATCCAGCTGGTTGATGCTGTTGTTTAGTTCTATAATCTTGATGATTTTCTTTCTATTAATTTTATCTATTATAGAAAGGGTAAGTGTTGAAGTCTCCATCTATAATTGTGGATTTGTTCATTTCTCTTCTAAGTTCAGTTAGTTTTTGCTTCATGTATTCTGAAGCTTAGTTTTTAAGTTCATACAAATTGTTACATCTTACTGGTGAATTGATCCCTTTCAAAGGTATATCTCTCTTTATGTATTTTTTTATTCCTGATATACTTTTTGGTTTTGGGGGGGGTGGCTCTAAAGCTTCTTTTATCTCATTAAGATAGCTGCTCCAGGTTTCTTTTGATTAGTGTTTGCATAGAACATCTTTTTCTATCCTTTTACTTTTAATCTACGTATATCACTATATTAGAAGGGAGTTTCTTATGGGAAATATATAGAGTAGGGTCATGTTTCCTTTTACTCCTTTCTGATCATCTCTTTTATTTATTGCATTTAGATTATTTCTATCTAATATATTTATTGATACATTTGGATTTATATCTACCAATTTGTTATTTGTTTTCTCTTTGTTCTCTTTTTTATTCAGGTCTCAGTTTCTAAGGAGAAACTTGGGTTACCTGAACATTTTTTAGCTTTCTATTTTAATTTATCTATTGTGTTTTTAATTATCTCTTGTATAGTTTGTAGTGGTTACTCTAAGGAGTATAATATATATCCATCACTTTTCACAGTCTACTTAGAATCAACTTTACCACTTCAAGTGGAATATGGAAACCTTACCATCTAAGAGTTTATCCTTCTCCATTATGTTATAGTTGCCTTAAATATACATTTAAAACTCCATCATTCAGTGTTAAAATTTTGCTTTTAACTGTCAATCATGTCTTAAAGAACTCAAGAGGAGAAGAATAGTCTATGATGTGTACCCAAATATTTACTATTTCTTTTGTCCTTCTTCCATTCTTGATATTCCAATTTCCTTCTGGTGTTATTTTCCTCCTATCTGAAGAACTTCCCATAGAAATTCTTTTAGAGCTGGTTTGAATTCTTAGGTCAACAAATTCTTAGTTCTCCTTCATCCAAAGATGTCTTTATTTCACCTTCATTTCTAAGCAGTATTTTTGCTGGATATAGAATTCTGGTTTGGAGGTTCTTTTCAGTAATTTTAAAATATTGTGTTGCTTCCTTCTGCCCTCTGTGGTTTTTTCTGAGAAATCCATAGTCATTGAAATTATTGTTCCCTAATAGGAAATGCATATTTTATCTCTGGCCACTTTCAAGATTTTTTTGTGTACTTATTTTTATAGCATTTTGATGATGATGTGTCTGAACACAGACTTATTTGAGTTTATCCTGTTTGGTTTTCACAAAACTTCTTGAATCCATAGGCTATTTTCTTTCCCCCAATGAGGGAAGTTTGGGGCCATTATTTCTTTCTCTTCTCCTTCTAGAACTTTAAAAACACAAATGTTAGAACTTTATTTTGTCTCACAGGTCTGTGAGGCTCTCTTTATTTTCCCCCCAATCTTTTTCCTTTTTGTTAACTGGTAAGATAATTTCTATTGACCTATTTTCAAATTCACTGACTCTCAGTTTTTCATTTCCATTCTGCTATTGAGCTGATCCAGTAAGGTTTTTATTATGATTTTTGTACTTCTTAGTTCTAAAATTTGTATTAAATTCTTCTTTATATTTCCTATTTCTTTGTTCAGACTTTGTATCTTATCATTTGTTTCAAGAGTGTTTGTGAATGCTTGATAGAGTATTTTTTAAGTAACAGCTTCTATAAAAATCTTTGCCAGGTAATTCCAACATCTGTATATTCTCATCATTGGCATCTGTTGATTGTCTTTCCAATGGAGGTTGAGATTTTCCTGGTTCTTTATATGCCAAGTAATTTTGGATAATACGCTAGACAGTTTAATAATATCTTGAGACTATGTATCTTGTTTAAATCCTGTGGACAATGTGATATTTTTATTTTAGCAGGCAATCAAACTAGTGAGGTTCAGCCCACAAGTTCCAACTTGTCTTTCGTGGGCTAGGGTTCCAGTGTTAGGTCAGTTTTCAAAGCTTTGCAGTGCTATTCAGATTTTTCCTATGTGTGTGCCACCCTGTGGCCAGTATGGATATAGGCAGTGGTTTATCTGTTTAGTTCTCAAAGTTTTGATACAATAAATTAGAATCAGATTTGTGTACAGCAGGTCAGGAATGAGCCCAGGAGTACATAAATATCTTTATGGTGTCACCTTCCCAAGCCCTTAACCTACTGCATAAACCCTGGTATTTTCTATTTCTTTGGGCTCCCATTTTGAGCCCTCCATCTATATATTTGGAGCTTTAGTTATCTTACTCAGTTGCCAAGTAGTTCAAAAACAGAGAGAAAAAAGCAATGTGTATATGCTCCTCCCTCTTGGGACCACAGATCCACTGATGTGAAAAGAAGGCTCCCGTCTCTCAGACGTTTGGCTCCTGTTGACATCATTATTGATATTGTCCTGGAACTGCTTGAGGCCTGGCTACAAGGAAACAGAGAAAAGAAAAGACACTTGCCTTCACCTTTACCACTTCACAAGCTGAACTAGAGGCCTTCTCCGGGAGCTCTCTCTGTCTGAGCGCTGGTGCTCTCTTCTGGGCTTCAACTCCAATAAGATTAGGACAGAAGATACCAGAAGGGGAACAATGGTAAACTCACCACCAGTTTAGTGGTACGTTCAATTCTGATCTACTTCCCTGATCCATCTTCTACTATTTGCTTTTCAGTATCCTTACATAGTGGCTCCATGAATTCTGTCCAGGTTTTATAGCTGAATTCAGTGGGAGACACAAGGTGGATTGTACCTATTCCATTTTATCTGGAACAAAAACTCTGCTAAAAAATTTTTTCTCAGGGACTTCCCTGGCAGTCCAGTGGTTAAGACTTTGCCTTCCAATGCAGGGGGTGCAGGTTTGATCCCTGGTTGGGGAGCTAAGATCCCACATGCCTCGTGGCCAAAAAACCAAAACACAAAACAGAAGCAATATTGTAACAAATTCAATAAAGACTTTAAAAATGGTCCACATCAAAAAAATCTTAAAAAAAGTTTTTTTCATTGTGAAATGACTGCATCAAACACAAAAAATATAAAACACATATGTAAAGTGAAAAGAATAATATAATAAATACCAGTGTACCCCCACCTATGATAAAAACTGGAGGATACTAACTAGTCCCTGCAAAATCCCCCTGTGTGCCCTTCCCATGCTTATATTTCTTCCCACATAGAAGTAATCAGTAACTTGACCTTAGAGGAATCATTCTCTCACATCCTTTCATAGTTTTATCACTTAAGTATATAACCCTGAACAATATACTGTTTAGCTTTTATTTTTATATTTTCATAAAACCTTTAAAGTATCACATATATACAGAAAAATACACAGATCACTCATATGCAACTTAATTATCCCAAAGTCAACATATTTTTAACTACCATCTAATCTACATATAAAACATCACCTGCACTCCAAAGGCCCCTCACACCTCTCTAGATCATCATTTCTACCTTCTTCCCCAAAGGCAACCATTAACCTGAATTCTAATATCCCAGATTATTTTTATCTGTCTTAAACTTTATGTAAGTAGAATGATACAAAATATAAGTTTTATGTCTAGCTCCTTCATGCTGATATTATACTTATGAGATCTATCCATGTTGCATATAGCACTAGTGGTATATTTTCACTGTTATATAGTATTCCTTTATATGAATTCTATATTAATACTATATTTATTTATACTCATTTATTTCCTCTTTCTCATGTTGATGGACATTTAGGTTCCTTCTGGTTTTTTGTTGTTATGAATGATGTTATGAAGATACTTTGTGCATGTCTTTTGGTGCATATATGTATTCATTTTTGTTGGGTCATTCCTGGAGAGGAATTGCCGGGACAGAGGCTATGCATATGTTCAGCATTAGTAGATATTACCAGTTTTTCAGAGTTGTTTAACAATCTACACTTCCACCAGCAGATATGAGCACTCTAGTTGCAGGAGGAAGGTTTTTTTGGGGTTTTTTGTTTTTTTAATAAGCAGCCATTGTTAGAGAGAAATGCCATCATATAAATAGAGAGGCGAAAAATCAAAAACTAGAATTACAATGTTCCCTAGATTTAAACCTGGGCCTTCAGTCTTGAGACTAACGTAATCACTGGAAGATACACTTTTAAACTGATAAAACTAAAAAAACAGAAGAAATAAGGGAAGCTTTAAAATATGAAAATAAAATAAAGGTGTACACTCCCTGGAACAGTATAATCTTGGATTATCCTGCATAGAGATCATAATGTTATTTTCTAATAAGAATTTTTTTTTTTTAATCTAAGGGCTCCAAACAGTAAACAAATGGTTTGAAGAGTTCCTGATATTTTTTAAAATATAGGTAGTACTAATATTTTTGAAAAGTTTTATACAATAAATAACCAAATATATAAAGTCATAAGTTATCTTTCATTACTGACCAAAGTTCTGTAGGAAATAAAGGGGCTGCCTAGGGAATGTTGTGAAAGCTTAAAAGGCCCTACCTGTTAAAACAAGAATCCCCCACAAGCCCATTATAATGGCAGAAGTTCCCCCTTAGAATGGGAATAAATATTTATAATGTTATAAATCCCCCATTTATATTAAAGACAAGTTAATCATTATATAGAGAAATACATACTTCCAGGGAGGTAAAAGCAACTAACACAGGAAATCTACTTTTCAATTATTTTTTTTTAAACCATAGCATCATTTCCATCACCCTTCAGTTTTTAGAGGAGTGATCCATTCGTGCTGAGGCATTTGCATACTTGCATCATACGTTTTTGATAATAAGTCGCTAGAAATTGTGAGATGGTTGATCATGGCCAGTATGATTCATGTCAACCACAGAACCAACTGTTGTCATGAAATACCTGATCTGAAGCAGATTTAACCACCACCATGTCATAATGTTTTAGTCCACTGAGCAACCTGTAGTCAAGTTACATGCTCAACATGAAATAATAGGCACCCAGGCTACAGCCTCTATACATTTTAAATGAGTTATACTCAACAAAACCAAATCCATAGTGTCAATGACAGGAAAGTACTTGTCAACTTTTCCCAGTGGTTCAAAGACCTCTCTGCTATATATATACATATATATATATACATGTATGAAGTATGGAAGAGCATAAGAGTAAACAAAAATAACAACACAGAACAGTACTTGCCCTAATGGAAAACTTAGCCTTGTAGAAAAGTCATACATGTTAATACTCTGTATAGATCCCTACAAATGTACATACCACATTTCATTATAATTATTTATGTGTCTGTCTCCCTCACTATACTGTGAGCTGCTTATGGATAGGGATAATTTCTCCCTCACCACCCAACCATTATCATTCCTGGTCTGAGCAAGATCCGTCTCATGTTCTACATGTTTCTATTTCTCACGCCCCTCCTGTAAAACTTGCAAGTATTTTCATTCATATATGTTAAATGTTCTTGCAAAGTATGCATTGTTATTCTGTGTGCACGTGTTTTTAATATATGTAAATTGTATCACGTTATATAATTCATTCTGTTTCCCTACTTTTTTCATTCAGGACTACATTTTACAGATCCGTCCACATTGCTAGGAGCACACCTAGACTACTGCTCCTTACTGCTGCACAGGACTCCAAGGAATACACCCACCATTTTTTATCTATCCAGTCTTCCAACGACAGACACTCCAGCTCCTTGCCACCACCAATAACATCCATACTGCAATAAGCATCCTTGCACATATGTCATTATGGACAAGACGGGAAGTTGTCTGGGAGGTAGACTAGGAACAAATCTGCTGTGCACAGTTTTGCAGCATGCAGTATGCCTACATTGGCTACATCAGTCTATAATTCCACCAACCATATGTGAGGAGTCTCAAATCTCAGTTTTTTGCCAACACTTGGCATTACGCAATTCTAATTTCTAGCTTTTGTCTATCTAACTCATGCTGTTAGAATCTGCATTTCTCTTATTGTTAATGAGTTTGAACACTTCTAACTATGCTTGCTAACTCTTTGGGTGTTCTCTATAAATTGCCTGATCATAACCTTCATCTGTCTTTTCAGTTGGGATTGCTATCTTTTTCTTCTTAATTTTCAGGAGTTCTTTTTATAGCCTAGATATTAATCACTCATCATATTAGACACCATAAGTAATTATTTTATTCTATTAACTGAGTATGAATTTTATTTATTTTTGTTGTTGAACATAAATGTTTAAATTCTTTATAAATAAGTTAATCAATATTTTTTCTTAATTTATCCTTTTGAGGTTTAAAAAATATTTTTCTATCTCTAGGTCACAAAGATATTCTCCTGTGTTTTCATCTACTATTTTTATAGTTTTACTTTCCACATTTATCTTTATAGAGATTATCTTTGTAAAAGGTTTAGGAAGGGATCCAGTTTTATATTTCTCCATGTAGTAAGCATTTTCTAAAAGTCACATAAAATGCAATCTGTCCTTTCTCCATTACTTTTTTGATGTCACTTTAATAAGTATTAAGTTTTCACAATTTAAGTTCTCTGTGCTTTTATTGCATACTATTGGTCTCTCATCTGTTTGAAATATTCAAAATAAGTTGTTGAATAAACACATTTTTATTTTACAAAATTATAATTTTACAAAAGTATGGATAATTTTATAAAAAGTATGGATTCTATTATAATTTTACCAAAATATGGATATTATAATTTTACAAAAGTATGGAGAGTGCTGGGAGATCTTTATTCCTCCATGTACATTTTGGATTTGTTTATCTGATTTATCCTTGTATTTCCTATTATGTAGCATCATGCCTGGGACAAAATAGGCCACGGAATACATTTTAATACATAAAGAAATGATTAAATTACAGCTATATAGGCATATAAAAAAGTGCAAAGTGAGCATAGAGGACAAAGACCAAATGGGAGATGAGAGAAACTGGATGTGAACCAATCCTGGCTTAAGCACAAACAGTTCAGTTCTAAAGGCAAATAGGTGAACATATAGCCACTGGAATATAGTCCATTTATATAATTCTCTAGCAAATCTGCTTTGCCATCTGTCTTAGTCTCTAAATAACTTGGAGTTCAAGAGTTTACAGGGGGTTGCACTCAAGCTCAACTTTTTGGTAAATGGTTACGGGGCACTGAACTCACTCTCCAAAAGAACTAACAAACAAAACAGTGTTGATTTCCTGCCCATTGCAATTCATCTCCCTCTGCAATTGCCATGACAGTCTCTGATACCTGATATTATTATCCCCAGAAGATGGTTCATGGAAATTCTCGTCCCCTGCTAGGCTGTCCCAGTTTTATAAAGTCAAAATCTGGTCAGCTTACTCTACAGGGGAAAAAAAGGCCACAGGGAAAAAAAAAAAAAGGCTGTTTGAAAAAGATAGCAGCTGCTACGATGCTGCATTAATGCAGACACAGCAGAGTGAAGAGAGGATGTCTATTCTGCTGTTTCGTTTCTCTTTTTTCCTTTTCCCCTTACCCCTTTAGTGACAATATCACTAGAGAGTTAATGGAAGCACTGTCATGGAATTTTCTGAACAACAAAATGGTTAGTCTCCCTAATTATTTCGATCCCAATGCAGTTCTTCTTCCAAAGTAGGAGAAATTAGCAGACATCTTCCTGTCCCTAAATTCATCCCCATCTCCCAGCATCCTTTCCAAGTAAGGTACACTTACATCACATTTAAACTAGCAAAATGACTTGATGGCACCAATGAAATCAAGTAAAACAGCATTAATTAGGATTTCATGAATTCTGAATTTGTGACCTATATAGTTATTAATCTGAAATTACTCTGTACTAACAAGGTATATATTTATTTACACATTATGGTAAATAATATTAAACTACTTTTAAAAAGCTATTTTCATGCACCTTAAATACTTTGGGTGCACCCATTAATATCTAGAAGGTTGATATGTTACAGCCAGAAGAAACCATTTTATCTAACATTTATCTTACAGATGAGGAGCCTGAAACTTAGAAAGGGGCAGAGACTTGCTGTAATCATTTAAAAAGCCACCTAAAGATTTCTACTAAGCAAATTTCCATTAACTTAATCCAAATATAGTTCGAAAACTGCATTCACAATTGTTTAAAGTACTTATTAATGTTTTACTTGACTTTAATCAGACAAATCCTTCTAACTTTAGTACTGCATTTGTAACACCAATATCATTTACTCTCTACTTTTTATTTAGTTTAGGAAATATTGAACATACTGAGTTATAATTGTGTGACAGTAAAAAATTAACTATGGTGGGAAAGTAGATTATTAAGGAATATGAGGTATGAATCCACCATCAAGAGAAAACTAGAATTCTCAAATATATCCTCATTTACATTAAAAGTATTCAATGGAAGGACTAGCTATTTTGCAAAGATAAAAGGCATTGCTGATCCATTATTACTGAACACACACTAGGATAATTATTGCCTATGCTCTCTTTCTACCTTAAAACAATTGAACCTACAGATAAAAAAATAAATATTCATTGAAGCGGAGGTCGTTCTGCAGTGAGCCACAGGGAAATTCCCTAAAATACAACATAAAAGAAAAAAAAAGCATAAATTAAATCAACAAAGTTCAAATGCTTCTACTCTTATGCCTATTAAATGCTTCTTACGATGAACATGAAAAAAGGTTACCAAAGAAAATCTTGGTAAAAATTATTTGGAGTGAACCAGTTCCTAAATAAACTGCAAATTTATTTTCCAACATTTTCCATATATATGTATTTTTTTTTTTACTAAAGAAGGATACTGTCCAATTATATAAAGACTCTAGAAAACAGATACAGGGACTTCCCTGGTGGTGCAGTGGTTAAGAATCCGCCTGCCAATGCAGGGAACACCGGCTCGATCCCTGGTCCGGGAAGATCCCACATGCCGCGGAGCAACTAAGCCCATGCGCCACAACTACTGAAGCCCGTGCGCCTAGAGTCCATGCTCCACAACAAGAGAAGTCACCGCAGTGAGAAGCCCGTGCACTGCAAGGAAGAGTAGCCCCCCGCCCGCCACACCTAGAAAAAGCCCGCGCACAGCAACGAAGAGCCAATGCAGCGATAAATAAATAAATAAATAGATAGATAGGTAAATAAATAAATAAGAAAGCAGATACAGGTTATTCTGAAAACAATTGCAAATTGTGGTAGCTTATCAAATATCGCATCCTCATCTGAAAAAACTGTATCGATTAATTAAAATTGATACAATTAATAAGTATCATTAGTACTGGCAAGTCATTTTTCAAAGATAATAGATGCAAATTACATTTCCTCTGTCCATGAATTGGCACACAACTTCCCTGGGTCCTCTTCTAATATTGCACGGAGTTACGGGGTAATGGAAGTGGAGCCAGGGGTGAGGGGAGAGAGAGGAGCAGGAACCACATCAAAGGAGATGAAAAAACCAAAACCAAGACCAAAAACAAATTTCCATATTTATCTAGGTTTCCCGTTGTTATCGCAAACCCTTCTGCCACCTTTATAAAAAAAAATATTAGGGATTAATTTTGCCACATAGGTCAAGGAAAAGAGTACCTGACACTAATTATAATCTAATGTTAAGGAAGCCAGATGTGCACTACACAAACATATGAAAGGAGGATAAAAAGTTATGGACACACTGAAGCAAACATTTCAAGGGGAATGAAGATTTACTGCATAAATCTAATAGGAAAGATGTTTGTGAACCATCTGGTAAGTGACTTATATAGCCCCATACATTAGCATCTGTTGTCATGTTTTCAAAGTACAGAATTTCAAAACTGTGCTTATGAGTCTTCTGAATGCAGTGAGTTTGCAGCAATGGATTGGAAAAAAAAAGTCCTAAAGAAAAGGCTTGCACTTGACCTCTAAATAAAATTCTGTATGATGTTTTCGAGGTTAACATAAGTACTGTCTCTATCACACCCTTATTCAGCCCTCACAATCATCTTATGGGTGGGTAGGTGGGCATTAGGATGATAATGGCCATTTTACAGATGAAGTAACAGAGTTTCAGTGACTTTCGCAGGATTACCTGGGTGATGGCTGCATAGTCAGGACTACAAATTCCTAGATCTCTTCACTTCCTTAGACTATTTGTAGGCTTTGAATGAGAATGCAAGTCTTGTTGGCTATGAGAGCATCCACCTTCTTTTGGTTTACCAGACTGCTCATGAACTAATGTAGGCTCCTTGAGGGGAGGGACAAAGGAATCCCAGGGCCAGGCACACACCCTGCCTTTCCTGGGAGGAGAACAGTGAATGCTTGTTGAATGAATTAATTAAGAAAGGATAAAGAAGATGTATATATGTATATATAATGGAATTACTCAGTCATAAAAAAGAATGAAATAATGCCATTTGCAGCAACATGGATGGACATAGAGATTACTTCATATCACTTACTTCATATTAAGTAAGAAAGCAGATACAGGTTAGTCTGAAAGCAATTGCAAATTGTGGTAGCTTATCAAATATGGCATCCTCATCTGAAAAAACTGTATTAAGTAAGTGATATTTCATATCACTTACTTCATATTAAGTGAAGTAAGTCATACAGAGAAAGACAAATATCATATGATATCACTTACATGCGAAATCTAAAAAATGATACAAGTGAACTTATTTACAAAACAGAAATAGACTCACAGATACAGAAAACAAACTTACGGTTACCAAAGGGGATATGGGGGGTGAAGGGAAATAAATTAGGAGTTTGGGATTAACATATACATACTATTATATATAAAATAGGTAAACAACAAGGACCTACTGTATAGCATAGGGAACTATACTCGATATCTTGTGAGATATATATATATATATGTATATATATATATGTGTGTGTGTGTATAGATATATATGTATATATACACACACACATATACAACTGAATCACTGTGCTGTATGTACACTTGAAACTAACACAACATTGTAAATTAACTATACATCAATAAAAAAAAAAAGGAAAGGAATGCCAAACAATTCCTAGTACCCAGAAAACAACAACATGATAGATGCTGGAAAAGGTAAACAAAATATAGATTTCTGTCCCAATAAGACTAACAAAATGGAAAATGCAAGGTCCAAGTTATTAGAACTAAACTGTTCAATGCAAAGCATAAGTACTACAGTAGTCTGGGAAGGTTCACAAAAAGTGCGGATTTCAGTTGCACCTGGCAATAATTAACTTATTAATGGTAGAGAAAAATAGGAAGGGGTAGAAAAATGGCCTTTAAATAGACAAAAATAAAGTTGAAGCAAAATAAGAGAGCTTTAAAAATTAGCATTAAAAATAACATTGGTAACATTGAGAATATATTTGCTTTAACTTTAATTTCTGAGATGACATAATAAGAAATTTAATCCTTTTCACACTCTGTCAGCTGCTGAAGAGTCCGAGACAAAATATGTATTGCTTTTTACTATTTTTTTTAGAGTCACAATTTTGAAAACTTTGTCTAGATAAAAATAATGATATCAAAAAGCATAAGTCTTGACAAGTATTGACTAAGATCTACCTCTTTCTTAACTTAAACTCTACATAGAGGACCATCAATATGCTAAGACCACAGCAGACCCAGAGGCATGTCCAATCTTCGTAAGCCCAGTTTGTTGCTAAGATGCACTGTTCAATGTGATTGTCATGGCACACTTATTCAAAATAAAAAGTTAAAAAATGCAGATTACAGAAAGGCATCAGTAGTGACTAGAGAGAGAGATTCTACTGCTTCAATGTGGCCACGAAGCTTAGACTTAATCCAGCCAAGTGGATGGAAAGGTGAAGCTCGATGGCCCTCCCACATGGGTTCTTTTGAATTAGGCATGACTTCCGGCTCCAAGCTGAGGTCCCTGCAGTATGAGGCTTCATCAATGGCAGGTAGAACAATTAATTAGCTGCTTCTCTGCCACAAATACACCCCCCCAATGGTAGGACCACAAGGATTCAGGGGCACACCTGTCAGAGCATTTATTTGCAGGTAGTTACCATGAAGAATATCACTGTAAATGAGGATGGATGTCCCACACCACTCTGGAATAGTAATTTCTTAATTCTTATTCAAATCCAGCAGGCAGGACAATATAACTTGATCTCAATTGGCCATGTGGTCCTGATGGTGTCCTGCTAATGGGCTGTTCGCTTAATTTATGTAATTTTAAAAAATTAAATAGTCATATTTTAAATCCCCACTGCAGTCCTTCAGACTGAAAGTACACGTTTAAAAGTTACAGTGTCTTTATAAATCAGCATTACCAAACTTCTTACCTTGTTGACTATGCTCTCTTAAAGTTTTACCTTTTCTTGGCTCCTTTTTTGGTTTGTGAGAAATAACTCAGAATCCCATCCACAAGTCACTTAAAGCTCTGCTTTGGGAAACTAGGTTTGTCAATTTGGTTTTAAACTGAAACATAAATCTGTTGCTTTCGGAATACAAAGTAAGAATCCAGCATGCTGGGTTACAGGTATATTTGCAAAAAGGACTTACCCTAGTAGGGCAAATGCGGTGTTCAAATGTGAACAAAATCAAATTTACTCTTTGATATACATACGATTCCAAAAAACAATACATCTCAATTCACGAAACACTTACTGACAGCCTACTATGCCCAAGATATTGTGCCAGCTACTGTAACTTTATCTTTGTTTTATAAATCAACTTCTTTACCCTGGTCTGTGCGTATACTGGCTGCCTGAACTCTCCTCAGGCTCCCCTTGGATTCAAGGCTTAGAACAACCGCACCAACAAAAAGAAAGCTTCTTAGAGGCGTGCAAAACTTCTCATTGGCTATTAAAATCTTTGTTTTGAGGGCTTGTCAATATCTGGAGCTCCTCAAGGTTTTCTCCAGTTTAGAACAGCATATCTTTCTCTGGAATCTTCCATCAAGTGTTCTGAGAGAGAAATGGACATCACGTCTCAGAACATATCCGAAGGCACATTTACTACTTTCTATATTAGGGGCTCTGATCTCACTGTGGTGAGGTTCACAGCTGTTTTATTCTGGTTTATAAAGTATTTTCTAACAAACTAAACTTTTGGTGATAGTCACACAGTACAGTAGTTAATAAAGAAGCTAGCTAATAATTCCAGTTATTTTTATACCTTGTTCTTTTTGTTTTTCTTTTTCGCTTTTGAGGTATGGGGCACAGGATGAAGTCCAATGATTTTGGATTCACCTAATCCCCTTCCCTCAGCTCTTCCTGGGTCCCTCGAACAAAGGGAAAATCAACCACTACATTCTGAAGTCCAAAAATTCCAAGTGGAAGGAGAAAAGTGGTGAGATGATTGGATTCAGAACAGATTTCAGGAGGACAGCAGGAGACATGACAGAAAGAGAGCTTGACTCATTTAAATATAAAAATGAATATATAATTTGTGTGTGTTCATTTTATTAATCATGTAAGTAAAATACATAATATACATACTAACTATATACTCTCTGAATATATATTGTATAATATTGTACATGTACAGGATATACATGAACTATTAGATCGATAAAGATGCGTGTGAATAGGAGTACGAGTCAGAGTTGCTCAGGGCACTTCTGAGGCTGTCTGGGGAGAGGGACCGGGTGGGGACGCTGCTGGGGAGGCATAGCCTGTGAAACCACTGACCCCAGGGGATCCATTTTACCTATTCTATAAATCAGGTCCCAAGTTTCCGAGTTAGATTTTGTTTGGGAAAAATCTCCTACTCCCTCACTACCTTTCTTTTATTTTTTATTTATTTTTTATCTTTGGCTGCATTGAGTCTTCGTTGCGGTGCGCGGGCTTCAGTAGTTGTGGCGCACGGGCTTAGCTGCTCTGCGGCATGTGGGATCTTCCCAGACCAGGGCTCGAACCCATGTTCCCTGCATTGGCAGGTGGATTCTCAACCACTGCGCCACCAGGGAAGTCCCGTCACTTCTTTTTCAGTCTGATTTTTCACTGCCCCCCAAAGGTACATGCTACCTTTTCTTCAGATAAGTGGATCTTCACATGGCCCTCCTCCCTCCCCTGATAAAACAAACTATGTTTATTTCCAATTCTGTTTCTTTCCACCCATCCAATTACTACTCATCCTTTAAGGCCAAACTCTGGCCCCATCTCCTATATGAATCCCTTCCTAGAAACTCTAGTCTATAACCACCTTCCTCCCTTTTCTTAACTCCTTTTCCTCTATTTGACCTTTAATGCTACTGGTTTCTGAAGATATATTCCACTTCTTCTAACTCATTTTCAGTTTTGAATTGCCAGACTAAACCCAGCATGGATAATCTCTGAATCCCTTAGGTATGTACAACCAGCTGAACACAAGTATCAATAGGATCCTTTTTCCTCCCCCTGTTCCAGTTAACCTGAGTTTTACCCACTCCATTTTACATTTCACCCGAGACAATGCACTGTCCCCTATCTGTAGGGTCACCTGGAACAAGAACAGGGAGTTATCCCTCCTTATACCTCACTGGTCAGAGCTAAGACAATCTCATGTATCCTACTCTATTTGGCTGGTTAACATAAGAATACTTTTGTAGTTAAAGTGGGGAAACATTAATATAAACTGATGGTTACAATCTAATGGTTTAAATGCAGTGTAAAACATATTCCTAGAGGAAGCATATCTAATAGCAAAACATGTAAGAAATAAAAGTTGGGCCACATTTGGATATGAAAAAAATATAATAAAGAATTGGTAACACTAACATAATCCATGAATGTGCTGCACATAGGTCTTTAAAAGCTTCCTCACCCACCCATAAACCTGTATTCTCATAAGAATCCATTTAACAGCTAAAAACTATTATTCAATTAAAAAACAGTGTTTTGTTTTTCTACTTTCTTAATTACTAGATCACCAGGATCTACAAATGTAATAACCACTTTCATTCTTTGGGTATTTACCCATAACTCTTTAAGAAGGGTTTTTTCCCCCATTTTTCAGATTAGAAAACTAAGGGTCCAAGTGACGACATAGCTAGTCCAGAGTCACTGAGTAGGCAGAAAGACTGGAACTTGGTTCTGGCTCACTCCAAAGCCCAGGTTTTCCCACAGGGCCACTCTGACCAACTGAATGCAATGTTTCATATGTACAGTATTTCAGCTACATTATCAGTTAAGTAAGCTTTCCTGAAATAGTCCAATTGCCATATATTATATTCTTACTATGGAGAAATACCTTCTAAGTATCAAGGAACTGATTTTAAATTTGAACTACCAGAACAGAATCACTTTTAATTCTGAGATTTCCTATCCTAATTCATGTCTGACTTAGGTCAGAAAAAGGGGAAGATTTACTCTTATTCCTTAACTAGGCTGTCACTTTTATTAAAAGATACTGTAGGTATTAATACATCTTAGCATGTACTTGGAATTGTTTTACAAAAGTGATCATGTTTTTTTTTTAAATTAAAAAAACATATATACTATGGTGGTGTTTATGGAACCCTGCATTTTTCTATCTGCTAACATAACAGGCCTGTTCATAAGTGTTTTTCAATTTTCTACTACATGCAGAAACACTCACCCCCTTCCTCTGAATGGCTGATTTTTCCTCTCTGAATACACTACAATATACTCATCCTCACTGAACTGTATTAAAAGATATACCTAGGGGCTTCCCTGGTGGCGCAGTGGTTGAGAATCTGCCTGCTAATGCAGGGGACACGGGTTCGAGCCCTGGTCTGGGAAGATCCCACATGCCGCGGAGCAACTGGGCCCGTGAGCCACAACTACTGAGCCTGCGCGTCTGGAGCCTGTGCTCCGCAACAAGAGAGGCCGCGATAGCGAGAGGCCCGTGCACCGCGATGAAGAGTGGCCCCCGTTTGCCGCAACTGGAGAAAGCCCTCGCATGGAAACGAAGACCCAACACAGCCATAAATAAATAAATAAATAAATAAATAAAATTAAAAAAAAAAAAAAAGATATACCTAAACACATTCATATCTCTTCATAGACCTTTTACATGGAAAGAATAGGAAACACTCTTCCAATGCCACAAGAAGGAATATTTTCCCCATTTAGAAATGTTAGTTTTCAGTCTCCTGTTAAACAATGGAGTTAAATCTTAGATGCAGTGAAGTTCTATTCACTTCGAGTATTCATTCTTATGGTAGCTTCTCTGCCTGATAGGTTAAAAAAGACAACACAATTTGTAATTGATTTTTTTTTTTTTATCACTAAACAACGAATTTTGTCTTCCAAAAAAAGCTCTAGGGTTTATTAACTGTGCAATCACAATTGACTGAGGCCCTTTCATCAAATTAGCCCTGCAACAATGCAATTTTTCCCTTTTTTCACTTCTATTTCAAGAAGGGCTTTCCACTATGACTCTTATTAAGACAGTCACTCTCTTCTAATTTAGGTGTTTTTCTCATGGCAACAATTCATTATAACAGCTGAAGGATTTTTTGTAACCCAATTCTGGGCTTCCCTTTCCTTATTTCCTATTTCCTAGAATGTCATAAAATGAGTTATCTCCAAATTGTAGCAACCACTGGTTCTCCAAACGAATATGCTCTGTTGTTTAGAAATAGGAATTTCAATTTAGGAATAATCCAGTAAATTCCTTCCGTTCTTTATTTTGTTTATTCACTTATTTCACACTTAGTTCTAAAATAACAAGCGTCAATGAAATGACTGCGTCATTAAATTTTTAAGTGTTCTTTTCCTTCAGCATACCCAAGCAAGATACATTTACTATATTTTACCTTTCTTCGATTTACTTACAGGAGTATGGGATTTATACGGACTCTCATCAATAGCTATATAAAAATCTGCTCCTACATCATCAAAGAAATATTCTTTGTCTGGTTCCTAGCACCCAACTTAACTCTGGTCCCTCAAAGGCACAGTCAATATCCCAAATGCCAAATGAGTACGTGAATGAGAATCCAGAAATAGAGCCCTGGAGATCAATAGATGTAACAGAGAAAGCGTTTACATTCTCAGGGGCAAAGCTCACTGTGTTTCTAAGTGGATCAGAGAGATGATCCTCGGCCACTGTGAATGGAACAGAAACTCGATGCCATCAGAGGGAGATACAGGTCCTAATGCAGTGAGGTAATACGACAAGAATAGAAGAGTCAAGGAAGGAAGTGCGGCCCTGAGGAATCTTAAAATAAGCTCGCACTTGCATCCCAACCCTCAGAAGAATGAGAAAAGGCGCAAGGCAGAATTTCAGAGTTTCCAACCCTTGGATCTGAGAGGCATCAACTTTTACTTTCTCTGCTTCCCCACTGAAGTTACACACTGAGTACTTTGAGAGTTATGTCAGTATGTTTTCCTAGGAATAGAATAAGTGAAAGATTGCTGACATCTTTCTAGGTTGGTGGGATGAGGGGGTCAAAATGCTGACTCTCCACACAGAGAGATATCCAACGGAGGTGGCCCCGACACATGCTCTGAGTGGACATGTCTGAGAAGATTGCTGCAGCACAAATTTCAAGCCCAAATGCCTGGGAAACAGTCACCGTAGAGGGATTTTGCACATGCTAGGCACGCCGCAGCAGCCTTTTTTGCGGAGAGCAATTCAGCAGTCTGTCAATCAAAGGTCCTGAGGCTGACAGACCACGAACACCCACTTCTGACCTTGCTGGGCCACCAGGACAAGGGGGATAGAAACTGGCTGACAGCAGAAATTCCCCCAGTGGAATAGAATGAAATAAAATTACTGCTAAAAGGAACTTCTCCACTCTGGTCTCCTCTGCAAATCCGCTGTACACCATCCTATGTGTTCACCTCAGTCCCCAGATGGCAAATGAGATGGTATCACAAAGAAAAAGCCAACTCTTGAAGCTCTCCTCTTAGAAGCAGGTATTCATAGTTTCGTTTTTTGTTTTGTTTGTTTGTTTCCCAACAGTATTTCTCACTGGGTAGGGCAACTCATATATCCATTGGCTTTGCTTTCTTGGTAAGCCAATTTTCAATACATCAAGAGTTAATTCTAGGTGAATTTCTATGAGGTTAAGTCCAATAATTATTTTATTGTGTATAGAAAACAGAAGAAAAAGATGAGAAGGTCTCTTTTCATTTACTTGAGGCTAGAGTTGAAAATATTAGATGGACTCTAATATGGAGATAGCCCAGCACACAGACTGAATAAAATTAATTTTATCTCCATGTGAGATTGTTGTGATAAAGTGAGTTTACTTGTTTGAGGACTTATTGATCTGAGGGTTTTTATAAAAGCTGATATCATTTTTTCCCTGGTGAATAAACATTTATAGATTAATGGGTCTAAAATCTTTTCCTGAAATCCAACTTTAAGCTATGAGTTGGCGATGCAAAACTGAGTAAAAATACAATCCCAACTTTCTCCCCCAGGAGTTCATGCTCTACAGGGGAAGTCTTATACATAATTGGACATTTATGATGTAATGAATTATGTGCCCCTCTCACTGCTCCTGTTGGGCTGGAAATAACAAAATCGGAGCTCTACAGTGAATATTTACTGGGCAGTTCCAATGGACAGGAGAGTATACTTAGCCAAATACACCCCTCTCTGCCCCCATTCTGAAAGTATTCTTCATTGTTCAGCTGGACACATGAATGTATCAACCTGAGACAGACGGCCTGTGATATCAAAACCCAACCTGTGGGAGTCTTACCTTGATGAAATAGACATGAACCTAGTATTTTAAAATGAATATATATTCACACACACACACACACACACACACACACAGAGCCTGCGTCCCTCCTACACCACGTTTCTTCTCCATGTCTGTATTGTAAGTATATGAAACAGTCCATTTGCTTTCCTACCCTTTCCCAATCTTAGAGTAATAACTTCTAGGAAAGAAGAAATAATAAAGAATGATTACACAATCTTATTTGGGCAAAAAGCTAACATATGCGTATCAAGGCCAAAAATATGGATTTCAAGATAAAACATATGGACGCCCATATGGAAAAAAAGGTTTCCTGGCCGGAAACTCTGCTGTTGCATTTTTTATGCCTATATGTGTGGTATGTTTTTTTTTTCCTTCTGCTGAATAACGCTGTCTGCCGACAGATCCAAATGTTATAAATTCACATGCAAATTTTACAAAATGCTCCACTGTTATCATCTTTATTAGATTTTTTTTTTTATTCTCTTAATCCTTTTCATCGTTTAATAGCTCAACAAGTAATGGATTTTTAGTAAAACGGTGAGGCTTATTACAATCAATCCTGGGGCTGAATCTTTTCTTGATGCTTAACAAATGAAACTTATTTTTCTTCGAAACCTCAATAAGAAAATCCTTCCCTTCACACACAAATGTGTGCTCGTGCGTGCACACACACACACACACACACGCACATATACAACAGGTGGTGCCCTTATGACCCTGAGTAGCCATCAGACAGTTGGCAACAGACACAGGTTCTATTCTGGAGAGACACATCCCATGGAGATCATAAAATGTGGGTCAGTTAAGAGAGAAAATCTCAAGAAAGTTTCCATCTTAGTCTCTTAAATTGTATTCATCGAGACCTTTTTTCTTGTAAGGGGCAGAGGGAATGGAGGTATCAAGAGAAAAACAGGAGACTTTTGAGAAAATGTGTCCTTTAATGCTGTGCCTCCTTTTAAGTGAGTGGATTCTTTGTGAGCAGATTTTTAAATTTGAAGTTATCATAAACTTTACAAAAGAAAACATTCTTTCATGAAGAACATTTAGTGTGCCTCTTCTGACATTCAGATAACTAGACCATAAATTTAAATTCTAGCCTTACAATACTTCCGGGGCAAGTATCTTATCAGCTAAGACATGCCCACCAAGGAGCTCCGCTCACTGGATATCTGGCTATGTTGCAGTTTCACAGGGGAAGGGGCATACTTTCTAGATTTGGGGCCCCTGGAGCTCCAGATTCCAAGAGCATCAGCTTCTATCCTGAAGGTTCCTTATGGGGTTTATACATTACTTCCCACAGGGGAAAGAAAACTAGCTCCTATTTCAGAGAAAGAATATTATGGGGAGTTTATCTGTGGTATTTAAAGTTATAAGGTACTATTTAAGTTCTTTTTAGTCTCTTTAAGGAAGCAAAAGTGGATACTGGGCCTTTAAAGGGCCTCAGATTATCCAAGTGAAGTCTGTTGGATTCTCTTTGAATCCACTTATACCAGTGGTATCGAAGGCAAAGAAAATAAGGAGACACTAAATTCAGTGAAAGGGTGAAGCAGGGGCAAGCTGATCTATAGTAACCAACACAGCCCTGCTCTCGCACACTTTCACGATGTTCAGCTATTACAGCAGTAATGGCCAGCACATCTAAATCATTAAATTGTCCTCTCTACCACTTGCCCTGCTTGGTATCTCTAGAACCAGAATAAAAGCCAACTCTTTATGTTCTTATTATGTGGTGGCCAAGCTTACCTTGTTTTAAGGTAATTTTTTTTAACAAAAGGTCATGGTTGTCAGTCATTAACTATGTTCAGTGTCTGCCTTCAAGAATACAGTTCAAATTCCATAGCTGGGCATTGAAAACTATTCACAAGTTGGTCCCAAGCTACGCTTCCCAACTGTGATATATATATATTTTTTTAAGGTATACCACACTCAACAAACTATTTGCTCTTCCTTGTAAAAACAAATACACATCCAGGGACTGCCCTGGTGACACAGTGGTTAAGAATCCACCTGCCAATGCAGGGCACACGGGTTCGATCCCTGGTCCAGGAAGATCCCACATGTCGCGGAGCAACTAAGCCGGTGAGCCACAACTCCTGAGCCCACGAGCCACAACTACTGAAACCCGTGCGCCTAGAGCCCGTGCTCCACAACAAGAGGGGCCACCGCAATGAGAAGCCCGCGCACTGCAACGAAGAGTAGCCCCCGCTCACCACAACTAGAGAAAGCCCGAGCACAGCAACAAAGACCCAAGGCAGCCAAAAAATAAAAAATTAAAAAAAAATTTTTTTAATTAAAAAAAATATAATAATAATAAAAATACACATCCAGCTTCCGAGCTCGTGTTCCTGCAGTTCTTCCCTCCTGGAATGTTCCTTCCCATCCATTTTCCTTCCTTCAACAGCACTGATTTAGTAAACAATTTGCCAGGCAATATCACAGATAATGGAAATCTATTGGTGAACAAGCAGAGATAGTTCCTTAGTTCAGGAAGCTTACAATCTACTCGATATCTAAACCATCCCCTGAGGCTCAGCAATAATTCCCTGATGTCCTCCTGATGCTTTGGCCAGTAAATAGTAATTACCCCAATTCTCTATCAAATCAGACTAAAATTCTACAGTGCCTAACAGAATGCCAGAGCCTCATCGGGCACACAGGAATAAATATGAACTTTAAAGATATACATACAATGAGCTTTCAAGATAAATCTTGAAGGGATGATGTTACTATTAAAGGAACATTCAACTCCATTTATTTAGCTGAGTGCATCATTTGTCCTAAGCACAGGGTTTGGCAAGTGGAAAGCCACTAACACATCCTTATTTAATTGTAAACATGAATAAGACATAATTCCTTCCCTCAAGGAGCTTATAATCCTATAGAGGTGATAAGAAGTAAACAAATAGGCAAGAGATACACAATAAAATGTCTATCGGAAAAACGATGACAGCAAGGAAAGCTGACCTCTTGCTGTAAAGCAAAAGCAACGTAAAGGTTGTTTGTCTAGTAACTGCTCCTCAAAGGTGCCTGTAGGAAGCCTGTTTTGTGACTACTTAGGGAATATAACACATCAAACTGCAAGAATCAAAACTAATTTGAAATTATTTTCTAAATGCAATGTAATGTTCCATTCAATTAAAAGAGATGCTGTGATTTGGATTTGAGTCAATACAACACATTATTCAATGATTCTGGAAAGGCTTTTCCAAAATGCATGTTGGCCTGAGTTTCTGGAAATGCTGACCTCCCTACCTGGAACAGAAGCAAGTGATTTTTATTACGTTTATACTGTGGATTTTGCCCATCCCTAATCCTGAGTTGCCAAATTGTGTATTCTTCTGTGACTTGATTATTACCTATGTTCTACTTGACTGTGAATCATTTTACAAAAGCTCTAACTGTGGGTCAGATCAGGAAACTCAGACCTGACAGTGAATTTCATTTCACAGACTCGGGAACCATAGAGTACAGATGCCTTAAAGCCAGTGGTCCATTTCTCTTTTAAAGGTCTTGGTCTTAACTCTCTGAGTCAGGTAATTTGTCCTGTAAATATTCTGAAAAAGCCTGAATCCATGAGACAAATGCAAAATGAACCAAGCCAGCTAGCTCATGTAGTAGCCTGAGTGAATCACCTATATTTACCCCGTGCCTCAACCAGATGCTTGAGTAGAGTGGCTGTGTTTATTTCCCTTGCTTGCATATCATCTCTTTATTAAGTTTGCTGTCTTTACAGAGGAACTCACAGGCTCTAACTTAAAGGCTGTCTCCTTCCCTCCTAGCTTAAAATCTTATTTTTAGGAGGAAGAAAAGATGAGGGAGCTGAAGACTGGGGAAGGAGGTAGTAGGGGGAGGGGAGGAGAGAGCTATTACTTGCCAAACCAGCACATGTTCACCAGAGAGCGCGGTCAAGCTGTCAGAAGAAGCAGTGATGTTAATTAGCAATGAAATGAGGAATAAACCAGTATTAGCCCTGAGACTAATCAATGGGAAAATCACTCCAAGAAGCAGCTTAATGAAGTAGTATACAGCTGTTTATTTTTAGTCCGTTTATCCAGACCAAAAAAAAAAGAGAGAGAGAGAGAGAGAGAGAGGAATCTCCAGTAAATAATAGAAAAAAAAAAACTTGCTGAAGTATAGTTTTTTCAAAGCCCGGGTACTGCTCTGATTTACGTATTTATAGTATAACCCCCTATACTTATTTCTTTCAATTAATAGGACAAACCATAAAAATTAGGTGGGTATAAACACCTGCGCCATACCAGAAATACACTTTTTTTTAATCTTCTTTACATAGGTGTTCATACTCATTTTGATTTGTAAAAGAATATCACTTTTCCTTGAGATGTACAACTGCTGTAATTTTTTTGCAAGTGGATTATGAGAAAAGTACTATTGACAGGAAATAGGACTCTTCTCTCATTTCTTTCAAGTGTGAGGGAAATTACCTGGAAAATATTTTTGCTTGTTTTTCACTTGTAAAAAATATGATTGACATCTCTCTACAAGCAAGACCACAAAGCCTATTAATTAAGATCTACTGATCTCTGGGGTTTTTCGATAGAAGTACATCATGATATACATGGGGATCAAAAACTAGAAGCCCAATTGGGGGAAAAATCTTTGTCATTTTATCAGGATGGTGAGAAAACAGAGTAGTCAGTTTAAACAAAGTAAGTATCTCTTTGAGAATCTCTTCCTCCACTCTAATTGGAAGATAAAATTTTCCTCTGAAGGATACAAATGTTCTTCTACCTTAGCACATTCCAAATAAACAAAAGGGACTTCTCAACTGAGAAAATCTTATTCACCACTCTGGAAACAAGCTTAGAGTCAACCTTCCTCCTAATGATGGAGCTATTACTGAAAGTCCAAACACTAACTACAGCCAGACAGACTTGAGTTAAAATATCATTTGGGGGCTTCCCTGGTGGCGCAGTGGTTGAGAGTCTGCCTGCCAATGCAGGGGACGCGGGTTCGAGCCCTGGTCCGGGAAGATCCCACAGGCCGCGGAGCAACTGGGCCCGTGAGCCACAACTACTGAGCCTGCGTGTCTGGAGCCTGTGCTCCGCAACAAGAGAGGCCGCGATAGTGAGAGGCCTGCGCACCGCGATGAAGAGTGGCCCCCGCTTGCCGCAACTAGAGAAAGCCCTTGCACAGAAACAAAGACCCAACACAACTAAAAATAAATAAATAAATAATAAAAATAAAGGAATTCCTTTAAAAAAAAAAAAAATCATTTGGTCGGGGGATGGTTGGGGGAAGGAAAAGGGGGAAAAAAGGAATCAAAAAGAGCTCCTCTGTCATGCCTCTTTTCCCCACTCGTTTTCCCCCCTTTCCTTCTTTCTATTTAGTAATTTGATAAGTGGTAGTATCCCCTCATGATATAGGAAAATTAGTGTTTGCAAAATATGTCCAGGTAGAAATGAGAACTTAACTATAAAGAAGATAAACAATAGGCCTCCTTGCTTTCTCTTTAAATAGGGATTCAAAATCCTAAGTAAGAGATGAAGCTTCTCCTTTTACCCCTTCTTCCAAGTGTAAACACTGACTTTGTTTATCCCTTATAATTTCCAACGGGTAAGAGTATACAAATGATTTTTTTTCTAACATCATGCCAAGACTAGTGAAATGAACACACATTCTCTTCCAAAGAAAGTCTATGCAAACCTCTACAAACACCTGAAAAAAATCAAGCTCTCATTTCAACAGATCCATGCTTAGGTTTGTGGCTATTAATTGGGAAGAAAGGAACTCCCGTTACTGGAAGCATCTTCTGACACTTGGCCTGAGCCTCGCCGTTCAAGGCCATTGCAATTTTTTAAGCATACTTTCCATACGATGAAGCATCTTGAGAAAACACAAACAAAAAACAAAACAACAAACCAACCGCCGAAGGCAAACCCTGGAGACAAGAGCGCTCAGGTAATCCCCTTTATAGGATGATGTGATAGCTCAAGGAAATGGAAACAAAGCACCGAGTGCTAGAACACCAACAGCTGGTTGGGAAATTGCCGCAGATTGTTAGGGGGACCTGCAAACCAGAGATAGGCAATGAAAAGGTTAGAAATGATAGTTAAAAAAAGACAAATTACTCCAAAGACCATATTCTTAAATCGCTGAAGCAAAACATGTTTATTCGATTTGTTTGTATGCCTATTACAAAAATGCTACTTTGGGATTCTAGGAACCCAGTCTGTCAATTTTTCAGTTTCTGCACTTTCATGGTTGCTTAGAGCTGTTTAATGCAAATACACTTCCAATAAGAGATTTCATGCCCCTAAATTACACCCAGTTAAAAGCGAATGAAAATGTAAGGTAAATAACTATAATCAGCCATATTATCTTTCTCTTGGCACTCCTCACTTTACAGGCATGTTTAAAGACATCTCTGGGGTCCTATCCTTTTTAACAAGCAGCAGTGTATTTCCTGGACTATTACTTAAGATGCTGTGCAGTGAACATTACACAGGTTAAAATGTTACCTAGAGACCTAGAAAGAATTGCATCTGTTGCAAGAGCCATCTTTTTCGCCACATTTTGGAACATCTGAGAAGATGAATGGGCATTTTGCTGTGGAGGGGATGAAAAGAAATGAGAAGAGTTTACGTTTGTCTTTCATGTGTTCCTTTGTTGATCAGTCGTTGTGGAAGTTTGAAGAAAGTAACTCTGGGAAGAACTGAATGAGGGGGGAAGGAAATGTACAAATGAGAAGGACCCTCTGGATTTGCTATACAAAGAAAGCTCTTCAGAGTGAAACCACTAAATTAACTCTCCGAGAAGGAGCACGTTCCATGCCCCTGAACATTTTTGCCTTTGATCACTTTTTCTTGGCATCATTGGTTCTTAAACATCAGCATCCTGCAGGATTACCTTGTGCAGTGTTTAAAATGCAGAGTTCTGGACCACCCTGAGGAATGTGGATTCAACACCTCAAGGAAGGAGCTCAGGAATCTGAATTTTTTAATTGAAGTGTAGTTGATTTACAATATTGCGTTAGTTTCAATTATACAGCAAAGTGATTCAGTTATACCTATTCTTTTCCAGACTGTTTTCCATTATCGGTTACTACAGGATATTGAATATAGTTTCCTGTGCTGTACAGTAAGTCCTGTTGTTTATCTATTTTATATATATATATGTGTGTGTATATATATATATATATATATATTAGTGTGTATCTGTTAATCCCAAACTCCTAATTTATCCCTCCCCTCCCCTTCTCCTTTGGTAACCATAAGTCTGTTTTCTATGTCTGTGTGTCTTTTTCTGTTTTATAAATATCTTCATTTGTATCATATTTTAGATTCCACCTGTAAGTGATATCATATGATATTTGTCTGACTTACTTTACCTTAGTATGATAATCTCTAGGTCCATCCATGTTGCCGCAAATGGCATTATTTCGTTCTTTCTTTTATGGCTGAGTAATAGGGTTCTGCGTTTTTAACTAGCACTGCCAGGGAGTTTGTGGACTACCCTGTGAAAATGGCTCTATGATGTTAAGAGCACACATATTTTTTCAGGTGGCATTGCCATTTCAAAAAGACTTCCCACCCATTCATATAGGCTTTCTCTGCAAAGCACACAATGATGACTTATAAACAAGCCTTCAGAAGTGTGATTAGCAAGGGAGCAAAGGGAAGCAAGAGATGAGAAGAATCGATAAATGGCTCGAACACGTGAAATTACCTTGTTCGTCCAAAATACAGGATGGTACTGTTCTGTCATCCTGGGGCTCAATTGCCTCACTCCAATTTTAGGAAAAGTGGTAATAATTTCCTTTTGTGGGGAGAACAATTTCTGAAGAACCCAGTCATTTTAAAAAGTGAGATCTCCCCTCTCTATTGACAGAGCAGTCAGTATCTCGGTATTGCGGTACCCATGTGGGCGGCGTGGCAGACAGGGAGAGAGCTGGGTCCAAGTCCTGTCCCATTCTGTCACTTAGTAGGGGTGCCATCTTGGGCAGTGTCTCACTCATTTCCTGGCACACAGAAGACATTCCTCATCTGCACAATGAATATACATTCTAGGCAAAAGCAGACTTCTGCCCCATAAATATAAAACTACCTCTTCACAAACGATGAAGGTGAAATGAGATAGTAAAGCTGTGTCCTTTAGTACAGAGCCTGAAACCTGAAAAATGCAGACCAAATAAGATAGTGAAATAAGCTAGTCAAATCAAGCCTCAGAACTTAAATTTCAGGGACTCAGTTTGGGGTATTCATTTCCTGACTCGATTTATGAGACCTGGCATTCATTTTAGTTACTTAAGGAATTATTAAGATCTGATAGTGGGAGGAGGGGCTCATTTCATGTCCTCTTACTAATTAAGCTGAGAGGACTACAGGAAATTAGTGCATTGTCACCCGACTTGACCAAGAAGTAGTCACAACTTGCATACTCTGAAAGTGTGTATGAATTTCATAATTATTTAGAATTTAAAATGATGTTTTCCCATAGACACCAATTCACAAATGGAGCTTAGATTTCTAGGCCATTCCACCAAAGCCTACTTAACTTGTAAATAAAAAACGAACTACTGTTTTGATGGGAAAACATGTCTATGGAACATTAGGACACATCTTCCTCTACTTCCGTCTAAGGTGAAAAAAATATCTTCTTAGCTTGGCACTGAAGAAAGCCACCCCAACCTTAGCTTCTTTAACTTGATACAGTCCCATTAACTCAAGCGCCTCAGAAGTAGAAGGGCACGTGCTTCTCTTTGGCAGGGTCCTGGGTCACAGACAGAGCTGGAAAGGACTTCCAAGGGTCTCAGGGAAAGTAGGAGGGCACAGAAGACTGGTTATCTGTACTAATCTGTGCTATCTGTACTGTTACTAATTCCCTTAAAAATATTGGGGACACTTTTAGGCAATGAATAGTTAAGAAATGTTATAGATAATAACAAGAAAGTTTCAGGGCTAAGAACCAAAGACACATGAATTATAATCTGGATTTTCTTTTCATGTAAGTACTTAACCACTATCATTAATAGTACTTGCTGGGACATTTGCCATTTATTCTTTGAATAAATACTCTTATAAACACTATATTTTAAGACAGTGTTTATGTTCTTCCATATTATTGAGCTGTGCTTTGAAAGGAATGAGTCCACGCTATTATTTCCACTTCTTCAGCCACTAACTTTATCCTTGAAAATGAAGGCTCTGGAACAGGCTCAAAGGCAATGAGTTGCCTGCTCAGGGCCACTGAAGAGGCAGAAAAGAGATGCTTAGTTTACACTTCACAGTTCTAGAAGATCATTTTGGAATTTCCACTGGAACACACTGTCTTTTGACATTCCTCTCTGACTTCAATGTGCAAACACCTGAAGGGACTCACCAGCCATGATGAAAGTGTTAGGGGCTTTGTACATGGTCTCTTCCAGGGTGCTTGGCTCCCCACCTGTATCGACCGTACAGCATATACAGAAGCTGGCAGAGATACTCAAGACAGGCTAACATTGATATGCTTCTGAAGGAAGACAGGGAAAGGCTGGCTAAAGCCCAAATAAAAGGTAGGTGGCAAAACTAGCAGAAGCCAATCAGCCCATCTAGACGGTGAGTCTGGCAGGTACTGGTAGCCACACTAGCCCAGAAGGTGGCTGGAGGACCTGCCAAGTCTCTGAATGTAGAGTCAAAACCCGACAGGGTCACGCTTTATGCCGAAGACTCATATATCAGAATCGCCGATTTCAGTAGACCCGACGGGGGATTTCCCTTCACCTCTTTGCTTTTATAAATTAAACAATTTTGTCCTCTCTATATGGTATCATAAAGCTGCTAAAGAAATCCCAATTAGCTTTTTTACCCTTCAGAATCTAGAGCTTTAATAACTTCGTTATAAAAGATTTCCATAACAAGGCACAGAATACCCTGTAAATAAGCATTAGTTGCACTTAACACCAACCTCAATGGTCAGGAGCTACAGAGGAGAGTCCACAAAGATGAACTAAGGTACCTCTAACAATACACCAAATCTTCCAGGCTGGCAAACCACAAATCTAGAATTCTTACAGCTTTGCCAAAGACAGACAAAACATTCTAACTATTTGGGTTTAATACAGCGTGCTTACTGTTTTTTCAGAAGGGAAAAGAAGATATCACCCACTCAAGTTGGTGTTCAGGTTGTGGGCATTTTGGAAAGCTCCCAGAGTAAAGCAATAATGAGAACAGAACTTCCAGCAGCAGTAAGAGTACTGAGCAAAATTATATACGGGGTGTGGGTGCATGAGTGGTGTGTGTGTGTGTGTGTGTGTGTGTTGCACTGTGTGGTCTGAAACAGTTCGGTCTGGTTTGAGGGGAAAGAACTGTGACCTAGTGCATAAATTTTATCCTAATATACACACCATGTTATTTCAAACCTTTATATAAAGACTTAGCCTCATGTTCTATCTCTTGGTCCCAAATCATAAGGACCTTGACACGTTAAGGAGTGGACCAAGGGTAGATTATGTAATAAAATTTTAAACCACGGTAGCTTGATGCCCTTTAGTTACACTAAGGGCTCACAGGTAATCACAATACATTTACTATATCTGTATCTTTAAATTGCAAAGTGTACACTGGAGAGAACTCGAGGATATGTAACCATATCCCGTTCTCGTGGATCTCAGATAATGACAATGAAGAGAAACAGCAGAAGCTAGAAGTGCACTCAGGGTGTCACACTGCCAAGTGAAATACGCTTCCAGAATATTCATGCAGGGAGCCCAAATTTCTCACTCCCTCGCTCCTTGCTGTCACGCCAGAGGAGACTAAAGCTAGACGGTGAGAAGCCCTCCCGGATTCACCGCTGCTGTGGTTTGCTTCTTAATCCTGTGATTTTGTGTCTGTGTGAGGAAAACACGATTGGAATTGAAAGAGCACGTGAGGGTGGGCTGGCAGAGCCAAGAAATGCAGCTACCTTGTTGTGCAAAGGGGAAGTAGCAAGATCAGAACGTCTGGAGCTAGGAAGACCCTTGCGATTGGATGCAATGCTCCAAGCCAAGCTAGAGTCACCCACGTGGAATTGTTAATCCCCCTTCCTCCACTTCCTGACACAGAGGATACTATGCCTGGTTCCGAGAGATCCTTCTCAGTATATAATTCGAGTCATCCCTCCTCTTGCTAAAATGTGAATGCATCCTCTTTAGCTATGTAGCAGAATTCTCACGAACCAATCAGGGACGAGGTGCCTACGGACACCGTTTCTATACCTGAAGCCTGTCAGCATGATCTTCACAAGGCTTATCTCCCAGCTGCTATTTCCTAAACTTCTAATTCCTGAATCATCTCTTCATCCTCGATAGCATCCTGTTTCATGGTCCAGGGTGGTTCTGACCTTGAATATAATGATAATCATTCCTGCCTCCTTGGAGAGAGAAGGGGGAGAAACGTGAGTCCGCTCTGTGCCTTCTCCAGTATAACTGCTTACACACACCTCCACACCAGACTTATTTCGAACTCCTTCTAGAGCTCAGAGGTGAGTTGGTGAAGGTTCCCTTCTCTTCCGAGACTTCAGCAGCTAAGAAAACATGAGAGCTTTTGAAATGGCTTTGTGGCTCCCTATTGAAAACAATACTACTGGCTGAAACAGTACTCAAGACATTCCACCTCCCAGGACGTGCTGAGATATTACCGCACAGGCAGCATGGGATCTGCCAGCCTTTTTGGTGGCTGTTCTCTATTATCATCACATTTGGCCCGAGGTCCACAGTGATCACCGGCCAACGCAACTTCATTCTGTTTTCATCTTCCCACTTGCCCACACAGTACAAGGCTGTCATTGTCTCATCAAGCGTTCATGAATAGCCTTTGTATGAAGAGCATCGTGCCCTGGTCGCTTCCATAGCCCAATGTGAAGGGAATCCCCTGGGTATAATTGTATGTATGTGTGTGTCTGCCTATTTGTGTGTCTGTGTATGCACGTGTCTCTGAGCTTGGCAAAACATACCTAGAATTGTGCACTCATTCTCTTAGTCCATTGTGTGTCCAAGGCCCATGTCACCAAGCGTGCCTTGTCAGTACTACAGAATGCTGTACAGTGACAAATCCCTGCCCCAGGAAATGTCCACAGCATGTAATTCTTCATGGAGTGCTGTTTTTGAAAGACTATGACTTAACTAGCACCAGGGTCAATCTCTTTTTTAAGCTGAAAGGCACTTAGGCAAAGAGATCTGTGTGTGTGTGTGTGTGTGTGTGTGAGAGACAGAGTGACGAACTGCACGTGTGTATATGTGCAATTGTGTGTGTTTGTGTGTGTGTGTGTGTATATGTGCACGGGGGGGAGGGGCTGTGGAGGAAAGAATGGAAATAACAAGATTATAGGTTTGGAGGGTAGGCTTAGGCTCTGATTCTCCAGCTGTAAGGCACAGAGGTTGTGAAAGTGACTCAGAGGGGCAACAGCAGGCAGCAAAACCCTGCACAGCTGGTCCCTGCTGGCCTATATGCTCAGGGGAGAGACCGAGCCTCACGGGGAGGAATATCCAGAGATGCGGACAAGTCAAATCCATCTGACAAAGTGAGAAGTGCCTTGGGGCTGAGGACAGTAGATGTCCCAGTTAAATTAATTGCCACTTACATGCCATCGACCCCTACCATCTTCCATACTCCGATGCATCCTCCCAGGTACTAATCATTATTTTATTAACAAGACAAGAGGTAACTCTACACAGGATGCAATTAAATTCTTGCTTGGACACTTGAATGTTTACTTCAAAGAGGGCGTCTCAAAGCCCAGAGCACAAGGGAAGGAAGCAGAGGGTCTGGTGCAGAGGCTGGCCGCAGCTCTCTGCCTAGGCATATTACGGAACCTCTTGATGGCTCAGTTTTCTCACCTGCAAAACAAGGATAGTAATTGTGCCTGCCTTGCGGGGTCGAAGTGAGCAGTTTTTTAAAATTTAATATTTATTTATTTATGTATTTATTTTTGGCTGCATTGGGTCTTTGTTGCTGCGTGCGGGCTTTCTCTAGTTGCGGTGAGCAGGGGCTACTCTTCCCTTGCGGTGCGAGGGCTTCTCATTGCGGTGGCTTCTCTTGTTGCGGAGCACGGGCTCTAGGTACACGGGCTTCAGTAGTTGTGGCGCACGGGCTTAGCTGCTCTGCGGTATGTGGGATCTTCCCGGATCAGGGATCAAACCCATGTCCCCTGCATTGGCAGGCGGATTCTTAACCACTGCACCACCAGGGAAGTCCCCGAAGTGAGTATTAAAGATGATTTCAGCAAAGCACCTAGCACAAAGTAGGCAAGACTGAGGAAGCAGTGACTTATGAAAACTCAACAGAGGGCTGGGAGTTCCAGAGTATTTACTGCAAATATTGAATACAATCACTCCCCCACTAATAGTTAGTTACATTTATTTCCTAATTCTCTAAAAAAGATAAACAACCACCACCCTGCTCATGGACGACATTTTGCAACTTACATTCCTAAAACAACTCAAAGGATGCTACCTACAGATAAAATGGTTCTACCAGAGACAAGAAGCTAAGTCAAACCCTTTGTTCAACTTCAAAGTTTATGGGATATTCCAGATATCCTGGTAAATGTAGTGTGAGACTGCAAAAATTAAACTAAGTCATTAAAGAAGTGTACTTAGTGCCTGTTATAAACAGAATCAGCTTCTTTTCTCCCAAAGATACTTATGTTTTTTCTCTTTCTTATCTCTTTACTGCTGGGAACTGCTGAGCTTAACAAAGCAAACTTGGCTTTACTTATCAGAGTGAGCTCAGGAACCCCTAAGAGAAGCAGTCACCCAAACACCAGAGATGCTACACTCTACAAGAAGCCCAGAAGATGGTTTAATGCCAACAACCCCCAGCAGCTCCATGACTACTAGGCAGGCTTAGATTTTAGAAACACAAATGGGTCATCTGCATTTTATGTGGCTGCAAAGCCCAGCCACTGCCTGGAAGTTTATGACAAGGCAGACATTCTGGGACTCTAAGCAGTTTCTGGGATCTTAGCACTGAGCAGAGATATAAAGAGAATACATGTAACAGAAAGCTACCCTCTTCTGAACTGCTCAAGGAAAATTCCTCACCCCAAATGAGATTAAGGGCTCGGCGCAGATAAGTGTCTGTGACATCCATTTCAATGCCGTCCTGCACAAAATGGCATTTTATGTCATTCAAACTGGAATCATTTCAGAATTCTCACGAAAATCCAATATACGCTGATTTTTTTCTTCATACTATGCATAAAGAAAGATTAGCCAAACAAATTAAAGATGCAAGGGATATTGCAGGGAGTGTACTTAAATGAACTTTAGAGGTTTCAACATATTGTATACAAACAGGCGGTCCATCACACAAGGGATGAACTGCGGGCTTTTCACGGGGGCCCCAGGGCTCAATGTCATGGTCTCACTCACCCTCAACATCAAGGCCAGGTACTTCGCTCACTAGGCTCTGGCTGCTTCAGTCTTTTTTCTGTTCCTTGAGCCAGCCCAGTTCATGCCCACCTGAAGGCCCTTGCTCTTTTTTTTTTTTAATTTAATTTTTATTTTATATTGGAGTATAGTTGATTTACAATATTGTGTTAGTTTCAGGTGTACAGCAAAGTGATTCAGTTATACATATACATATATCTATTCTTTTTCAGATTCTTTACCCATATAGGTTATTACAGAATATTGAGTAGAGTTCCCCGTGCTATACAGTAGGTCCTTGTTGATTATCTATTTCATATATAGTAGTGTGTATATGTGAATTCCAAACTCCTAATTTATACCTCCCCACCACCTTTCCCCTTTGGGAAACCATAAGTTTGTTTTTGAAGTCTGTGAGTCTGTTTCTGTTTTGTAGATAAGTTCATCTGTGTTCTATTTTAGATTCTACATATAAGTGATATCATATGATATTTGCCTTTCTCTGTCTGACTTAATTCACTTAGTATGATAATCTCTAGGCCCATCCATGTTTCTGTAAATGGTATTACTTCATTCTTTTTTATGGCTGAGTAATATTCCATTGTATATATGTACCACATCTTCTTTCCATTCATCTGCTGATGTACATTTAGGGTGCTTTCATGTCTTGGCTATTGTGAATAGTGCTGCAATGAACATTGGGGTTGCACGTATGTTTTCGAATTATGGTTTTCTCTGGATATATGCTTAGGAGTGGGACTGCTAGATTATATGGTAGCTGTATTCTTAGTCTTTTAAACAACTGCATACCGTTCTCCATAGTGGTTGTACCTTGAACTTGCTGATCTGTCTGCCAGGAATATTCTGCCCTCAAATCCTTATAGGATGGGTTTCTTCTCATTACTATGCTCTTGGATCAAAGGTTACCCCTTAAAGTTCAAGCCTTCTCTGACTGTCTAGTCATTCTCCATCATACCTTCATTTTATTTTCTTCCTAACACTTATTACCATCTGATTCTACACAGTTTTCTTTGTATACTTGTTTAACAGTGGAACACTCCACTAGACTTGAAGGTCAGTGAACGCTTGGACTTTGTCTGTCTTATCACCACTGTAGCCCTAGCATCTGGGGCTGCCAGCAAACACACATTTATTAAGGGAAAATGAGCTATAAAATATCTAATATATTTGTTTTAAAAGATTCTGAAAGACCTCTACTTAGAAACAACCAAGAAGCAGCACAGTACGTACTGGAGAGTAATAAAACATCATACTTTCAAACATTTTACACTTCAGGCTCCTAGTAGTTTCAACAGGCTACCTCCCCCTGCTTGCCCAGCATATATGCTCCCCCATTCCGTTTTATTTATTCAGCCTGAAAGAGAAAAACTGTCAAACTCTGGATAAACACAGTAAAGTAAAATCAACAGTGCTGCTAATAGTTTTATATCCTTAGCATCATCGTGAAGCAACGGAATGTTCTCTGGAGAAGTCTCAGCCTCCAGTCTAAGGTGAAATGAACAGAGAGAGAGGCTAAATTTGACATGGGCTCACTCAATACACAGAAACCTCCAGCATCCACGGTCTACTTGGACCTCTGTCACTGCACAGAGGGTTGGGAAGTATGGCCTTAACTGAACAGTAAATCTCTCCTGTAACCAGCTCTGAGGATGCGCACTGCCTTCTACAACCCATGATACTAGCCAACCTTCCTCAACAACTTCACAAATTCCAAGACACGTTAACATCCTGGAAACAAAAGATTCAAATGCCAAAATGATGCTTCTCAAAACGAAGAGATGATATTACACATGGGTGATGGACTTGAATGAAGGTAACTTCCTAGGATAGGGGACCAGTACCCAGAAGAGAGAAAGGAAAGGAAAAATCCAGAGAATTCTTGCCATAGCTTTGTTATATCACCCGCTACCAAATGACTCATGTGGGACTTCTCTTTCTCTCTGGAAGAAGTAGCTACATATAGTGTTTCCTTCTTTTTTTTTTTTTTTTTTTTTTTTTTTTTACATTTAGAGATAAGGAATGTTTTCCCAAAGAAATGAGATAAAGAGTCAAGCACAGGTTCATGCATTGTATTTGGAAATATCTCCAAATGCTTCTTGTGCACTTCTGTAGCTGTCTGCATACGTGTGTGCATGTGTGTATGTGAACGTACGTATTTTGGGGGGGGATGTGTGTGTCCACGTGTACCCTTGAGGAACACTGAAAAAGTTGAGGTGGGACCTGTCACACTGGGAGAGACTCTGAGAGCTGGAACATTCTGAGTAGGTAATACTCCATGTTGTAAACTGCTCATACAGCAGGCCTGAGGAAAAGGCCTCGCCTGGCCACCGGCTGTTACTGACTCTGGGAAAATGAAAATACAGCATCTCTGCACCTGTTCACCTGATGGTGAAAGAAGGAAAAGCCATTACCGAGTGACAGGAGACGAAAAACCAAAATCCACTTCAGCAACTCATCTCACGACTGGTGATTAATCTCGCACTCCCCCAACCCGATGCCCATTAACCAGATAATTAATAATTTCTTTAGGGATTCTGGCTCGGCAACTGTTTTATCAACCTGCACAGCATTGGGGAAAGGCTGCATTGCTGATCAAACGTCTGGAACCAGGCAAGGGCCATAAAGACACAGTGAGGGCTTCGCAGCCATTTGTGAGTCTCTTTCAAAATGAGCAAGTACGGGACGAGCAGTCCAGTCTCATTTTTTATCACTACTGTTGGCCACCCTGCATTGCCGAGGACCAGTGATCCCCGCACGCCCACCCCAGGAGAAGACCCCCTTTGCACTGGGACAGCTCAAAGACTTGGGATCGCGTGGGCTTCCCTACTATGTACACAAACCAGAATAAACCAGATGTTTATAAACTTTGGAAATGCACCTTTTCAAACAGTGCATAATCTGAAACCTCCCGAAATCAAAAGTTTCAAATAAGTATTTGATTAGAACCATGCCAGTTGACATATTTCTTGTTCTCACTGGCTCTCATTCACATGCATCTCATGAAGGAAGGCACAAGGAATCAAGAGCGCCCTTTCTGAGTCTCCTGTGTAAATCTAGCCTTCTTCTCTCATGTTAAAATTTGTTCCACAGGCAGAAACCAGCTCTTTTTTTACCTATATTTTTATTAAGACTTTAAGACTGTGAATAAAATCCCAAGGAGAATAATAAATCATGAGGATTGCTATTAAAAAGGCTCACCATTAAAATGCCAACTGATTCATTTTCTCTCCTAATGAGAAAAACACTACACTGAAAATATTATTATACATTTCTCTCAGCGCTATCCAGAATGCAATTTGGATGGAAAAGAAACAAGAGTGTAATCCATCCTCGTCAGAAATCACAGTGGACTTGCAGGCAGAAAACCTGGGTTGAGGCCTGCCTCGGTCACACTGTGTTTTGGTATTGTCTCCTCCTGCTTTTTCCATGTGAGGTCTGCCATGAGAGTGTTAATCAGGGCGGCTGGCAATCAACAAGGTGGAAGTGTGTCCACCTTATGTGGACCTAAAGGAGACATTTCCATCAGGCTTCAGGGCTAGGATAACCTGGGCTTCTTCTAAGTGTGGGTTATATAGACAAGGCAAAACTTCAGGCTGAGAGCATCTGGGCTGGGAGGAAGCTGAGAGCTAAATCAACTGTCCATTTCTAGCAAATCTGCAGGACCATAACATAGGTATCTCTCGCCAACACACATTCCAATTCAATCTTGCTATGACAGCCTGGTTTTTCTTTCACTCTTTCAGACGTTTTCATATTTTATTGTATGTCCTTATGAGAATCCCCTCAAATCATTTTTGTAATAAAATAGTAGGTAACAAATTAGATAGACAAAAAAAAAAAAGAGAGAGAGAGAGCGAAAGAAAAACAGACTGTAAAACCTTTGGCTAAACATGAGATTATTAAGTCTAACATAGAGTAGTTGAAACTGGAAGGATTGGGGATTTACCTGATCTGATTGGGTACCCCCAGTGCAAGGCAGTGTGCCATAGAACTCTCCCCAGAAAAGACCATGACGTCCCTGTAGCATAGATTTTACTCTGATTTGGGTTTGAGGAACAAGTTTTTATATTAAAGCATATATTATGGAGCAAAATGCAAATTTCACATGCACAGTAAAGATAAGCCAAAGACTTAAAAAAAAAAAAAAGTTTTGGTTGCTACTGGCCATTTCAGGCTAGACCTCTGCTGTTATGTAATGAATATTTGTGTCCCCCACAAATTCGTATGTTGAAATCCTAACCCCTAATGTAATGATATTCAGAGGTGGGGCCTTTGGGAGGTAATTAGGTCATGGGGGTGGAGCTCTCATGAATGGGATTAGTGTCCTTATAAAAGAGAACCCAGAGAGGTCTCTCACCCTTTTCCACTATGAGAGGACACAGAGAGAGGATGGTCATCTATAAATTAGGAAGTGGGCCTTCATCAGACACCAAATCCATCAGTGCCTTGATCTTGGACTCCCCAGCCTCCATAAATAAATAAATTTACTAAATTAACTTTCTTTAAATAAGTAAATGTGATCAATAAGTGTTTGTTTTTTAAGTCACCCAGTCTATGGTATTCTGTGACAGCAGCCCAAATTGACTAAGACACTGGGAAATCACACGGACATGTTTCTGGACCTCTGCTTTTGGAGTACATGGGTAGAAATTTTCAGAAACTTTCACATTATAGATAAGGAAAATGAAACCCAGTCCTTTGACTTTGCACAGCCTTAGGCTCATCATCTCTAAAATAAGTGCAATAATAAATTTTTCACTAGCTACCATGGAGATCCAACAAGATAACACATGTGAAGAATGTCATAATCTATAAAGCATTGATAGCTATGAAGTCTCAATCAAGAACACATGTGATCCAGATTCACAAAAATCCAGTTTTGACTAATAACTCTGCAACCTTCCCAAGTCTAAGAAAGTAAGCACAGTGAGTCAGCTGGTGGTTTGAGTTATCCAGCCATGGGTGGCGCTCAGTTCCCAGAGAGTAAAACTAGACTGGAAAGATCCAACACTATAAGTTATACTCTTCATTTCTTGAGGATAATGACCTTACCCAGTTTATTTATGACTTCCTAGAACGAAGCATAATGCCTCTACCAAGCACTCAATATATTAGATACTCAGTAAGTGCTAGCAAAACAACTATTTGTTGAACAGAGATCTGAGGGACAGATACATGCAATTAGACTAAAAGCACTGAAGTGTTGCAGGTTTGCTTCAGAAAGGAAACCAAACTATCCCCATCAACAGCAAACAAAACAAATGAATAAAAACAGAAACAAGAACAAACCAGAAACATGAATGTGGCACAATACAAACACCATTGGATTTTGAGTCACAAGACTTGGCTTAACTCCCTGATTCTTTTTAGCTATGTAAACTTAAAGGGGTAGTGCCCACCGTATACGGCCTATTTCCTCTTTAAAATAAATAGAATAATAATAGTAAACTCAAAGTGTTGTTGTGAGGAATGAACTAATATAAATTGGAGAAAATTTTGTGAAATTTTAAAGCACTAAAAAACATCAGTTACTATCTATTATTACACTATTGCATAGAAGTAAAAAGCTTGTGTGACTCTCTGTTGCGAGAGCACCGGAATCAAAACTAACTGCTGAACAATCATCGACAGGAAGACACTGGAACTCACCAAAAAAGATACCCCACATCCAAAGACAAAGGAGAAGCCACAGTGAGACGGTAGGAGGGGTGCAATCACAATAAAATCAAATCCCATAAGTGCTGGGTGGGTGACTCACAAACTGGAGAACATTTATATCACAGAAGTCCACCCACTGGAGTGAAGGTCCTGAGCCCCATGTCAGGCTTCCCAACCTGGGGGTCTGGCAACAGGAGGAGGAATTCCTAGAGAATCAGACTTTGAAGGCTAGTGGCATTTGATTGCAGGACTTCGACAGGACTGGGAGAAACAGAGATTCCACTCTTGGAGGGCACACACAAAGTACTGTGTGCATCAGGACCCAGGGGAAGGAGCAGTGACCCCATAGGAGACTGAACCAGACCTACCTGCTAGTGTTGGAGGGTCTCCTGCAGAGGCGGGGGTGGCTGTGGCTCACTGTGAGGACAAGGACACTGGCAGCAGAAGTTCTGGGAAGTACTCTGCCATTAGCCCCACCAAAGAGCCGGTTAGGCTACAGTGTTGGGTCTCCTCAGGACAAACAACCAACAGGAAGGGAACCCAGCCCCACCCATCAGCAGACAAGCAGATTAAAGTTTTACTGAGCTCTGCCCACCAGAGCAACACCCAGCTCTACCCACCACCAGTCCCTCCCATCAGGAAACATGCACAAGCCTCTTAGATAGCCTCATCCACCAGAGGGCAGACAGCAGAAGCAAGAAGAACTACAACCCTGTAGCCTGTGGAACAAAAACCACATTCACAGAAAGATAGACAAGGTGAAAAGGCAGAGGGCTATGTACCAGATGAAGGAACAAGATAAAACCCTGGAAAAACAACTAAATGAAGCACAGATAGGCAACCTTCCAGAAAAAGAATTCAGAATAATGATAGTGAAGATGATCCAGGACCTCGGAAAAAGAATGGAGGCAAAGATCGAGAAGATGCAAGAAATGTTTAACAAAGCCCTAGAAGAATTAAAGAACAAACACCTAGAAGAATTAAAGAACAAACAAACAGAGATGAACAATACAATAACTGAAATGAAAAATACACTAGAAGGAATCAATAGCAGAATAACTGAGGCAGAAGAACGGATAAGTGACCTGGAAGACAGAATGGTGGAATTCACTGCTGCGGAACAGAATAAAGAAAAAAGAATGAAAAGAAATGAAGACAGCCTAAGAGACCTCTGGGAGAACGTTAAACGCAAAAACATTTCCATTATAGGGGTCTCAGAAGGAGAAGAGAGAGAGGAAGGACCCAAGAAAATATTTGAAGAGATTACAGTCAAAACTTCCTTAACATGGGAAAGGAAATAGCCACCCAAGTCCAGGAAGCGCAGACAGTCCCAGGCAGGATAAACCCTAGGAGAAACATGCTGAGACACATAGTAATCAAATTGACAAAAATTAAAGACAAACAAAAATTATTAAAAGCAACAAGGGAAAAACGACAAATAACATATAAGGGAACTCCCATAAGGTTAACAGCTGATTTCTCAGCAGAAACTCTGCAAGCCAGAAGGGAGTGGCATGATATATTTAAAGTGATGAAAGGGAAGAACCTACAACCAAGATTACTCTACCCGGCAAGGAACTCATCCAGATTTGACAGAGAAATCAAAAGCTTTACAGACAAGCAAAAGCTAAGGGAATTCAGCACCACCAAACCAGCTCTACAACAAATGCTAAAGGAACTTCTCTAAGTGGGAAACACAAGAGAAGAAAAGGACCTACAAAAACAAACCCATAACAATTAAGAAAATGGTCATAGGAACATACATATCGATAATTACCTTAAACGTGAATGGATTAAATGCTCCAACCAAAAGACGCAGGCTCGCTGAATGGATACAAAAACAAGACCCATCTATACGCTGTCTACAAGAGACCCACTTCAGACCTAGGGACACATACAGACTAAAAGTGAGGGGATGGAAAAAGATATTCCACGTAAACGGAAATCAAAAGAAAGCTGGAGTAGCAATACTCATATCAGATAAAATAGACATTAAAAGAAAGAATGTTACAAGAGACAAGGAAGGACACTACATAATGATCAAGGGATCAATCCAAGAAGAAGATATAACAATTACAATTATATATGCACCCAACATAGGAGCACCTCAATATATAAGGCAACTGTTAACAGCTATAAAAGAGGAAATCGACAGTTAACACAATAATAGTGGGGGACTTTAACACCTCACTTACACCAATGGACAGATCATCCAAACAAAAAATTAATAAGGAAACAGAAGCTTTAAATGACACAATAGACCAGATAGATTTCATTGATATTTATAGGACATTCCATCCAAAAACATCAGATTACACTTTCTTCAAAAGTGCACACGGAACATTCTCCAGGATAGATCACATCTTGGGTTGCAAATCAAACCTCAGTAAATTTAAGAAAACTGAAATCATATCAAGCATCTTTTCTGACCACAACGCTATGAGATTAGAAATCAATTACAGGGAAAAAAGTGTAAAAAACACAAACACATGGAGGCTAAACAATACATTACTAAATAACCAAGATATCACTGAAGAAATCAAAGAGGAAATCAAAGAATACCTAGAGATAAATTACAGTGAAAACACGACGATCCAAAACCGATGGGATGCAGCAAAAGCAGTTCTAAGAGGGAAGTTTACAGCAATACAAGCCTACCTCAAGAAACAAGAAAAATCTCAAATAAACAACTTAACCTTACACCTAAAGGAACTAGAGAAAGAAGAACAAACAAAACCCAAAGTTAGCAGAAGGAAAGAAATCATAAAGATCAGAGAAGAAATAAATGAAGTAGAAACAAAGAAAACAATAGCAAAGATCAATAAAATTAAAAACTGGTTCTTTGAGAAGATAAACAAAATTGATAAACCATGAGCCAGACTCATCAAGAAAAAGAGGGAGAGGACTCAAATCAATAAAATTAGAAATGAAAAAGGAGAAGTAACAACAGACACCTCAGAAATACAAAGCATTCTGAGAGACTACTGCAAGCAACTTGGTGCCAATAAAATGGACAACCTGGAAGAAATGGACAAATTTGTAGAAAGAATTTTTCCAAGACTGAACCAGGAGGAAATAGAAAATATGAACAGACCAATCACAACAGACCAAATTGAAACTGTGATTAAAAATCTTCCAACAAACAAAAGTCCAGGATCAGATGGCTTCACAGGTGAATTCTATCAAACATTTAGAGAAGAGCTAACACCCAGCCTTCTCAAACTCTTCCAAAAAATTGCAGAGGAAGGAACACTCCCAAACTCATTCTATGAGGCCACCATCACCCTGACACCAAAACCAGACAAAGATACTACAAAAATAGAAAGTTACAGACCAATATCACTGATGAATTTAGATGCAAAAATCCTCAACCAAATGCTAGCAAACGGAATCCAACAACACTTTAAAAGGATTATACACCATCACCAAGTGGGATTTATCCCAGGGATGCAAGGATTCTTCAATATACACAAATCAATCAATGTGATACACCATATTAACAAATTGAAGGAGAAAAACCATATGATCATCTCAATAGATGCAGAAAAAGCTTTTGACAAAATTCAACACCGATTTATGGTAAAAACTCTCCAGAAAGTGGGCATAGAGGGAACCTACCTCAACATAATAAAGGCCATATACCACAAACCCACAGCAAATATCTTTCTCAATGGTGAAAATCTGAAAGCATTTCCTCTAAGATCAGGAGCAAGACAAGGATATCCACTCTCGCCACTATTATTCAACATAGTTTTGGAAGTCCTAGCCATGGCAATCAGAGAAGAGAAAGAAATAAAAGGAATCCAAATTGGAAAAGAAGAAGTAAAACTGTCACTCTTTGCAGATGACATGATACTATACATAGAGAATCCTAAAGATGCCACCTGAAAACTACTAGAGCTAATCAATGAATCTGGTAAATTTGCAGGATACAAAATTAATGCACAGAAATCTCTTGCATTCCTATACACTCATGATGAAAACTCTGAAAGAGAAATTAAGGAAACACTCCCATTTACCACTGCAACAAAAAGCATAAAATACTTAGGAATAAACCTACCTAGGGAGACAAAAGACCTGTAGGCAGAAAACTATAAGACACTGATGAAAGAAATTAAAGATGATACAAACAGATGGAGAGATATACCATGTTCTTGGATTGGAAAAATCAATATTGTGAAAATGACTATACTACCCAAAGCAATCTACAGATTCAGTGCAATCCCTATCAAATTACCAATTGCATTTTTTACAGAACTAGAACAAAAAATCTTAAAATTTGTATGGAGACACAAAAGACCCCGAAGAGCCAAAGCAGTCTTGAGGGAAAAAAACGGAGCTGGAGGAATCAGACTCCCTGACTTCAGACTATACTACAAAGCTACAGTAATCAAGACAATATGGTACTGGCACAAAAACAGAAATATAGATCAATGGAACAGGATAGAAAGCCCAGAGATAAACCCACGCACCTATGGTCAACTAATCTATGACAAAGGAGACAAGGATATACAATGGAGAAAAGACAGTCTCTTCAATAAGTGGTGCTGGGAAAACTGGACAGCTACATGTAAAAGAATGAAATTAGAACACTCCCAAACACCATACACACAAAAAAAACTCAAAATGGATTAGAGACCTAAATGTAAGACTGGACAATATAAAACTCTTAGAGGAAAATATAGGAAGAACACTCTTTGACATAAATCACAGCAAGATCTTTTTTGATCCACCTCCTAGAGTAATGGAAATAAAAACCAAAATAAACAAATGGGACCTAATGAAACCTAAAAGCTTTTGCAATAGCCAGGTCATGGAAGCAACCTAAATGCCCATCAACAGACGAATGGATAAAGAAGATGTGGTACATATATACAATGGAATATTACTCAGCCATAAAAAGGAACGAAATTGGGTCATTTGTAGAGACGTGGATGGATCTAGAGACTGTCATACAGAGTGAAATAAGTCAGAAAGAGAAAAACAAATATCATATATTAACGCATATATGTGGAACCTAGAAAAATGGTACAGATGAACCGGTTTGCAGGGCAGAAATAGAGACACAGATGTAGAAAACAAACGTATGGACACCAAGGGGGGAATGTGGTGGGGGGAGGGTGGTGGTGTGATAAATTGGGAGATTGCGATTGACATATATACACTAATATGTATAAAATGGATAACTAATAAGAACCTGCTGTATAAAAAAATAAATAAAATAAAATTCAAAAATTTAAATTAAAAAAAAAGCTTGTCTGAAACACACACAAACACCCATTGTAGGTTTTTCTCTCTCTCCCAAATGGCTTGATTCCAAAGCAAACTAAACCAAGATCTTTAGAAACTAGAAACAGTATTTTAAAATAACTACATACCATCTCAGCCACTAATTATTTTTAGGATTTTACTATATGCAGTTAATTGAAAATGTTCAGGCTTTCCATTCATTAGTTTTATTATAAGCACTCTGATGAATTAAAGAAAAATCCATCATCACCACCTTCCTTGAAAAACTTTCACTGTCTTGTCACAAAGGCCTTGACCTTACAAAAGCAATTCACATTCATTCAGCACAAATCACAGGACTGGACAGAGGATGAAAATTTGGCATTTCTAATAAATAGGACATCATTGAATAAGTTTGACAGAACACTATTCTACTCCTGATGTCAGGAAACAGGGCAGACAATGCTTTCCTTGTTATGGTGAGGTATATTATACATCACTGACTGCACAGAGGCTCTATTTGACCTGGAGCAAACCCAAATGTGTGAAGTGAGGCACTCCTCAACAGGATTGTTACTTTATTAAAAACTCACACATGCATATTTATAAGAATGGAGCCCTGAAAAAAAGATAAATTACAAAGATATTTATTAAGAAAATTGTGAGACTGGAGGCATGTCCACATTAAGAAGCAGGTACCAAGGCACCCTTGACTATATCCCTTGTCACAAATGGTAGCTCTATACATTGGTTGCTTTTATTTATTAGTAATAACCATTTATTGAATTATTTTTTATGGACAGTGCACTTTATTTAGCATTCATTAACCAATATAAATCATCTTATCTAGTAAGTTTTGTATCATCATTTTACAGTTGGGAAAAAAAAATAAACATGGAAAAAGTATATTCATAGGCCCAAAGTCTTACATTTATATGTGGCAGAAGTGGGATGCAAACCTAGGCCTGCACAAGTTCAAGGCCTATGCTTTTCTGCACATGTTTACATTTTAAAAATACCTGGAGGATACACACATATCTTTATTCAAGTCAACCTCTTTGACATCTGTCTCTCCCAAATATCACTGTAATTATATTCATCCTGGTAAATAATATATAATAACATTCTATTAAATAAGCACCTACTACATGTTCAATTCTCTACTGTTGATGACACTACAATAATTTTTTTAAGTTGAAGTATAGTTGATTTACAATGTCATGTTAGTTTCAGGTGTACAGCACAGTGATTCAGTTATGTGTACATACCTATGTATATATATATATATTATTTTCAGATTCTTTTCCCTTATAGGTTATTAAAAAATACTGAGTATAGTTCCCTATGCTATATAGTAGGTCCTTGTTTATCTATTTTATATACAGTTGTGTGTATCTGTTAATCCCAACCTCCTAATTTATCCCTCCCCTCCTTTCCCCTTTGGTAACCATAAGTTTGTTTTTAATGTCTGTGAGTCTCTTTCTGTTTTGGAAATAAGTTCATTTGTATCTTTTTTTTTTTTTTTTTTTTTAGATTCCACATATAAGTGACATCACATGATATTTGTTTTTCTCTGTCTGGCTTATTTCACTTATTATGATAATCTCTAGGTCCATCCATGTTGCTGCAAATGGCATTACTTCATTCTTTTTTATGGCTGAGTAATATTCCACTGTATATATGTACCACATCTTCTTTAATAATTATTAAAAATCATAAGGTATGTCCATAAAAATACTGGTACAGTGTTTAGATATGCACCCTTCACATTTATATTTTTCTACTCAGACCAAAGGAAAGTATATGGAATATTATATTCAATATTTAGGGTTTTCTTTTAAAATGTGCCATTATTGCTCCAAATCGTCAGTGGATTCTGCCTTTGGAGTCATAAGATCTGGGTTCAAGCACCGACTCTATTTATTTCAAGCTTACTCGCTCTGTGGCCCTTGAGGATCTCTCAAGCGTGTTGAGTCTGTTGACTATTTCTAAGATAGGAATAAAAACATCTGTCTGTCAACTTCAAAGGGCAGTTGTGAATAACAAATAATATAATGCAGGTGATAAGCATTTTACAATGCATATAAAAATTATAAACCTTGAGGAGGCTGATCTTAAAGCACCAGTTGTATGGGTTTTGCCCTTTAATGACTTTGAAAGGACTACAGTTATATCCTGAGGAATGAGGAAAAGGAAAAAATAAAGGCACAAGGCATTATGTTTATATACTAATAACAGCCAACTACAAGGCTATACCTTCAAACAGACAATGACAATATGGAAAGCACCAGGAAAGTTCATTCTAGTAGGTCTTGGTCAAGAAAAATCAATTTCAAGTCCTTAAAAATCACATCAACTCTCTCTGCCATTTTAAAAAACTCTACGCTATATTCCTATACTTCTATTTCCATGAGCTCTGCTATCATCATTGGATAAAGTGAGTCCACTGGCAGGCGAGAGCTTGAGTTCTAATGTCAGCTCTGACACAGGGGATTAATAAACAAATATTTGTAATGTTTCCTGAAGAGGAAAATTCTTGGGTTTTTTTATTAGTATTAGCAGCATATCCCTATGTGTACTTGGTCTCAGCATAGCATCGCATATTTAATACTGATTACTGTATGAGCTTCGTTACACAAATGAAATAAAATGTTACTTATAAAAACGCTCACTCGTCCCCTACCGTAATTTAAACACATGGCTAAGAGGTCATTTCTCGAACCATTAGTGGCCCTGCAATTTTCTAAAATTTTCAACTTTTCTCAGAAGCAAATGCTCACATAGAATGTCTCAGTATAAAAAGGGCTTTGACCACGTAAACACGTCTAATGGTCAGCTGAAACTGCTAGAAAACTGAATTGTACAATTTCCATAAGGGCTCCCTTAGCTAGCAGTGAGACTGGCTTGCTCTTGGGCACATTAACCCTTGATACTTCCTCTGCAAAACCGGCAAGATGCCCAATGCCAGCGTTCCTGGGGCTCAACTAACAGCGTGGCAGTGGTGACCCCATGCAGGAGGTCACCCTAAGGTAGCCTCTTGTGCCCTAAGGCAGCCTGTCAGGCACTGGGAAGCCAGAACTACTGGAGGACACAGGGACTCAAGAGATAAACAGATAAATCATTCACCCCTTACCTTTCCCCACCCAGAAACTCTAGTCCTAAAACAAATGTTCAAAGGACAAGAGGGATTTATTTCCAAGTACTGTTTCCTAAATCTTTGTTCAAAGATCCAAATATAAGTTGAAGAAACTGGAGGCGGAAGAGGACTAACCACTAGTGTGTGAAAAAGTATGTATATTCAAATTTCCATCAGTGAACACGGGAGGTTCCTCAGAACCTGTTCTCTCTGCACAGTCTAGTTTAGTCCTGCAGCTGGAGGCTGCCACCACTCCTCACAGGGCCACGATGAGTAGCCTGGGCTCGCTCGTGATGCAGGAAGCTTCTGGTTCACCATGTCATGGGGTGGCTTGAGAAGACAGGCCGCACAAAGCAGCACGGTCCCCTCTGCCCTGCTTCTGGAAGAATGCCAGGAGCAAAGCTGCTCCCTACTCTCTCATCCCTGGGCTGGCACGAAGAGGCCATGAAGGATGCCACACCTTGAAACACCTCGGAGAAAAACAACCACATTCTACTATCTTCAAGGAGGTGGATGGGTGGAGAAGAAGAAAGGGAGAGTGTGCTTTTAAACATGCAGATTGTGTTAGCACACAAGTAAGCTGAACTACCATCCAGCCCCAAACAGCCAATACAGCTTTATAAAGACAAACAAACAAACAAAAAGAACCCCAAACACCTGGACATGTGTACTTGATTACACAGAGAATTTAAACTACTGTGATTGTACTATACACATAGGATGCCCAGGTAATCTACTCAAGATCACCTCCAAAGGACTGGAAAAACAACAAAAACAACACTAACAACTCTAACGTATCATGGTAATGCTAAGAAAAGATCTAGTAATGGCTATTTTGGCAAAGCAGGACCTTGGCCGTGTAGACCGCAAGGGCTGATGGTACTCCTTTACCATCACAAGCTTCCGAGGGAAACAGCCAGTGGCCGTGCCCTCGTTTGGTATGCACTGTGCCGGTTCACAACCAAACTCCAGGCGACCTTGGGAACTATTCATCAGGAATGGAAGACAGCTATTTTCCTTTATAGCATACTTTTCAGAACTTTTAGTCATTTGTGGTTCTCTCTCTACCTCTCACGTGTGTGTGTGCACGCAAGCACACGCGCCCACCCACCTCCCTCTTCCTTTCAGCCTCAATTCAAGCATTAACCTTTGACATAACATTTTTGCTCCTCATCAGAATGGAAAGAATAAGCTTCAGAGAAGCAATTGAGTTGAGAGAATCAAAAAGATGACATCACTTCAAACGCGGACTTGGCAGAAAACAATCCTTTCAAGTGCCCCCCTGTGTGACCAGCCGGGGACCCTCAGCTCTCCCTGACCCGCTGCATGCTGCCCCTGTTTCATATCTTTTGATCACCATTTGTTTTATGTCACCTTTCATAACATCCCCCGTGTGTATATGTGTGTGTTGCACCTGTGTACTTTTTAAGGCTCCTGTCCATGTTCATTTTATAAACTCCCAAGTGAAAGAAAGGAATTCATTAGCATCTGTTATTAGTTTGATAATTCTCAATAAAGTCAATACAAACATTTACATGGCATTTGCCCAGGAAGAGTAGCAGGAATGAGAATTTTTGGCCATCTGCACATATTCTTTCTGATACATGCACTAAGAGGTACACACAGCAAAATGGCCCTAGAGGTGGGTCCTGCACCACTGGTATGTTTCTCTTTTTCTCTAAAATACAATTAAAAGGTCTTCTAACTTTTTTTCCTTTTCCACAATGCAGGAATGTCAGATGCAGAACCATTTTGAGAGGTGCTCAAATATCACTGGATTCCTTCCTCTCCCCCATCCCCACCAACTCATGAGCAAACAGTGAGAAAAAATATACATTAAAGTCAGACAGACCTGGGTTCAAATCCCGCTCAGCCGCTGCTTCCATCTGCTTTTGCTGTGTAACTAACCACTCAAAATTCCATGACTGAAAACAAGCACCATTATATCCTCACAACTCTACCATCTGGCTGGGCTCAGCTGGACCGTTCTTCTGTTGTTCCTACTGGCGGTCACTCATGCGGATGCATTCAGCTGGCTTGTTGGCTGTGGGCTGGCCTCAGCTGGGGTGATGGACAAGCTGTATCTCAGTCTCTCTGTCTCGATCTCTCTCTGTCTCGTTCTCCCTACAGTCACAGGGCCTCTCCCTTCCCATGTGTCTCTCCTCACAGTCTCAGCACAGGGTCTCTCCAGCAGGGTAACTAGACTTTTTTTTATTGGTGACTCAAGGCTTTCAAGCTTGTAAAAGTGGCAGCTGCCAGGCCTGCTTAAGGCTTAAGTCTGGAACTGGAAGCATCTGGCCAGTCCAGATTTGGGGGCAGATAGTAACTACACATGTTGTGAATACAGAAGGTGTGAGTCACTGGGAGACACTCACATAGCCGACTACAGTAGCCAGCTACTACAGCCACTTAACAGAGCACGGCATCTCTTCATTTTGATGTGTTTTGTTGTAACATCAGTTTCCGTATCCGTTAAAAGGGAATAATAATATTCCTATATTTATGGAGATCTAAAAATTCAATATGACAATGAATACACAGTGGTAAGCACAGAGACTGACATACAGTAAATAAACTCTGTAAATAGTCTCTTTTGTGTATCCCAAAGTACTTGGAATACCCAGAAATTTGCAAGCCCCTTCCTACCACTGTGTACCTTCCCATGACAGCAGAGTCCACAGTTCACGTCAGCCATCTGAGAAGTCATCTCGGTGCCTTGTACACAGCCAGGCATTCAGCAAGTACCTGGTAATGAGTGCTAACTGATTGACTCTGTGATCAAATGAATTGGTATAACACTGTCTCCCAAAACTCACTTCCACAACACAGAGACAGATTCAGCTATTTCTCAAGGATTTCTTATACGCAAAGCAAAAGTTATCAAATTCAATGTCATGAGCAATCATAGCAGTCTGGAGTTCATCTTCACCACTTTTTAAATATAGTATATATAGCAAATTCCCCAAAAATATTTTGCCAGATTTTTCACTGCCTCAATTTTAAAACTCAGGCACACTATAAGAACTATGTAATCCATATGTCTGTGATTCATTTTTACCCGGTTCATCAAAATGCCATTTTTGTATTAAATGTCAAAATGCCTTTTATGTCTTTATTTATCAGCCCTTGAAAGTTGTTATTTTTAAATGATGGTAGAACATGGTTTGCAAAATCTACAAAGGCATTTGTAATTGTGTTCCAAACGTCGGCTTCTGGGAGAGTTCATTTTGTTTACTCTTGGCAAATTTGTATTTTCAGATATAGACTTCTAAAGTTGATTTTATGTACTTCATTTGAAAGGTGCTAATTTTAAATGTACTAATGAATGTAATCACCTATGTGTACACAGAGTTTGGAAAACCACTGCCCCTTTGAAGGGAAACCTTGCTGTCTCTATCATCTCATTCTACCTCAACTTTATATCTTGATGAATAAAAAAATGAGACTGCCATTGTCACCTATTTGTAAGAGTAAAACAAAGGGCACATTTTCCTCCCCACAGTTCTAGACTGTGCACCCTTCTCGACACACACACACTGTATGCTCATCTCACTCCTGACATTCAAACTTCATCAAACCCTCTTCCTGTCTTCTTCTCGTCTCTATTATTGTTTAAATTTTTCACTAGGAGATTTTTGAAAAATGATAGCAATCTAAGGGACCTCGCCATAACTCAAATTTCTGTGATAAGCCAATTGTAATTTGAATTAAAATAAAATAAATACATACCATAAAGCAGAGTGTTGGCTAAAAAAAAAAAAAAATCTATAAAATTCAATGTTATAGATTTTAAAGTCCTATGTTTCAAATAAGAAAATCTGGGAAAAAAAAGAAAAAGGAATCTGAAAACCAGAGGAGGGTCTGTGATCTTAGACCCATCAAACTGTGGTTTAATTTATTCATCTGTAACATGAAGATAAGGAAGGCTATATCCCCCCCCATCACAGACTTATCATGAATAGCAAATGAATAATATAACATTTCATAAACCACAAACAATATTAATGATAATAATGAAATATCTGGTATGAGCTGTGACCTATTTTTTTCTGTTTCAAATATAAGCTGGTGTAAATTCACTTTCTTCTCTAACGTTTCCATGTCAGAGTAAAACATTTATATCGAACCACTGAAGAAACGAAAGAAACTTAGCCTGGCATAACTCTGAAGATCACAAGTGTGAGGGCTGTGTGCTTACTTGCCCAAGCGCCAAGGGTTTGCCGATTCCAAGTCACCTGCTAATAAGCAAAGGATGGTATTCTGTCCCTCCGTAAAGGAAACGTCATCCCTGATACTTTTACCTTCAGTTTGTCACAATGTCAATCAGTACGGGAACAGCATTTCTGGGTTTGAACTGAGAAATACCCTATTTCCCAGGCTTTGGCGAGGAGACCAATCACACAGCTAGACGAAATTTGAACACCAACCAGTGTTGGTTAAATCTGTTGCTAGGTTAACAGTGTTTTCTAGTAAACAAAGTCTGCTTTCTCAATAACTTGTTAAAACAGAATACATTCTTTTTATTCTTCTCTTAAAAATGCAAGGAAAGAAAACAAATAGGCTATCACGGAGCCTGGCCTCTTCTCTAGAAATCAGATAAGAGCAATTCCTACTGCACACCCGAACTCATCCTGCATGGACGAGAAATATCATGTTTCTATACCACGCCAAAGCTGACCCGGGTGTTAATTTGAATTTTAAGCAGAATCGAGCTTTTCCTTGTGCCCGTCCCACCTGTCAGCGTATGGTTGTATAACAAGATAATTACTTTCTCTTATTTCAAAATGCCAGACACCCAAGTAAGACTTCCATGGAAAATGAAGAGAGCGCCTGTATTAAATTTATTCTAATAAGTCTAAGGCTGAGTCTCACCGCTATCTTGTTATATTATTCACAGAGATGGTGGCAGATGCCACATACACCCTACAAAGAGGTAGAACCAGAGTGTGTGATGACTTCAGAAATATACTTCGGGAAAACTTGCAGGAAGCAAGATGAAGTTGTATATCATTCATTCCTGTAGCAGTGCATTGTGGGTAAAAAAAAGTACAAGGTCATAATCCAAGGTTATTTAGAGAAGGAAAATAGCAATGCTGTGCTTGTGCTATAAAACTATTGTTTATTTAGCCCATCAAAATTCTAAGGATTTTAGATGTAAAGGCTTCTTTTAAAAGGCATGTCCAGGTTACCAAAGGGGAAAGGTGAGGGGAAAGGGATAAATTGGGAGATTGGGATTGACATATACACACTACTATATATAAAATAGATAACCAACAAGGACGTGCTGTATAGCACAGGGAGCTCTACTCGGTATTCTGTAATAACCTAAATGGGAAAAGAATCTCAAAAAGAATAGATATACATATATGTATAACTGAACCACTTTGCTGTACACCTGAAACTAACACAACGTTGTAAATCAACTATACTCCAATATAAAATAAAAATTTTAAAAATAAAGCAAAACTACATGTGCAACTCACCAAAAAAAAGGCATGTCAAGAATTTGGCTTTACCCCCAGCAAGGCATGGCTCCTCACACAAAAGAGCATGGTTATTTAAATCTTACAAATAGATTTGATCAAGATAACTCAGACCAAAGTTGCACAAAGACCTAGAAAACAGAGAATTCTGGTTGCGTGTGAGTGTGTATGTGTGTGTACGTTCGTCTGTATGTACAGTTGTGTGCCTGCATCTGACTAGCCACGGCCTTTCGCATTCATTGTAAGAATTAGTTTAGATTGACATGTACACACTGCTATATTTAAAATGGATAACCAACAAGGACCTGCTGTGTAGTGCAGGGAACTCTACTCGATATTATGTGGCAACCTAGATGGGAGGGGAATTTGAAAGGGAGTGGATACGTGTATATGCATGGCTGAGGCACTTTGCTGTACACCTAAAACTGACACGGCATTGTTGATCAACTATACTCCAATATAAAAGAAAAAGTTAAAAAAAAAGAATTAGTTTAGAATATTTAATGATGCCTATTTACCTTTCAAATTCACCAAGAAAGAAGAGATCTTTGCTGATATCCAGTGAGATCGATATTACTTAGCAGTGGTTTATAGGATTTGGAAAACAAATTCCTGAAGACAAATGAAATCTAGGAACAGCCTGCAAGTGTCTACTTTTATGCAACCCTATGTCACTTATTACACTGCTGCTTTCCCCAGCTACAGGCTTTCCATAGCCGCCCATCTGGTAATTGGAAATCTATCCCAAAAAGATCTGTCCTGGATTGCAGAAGAAGAGGTTCAAAGAAGGAGCCGCACAGAAAGGTCACAATTACGGGCATCTACTCAGGGCCAGCAGAGTACAACGCCTCATTCCTGTATATGTTGAATGCAACTTAGTGTCTGAGGTTATAAATGCCACACAGGCAGCAGGATGACGTGAGCAGGGCATGAGATTCAGAGTCGGGCAACAGAACTAGATTCAAATCCCAGATCTGACACTTCCTTCTTCTGTGACTTTGAGCAGTTTACCCAGTTTACAGATTTCACCATATTCTGCTGTCTTGTTTGGAAACTGAATTTAGAGATGCAAATAGGATCCGGAATGGTCCCTCGACTCATGACTTCGAATCCAGATTATATATATAATAACGTTGACAAGATTTTTCCCATCTGATGGTAAAAAAGACATCGCATAGACACCAGGCACGTCTTCTATCAGGAAGTGGTGGGCAGTATTTGTGCTGAGGAGTAGGACACAGCATGCTCTCTGCGTCTCAGTCATACTGTAAGTTCTTGCAGCTACTTAACTGAATTGACTCTGCACTCTGCATTCCGTCGGTGAAATGAGGAAATGCTTCCATCTCTTAGGGTTTGAAAATGTAAGGCAGATTCTCATTCCTCTGTCTAAAACTTCCCTGGGGCTTCCCATCTTCTGCCGGGTAAGAGCAAAGCCCTTAGGAGGGGCTGCAACATCTCTCAACTCCCCTGCTCTCTCCCTCTAGAACCGACCATCCCCTAATACAATAATTTTTTTAAAAATGTATTTGTGTTTATGGTCTTAACTCCTTTCACAGGAATAAAAATTTCACACAGGCAGGAATTTGTATCGATTTTACTCCCTGCTATATCTCTACTGCAGAGCCCGGTACTAGGGATGCTCAATAAATATTTATGGATAAATGGAACTGTTGTAAGGTATCAGCGTGTTATCTGTAAAGCATAGAGCACAGTGCCTGGCACATGGTAAGAACTTAATAAATGACAGCTATGGGTTCTTGCAGCTGTCTAACCGTGGGTAAGATTATGATCGTTGGAATCGTGAGGGGGCATGTGCTTTTGGCCAGTCAACAGTGCAACTAACACCTGGGTTACCCCAGGGTACTGGAAGGCGACTGCTCTATAGGTGGGCCTTGCCATGACTCATTTGTGGGCCTTGGGCACACCAGTGTCTGCATCTATAAAACAAACACAATAATATCTACCCTCCAGGGGAGGAAGAAGGTTAAAAAAAAAAGCTCTGTTTGTCAATTGCTTAGCCATCTATGATGAAGTATCCACAGCATGATTTAAAACATTTGATAAGAATAAAAATAGGAAAAAACCATAGCTGTTTACATCGGATGTTTTTCTGCCTACGAAAGGCATCTGTCAGCTGGCACTCACACATCCCACCGAAGAGGGTTTCAGCCACAACCTTTTTTCTTCAGGTTAAAATGAAGCAGTGATGAGGGAAACACAGTCAGACCTTTCTGGGGACATCTGAGTATCAGGTTTACCAGCTGGGGCAAGTTTTTCTTTTCATCAAGGTAGTAAAATACAGGGAAGGATAGATGCTAGTCTTCTGTTCATTAACTGGGTAGAATTAGTGCAGCGAGAAGGTTAATAATTACACAAGTAATTAACACTTCCTTGATTTTCATACTCTAATCTTATAGTTTCAGGATTTCGACCTCTGGTCCCAGAGTCCACGGGAAGACGAGAGCAGAATGGCGATGAATGGCATTGGCTTTGGAGAGGGGGCTGGGGAGCCAGGAGAGTTTCTCTGGGTTTCTAACCACTTCCTGATGAGATACAACTACAACACAGGAACACTGGCAGTCAACACTCGAGTTTTTGTAACCATCGGGCGGGCGCCAGGCAGGTATTTGACACCCTATCTTCCCTAAGCCGCCACTCCCACCCCTTCACACCCGCATGCAACATATTTGGTGTCACTGTTTATTAAAGATAACTAATGCCCTAAGTCTTTATTTACTTCTGTTTATTGCTATTTTAGCAAGAGTCACTGGAGAGCAGCTATGCCTCTGGTCCACTAGGGTTCTTTAATCACTGTTAGTAGGTAAAATCATCTGTGACAACTAATCCAAAAAGCAGATTATATTTATTTTGGCTACAGTGGCTTGCAATTCGTTAAAATCAACAAAGCCTTTTCATTAGCCCCCTGCTGATGTCCTAAAAACAGACATTTCAAGGGTCTCAAAGCGCTGAGCTACACATATGCAGCCACGCTAATTCTGACAGATTCTCAGGGCCATTCTTAACACGAAATCTTATTAAACTAACAAACAAGAAACAGAACCCTTCTGCTTTCATACAAAGGCTTAATTAACATGCCTAAACTCCAAAATCACAATCATAGCCGCAAAGCTTCCTGAATGTGGAAGCAAAACAAACACAACAGAGACTGTATCATTAGTTAAGCAAGACTTACCAAAAATTGGGACCTTTTTTTTTTTTTTTTTTTTAAATAATGTGGGAAAGGATTAGAAATCAGAACCATGATGTCTATTTCTAAACAGTTCTGCATGGGCATTCTGGCCTTCAAAAGCTGGGATGGTGATTAACTCGACTAGATCTGGCAGCAGATCTACTGAGCAGAGGATCAAGGTCTTATTTCGGGGGCAGCCAGGGGTTAGAAACAGTTGCATGATGTTTAAGGTCAGCATCACTCCAGCAATATCCTATGTATCTTCCCTCTCCCACCCTCACTCCTGCAAACACATCGCTGCCTTTTCCAGGCGTATTTCTTTTCCTTGCTACCATCTGGCTGTCCATCGCAGAGAAGAGAGTCTCTTTAATGCTGAATTGGATTTTAAGGCTCAGTGTCAGAAACGGGGGCGTTCCAGGAAAGATGCTCACGGCAGTGACTCAGCCATCACTGTGCCACCAGGCAGCGGCCATAATTAATGAATGTATCAAAAGGTTTACTCAAGGAGCAAAGAAGGTAGACGATGATTTATGTTTACCTAGGGGGAAGATTATTTAGCTTTGCAAGAGCTTTCAGAATGAGGAAGCCCAGAAATATTTAGATATGGCGTGGTACCTCTCCAATCCTGGAGAGAAACTCAAGGAACAGGCAAGCAGATCCAGAAACAAAGGGCGGGGGGTGGGGGGGCACATGCCAAGGGTGATGTGCTCTCTCCTGCAGTTTTCCCCTCCACGGCTCTGATTGGAAATCTGCTGTGATTTGTTTATTTCCAAGACCGCTACTGCAATGGAATGACTTGTTTGCCCCCTCCAGCATAATCCTGAACATTGTCAAAGATGATTACCAGATGATACTTCATGCAAGTCTCTATCCTAACATGTGGATTTCCACTGGTCGAAAGGGGAAGCCAAAAGCTGCCCTTGAGAGCAATGGCTCGTTTGGTTCTTCAGTTCACAAGGGATGAGTGGGTCAGGCTGCCTCTGGGATAGAAAGGTCCAGTTCATCTCCACGAGGGCCTCTGTCCAGTAGCCCCTTCAGCCAGGACTTCAGCTTCCTCTGGTTCATTCCATGAGCAAAAGCGCTGTCTGTTAGAGCAGATAATAAAATCTAGCCTAGAAGGAAAATCCACATACAAAGCTTCTCTCCAATCAGAGTTCTGTCCACAGGGAAAAGGGAGCCACATCTGATAGACAAGTTATCACTTGGGCCCTCCATAATTAAAATGATTGTTGCCATAGCAATCCAAAGAGTGGTGCGAAAATACAAAAGGTTAGTGGCATGGCTTTTTGGTGGTTGTTGATATTGTTTGCAGCCCCAGTTTGGGTTTATTTATGGCAGGGCAGAAATGTGACTTGGACAAACAGCAGAGCAACATAGGGTAAGGTAAGAACACCTAAAACTCAATTATGGACCCAAGATACTGTTTTCAATTGTTCCTCAGCCCCTGGCCTGCCTTACTCAATAGGTAATAAAAGCGCACTGTCTTCCTTATGTATATTTACATCCAGCAGCTCTCCACAGCACACCCCAAGGCTTCCTGATTCTCTTCTCTATCATCTCCCACTGTCTAGAGGATTATACTCAACAAGATTTCCAGGTCATCACAACAGGTCACTTTTCTAAGCCACCGTATCAGGGAATGGGAACCACATGCCGTTCTCACGCAGGGAAACAAAGAATCCACTTGGTCCGGTGACTTAAACAGGATGGCGAAATAGCCTTTATTACTGTTGTCATATAAAACATGTTGAGACAAGCAATACAGCGGCAGTCGCCCCGAGGAGTATTTCAACTTTATACCTCCTAAGGTTATTCTCAAATAAAAGAGCACACACCCTTCAGTTTTTGTTTTGGGTTGGGTTTTTTTTGTTTTGTTTTGTTTTATTTTTAAACAGACTCCCTCTTTTCCTGGTTCCTCCAAAATGAGCCTGCTGTTCAGTGTTCATGATCTCCTTAGGACAAAAAAGTCTGAGCCAGGCAAGAGCCAAAGGCCACACAAAGAACTCCCCACTCCCCCAGACAACCCCAAGATCCGGCGCACCTCTGCCAGCCAGAAGCAGGAACGAATGGGCCAGTGTTTCCCAGCCTGGCCAGACCCAAAGAAGCACCTCAGGCGCTTGTTAAAACACAGCATGCCAGCCTCCTGGCCTGGAGGCTCTGCTACAGCAGGTCTGAGCACATTTGGGAAACACCAGTACAGATGAACTCGGCCAGATGCTCTGAGGGACACGTCGCACGTTCATAACTGAGTAGAGAATCCAATCCAGAGGCAAAGAACCCAAGGAGGTAGAGGATTCGTCTCTGGCCTTTTCTGCTACACAACTGGCTACTGCAACACAGCCAACCTCCCTCCCAGGAATACTGAGAATACCCATGGGCAAAAAAATCACTCCATGTAGGTTCTTGTGGCTCTAACACACCTTGAATCCAAATATTGAATGGTTTGGTCATGTTAATGTGGCAGAGGAAGGGAGGGGAGGAAGTTCTGTTGGGCTTTTAATTTGATTTTTCAACTGAATATAATAGGAGAGAAAGTAGCCATTTAAAATTCAGGAAAATGAACTGGTTACTTACTGATGGATTGATTTGGCGGGGGTAGTCTGAGTGGGACACTGCGCTGGCAGCAATAGTTTAGAAATCAGGTCGGGGGGGGAGGAAAAAAGTATAATGTTTCACTTAATGCTGGGGACAGTAGCTTAATATGTTGAAAGAAGCATATAATATTTCCTCTGGGGGATCTGAAGGTAGCAGTGTAGGTGACAAAAAAGCCTGGAGGACTGAGGTAGAGACGGGAGCTTTCATCTGATCAAATGAGTAGTGGACACAGCACGCTGTCACTAAGCTAGCTCTCCCTGCAAGAAGAATAGCTCAACACAGCCCCCATTACTAGATTTCATGGACACGCTGTCTTACCTGAATACAACTGGCTGGGGGGACTAGTGTCTAGAGAGAAACTCTCAAATAAGCTTTTACTAAAAGATGAGACGCTTAGCTGTGGCAACTGCTTCTCTTTAATTCCAAAAGCAATCTGAGCCGTAACCCAATAGTTCTGCCCTCTGATAACTGAGTAAAATCTAATACTGTTCCCGAAATTTTATAGACATTCCTCTCTTTCTAAGGACATGAATAGTGTATATACACTCTTCAAAGGCTCGATTTTTCTCTTTTGTAGCAAAATGGCAAGAGCCTATGGGAGCGCGGCGCCTGGGGCAATGTTCCTTTTCGCTTAGAAGCCACCTGCTAATCACCTGCAAGTAATAACAGACTACAGGGGACATGGCCCCTCACCCCCATGAAGGGCAAGGGTTAAGTAGAAACAAAGTGAGGGAGGTATTCTTGGCCTGAGGGTGCTCTGCAAAGTGACCAGTGAGATTCTCCCAAAGGATGGATTCAAAGGGCTGAGGAGTAGCCGTTAAAGATCAGAGGCAACTTGAAATGGACCAAGGAGCTGGACTTCTGAAGCAGAAAGAAAAAGATAACACTTCCAGAAAGGTAATACAGTCTCAGGGCCAACAATATCTCAGAGAGTTCCTTGCTCTGCCTCTAGGCTGAGAGGTTGAGCTTGATGGGCATGGCACACAATGGGCGCCTTCTCATCAGGCTGCTTTCAAAAGTATGGCGCCCTCTCACTCCACGGACCCCCAGTGCTACACTGGGTACTGGCACCATGAGGTGGCCCTACCAGATAATTAAGGAGAACACTAGCTTCAAACAGGGTACGAGAAAAATCTGGCTATTCCCACCGGTGTACAAGCTGTCCCTCAGTATCTGCAGGGGATTGGCTCCAGGACCCCTGAGGATACCAAGTCCCTTATATAAAATATACATAAATATATACACACACACACACATATATAATGGCATAGTATTTGCATAAAACCTACGCACATCCTTCCGTATACTTTAAATCATCTCTAGATTATTTATAATACCTAATACAATGTAAATGCTATGTAAATAGTTGCAAATACACAGTGAATGCTATTTGAATAGTTGCTGGTGTGCAGCAAATTCAAGTTATGCTTTTTGGAACTTTCTGGAATTTTTTGGAATATTTTTGATCTTCAGTTGGCTGAGTCCACGGATGCAAAACCCATGCATACAGAGAGGGCCGACTACAGTTTTACCCAAGAGAACTTAGAGCAGACAATTCAAAGGGCATTAAAGGCTTAGAAAACTGTAACTAAGATGTTGTTAAGGGAAAAGAGTTTAATCCAGTTCTGATCTTGAACTGAGAAAGAATTCAGGCATGTGAGGGATTTTGATGGAATGAGTATGAATAATTCTTTTCCAGCTACTGAAAAGTCAAGAAAAGATTTCTGAACTAGTCTGGTTGAAAAGAAGAAAGCCTTGAACATGAGAGATTGGTGCCTAATGGTGGCTGTGGAATCACTGTCTTCAGACTGTCATTAACTAGAATATATTCACTGATCTCCTTCCTACATGAAGATTGTAGGATGGCTTTGAATTAAGACTTGATTTGCTCTCCTTCACCATTACATCTTGCCCCTGTGCCCTGTGGAATGCCATTACACTCTGGCCAAATTCCCCTTTATCCTCCGTCTTTCTCTCACCTCTTTCCCCCAGTTTCTCCTCTCAAATGAAGCCTCATTTTTTTCTGCCCCTTTGCATTCATCCTGTTCCTCCATCTTGATAACAAGGAAGAGGAAAAAATGAATCTCTCTCAAATCTACTTCTCAATATTTACTATCATTTGAAATTTATGGCATCCATCTTCATCACCCACTTCATATCAAGGCTGCTATGGTCCAACTGAAACATTTCCTCTCCCTCCTGTTCAAATCTCCATGTTCTTGGGTATTTTTGTTAACTTTGCCATGTACTTGATGATTCTTTAATATCTATCCTTCCTCCCCTGCTTGAGAACACTATCTTCTGCACCACTGACCATCCCCCAGGCTACTAGATTACATGATAGATGATGCATCTCAAGATTTAAAACACTGTCCTCCTGGGACTTCCCCGGCAGTCCAGTGGTTAAGACTCCTCACTTCCACTGCAGGGGGCACAGGTTCGATCCCTCGTCGGGAAACTAAGATCCCGCATGCCACGTGGACAAAAAACAAAACAAAACAAAAAACTGTTCTCCTGTGAAAACAACCCAAATGTCCATCAATGAATGAATGGAAAAATAAAATGTGATGCAGACATACAATGCAATATTATTCAGTTTTAAAAGGAGTAGCATTCTGATACATGATACAACCTGGATGAACTCTGAAAACATTATGCTGAATGAAATAAGTCAGGTGATGTCATACGATCCCACTTACATGAGGTATTTAGAGTAATCAAATTCATAGGGTCAGAAAGTAGAATGGTGAATGCTAGGGGCTGGGGGGAGGTGGGTATGGGGAATTATTGTTTAATGAATACAGAGTTTTACAGTTTGAGATGATGAAAAGTTCTAGGGATGGGTGGTAGTGATGATGACTACACAACAATGTGAATAGACTTAATGCCACTGAAATGTACACTGAGAAATGGTTAAAATATTAGGAAAAAATTAACCCCTGGTCTCCCAAATCTGCATAGGAATGTTCAAGTCACACTGGAATCAAATCTGATTGTACTTAGTTTCAGAAGACACATAGTGGGGTTGGTCAACGATTGGTGGTGAAAATTTGTCACTTAAAGGTATATTTCTTCCTTCCTTCACTCACTCAAGAGATGTTTACTGGGCAACTACTCTGTGACTGGTACAGTGCTAGAACATGAGACTGAATAGAACTCACAATCTAGAAGACAGTCAAGAAGTAACAATGTGTCCCACAAATGTTAAGAAATAGGAAAGAAGTGCTTGGAAGGCTTTACTTAGTGTGTGGGGAAAGGGGAAGGGAGGATGCTTTAAGGATGCTTTTAGACTGAGACCTAGGGTTTGAAGAGGAGTTAGGCAAAGAATAGAAGACTATTCCAGAGAGAACCGTAGGTGTGAATGAGAAAGAACATAAGGCTTAGGGGATAGAATGGAGATTGGCTTGGCTGGAGTTTAGAGAAAGAACAGAGAGGCAGGTGATGAGGCCTGAAAGGCAGGCAGAGAGTGGACCGTGGGGGGCCTGGGAGATGACATGAAGCGTTTTAGACATTTTTTCCTAAAGGTCAAACGAGAAGATTACACCAGATCTCCCAGCCCCCTTCCCGACTGGGGCTGCTATTCAACCGTGAAGGTGTTAAATCTGTGATCTCTGTCCAAGCCTCGCCTGTTATGCCCTCATCCTCCCAATGTCCTCCGAGAAACTGCGTCCCATCCCCCAACACCTCCCCACCCACACATGTCACCCGGACCTCACTCAAATTACTAGGCGCCACGTGGCTTCCTTGGACATCTTTCCTCTCCAAGTCCAGGGTCGACATTCTCACCACTGCCCTCACTCACAACACACAGCCAAGTTTATTATGTAATCTTCCTTTCTGACTCACATCCCCTCTGAAGAACCTCTCTCTGACTCACTTCTCCCTTGGAGCAAGCATCCTTCTTTTTCTCCTGCATCTTTAAAACTTTCTTCTCACCCCTTTCTTTCTGCTTTAGATATTCTCAGGTCTCTTCTGTTAGCATATCACTCTTTGGTCACCAAAGGTGAAGGAAGATGTGAATGTGGCTCACTAGCTGTTCACTCTGTCTACCTTCAACTTGGCCGTCCACCAAGAATACGAGGTAACCCATTTGCTCGTCCCCTGTGCATTCCCAGGCTCACTTCCTTCGGAGGTTTATTTAGAATTACTCTCTCCTCAAGCTCCTAACCCCTATCTTCAGGAAATGACTTGACATTCTGACTATTTATTCAGTGGGCACTCTCACCCCTCATCTGTCCTTGCCTTTGTGGTCCATGGGTCTGTTTCTACAGATGGGCTTGGTCTTCCAGTCTTTTTTTAGGGAGGATGGAACTTCACCATGTTAAAGCCCTGAGAACTGCCAAGAAAGGTAAGACATGGTTCTTGCCCTTCTGGAAATTTTCATCTAGTTAGGAACATGGAGGACTATATCACTATAGTTTGTTGTTTGAGGATGAGTCTTAAATGGTACCAGTACACATTTCAATATCCAGGGTTCTTCCAGCTGAAGAGGTCTGGGAAGGCTGCAGGGAGGAGGTGAAGTTTAGGCTGAGCCTTGAAGAATAAGTGGGATCTCAATAGGCCTGACAAAGAGTGATGGCAGGCAACCCAAATAGAAGGAACTGCAAGTGTGAAGCATGTGGGTGGAGCACACAAGTAGTTACGCTTTTTTTTTTTTTTGAGATATCTTTGATAATAGAACATTATATTAGTTCCAGGTGTACAACATAATGATGTGATATTTGTATATATTGTGAAATGCAGTTATGCTTTTTAAAGTGAAGATCGGAAAAACACAACGGTGTAATAGAACTAGAAGTGTGTATGGGATAATGCTGTGGAGATTTCAACTGCCCAGTTAGTCAGGAAGGACCTCGTTATAGATAATAGGATCGTATTCTAGAGTGGCCCGCAGTGAGGCTTGAAAGTTGAGAGGTTGGAGGCCAAGTTCAGTTAGGAGGTACCTGTCACCAGCTGGTCCCAAAGTAAGGCACAAAGAGATCAAGGAGGACATATATGATGCTTTTAATCTTCAAACAAGGATCCCTCTCCGGCTTTGTCCCATCCCTAATACTTTTGGGGGGAGGGGCTTCTTATCTTTATTGATTTATTATTTAGTTTGTTTAATCCCACTCTTAGAGTTTCCTTTCCTTCAGCTTAAAATTCCTTTTTCTCATAAAAGTAATAACTGTTCTTTGTGGAAATTTTAAAGAATTCAGGAGAACACTTCTCCCCTCATATTGAAAATGCTTTCCCTTGACCCACCCTGAGAAACCACGGGGTCTCTCTTTCCCTGCTCTGTAAAGCCTCCTGACTTTTCAAAGTTTTCGAGTCTCTTTGGCTTGTCATTTCCCTCAGCTGGAAACCCTCCCACCCCTGCTGCCTCAGCCTTAAGGGTTCAGCTTAGATATCAACCCCTCTGGAAGCCCAGCCACACCTCTCCTTCCCCTCTGCCCAATGTCCTAAGAGCCCACCTCTGGGGGCCCCATGACACTTGGGCATCCCCCAGAGCACCAAACGAATGACATGGAAATACCCATTCTCCGCAGCCGTCTTTGCAACTAGTCTATGAGCACAGGGCTCCAGAATCACACTGAAAAATATATAAAAGATTTAGAATAAAATAAATATTGCTTTTCTTTCTTTTGGAGAAGGATCCAATCTAAGCTAGATGAAGCTACAAAAAAAATCAAAATAAACATACTTGACTACTTCTCCTAGTTGAAAGGGCATCAAAAGCAAAATAAAAAGGTAAAATAAAACAGGGAAAGATTTTTGTGACACATTTAAGAGAAAAGGGGTTAATATTCTTAGTGTGCAAGCAGTGACAACAAAGAAGGAAAATGATGACGATTTCAATAGAAATAATTGCCAAGAGAATATGAACATGCAAATTCACTAAAAAAGATACAAATGACCAATAAAAATCATAACAGATGCTTGACTTCATTCATCATTTTTAAAATGCAAGTTGAAATAACTCTAAGACACCACTTTTCCCAATAGTAAATTGGCAAAAAATTTGAAAGTCTGATAGAACCATGGCTAACCAGGAAATGGATAGTCATACAATGCTGGTAGATGTGTACATTTATACAATGTTTATAGCGGTTTATAACATTGTATAAGTTGTATATATATAATTTATGTAACTTTTTAATGATCCACTGACAGTTTCTTATAAAATTGAAAAGGTAGATACACTTTGGCTCAGCAATCCTAATTTAGATATCTATTCTATAGGAATAAAAACACAAGAATAAAAAAAATTACATAGCATTACTGGAAACAAAAAATGGTAAAAGAGTTAAATGCATATCACTAAGGGAATGGTCATATATGTTATGATATGTCCATCTAAGGGGGTACTAAATACATACTCGTGAAAAGAGTACATATGTTAACAAGTAAACAGAATTGCTATATGTGGCATGGTTGCATTTTTTCATTGAAAACGAAACTAGTTAGATCAGTATCTCTATAAACATTGGAATTCGTAGAAAAAGCTATTAATAAACTGTGAAGAGTGACTATTGGGTAGGCATGGATTATGCTTCTGTCTTTTTCCCTCCACAAAATAGTTTTTAACTTTGCCATATGTCTCTTTATCCTCAGCCCTTAGCAATCCTCATGGTAGATGTTCAGTAAATGCTGGTTAAAGAGAATCCTTTCTCGACCATCATGAACTCTTAAGAAATCTGCCAGTTTTGTGTATCTGAAAGCCTAGCCTGACCATACGTCACTGTTTGCTGGTTATTTCTGTCTCCGGTCTGATTATCAGCAGTACTCCTCCCCCCTTCACTCACAAAGCGATTCAATTTGCACAATAAATTATATGGTCACCATTATAAAATCTCACTGAAGCCCTTGGCACTGTTAATTCACTACTTTCTCCCCAAATGCTCCTTCCTTATCTTCATGACACTGTCCTTTATGCCTCTCATCCTCCCCCTCCCTTTCTACTTCGTTCATTCTCTCATTCACTGCCTCTTTTTCTTGTTTTTCTTCCTGAAGTTTAGCTTTCCTTAAGGCTCTTCTCTCTATGCTTCATCCCTGTAATGACCAACCTTTTCTCACGACCCCACACAAGGGTTGTCTGTCTCTGGCTCGGGTATCACTCCTTTTCCAGGCTGATTTGCTATGGGAGCCTCATGCCTCAGATTCCCTACAGCTCAAACCCTAACTGTCTAAAACTAAAAGAGTCCCCGTCTCCCTCCTAAAGGATCCCACTCTTGGTCCAGTTTCTCAGAGATGCTCCAGGTGGCAGAGTTATGCTGGTAGTCATTTGCTCCATCAAGTAGCAGTACAGCAAAGCAAACTCCAAGATGGGGGCGTCTGCCCTCAAATCAAAGCTCCTGTATTTGGCCAAACTTCTGAACATCTCTGTACCTCAATTCCCCCTTCTTTAAAATGGGATAATAGCAACTACTTTATAAGGCTGTTTCCAGGATTTCATGATTTATTATATTTAAAGCACTTAAAAAGTGTGGGGCACATAGAAAGCATTATAGAAATGTAACCTATTATTCTATTTTCCAAATTTGCCAGAGTGAACATATGCTATAATAATAATAAAAAGTATTAAAACTAGTCAATAGCTCCCAATGATTTCTAAATCACCCACAAACCATTTGGCTAATTTAATGCCCTGCTCTCCATGGAGATGAAACCATTCTCCTTATGTCACCCAACCTTCTGACATTTTTTTCCACTCAACACTTCCCAGTTCTTTAGCCCCCATCCCCACCCCCAATGTTTGTCTGGGGAATTTTAAGAACTGGCTCTCAAATGAGAGGAAAAAAGCCCCAATTTTTAGCATTCGTCAATATAAATATTCACATCATGGCTGATTCCAAGCCACCAACATGACATCATGGAGTATGGAGTTGGGAAGAAATATGCACCATTAGATAGTATTTTCACCATCCAGATACAATAGGCAGATCTCAAGAGCATAGGGAATAGCAATACGGGGGGAAAATAATTAGGGAGCGGTAAGTTCTGAGTATTTATTACTTTTATTTTTAAGATAATTGCTTTACTGTAAGTTTATATAATTTAATTTTTCATAATATTTCATGAAAAACTGGCTCACAAAATTCCTAGAAATTTTACGCTCAGTTCTCTTGGGATGAGCAGCCTCCCACACACCAAAGAGCCCCCTCCCTCAAGTGTCCTCCCTTTGACTCCAGCTTTGCCTCCCTCCTGAACTGGTCCTCCTTGCTTCTTCCACGGACCCCTGGGCTACCCATCCTGCAGTGCAGGATGACAGCACCCCTCTGGTCCTTCCCTTGCCCAATGCCGTAAACATTTTTAAGGAACACTGTACATTTAGCACCCCAGTGTGCATACTTTATTATCTTTTTCACTGACTATTTTGAGTATCATCCTTTCTCCCACCTCCAAATTAGATCATATTTGTTTTATACCAGTGATTATCCACCGAGGAAAAGGAGGGGACTGCATATTTGAGAATCATTTGAGAACCTGGGTACCTTTACAAGCCTCTTCTCCCAGCCAGTGGAGGCTGAAATTCCATCTCCAATGTCTTACCTCACTTAGGCTAGAGAACTACCATCTTATATTTGCAAATCTTAGCCCAATGAATGTCTGGCACATAGTAAGCACTCAGTAATTATAATACTTGTACATTGAAGAGATCAGATATTTTAGGAGAAAAACAAATTCTATTAACTAATTTAATAGTTATCTAAAAATTTGGATTCCCTGTCAAGGTAGGTTTTTGGTTTCTTATAGAAAGAAATAACAATATAGTCCTGGTAGTTATATTAGGGTATAATAGTGAGAAAACAGGTTAAAAATTCAGGATCTTCTTTCTTATAAAGGAAGTGAAATAAATGCCTTCTATCAGAAACCTAAAGCATAAGCACATCGCTACTAACAGGGTAAAGTGGTTGATGCCTTTATTAATGTAAAAATGACCGGAAATTCCTGCTGTCACATTCTTGGAGACCTTGGGGACATGTAAAACACACACACACACACACATATGTGCTTGCACGCAGGTGTGAGTATAAATATATGTGGCTTGATCATACACTTACTGCAAAACATTTTTAAACTCCAAGTTTGAGGGCTATGAACTAACTTCATTAGAAATGATAGTATTTAGAGATCTAATTGTTTTACTCCTACTTACTTTGAAATAGCATCATAATTAACTTGTCTCTCATGAACCTCAACAACAACAAAAGCAAGAGAAAGCTAATGGCCTTCGTGTTCCCATGGAAATTTTAGCTAACACTAAAACAGTCAAAGATAAGCACCAGTGGTAAAGCATAAAAGCTACATTTCAGAATCAGAATTGCTTTATCACATCCTTTCCGAAATCAGAGGAGAGATGTCAGATTATCCTGTGTCCAAATCCATTTGGATTCCCTGGGCACACACCCAGTGGCAGAAGTTTCCTAAGAGGCATTCTCAAGCCATCCTGAAACAGCCACCCTGTAAATAAGTGGATCTTTCTCTTTTAATTGGTACTTAAACATTTGCCCCAAGAAAGAAGAATATTTTTCAGGCAGTCTGTTTAGTAAAGAAAAAAAACTAAAAATTTTGGCCACACTTTGCCAGCAGTAAGCTTTCTGCTAATTCTCAGTCATAAATAAATAGCATTGACAAAGACATTAAAGATGGAAACGATAAAAATAGTCAGAAAGGGCAGCAGAAAAGATTGCCATGATCTTCTGTCTCAGTTTGCAAAAAAGGTATTAAAATCCCAACGATACAAAAATAGACTTGAACAATTATCTTCTTTACAGGGAGGGGGAAACTGCTCCCAGACCTCATAAGATGGGTGTCTTCAAGGTTTCATTGATTAGTTGATAAGTTTGCTGGTGAATGATGAGTCGATTAGTCAGAAGGGTTTGAATTAGTTACTAGAGCTGCGTCTCCCATGAATAAAATGCAGGACTGTCCTCTCTCCCACCCTCTGTGACAGATGATATCTGTTTTCTCCTGTGAGTTTGAATTTAAGAGCCACTGAAGCTCAGCCACAGTATATTCTGGCTCAAATGAGCTGAAAATTGCATTCAATTTGAATTTCAAAAATGGAGGGGAAGAAGGGAAGAAAAAAAAAAACGCTCAGCACCCATCAAGTCTCCACACTTTTCAACTATTTCCTGCTGCTTAGTTGCATTCCGCCAGGCTAGGGACCTGAAACCAGGATGTACTACAGGGGGAAAGAGCATCGCTGGATTCCTGCCCAGTCTGAGTTTAAAAATAAACTTTTAATAGTCAGGATCAAAGCAAACCTCACTTTTACACACATGCATAATGCAGAACGCGACCTGCCGAAAAAGTAGATTTATTTTTTCCAAACTCAAATTGACCTGCTTTTTTTTTCTCTTTTTTTTTTCTCTTATGTACTTTGGAGGTGATAAAGGTGAAGGTGTTTTCCCTGGGAAACTCTAGAAAAGCAAATTCTTCTCTAAATTAAAATTAATTCCTCTTCAGCTCACTTAAGACCCTCATTCCTTGTTGCTTGATTTTTCCCCTTCTCCTGCCTCGCATTTCAAAGCAGGTGCGCGTTGTTGAAAAATTGAGTGAGTGGACATCGAGTTTTTTCAAATCAAATCACATTTTAAATGCTCTAAGAGAGTTAGTTATTTAAAGGAATCTTGTGATAAATTATTTTATAAAGCCAACCTATTTTTAGAGTGCAAACACTCGCCCCTTCATGCAAAGGCATCCATCGTAAGCATGCATTTGAGGCAATTTCCAGTTTTCTCAAAGCAGGGCACACCTGCAGTTTTGAAAAAGCACAAACTGAAGTATCACCAATAATTAAAACTAAACCAATGTTACACAAAACAACAGGTGACATCCCAGAATCATGTAACTGAATGATGTGGGGCCAGAACTCCATTACATGATCATTGGACCTGAAGGAGCAGAGAAAACACCAGACTCATTTCAACCCACTTGGCACATGGAAAAGTACTCTCCCATTGCCTAAATTATTCTCAGTTTGCAAGCGAAGCAACTTGGGTGTCATGAAAAAGGTAATTCAATTCTGAAATGCTATTTTCCGCATGGAAGCAGGAATCTGCTGAATGCTGTTCAGAAAATCCGACTGACTCCAGAGGGTTCAATACCAGGCAGGATGGAGAGCATGATTTCCTGCACCCTTGCTCTGCCTCTGGTACTGCAGCAGATGGGGGAAGAGGGTAACGGATGACTCACCGATCTGCCTTGCAGGAGCTAACCATGCAGGGCAGTGGTTTGCCTCCTTTCCTGAGCTGTGAACCTGTTTGAAAGTCTGATGGAAGCACAGACTTTCCAATTTAAGAACCCCTCCATACTGTGATCCTCATATGACAGTCATTACCAAGGGGTTCACAGATCTAAGGGGAGGACCTGGGTTTAGGAGACCAATTAAGTAATTGATGATAGCCTAGAAAAGTAGGCACTAGGTGACTTTCCTTCAAAAACGGAGTGAAGGAGACAACATTTAGATATATTTGGAAAGAACTAGGCATCCAATTGGTAACTGACAGCATGCCAAGAACTTTTAGTAAGTTCACGGAAGGTAGAACTGAGAAGAGACGGTTTCCTATCCTAAGTACAGGACAAAGCTGAAAGAACAACAATATTTTACTTCTTGCACATCACCAAAAGACAAGAATTAAGAAATAGTCCGACCCTGACAACCATGGCTTAGTGGCCAATACAGGGAATTAATAGAAACAAGAGTAAAACTTTTCAGAAATAATCACATGATCATTGCAACACACACTCCATAAAGTCCCATTTTTCAGAATATCCCATAAAATAAAACGCGTGAAAAGCTTCAAAATGACGTTTTTGCATTTTAAAAGACAGAATGAGGGAAACATGGGAGCCTCTTCACATACTAATGAAATCCTTGCCAGGACCACGGGGACAGTCAAAGATGTCAAGAGGCCACTTAACTCTTTAACATATAACACATGGCATTATATTCTGTAAGTTTTAAAGGAGCATTAATGTCTCCTAATCTTATAGGGAACAGCTTACCTTTCAAACTGCAACAACGTTAGCGTAGGATTTTTTCCTTACATCTTCATAATGTAATATTGTTTCACTGATGAACCAGTAAATTGTCAGCTCTATTCATTTGTGTGACGTGAGCAAGGATCCAACCCAAAAAAGGAAAAAAAAAAAAACAACAAAAAGTGAGGTCAATTTTCTTGGCTGCTGAATTTAATAAAATCTCCCAGGCAAGAGAGTTAAGTACGCATTAATAGCTATGACTTAGTCTGCGCTGCCTTCTGCAAGTCTTTGATTTTCCTATATATATACTCAGGGCTGTATTAACGTTCCCGCTAAGGGACAGTCCTCATTACTTATTTTAAGTTTTCTTCCTTCTCAGCTTTATCAGATTTATTAATCTTCCGCTCCTCTCTTATTTATAGTGCATGCTCTGGTTAAGGTTTGAAAGCATTTTCCATTATAACACCCATTTATAACTTTCAGAAAAAACAATTCTTCTATCACAGGGATCAAGGGACTTTACTTATTTCACTTTGGTCTCAAAATATTCGAGTTTCTCCAAATCAGAGGGGTTTGTTTCTTATTTCTCCGATCCTCAAAAAAAGATAAAAAAGGAAGCAGGTAGAGGGCAAGTTTCCTGATTGGAAAAACTCAAAGCTTCGGTTTTAAATAAGCCCACAGTGGATTTTCACCAAATATGCTTTTTTTCAAAATGCTGTTTTTGGTAGAATGTTTATCAGAGGAAAACTATTAGACTGAACCTCAGGAAACTGCCAATATTTTACAAGAATGGCAATTCCACATGATTTAACTTAATACCTCTCATATCTTTATCCTTATGTAAAAGAAAACTGTTCAGAGCAACACAGTGACCCCTGGGATATCCAGGGGAATTCTGTGCCAGACTTGCAGCCTAGGGAAGGGAGAAGGGAGAAGAAAAAACGGTTGTGACCAACAGATAACTGAAAGGCCCTAACAATTTGTTTGGTGCACACTCTCATGCAGTTTGTTCCATAAAAAATGTGGGAAAGCTCATTCATCTGACGGCACCAGGCCATTTCCATCACACCCCTTGAGGCATGAATGTGGTAACCATAGACTTTGGGGAGTGAACACTTCAAAGAGATGCCTGTATTGTGATTAGAAGATTCTCAGAGGGGCTCTAAATCGTATTCACTCAAGACACCCTTTAAACCCACAGCTTTTTCCCTTTTCTTTAAAGAATGAAGTTAAAAGTAAAATGCTTGACAATTAAACAAGATTGAGGTTTCAATTTCAACTTCGCCTTAATACCGTAAGACCACAAGAAGCAATTGGAATCAAACTTTGATCATCTGCTTTCATGCTCAAGAGAAACTATTAGAGTACGAGAAAACAAAGGGATCGTTTTAAAAGTTCTTGCATAGAGGGAGAGCTGAAGATCAACTAAGCCCAGAGACCAAGGAGGCTTCCAGTACAGATTGGAATTTGATAGGGTCTAGAATCAAGAAAGGAGGATGCCAACAGAGAAAGACAAATATCATATGATATCACATATACGTGGAATCTGAAAAAAAAATGATAGAAATGAATTTATTTACAAAACAGAAATAGACTCACAGATATAGAAAACAAATTTATGGTTACCAAAGGGATCAGTGAGGAGGGTGATAAATTAGGAGTTTGGGATGAACAGATATACACTACTATATATGAAATAGATAAACAACAAGGACCTACTGTATAGCACAGGGAATTATACTCAATATCTTGTAATAACCTATAACAGAAAATAATCTGAAAAAGGATACATGTATATAATTGAATCACTTTGCTGTACACTTGAAACTAACACGACATTGGAAATTAACTATACTTCAATAAAAAAAAGAACTCCCCTCCCCCAAAAATAGGAAGATGCTCTGCAAATAAAAATAGGTGTATTTGGTATACTCGTAAATGAAAAAGAAGGCAAGATGACTCGAATGTGAGAATCCAACTCTATTTATTTTCTAGGACTGGGAACATAGGAGGCCTTATTAAAAACCTGCAATTTGTATAAGTATAATGAAGCATTAGGAAAGAACCCACCCAAGTGACACTACTGAGGGAAACTCATTTAGGTTGTTACTTTTTTTTTTAAGAAAGCTTCCGACTCCAGAAGTACAAAAGAAGGATCTGAAGGAACAAAAATCCTTCAGGTGCTGATTTCATCAGATAATAAGTTACCGTCCAGGTAATCACGCCAATGGTCACAACCGATGTGGCTGTGATTTCAAGTTAACATTTAAAATACATAGCTGGTCAAAGCCCACCTCTGAAATCAATGAAAATTCAAGCTAACATTCACACTGTTAGTAACAGCATTGGGAACAGGTTCTCCTCTGACCCCACATATAGCACTCATCTCTGAGCAGAGGCATTCAACTCAGGATCATCTTACTGTGACCTCCCACACCTGCAGGGGCAGCTCAGGTCAGGGGGCAGTGGGACCCTGCTCTCAAAGTCTTGGGGAGGAAGAATTACTACCTTAGCCACTCAACTCCCTTTTTTTTTTTTTAAATAAATTTATTTATTTATTTATTTTTAGCTGTGTTGCATCTTTGTTTTTGCGCACGGGCTTTCTCTAGTTGAGGTGAGTGGGGGCTACTCTTTGCTGCGGTGCGCGGGCTTCTCAGAGCGATGGCTTCTCTTGTTGTGGCGCATGGGCTCTAGGCACGCGGGCTTTGGTAGTTGTGGCACACGGGCTTCGGTAGTTGTGGCACACAGGCTTCAGTAGTTGTGGCACGCGGGCTCAGCAGTTGTGGCGCACGGGCTTAGTTGCTCCGCGGCGTATGGGATCTTCCTGGACCAGGGCTCGAACCCATATCCCCTGCATTGGCAGGCAGATTCTTAACCACTGTGCCACCAGGGAAGTCCCGCCACTCACCACCCTTTTAGACATGCACAAAACCTTTAGGAGTTGTTGCAAGAAGAGAAAAGATGTCTGCCTACTGCTTCTAGAATTCCTGACGGAAGAATCTGGAGCCCAAAGGGACATGAGCTAGTTGCCCACGGGCAATTGGGTTCTTGCTATTTGGGAGTTCTCGGGAGGTAGGGGTAAAGGAGGAATTAGAACTTAGCTCTTTGCTCTTCTCCCGCCCCAGTTTCTGCATATTTTTGCCATAAACCCCTCATGCCCATTCCATTTCAGGCTCTGTCCCATTCAGGGACTGGGAGTGAGGGAAGACAGATGGGCATGAGAAGGGTATGTGGGATTTGCTCCTATTACCTCAACGGTCTCCTCTTACTACAAAATGCAATATACACCTCCCCAGATCAATTTCATTTTAAATGGTGACAACCAACCCAGGTGGAAGATTTCTTCCTCAATATAGCAGATAATGTACTAAAGAATAGAAAGCAAGACTGTTGCAGACCTTTAGAAGTTGAGTTACAGCATGACTGAGACTTTCTGGGTAATCTAGCAACTCACTACCATGTATCTCATTTCTTTTTTCTTGTCTGCAAATAGTCCGAATTGCAACCAACCAGTTTTAAAATGTACACTAGGACACTGCTGTTTTATAAACTAGGAGTTGCCTATACCCAATTCCTTATTGAGATTGGACATATGAACTGACAAAAAATTAATTCATTCCAGGATGGAAAACTACCAGATACACTCACATAGATTTTGCTTTGCACAGCTTCACTGGGCATCTTTCACACGGATTATAATGTGAATGGTGCCCCCCCACCACGGCTGCATAGTGTACGGTTGGGGAAGGAAGCATCTGGATTTTTTTCCCTAATCCAGAGTATATTTTTAAAGCAAATCCAGAGAACCAAGTTACCAGTTTCTCTACTCACAAAGACACTGATCCCAAGGCAAGAGGACTGGTACCACCCCCATCCCTACCAGCTTCTGGGTTGTTGCAGTCACCTCCTTAGAAGATGGGAAATTACCTCTCTACCTTCAGAGGGACAGAGATCTGTTCTTCAGGTCCCAAGTACTAAGAATGGATATTTCAATAAAAAGAGAAGCCATTTAGCACATAATGTTCATGAATCATGGTGGCACTACAGTGGAACCCAACGATTAACAGCTTGGCTATCCTTGATGAAAAGCACATTTTCAATTCCAAAACCTTAGGAGTACGTCTTACTAGGAGGAGTCACCTGTAACCTACTTACAGATACCAAAGCCTGTGCATCATACACTGTCAAAACGTAAATGGATGGCAAAAGATTTTTAAAAGGGGGAACAAAGATAGTTCCACTGACCCAAATGAATATGACTTTAGTACAGTCAGATAGTAGATGATAAACAGAAGAAATTCCTAAGCTTTCTAGATTCCCTGCCATAGGTTGTTCATGTGGTTCTAAATAAGTTTGATTATTTGAAGATTTTTTTCAAGATTTTTAGAAAAGCAATCAGAAAAGATTATCCTGGGCAGGCATAGGATATACAAACAAGTTACTGGTTAATGGGAAGATCTGGGGCAAAGATGACTTCAAACCCTACCCCACTCCCCAACACACACACACACACATACAACCAAGCTCGCTATAATAAAAGAGAAACAGGGAACAATGTAATTAACATGGTATTCAAAAATGACCCTTGAAAGGAAGAGTAGGTCAGAGACTGATATAGTTTTGAAAATGGATAATAATCCAGCAATGTAATAGATACAGCTTTTTCAGTGATGGATACAATGTAAGGCTTTCCCCCAGTTAAACTGAACTCCAACTTAGAATTCCAGAGTTAGATCTCCCTATGGTTGTCATTCTACAGTTAGTTTTCACAAGTTCATTAATACTGGCTATCTTCTGATGCAATTTCTGAAGGAGAAAGCTCTTCTGTAAGAAGGACATAATATTTTTAAAATAAGTGACCAAGATCCTTGATTCTAGCACATTGCTGATCATTTTTCTTCCACTTTAACCCTAGAAACATGGAAAGTCAGAAAGGGAAAGGAACAAGGATAAGTAGCAGAAGAGAAGAAATGTGAAGAACTAAGAGAAAAGGAAAATAATGGAAGGAAAGAGGAAGATGAAATGCGAGGGAACACATAGTCCATTCACTCAAACTCGGAGTACCGTTAACACAGTCAAAATCAAATGGAGGGCAACTTCCCCTGGGTTTATCACCCCTTTCCCTGGAGGATGCAAGAACACCAATGCTGGCAGAGATCTAGAAGATGGTCCACTCCAAAGTCCTCATGTCACCAGTGAGGAAAATGAGTCCCTGGAAGGACAGGTAACTTACAAAGTCAGGACAGGAAGCCAGGTTCACTGTGGACCAGTCTAAGGTTCTACAGACCACAGCTGCCTGAAAGCCATAAAGGCTTTTCCGAGTCATAGACACTTGCTAATGACCCCAGGAGTGAGGTAAGATGGAGATGCCCTTCTCTCTCTGGGGGGAAGACACAGATCAGCTCACAGTATTTGAACCCACAGGAAGAGCTGGAATTGGGCAACGCCACAGCTGACCCAGCTTCCGGGGTAATCTGACCCTTGGAAACAGCACACTCTAAATTCAGAAGTATAAGCCCCAAGTCCAATTTCTTACATTCCCAACAAACTGTCTCTGGTGGTGATTATGCCATAACATTTCTGAAGATTAATTAAGAGCCTTTCATACATCACTTGGCTTATAATTAACAGCTCCCCCTGTCTTTAATAAAATAGATAGCATGAAATAAACAAGGGAGACCAAGCAGTAGGTAAAACCTAAGCCCAAATGATATCATCATCCTCTACCCGTCAAGACAGAGGCAAAGAAGCAAAAGGGGATGGAAAAGATGAGTGGGGCGTGCTGAAGAGGGAGATGGGGGGAGAAAGAAGGCATTTGCTCAATCAGTACCTATTTTCAGAATTTCCTTCAAGCTGGCTCTGACTGAGAGCCATCAATTATTAAAAGATGTAACGTGATGCTTCCTTTGTTAAGGCAAATCTGCAAGCAGACCCCGAGAGAAAATAAAAAATGAATTAGGCAGAATGTATTAGTCTGCTTGAAGAAAACAAAGATTTAGCTATTGGGACTGACTCCTTTTAGAAATAGTTCAATTTTGTCTCCAAAATCCACAAACCATTTTTCCCCCCTCTCCTTACCTATTTATTTATTATTTTCTACAGTAGATCACACAAAAAGGGGGATGAATCATTTCCTAAACTTCTCCTTTCTTTTCAGATTCAGCTTGATGTATTGTCTTCATTTAAATTACAAATACACTAATCTGAAACACTGTTTACCAAGCAGCATTTTAAATGAAAGATACAAGAAATTGCATCACTCACATTTTAAAAATGACTTTAGACTCCGGACCTCATAAAAAACAGCCAACGGTGTTCTCTGTCTTGGCTGCTATATTTCAGTCCAGCTAATGAAATTCAATTAGTGAGCTTTGTACTTAGGACATTATGATTCTGATGGTTGGTCTGATCAAAACTGGTGTGCCAAGCCCTAGTCCTGTTTTTTGGCAGACTACAGCTAAGAGAAAAATTCAATAGGGTAGATAGGCGTGGGAAAAGTTAGTTTCAGAGGAGCTCACTTCTCACCATCATTAAAAAATATGGGAGGAGGAGAGCTGTTCCCTGTAAGGGCTCATTATTTACTAAGTGAATGGATTAGCTTTTAGAGAAACCTCAATACCTAAGTCTGTCATTATCAGTTTTAGGACTTTCCAAAAATAGTGATGGACCTAAAATAAACCAGTAACCAACTAAAACCAATAAATCACAGATTTAATTTGTTTTTAGGTTTTGATCTGCCTGAGCTTGTGTTCCAAATAAAAAGTATGGAGACTGGACTCTTAGTGATGTCTTTATAAACCTTCCCAATCAAACAAAGCAAGAAGTATCAAACAGGAAACCCTGAGCCTTTACAGTATAGATTCAGACTACACCGTCAGTTCAAGAGGTGCTGTATCTTTAACACTTGAAAGACTTTAACACTTGAAAACAGACACACACTTAGCAAAAACCACTGGGCTGAAGCCTAGTACATTACATTGTCTTGATCCTACATCTGGACCACTGGCCTTTGATTCAAGGGCACCACACCTGCATGGATAAAGCCGAATGGCAAGACAGAATTAAACTAATTATTATATGGCCTGATTCTTTGGACAGCAAAAGTAGACAAGCAAAAATTGAAAATTTCAGAAGGATATACAGCCACTGGTCTGTTAATAACAATCCTAATTAATTAGCCGACTAAGAGCTGAGCATCCATTTAATTTTCAAAGTTGTTTTCTTAAAACAGAAACAAGCTCATATCAGTCCTTTGCTTCTCTCACAGGGAATGACACCACCATCCAACTTGTGTGACAGACAGAAACCAAAGAAACATCCTTGGCATCTCTTTTGTGTCATCACCATTATCCATTCCATGTCCAAAATCTTTCCCTCTTTTTGGAAAACAATTACGGGAACAATCATGTGAAATTCCAGAAGTGGCATCTGACGTCTTGGTCCACTCCTTGGAAAGTTGTTCTAGACGCTTTCAATTTTACCTGAGAGCGACCCAGGATTGAGTACAGATGCTCAGCCTGGACTCCATGTGCCCTTGGTGCTATTTTTCTCTGACTCAAAAATGGTACAACCCCAACTGTTCTCGATAGGAATACATCATCACATTGATGTTTTTTTCGGTGATAAATCCATTCTGAAGCGAACCTTTCCTTGTGTCAAATACAAAAGGGAAAATGCACACTCACTTCCTTCCCACAAATGGGCTGCCTCTGATGTGTTTTCTCAGAATTCATTAGTAAAATGCCCTGCTAGACTGCCTTGCTCCAGCGTGCTAGGGCAGTCCGTACCTCTCTTCTCAAATCCACGTTGAGTGACTTCACATTGCTAGCTTGAAATCACCCACAGCGGGAGTAGTTACGCCAAGGAAATCAGCAAACGTACAACTCAGGTGTTTTTTAAACAAACGGTTACCAAAGGGGAAAGCTGGTCAGGGAGGGATAAATTAGGAGTTTGGGATTAACATATACACACTACTATACATAAAATAGATAATCAACAAGGACGTACTGTATAGTATGGGGAACTCTACTCAATATTCTGTAATAACCTATAAACCTATACGGGAAAGGAATCTAAAAAAGAATGGATATATGTATATGTACAACAGAGAGACAGTTTATCAGCACATCACTGAAAAAGGATTTAATTTATTGTTTTCTTCTATGCAAATAAAAGGTACTATAGAGTGTCTTGTGTCAACACCCATCTTTTTTTTTTTTTTTTCTCTTTCCCTCTTTTGGGGGAGGCTAGCCAGAAGTTCACCACCTCGTGTTCCTTGGCACAAGGCTAGACCATATTTCCCAGCCACCTTTGCAAGTAGGTATGGTCATGTGATTGAGTTTCCCTCATGGGAAGAGACTAGAAGTGACAGAAGCCTCTCCGTACTTGGCTGGAAACCACACCCACCAATACTTTCCACAGTATTTCCCTTTCTGGGGGCTTTTGCAGATGCTATGGACACCCCTGGATGCCATCCATTGAAGTCAGAGAGCAAGCGTGTAGAAGGAGCTCAACCTTCAAATCCCCACCAGAAAGAGACTCACCCCAATCAGGAATACCCATTGTGAACTTTAAATGTGAGAGAACAATTAATTTTTCTTCTATTTGAACTATTTAACATTTGAGGGTTTGTCTGATTCACCAGTCACCATCACTGTTAACTAAACCCTCTTTCAACTCTTCTTTCAACCATTGTCTTTCTTCCCCCCAGCTGATGTGATAAATCTAGGCATGAGGACTGGTCAAGATTGAGAAGACAGAAATAGGAGTCCTAATATACTATTGATTTCTCACTTAGAGTTTTTATTTCACTTAAGAGTTTTGGGTTCTATGCGTTGTTCACTTCAACAGTCAATGGCTAGAAACCTGTGTTATTTCCACGTGCTTGTGGTGCCGTGTGCAGCTTATTCTTTTTCCCTTTAGTGATGTCACCTAAATGAAATGCTCCAATTTAGAATCATTTCCAGGTTAGAAATATATGAAGAATTCAATCCATATGCCCTAGGCCTTGTCGAGGAAATTAACTATAAAGACAGTGTCGACATTATACAATTAAAATGAGAGCTCTTAACATATTTCATTTCCCCCTGACCTGACTTTCTTCACTCATTAGGAACAAAAGGTATGAATTCATTATTTGCAAATAGTCCAGATTGCTTAGTGTATTCTAGAAGGAACTAAGACACCCCCTTGTGTGCACATGCACACACACACACTCAAGCATGCAAGTTTCTGTCTCCATCAAGGGCAAAAATAATAAAGGTAAAGAGAAGGAGCCATTCTAAGTCGTTAACCATGTAGGCTTAGTGGAACTATAAGTGTATTTTTAGTCCATATGTTTGTATCTTAAGGTTTTCTCTTTCTCTAACGCTCACGATGAAGACAGAAAAGGAGGGAGGGAGGGAGGAAAGTAGGGAAATTTAAAAAAAAATGTTTTAATCTCCCCATATTATTTACTATATAAAGCAACTCAGGTTTTCCTCCCTGTAAGCTTGTATAAGGAGTCTATTTCGGGGTGTTTGGAATTGCTGTGTTTTAAAAAATTTAACAATCACAGCTCTGAAGCTTAATCACTTGTATGTGTTACAAGACCAGATGGTTCAAGTGGGTGTTTGTTTACAAGCTCTTTGTATAAGGTTTTTAGCTGCTTCTTAGACCAAAGCTGGTTATTTCAACTAACAAAGGAGGCAATGAGGAATTGATGAGAAACCCCTGGATTTCACAGATCCCTGGACTGTTAGGCTTCACTCCACCATTGTCCTGGGCACTTTTACAAGGATGTATTTAGGACCTAAGAAACATAACATATGCTTCCCATGCTCTGAGCTCTTTATGGAACTCTGGCAGACTCTGGGGGAAGAAGGTATCTATCCCGGGCTCAGCGCTGCTGGATGCTGGCAGTGGACCAACCAGAAAAGACCAGAGCACCGTGACTTCCCAACGTCTTTAACTATCTTGAAGCTCTAGAATTTTAAGGTGCTTCCTGTTTTCTACCGGCTTCTGGAGCTGATCTGTTTCACCAGCCACGTCCTCCTCCAGCTCCCTCCTTCCTGAAGTGGGTGAAAGGACAGCAAGAAAACTTCCTTGGTGGCTGCCCTATTCTTTGTTTCCTCTGCATTAACCACACAGCCAATATTGGCAAACATGCAAAGGATGCAGGTTTATTTACCACAAAGTAAATCCAATAATATTAAAAGTTCCTTAAGGGAGAATGAAAAGTGTCATCAAGGCACAAACTTTAATGGCTTTGAAAAGGTGAGCATATATTTCTTGTATTTTGGATGAGAAAATCCCCTTCTCCTAGCACCCCGTCTACTCTGGACAAGATAAGTCAATGCTTGCTTATCTTCATTCTTAATAAGATGAATGATGTTTGGCATCGTTATCACACCTAGAATTAGTATCTTACATCACTCACTAGCTGTCTGTCCTTTATGGGTTACCCAAACTGGTATCCTTCTTGTCACCATCCAATCAGTTCCAAGAAATAAGATATCTGAGGCAAAAGGGGCGGGAGAAGTACATGAATATCTTAGCATTTCAGTGAACTTGCTTCTATCATATTCTACAACAACTAGCAAGAACTAGCATGAAATTACAAACTAACAAAAATGGGTTTGATCATTATCATTTCATTATCATTTCATGCATTTAATTCCTGTCTTTTATTAGTTAGGGGAAAAAACCTTTTCCATAACTTCTTTGGATTAACTTAGCAAAAGGCAACATCATTTGACTGTGTCTTTAGGATAAGGAATGTGCATGATTTATCATTTATTCTCCAAAGAGCCACACAGTTTTTGGCTCATAGCTGGTGCTCCATAAAAGGATGCTGAATGAATGAAGGCATAAGTTACTAGCTATGGCTATCCTCTTCCAGTCCTAACGAACTCAAACCTTAATTTAATGTGTGCCATTAGCCTTTGCAAAGTAAAGTTAGGAACACCGAGCTAAATTAGCATATTCATGACTTACGTGACCGTTTTTGTCTCCTGAAGACCACTTTTAAGAAAGAGCATTTTCCCAAAAAAAACAAGCAAAAAGAACCAACTGATATTTTAGAAGAGAATATGCAGTATGATTTTTTTCTCCATTTTCTCAACTCTTGATAACCATTTGTTTATAAAACTAGCAATAAAAAAAGAAACAGATTAAATCAGGGATGCCTAAGTGATCTCAGAAATCGGATCGTCTGTCACCTCCTTATTATCAGGACAGCATGAATCAAACTAATATGTTCCAGATTCTTCTGTGTATTTACTCTGGAACCCAAACAAAAGCCTGTCAATAAACTTTGAAATTAGGGGGAAAAAAAGAGCGTTTTCATTGTTTACAGCCTTTAATAAAGGAGAATGTGTACAGTCAAATACAAAGAGACTTGAAATATTGTCTTGCTTTTTAACGAAAGATATCAAACTTAGCACGTATACTTTCTACGGCAACAGTGTCCACTGTATAGTAGTTGCTACAGACTGAATGCTTGTGTCCCCCTGAAAATTATATGTTGAATCCTAACACCCAATGTGATGGTGTTTGGCCTTTGGGAGGTGATTAGATTATGAGAGTGGACACATGCCTCCCCAAGATGGGATTAGTACCCTTACAAGAGGCCAGAGCACTCCCTTGCCCCTTCTTCCATGTGAGGTTACTGTAAAAAGACAGCCGTCTAAGACGTGGACCTCACCAGACACTGAATCTGCTGGAGCCATATTTTGGACTCCCCATCTTCCAGAACCGTGAGAAATAAATTTCTCTTATTTATAAGCCACCCAATTTATGGTATTTTGTGATAGCAGCCCAAACAGACTAAGACAGTTGTCAACCTTCAACTAAAACTTGTTAAATGAATGAATCAATAGCAACCAGTTTTGTATCAAGGTAAAGACGTAGCTTGGGTGTAGAAAGTTAAACCAAAACTCAACTCCTGATTTGCTAACTATCCTTCCCTTACTGTGGACCATGATTATGTATTCTTATTTGTAACATAAAATGAGTGGTCAGATGAAATAAGAATGTTTAAAATCAAGATGTGGTTTTTCCTCTCATCATATCCCTCTAATAAACCCTGGGAGAATCTAGCTACGTTTCTGCACGCATAGGACTCCTTCTCTGCAGACCAAAGCAGGTAGAAACACCAACCGTAGCCATGAAATAGCACTCGTGGTCACTATTTATGTTTTATATACCGTCAGCAGCAACATGCTGACAGTATATAAGCATCAGACACAGTTATCCAGGCACTTAGATGATGCAGCAAGTGTCAATACTGACATAACTATTTATAGCCCAATAAACTATGCTTTGAACAATATTAGTAATGTTAAGCTTAGGTAGCACTCCTAGTATTAATGCCTTAATACAGATATATTGCTATAAGCGTAGTTTACAGCATGGAACATAAACACAAATCCAGTGACACTGATAAATCACTTTCTTGACTGATTAAAAATGTAGTGCCAAAATGGGCTTTATGCATTACACAATGAAGCAGAAGGCGGCGATATATATTTAAATTTTCCATTTTTAAGCTGTCACTCAAAAACTTTTCATCCTTTTTTAGCTTATTGATCTTACCGGCTTGTGATAAGACTTCAGCTGCTTGGTTGGACTGTTTTTAGCTTCCCTTTCTTATTAAAAGAGCTAAATCAGGAATCATAAAATGCTACTAATTTAGCGTTTTTCAGTAGAAATGGAAGTTACGAACAGCACCAAAATAGTGTGACTCTCATGTCTTATTGCCCTAGAGTCCCAGATTTAATTACCATGTGGTATAGCATAATGAAGGGTATCGTGATGCCACGTATCACTATATACACACTGAAAATAAAAACTGGGATTAAATATGCTAAAATACTTGTTCCAGGTTCTCTGATCCTTTCAATTACATATTTTTGCACAGGAATGAATTATACATATGTATATATAGGTTTATTATTATTGTACATAGAATAGATTCTGTGCTATTATTTCCCTTCTTTTTCTTTCAGTTACAAAGAAACCTCCATTCTTAAGGTTTTGACTACTCCTTACCTTACAATATACATCCTGCATCAAAACAACCAAAATACCATCAGCAGGTCAACTGAGGTGATTGGCTAATTACGTGATCCACCAACTTGCATCATCCCCTCCACATATGCACGCTCTTTGGGCTTAGAGTGGCAAACTGTAGACCACAATCAGAAAACTTCTCAACTCAGAACCTTGTCTTCTCAAACCCTTGTCTGCTCTCACATGAGACTTCCTCTGAGCTCTTCAGCAAATTGTGATTTGTTTCTCCCCTCTCTTTTAGCCCCAAAGTTCAAGGCTCAGTATGGAAGAGAGAGCGGCCCTCATGGTTAATTGTCCCTATATCACAAAGGGCTGTATGGAAAGTGGAAGCCATAGCCTCCCAAGGCCAGGATCCATCATAAATACCCCCGTGATGAGTGAGTTGTGTGCTCATGATTGGGGATCTTAGTGTAGTCCTGAATCTCACCCACTCAGATAGGGCGAAACACTGGATTCGTTCTCACCGCCCGCCCAGGGCACCCTCCCGATGGCCTCGCCAGAAGGAGTGATGGTGGCAACTATTAAACAGCCATGAAATTTATTCTCAGTGGCAAGAACAGCTGGAATTTTAGTTACTATCATTATATCTAGCTTCTGAGAGAATCGTGAGAGCATGCAAAATAGCCACATTAGTTTAAAAAGTACATATGAACGAAGGGAAGGTATTTTTCTTTTAGTGTATCTAAAATCATTGGTCTTCCATAAATATTTCTTGCTCACTTGACAGCTCCTAACATCAATAACTTTAAACTTCCTGCACCATTTCAAACTGAGCCCCCAAATCATTCCTGGCACGGCTTTGGTGCCAGCTCCTAGCACGTGGACACCACCAAGAGTCATCAATTTTCTACGGAACTCACCATTTTGTTTTCATACCCCTCATTTCCATGAATGCTGCTGCTTCTCTGAACGTGGCCTCACAATCACACACATCTGGGCCCTCTGCTTTGTCCACAATCTGCATATGTACATGTATGTGGGCGTGTGCACACCCAACCAGAGAGGCACATTTCCATTTCTCTTCCACATAAATATGGTGATGAATTGGCTGCTTAGAGCTTTTCTGACAGCTGGGCGAAATGGTAGCTCCAGTGACAAGGGATGTCCTGGCTCTTCCTTGCCGAAAGGTATTCAGCACACGTAATAATTATCCATATATCTCGTGCACTCTAAAGGCATGGCAATGCAATTTTAGCCTTAAAACAAGACCATATGACAAAAACCAAGGCCATTAGGGACCAATTGCGAGGATTCTCTGCAAGACAGTGATTTTCCAACTGCACTTACATATGCTGAATAGTTACCTCTGCACGACCGCACCTGCTCTCATTTATGGACCCCCTCTGTTTTCCGAAGCTTTTCTTAATAATGAAATAGAGTAAAGTTTTAAAGGCTTGCTGGCTTTTTTTTCCCTTCATTAATTTTTTTTTCATTTCCCAAAGCACAGTATGAAAATGCTGAGGGTGAAATTTCTGCTCACGCCAGTGACCACATTTCAGGATTCGCTAGCTCCTTTCTTCTTTGCTTGCCCCTCTGCCTTGACTTCTCCATCTTTACTTTTGGCCCTGCTCCCTCTCTCTGAACTGAAGCCTGGTCTTCCAGGCCCATAAATGCTGACCTCCCCACTTGAGGTTCAGTGACATAATAATGTTGTCTCTGAGAGGATGTGATATCATCATAAATCTAGGAGCTGTCCCGGCAAAGGCTCCACTTGTAAAGTAGAAAGATGGCCAAAGTTATTTTGAAATAATATAAAATGTGGCTCAAATATTCTTTCATCTCATATTTAAAAATGTTTAGATAAATGAATAAAGCCATGCCCTTTTGACAGATAAAATTATAAATACTAAAAGCAATAATATGGTCCATCATTAATGATTTATCAATTTGAGGGGCAGTGGGGAAAAAATCGTAAGACTAGTAAGAAGGAAAACGTTAAAAAGACTCCACAAAATGAAAAACAGCCAAGACACTAGATTTTACTACCATTATTTCGGATTCTCTATAGACTCTGCCCAATTCTATTTTTTAATTGTTCAAAGAAAGAGAAATTATCTCTAAATATCAATTAATTGTCATTTGGTTCTTTAGCTTGTAAGACTGCATTGTAATATCTCATCTCTGGACATTTTTCTAAAATTATGAGATAATGGACTTTTAATGCAAGTCCATTGCTAATCTTTAATTACAAGACAACATGGATAAATGATGCCATAAACAATAACTCAGTATAATAACATTTTTTAAAAACCTCCATATAGCCCCTCTCCATTGAAGAAGTAATCATACATTGCAGGAGGCAGTGTTCAGGAAAGTTCTGTGAAGACACCCAATAAAAAAATCCTTATCCCTGCACTGGGGCCATCAAAGCCAAGCTCAGTTTGCTTCATTCTGTGCTCTGGATATTCAATTGTTATTCTACTTCTCGCTGCTTAATTTAACAGCAATGAATCTTGGCATGTTCTAAGTAAACAAGGGCAGAATGTATTGTGCAATTTCCAATATAATGCACTCAGAAGTTCCTAATTACTTGATCAAGGCATGTGTAAATAAGGGCACCTTATATAAAATGAGCCAATGATCATGGCTTGAGCATTCCACCAGTTGAACAATGTTCTGATTATCTAACCAGGTTCTAAATATGTATAGCTAATGTACATTGCAGAGTATCAAGGGTGTCATCTATAAGTGGGTGTGGTTCATGTTAAAAGCTGAGCTGTGTTTTCTCAATTCAGGTACTTGCCAGCTGACAGGCAGAGGAGTAAGTTATGACATCTCAGTAGTGATCCTGCCTGAGCATGTGTGAAGTTAGCTATTCCTCCGATTGTCACCTCATTGGAACTATTTGCATTGGCAATAGCACATGGAGTTGGTTCTAACTTAAATCTGAATCTCTTAAAATGCCTTCAAAAAAGCTTGCCCAGTGGCGCTGCTCTGGAAATAAAGCCATTGTGTACATAGAAGCTAGCCTGCCACACGCATGACAACGCGGTTACAGACAATAGAAATGGCCAAGTCTTGCAGAAGAAATCATAAAATTTTGAAAGCTAATAGATGTGGGTGTGAACAATTCCCGTGTCACTCGTGCCAATCACTTATCTGTCCAAAGCGTTCAATCAAGGAATAAACAAAACCAAAATTTAAAATAGAAAAAAAAAAACCCCACAACAAAATAAACAAACAAAAAAACCAGATGAAACCCTAGTATTCTGCAATAATCTTAAAATTATACTTTCAACCCTAAAGGTGATAAAGAGTGCAAGATTATGAAGACAGATTATGAAAAGAACCATATCACTGTGATGCCTAAAGTACTGAGCAATAGATAAAAGTCATTCTAAAGAGGGACCTCCGTGGTGGTGCAGTGGTTAAGAATCCGCCTGCCAATGCAGGGGACACGGGTTCAACCCCTGGTCCAGGAAGATCCCACATGCCGCGGAGCAACTAAGCCCGTGCGCCACAACTACTGAGCCCACGTGCCACAACTACTGAAGCCCGCACACCTGGAGCCCGTGCTCTGCAACAAGGGAAACCACCGCAGTGAGAAGCCCGCGCACCCCAACGAAAAGTAGCCCCCGCTCACCACAACTAGAAAAAGCCCACATGCAGCAACGAAGACCCAACGCAGCCAAAAATAAATTAATTTAAAAAAAAAAGTCATTCCAAAGAACCTAGAAGTGAACAGGCTCGGTTACATTCTTATATTTCTTTGCTGAACTTTGGGGATACCTCTTTCTTTTTGCTCTCTTCCTCAATGGTTACTTCCTCGGAGACTCCTCTGTTGATTATTCCTCATTTCCTCATCCCCTGATTGTTAAAGAAGCTAAATCCTTGGACCTCTTTTCTCTTCTACACTCACTCCCTAAGTGGTCACAGCTGGCCTCTATAATTTTAAATACTATACATATGCTGACAAATCACAAATGTATGACGTTAGCCAAGATGTTTCCTCTGAACTTCAGACTCACTGATCCCTCTTCCTACTTCCTACGCAATTCATTTGGATGTCTATTATGTATCTCAAAAGTAACATTTCCAAAATGGGTACTGATTACCCCTACCCTACTAAATCTATACGTCCCCAGTATCTTCCATCTTCTGGTTGTTCAGACCAAAAACTTTAGAGACATCTTGATTCTTTCTTTCTCTAACACTGCTCACGAAATCCATTTGGTTCTTCCTTCAAAAGACTGGGTTCGTTCGTAAGATGTTACGGAAAAACCCAAACGAACGTTTTGGCCAACCCAATATATCCAGAGGCTGGCAAGCTCTCATCACCTCATCCTTACTACCCTGATCTACACCACCACCATCATTCTCCAGGACCACTGCAGTGGCACCCTGCCTGGTCTTCCTATTTTCACACTTGCCCTCTTCAATCTACTCTCTACAGAGAAGTCAGAGTGATACTGATTTTTTTAAAGTACTGCTACTAATTATTATCTCTAATGAAATGAACAGATTTTAAGAGTATGAATTGATGAATTGTGACAAAGGTATACATCCCTAAAACCATCTCAATCAAGGTATAGATTATTTCCATCACCCCAGAAAATTTCCCTTATGTCCCTTCCTAGTCGATTCCTTTCCAAATAGAGGCAACTAAATTTCTGATTTCTATTACCAAAGCTTAGTTTTGCCTGTTTCGGACGTTATCATGACCAAAACATATGGACGCTACACACTATTTTTTGCACCTGGTTTCCTTTTGCACAGTGTTAGATTTATGACATTCATCCACGCTGTTGAGTGTATTAGTCGTTCATGTCATTTTGTTGATAACTAGTATTCCACTGTATAAATATACCATAACTGATTCATTATTTGTTGATGGACATTTACAATTGTTTCCAGTTTTTAGCCATTATGAATAAAGATGCCACAAACACTCTGTACAAACTTTTTCTGGACCCATGTTTTCATTGTTCTTGGGTAAATACCTGGGTGTGGAATTACTGGGTCACAGGATAGAAATTTTGAATTTCATAGAAACTGCCAGTTTCCCAAAGTGACTGTTCTATTTCACACACTCACCAGCAATGGATAAGAGGTCAGGTTGCTTTACATACTTCTAAGCAGTTCACTGTTGTCCATTGGGTTTGTTGTTTCTGTTGTTTATTTTAATTTTAGCCATCCTAGTGGGTATAAAGTGGTATCTCATTATGGTGTTGACTCACCTTTCTCTGATAACTAATGGTTTTGAACAAATTCTCATGTGCTTGTTGACCCTTTGTCTATGGTCGGAAATGTCCATTCAAGTCTTTTGCTCATTTTTTTTTTTTTAATTAATTAATTTATTTATTTTTGGCTGTGTTGGGTCTTCGTTTCTGTGCGAGGGCTTTCTCTAGTTGTGGCAAGTGGGGGCCACTCTTCATCGCGGTGCGCGGGCCTCTCACTATCGCGGCCTCTCTTGTTGCGGAGCACAGGCTCCAGACGTGCAGGCTCAGCAATTGTGGCTCACGGGCCCAGTCGCTCCGCGGCATGTGGGATCTTCCCAGACCAGGGCTCGAACCCGCGTCCCCTGCATTGGCAGGCAGATTCTCAACCGCTGCGCCACCAGGGAAGCCCTTTTGCTCATTCTTAACGTGATCTTTTAAAACTAAGTCACATCTCGTCACTCCTCTGCTCAGAGTCCGACAGTATGTCAGCTCACTTCGTAAAAGCTACGATCTTAACAACACCCACGAAGGCACAACACAGTCTGCCCTCAAGGAACCCTGCGACCTCCTGTCACCCTCCCTCTGCTCCAGCCACTGCGGGCTCCTGTGTCCTCGAACAATTGAGGACCTTCTCAGAGCATCCTTGCTGTTCCCTCTGTGGGAAGTTTCTTGTCCCAGATTCCCGCCTGCCCAATTTTTCACTTCTTTTAGTAACTTCTGGAATATTCCCACTAAAAAAGTAACCACATGTCCAGTGTTCTCTATTCTCCGTATCTAGTTTTATTTTTTCCATAATATTTAGCATTAAGATGTGATTTTTTTTCATTGAAGTATAACGTACAATGTTGTGTTAGTTTCTGGTGTACAGCAAAGTGATTAAGTTATATATATATATATATGTATTTTTTTTCATATTCCTTTCCATTAAAATTTATTACAAGATTTTGAATATAGTTCCCTGTGCTATACAGTAGGTCCTTGTTGTTTATCTCTTTCAGTAGTGTGTATCTGCTAATCCCATACTCTTAATTTATCCCTATCCCTCCTTTTCCCCTTTGGTAACCATAGGTTTGTTTTCTATGTCTATGAGTCTGTTTCTGTTTTGTAAATAAATTCATTTGTATCATATTTCAGATTCCACACAAAGTGATATTATATGATATTTGTCTTTCTCTGTCTGACTTTCTTTAGTATGATAATCTCTAGGTCCATCCATGTTGCTGCAAATGGTATTATTTCATTCCTTTTTATGGCCAAGTAGAATTCATATATATACACATATATGAATCATATACAATAATCATATATATATGATTATTTTTAAACTTATTTTTTACTCACTTTGCTCCCTTTCCTTCCTTCCTTCGTCTTTTTTCTTTCATATTTGTTTCTTCCTTTCTTCCTCTTCCTTCCTCCTTTCCTTTCTACTCCCTCCATTCCTCCCACCCTCCCTTCCTTCTTTTCTCTCTATAGTTCATTATTTACCTCCCTCTAACAAAATGTAAGCTCTATGAGAACACAGAACCTTTGTTCACTGCCGTATGTCCATTCATTCCACAAACATGCTGTTCACCACTGTATCTCCAGATCCTAGAACAAATTTTTAACTGTTTAAAAGTATTGAGAAGACTGTATATTTGGACTGGTTGCAACTTTAAACACATGAATTTTTAGTCTTCAACTATGTTTACTTAAAAAGCTGCAATTATATATTTAAAAGAAAAAAAAAAAAACACCTTAAAACACAGAGCTAAAATCCATGACTTTTTTTTTTAAATGAGGCTGAATAACACATGAACCAAATAGACTTTCTAGAACAAAGTGAAAAATTACACAGATAGATAGATTCTATTAAGTACAGTAATAATAAAATAGACAAACTAATCTTTGCTGACTGCTTACCATGTGCCAGGAAGTGTTAATCCTAACAAGAACCCCATGAGGGAAAATTGGGTCTTAGAGTGTTGGAACAACTTGCTAAATTTATATAGGTAGTCGATCACAGAGCCAGGATTTAAACTGTATTATATTGTATCAGTTTGCCAAAATATTTTATATACGTGTACACACACACACACACACACACATACGTATGTGGGTATAAATTTAATTTGAATTAGAAACAGAACATTAAAGAAAGAAGTCTGGAACACAGAGCAGAGAAAAGGTAACAATTCCAGTCCCTTAATGCGCATATGCTTTTATAAAATTATCACAATGTACATACTTTTATAGTTTTTAAATTTTATTTTTATAATAGTTAATATAAAATAATATATGTATCATATATGTAAATTATGAAACTTAATAATAAAATGAATCTTCACGAACCTTCTTTCCCAGGAAGGAAAGGAAGGGAGCAAAGTAATAAGCATTGCCAAAACCGATAAGGCTATCCAAGGACCCTTCTTCAATCGCACTCAGCTCCACTCCTTACCAGGAGTCAACACTATCTTGAATTGTGTGCATATCATTCCTTTTGTTTTCCTTGGAAATTTTACCACAAGAATCTGTCCCTAAATAATAGATTGTTTAGATTTATTTCTACGTGACATTTCGAGATGGTATCATGCAGTATATAGTCCCTTTTGGTTGTTTTATGTTTTCTCATTAAATATTACCTTTCTATGATTCATCTATGTTAATGCATATAGATGATTTCATTGATCTCACTGCTCTATCATATTCAGTTTATGAATATACCAAATTTATTTGTCCAGCCTTCTGCTGACTTCTTCTGTAGACATCAAAACATATTATAAAGCTACTGTGAGACAGTATGATATTTATACAAGGATAGACAAACTAATCAACAGAACCAAACAGAGAGCTTAGAAACAGGCCCACACGAGATGGTAACTTGGTATCTAACAAAAGTAAATTGCAGATCTGTGGGGAAAAGATGAACTATAGTAACTGGCACTGAGACAACTGATTATCCTTAAAAGGAATCCTACCTTATACTGCATATTCACAAGAGCAAATTTCAGATGGTTTAAAAACTGTGAAAAGCAAACCTCTAAAATTTTAAAAAGACAGTATAAGAGAATATCTTCATGACTTTCAGTTAGAAAAAAAAAATATTTTTGACAACACAAAAAGTGTCAACCATAAAGAAAGATTGATAAATTCTATCTAACTAAAAGTAAGAAAATCTTTTCATCAAAGAATACCATAAAGAAAATAAATGGAGAAGCCACAACTCTCGGAAGATATTTAGAATGCATTTATCTATTTCTTATTAAGGATTTCTTTTTTAATTATAGTCCTATCTTCCCTGAAATAGTCACTACTTGATTACCTTACTCTTACTGTGTCTTTGTCTAGTTCTTCCTAGTGCTCTGAAAATTAGGGACTCCATAAAAGGGAACCCTCTTGCACTGTTGGTGGGAATGTAAATTGATACAGCCACTATGGAGAACAGTATGGAGGTTCCTTAGAAAACTAAAAATAGAACTACCATATGACCCAGCAATCCCACTACTGGGCATATACCCTGAGAAAACCATAATTCAAAAAGAGTCATGTACCACAATGTTCATTGCAGCACTATTTACAATAGCCAGAACATGGAAGCAACCTAAGTGTCCATCGACAGATAAATGGATAAAGAAGATGTGGCACATATATACAATGGAATATTACTCAGCCATAAAAAGAAACAAAATTGAGTTATCTGTAGTGAGGTGGATGGACCTAGAGTCTGTCATATAGAGTGAAGTAAGTCAGAAAGAGAAAAACAAATACCGTACGCTAACACATATATATGGAATCTAAAAAAAAAAAAAAAAAAAATGGTTCTGAAGAACCTAGGGGCAGGAAAGGAATAAAGACGCAGATGTAGAGAATGGACTTGAGGACACAGGGAGGGGGAAGGGTAAGCTGGGACGAAGTGAGAGAGTGGCATGGACATATATCCACTACCAAATGTAAAATAGATAGCTAGTGGGAAGCAGCCGCATAGCACAAGGAGATCAGCTCTGTGCTTTGTGACCACCTAGAGGGGTGGGATAGGGAGGGTGGAAGGGAGACACGAGGGAGGGGATATGGGGATATATGTATACTGTATACGTATAGCTGATTCACTTTGTTATACAGCAGAAACTAACACACCATTGTAAAGCAATTATACTCCAATAAAGATGTAAAAAAAAAAAAAAAGAAAATTAGGGACTCCATAAACACTTCTGACTAACAGACTTTTATTTTAGGCTGTCTTCTGTTTCAGTACATGTAAAATTTTACCTTGCTTTAAACAAAGGCTACTAACTATATGTGGCATTGTTGTAGCATAGATCATGTTCTCAATTACCTGTATGACAGCAAAGAGTGATACTAGTAAAACTTCATTTAAGTTTTTTTAATTCAATTGAACCAGAAGGTCATTGACACTTCAGTAATTGCTATTGAAAAGCATTTGGCTAAAAGAGAAAAACACAAACACACACATATATACACGAAATAAATTGTGACATAATCCATAGTACAGATTATTCATTTTAAAAGATTGCCTACTTCTTGTTACAAGATCATTATTGAAATTATTTTACCTAATAAAAATTTTAATGATTCTGAAACAATAGTCAAACATGACATAATTTATACAGCCCAACTAAAGAAAATTGTCAGTGTTTTCTACTGTCTTTTTGACCACAAACAGAAAGTCCAATTTTTAAGCTTTGTTCTAGTTTTAAACTATGGAATAAACACAAAGGAATGAAAAGAACAAGAGAGGAAGGAAGTGGTTTGCAAGAATCTGGGGGAGCAGCCTTCTTAGTATAGATGGGCAACACACAGCGTGTTGTCCAAGTGCTACTGAATGTCGACGACCAGGCTCTTTCCTCCCAACTAGGGATGTCTGGGAAAGTCTTTGACTTTTCCTGATTTCTTCTCTGTTTTCAATCCAAGAAGACAGGGCTTAGTATTGCTAAGTACCTAAAATTCCCTTGTCTGTAAATGTTTAAAAACGTGTTCCCACCTAAAAGTATGGCAGAGAGAGGGGTGTGAATGCACATCTCAGACTAGATATTTAATCTGTCAAGTCTGGCATCTGTCATGTCATCCATTAAATCTTAAGTTCCCACAACTAGGAACCTTCTTTTTTTTGGTTTTGATTTTTTGTTTGCTTGGTTTTTTTGTGTGTTTTTGTTTTTGTTTTTTTTTGCTAAATACAAAAAAGTCATTGTTAGGCTAATAAATCCTTTCATTAAAAAACAAAGCCATACAGCAACATGGATGGACCTAGAGATTATCATACTAAGTGAAATAAGTCAGACAGAGAAAGACAAATATCATATGCTATCTCTTATATGTGGAATCTAAAAAAATGATACAAATGAACTTATTTACAAAACAGAAACAGACTCACAGACATAGAAAACAAACTTATGGTTATCAAAGGGGAGAGGAGGGGAGGGATAAATTAGGAGTTCGGGATTAGCAGATACAAACTACTATATATAAAATAAGTAAACAACAAGGTCCTACTGTATAGCATGGAGAACTACACTCAATATCTTGTAACAAACTATAATGGAAAAGAATCTGAAGAATAATATATAGATATGTATAACTGAATCACTTAGCTGTACACCTGAAACTAACACAACATTGCAAATCAAATATACTTCAATTAAAAAAAAAAAAGAAGCTGGCACAATACCAGAATGTATGAATAGAAGTACGTTATTTAAGGAATCACTGAAATCTTATCATTTGAAAGTTTCCTTTTTTTTTTTTTTTTTAAAGATTTATTTTATTGATTGATTGCCATGTTGGGTCTTCGTTTCTGTGCTAGGGCTTTCTCTAGTTACGGCAAGCAGGGGCCACTCTTCATCGTTGTGCGCGGGCCTCTCACTATCGTGGCCTCTCTTGTTGCGGAGCGCAGGCTCCAGACGCGCAGGCTCAGTAGTTGTGGCTCATGGGCCTAGCTGCTCCGCGGCATGTGGGATCTTCCCAGACCAGGGCTCGAACCCGTGTCCCCTGCATTAGCAGGCAGACTCTCAACCACTGCGCCACCAGGGAAGCCCTGAAAGTTTCTTTTTAAAGACACTCTATTTTAGGTCTATATAACCAATATTATACATTGAAAACTTAGAGCTCAGAAAAGAAGTGTGAAAGTAAACACAGGTGTGGAAAACAGCAACTGAGAAAACATATACATTAGTATGACGAGATGGTGATAAGCCAGAGGAAAAACTAGGTAGAATCTCACTCTTCTCACAAACAGATGGTGGTTCCTGATATTGTGAAAACAACTTGGGGTTTGAAAACACAAACACCTGAGTGTGAGAGCCATCTGTCCATCTGTGTCATGGACAAGCCATGTGATCATGAACAAGTTCTATCCTCTCTCTGGGCTGCTTTGTGAGAAGACAGGAAATAATATTCAACCCTCCGAGCTATTGGAAGATTCAATGAGATGACATAGTTAAAACACGTTGTAAACTGTAAGTCACTACGTAAATGTGATTCATCTATTTAAAGAATAATTATCAAAACAGATTCCCCCCAAGGAAAGAACAGAGGAAATGGGCTTATTAAATTATAGCAAGAGGAATTTCTATTAGGCAGCAGGAAAAGCATCCTGACTGTGACACTGATTGTAAGAGAGGGAACAGAGTTACTTTCGAGGTAAAACCACCACTGCCTGAGAGAATTAAAACAAACTTGCCTGGAGATAAAGGGATAGAGTATGTGACACCTTCTGGTGCCACCTCGGATAAAAGTTGAGCTCAAAGTTAATAAAATTCCTTATCCAGTTCAGTTGTCTAAAGTCAGTCTTCTACCAGGTTTCCCGGGACCCGAAAGAATCTAACTGCATCAAACTGTGTAATTCTAAAGCATGTGCTCGCTCCCTCTTGTAAAAGTTGAATGAAGATCTGTCTGTCCCCCTCCATTATCCCCAAATAAAGCATTTTTAAATGAGTCACCAACCTATAAAAGTAATTGGATGGAATTTTGCCAAATATTAAACATGCAGGGCTGTCCTTAGGGCAATCCAGGGAAGAGGAGAATCACCTTGCTCTCTGATCCTTCCCACAAGGGACATTAAGGGCCCACTCTGGGCAGGGTTCTATGGTAAGTGCTAGGAAGACAGAGGAAAAGCTAAAGCGGACAGTCTCTGCCCTCAAGGAGTGTCAGTGCAGTGGGAGAGGCAGACATTACTCAAAGCCACATTCTTGAAAATCAGTGCCTTGAAAGTCTACAATAAAGGGATTTGACCAACTCAGAGCACCCAAGTAGGGTCACCTAAGGATGTGAAGAAGCAGCAGATACCTCAGGTCACAGTGAGTATTAACTAGCAAACATAGGACTTGGAGGTTTCTAAGCAGAGAGAAGAGCAGGTGCAAAGGTCCTGTGACAAAAGGAAAATGATGAGTCCAAGCATCTAAAAGCAAGCAGCTAGGCAGATGCACAGGGCAGGGAACCTGGGGTGAAATGAGGTGAGAGAAGTGGGTAGGGCCAGACCAGACCAGGACTCTTAGGCCATGTTCAGGATTTTGGCCTTTATCCTTAGAACAAGGTGAAGCCACTGGTACAATGGAGGTTAAGAGAGAAACAGATCACAGGAGCTAAGAATTCCTTGTGGAAGAGATAAGGAACGGCCTTAACTGCTTTGTGATGAAATGGAGGGAGGCTCAAAAACCACTGGATGGTTCCTCAAGTCACCAGCAGTCTTATCTCCCCCCAGAGTGGACCATGTGGCCTGATCATCTCGATTTTTGTACCCCATGGGCAGCTCTGCTGAGCAAGTCATTTGTCTCCCACCCACAGAAACTGAATGATGGGCCCTGGGGAGTTTAGGTGCTGGCAGTACCTGATGGAACATATATGTGGAATGAATGAGGATGCAGAGGGGTGAGGGGGGCAGCTGACACTGAATGTGAGTCAGTAGGTGTCTACCTAACCCTGAAGGTAGATCTGGAAGGAAATACTGTCATCCAAACTTACTCCTTTCTGCTCTAGATAATGACTCTCTCTATTAAAAATGTCCCTACTATTAGTAGTTCTGTATTTATAAAAGGAGAAGAGAAGAAAAAAACTCTGGCAGGGAAATAATAACAAAATGTATGATCCACAGAGGTGGTGGGAAGATATAATGTTATTTTACATATTTGATATAGAGCCTAAATTAAGCTATAGAAAAGAGGCCATGAATCTTGAAAGCCTCATTAACAAGCCTCCCTAAACCTCAAATACAGAAAAACACATTTCATAAACAAAGACCCAATAGGATTTTAATAGTACAATGAATTTCACAGACGTCTGCACTAATCACATTTCATTACATTTTTTTTCAAAAGAAATTCCATTTGATGGAGAGTCAGATTTTGAAAGAGGGTACAAAATACCCTGATTTTTTGACTGACTGTGAAAATGCAAGTCAAGTTTGCTATGGACACATCAAATATTATGCAACTGAAAAGCTGCACATATGCTTTCCCCCCCACTCCTCAGATTCATTGTGTCCGGGTCAGTGTCCTAAGTCTCTAAGGATACATCTTTCCTCTAAACCATCCCCAACAGCAGGAAACTCAGACCTCAGTTACAGCTGTCAACACCTCAGGTGTTCTATGACCCTGGATGCCTTTCAACAGTTGCATGCGTTTTCAACGTGTAGATGAGTTTTCTAATGCAAATGTCCATCTATTCATTACCTGATTTGGATGAAGACACTGGAGCGCGAATGCCATCACCACAATAACCTTATACCCAGAAAGAGAGATACATTTCTCTACTACTACCCTTAGACCAGAGCAAGAGGAGCTTTTATCTGGGCCCTGCACTTTAGCGGCCCCTTCTCTGGCTGTGCCCTTCTCTACAGTATGAGAAGTCTACAGGGCAGGAGGATGTGTCTCCCTAGGGCCCATGCTCCACCTCTAGACCCACGAAGTCTTGGGATTCTGGATTCCCTCACCCCAGTGTCCCTAAGGTTACTTTAGGCTGGAATCCATCCTCACAGTGGCTGAGGGTTCTGCCAATGGTACGTTTCTGGGCCCGAGGGGAGGCCAAAGAGCAGCTATTTTAAAGGGATATGATTGTGTCGACTGGAGTATCCATTCATTTGAAGACAAGGCACCTTGAGATGCTGGAAGAAGCTGGGGTGGGAAAAGGAGGGGGTCGGGATAGAGGTTGGCGGCTGAGACACAGTTCTTGTCATGTTGCCATGTTCTGGGGCAGTACTCCAAGAAATCTGTGGGTTCTATACTAGAACTTGGCCTTTCAGGTCATTCTGAACAGTTCTTCTCAAAGTTCAGTGTGCTAACAAAGTACTTGGAGGTCTTATTAAACGTAGAGTCTGATTCAGTAAACCTGAGGTCGAGCCTGAAAGTCTGTACTTCTAATAAGCTCTGAGATGATACTGATGCTGCTGGCATGTGGACCACAATTTAAGTAAAAAGGATTGTGAAGGTATATTTCTCAAGATAGAACAATAGAAGATGTTTTATTTAACAACTTATTAACTTGATTTGTAGCTTTCAAACAATTGTGGTACATGGGCCTCCATTTGTACTCTTGTCCTAGCCCAGAAAATGCTAGAGACAGGCCTGCATTTCCTCTTTCATCGGTGACCCGCAGATTTCATAGAAATCTCATCATAGGGGAAGAGTTAGGATGAAGAACAAAAAGTCTCCACCGAGGATTAACTGCTTCTAATAGCTGTGCTTCAAACAATGCACCAGCGAGTTGCCCAGGCTGCCCACAGTTTCTATTCTGATGCTGTGAACAATGTGAGGATTCACCCTTCCTTGGTTATCTTCACTCTTCACAAGCCCTTGGCTCCGTCTCTACTTCGCAGTAGTCATCTTGCAAATAGAAACCGGGAGAACGAGATCAGAGAGTAGTTGCTACTCCTACCTGGGAAGATGTATGTCTTCCATGGGTGCAGGCTCACGTGTGAGTTAGATACCTAGCTGCCCTGAGATACAGTCTCCTTCCTTGCCCTTCCTCTCTCACGTGCTCAAGATTCTGGCTCTGGTTTCCTCATTCCAGCATTTTCCTGAGTCCCCAGGAATGAGCATGGGATGTCTCTCTTTTTACTTAGTTCTTTGATTTCTTTTTATCAGAGTTTTGTAGTTTTCCTCACAGAGTTCTTGTACATAGTATGTTAGATTTCTACCTAAGTATTTCATTTTTGGGGATGCTAAGGTAAATGGTATTGCCAGCCACTTTTTTTTTTTTCTGCAAGGAATCTTCTCCTTCTACTTTTACTCTTCAAGTCCTCTTCTTAGGCTAACCCCTAATGAACCTTCAGATCTCAGACTACCTGTCATTTTGAGAAATCTTTCTTAAGCACATACTTAATCATTCACTCAATCTCTCATGCATTCATTTAACAAATATATTTAAAATTTCTACCACGTGCCAGTTGTTATTCTAAGCTCTGGGGATAAGCTAGAAACATAAAGTTTTCTACCCTCGTAGAACATAGTCTAATGGGAAGGGGGCAAAACAAACAAACGTAAACATAAAAAAATCTCTTTGATAGCAGTAACCACTTGTTGAGGTACTCATTAATAACGAATGAAGGAATGTTGAATTCCCTTATGAAGACCAAGGAACTTTATATTTGGTTAGACTTTTCCTTCAACAAATTGAAAAAAAAAAAAATTAGATAGAGGATCTGTTTTATGTTTCTATTGACTGCAGCCCCTGAACTAATTCAATGATGAGTGTACCTTCAGTGCTTAAGAAATACTTAAATAATTGATTGACTAATGTTTCAGGAAGCACATTTTAGACTACTGGCTCTTCTCTAGAAATCTGCAAACAAGAATGTTAAATCTGAAATGGAGAATGCCTTTCAAAACTGACATGTGTGGATTCCTTTGAATCTGAAGGGAAGGAGCATGGGCACGTAAAAGAATCACCACTTTCTTTATTTCAAATTAAAATGTATCCTATTCCCTACCCCAGATTCTAATTTGGACAGCTACAATCTATAGCCTTTCACCAAAATCAGGTTCAATCGATCAGGTTCAAAAATCATCACTGATGGTGATTTTTAATTTAATCCTTAGGGTATTGCGTTCATCAGAAAAATACTGGGAACCACTAGTAGAAACGTTATTGAAGCCACAAAAAGTTTTACTATCAACTGGAAAATCCACGCATAACAATGAAGATGAGAAAATGCATCACTAAAAATCTAATGTGCAGTTGGCTAAATGATAAACCAATTTGAAGTAGTGAATTCTAATTGAAAAACGGCATGACAAAGTATTTTCCCATTAACACAGGAATTTCCTAAAGGCATTTTCAATTATTTATCATGCTTCAGTAAAAAGCTTCACACATCCTAACAGCACAGTGTCTTCTTCAACTTTGCCTACTGATCGAATTTTTAGCACAACGACACCTAGCTCGGATGACTTTAAAAATTATATGCCAATGACCTTGACGATGTTCTTTAATTTTTATGAGGTTCTTTTTTTCTCTCTCTCTACAGTCCTCACACCTAACTGCACAGATGCTTTTAACTTGATAATCTAATTATTACCTTATGAGTGTTAATATTTTTAACCTTATCAGGGCTTATCTGCATCCCAGGAACTCACAGCTCACTGGACTTTACTGGACAAGTGGAGTATTTGGAAATTTTGACCATCTAAAAGGACATTTTAGATGAAGGACTATCTCCCTTTGAAGTTCACAAATATTTGAATGTCCTTTCAATTGCTTAGATAACTTACTCTTCTCAAAATCAGGGCAGAGGTGACTGCTGGGAGTTAAAATTGTGGATTCCCAGCCTACAGGGAAGGGAATACATTTGGAACATAATACCCTGTTGGTGCTCAATAAATGTTTATTAATGAGCCCCATTTTTTGACCCAGGCATGGAGAATAAATCCAAGGAAGGAAGATTATGCAAATAGACAGAAAGGTCACCCAGCCCTACATGGGGGTGTGGCCCAGGGTGAGGGCAGAACCAAGTCATTCAGGCGACAGGACATTTTCCTGGGTGTACAGCAGTGACCCTGGCAACCCCCATTCCAATAGTTATCTAGTCCATTATAAAACAACGTAGAAGAACATTTTAGTCAGAGGCTGCAAAAATTGCTGTTCGAGGGAAAAACAACCACAACAAAAATAAACAACGGTCTCTTCTCATAACAGTTTAAAGAGATTCTTGGGCCAGAAGACTCTTGATGGAGAATGGAGAGTGAAGAGAATCAAAACACGACCTATAAGAATTATTAGTAATTCACTCTTATCCACTGACTCTTGGAAACCCATTGGCCATTGTAATTAGCCCACATTGTAAACTTGAAGGAGAGGGGAGAGCTCTCATGAAGCTAGGTTTCAAAACATCTTTTCAGAGAACAGATTTATCCTGAAAGTAACATGCTAGGAAGAATTACAAGGACTGGGAATTCACGCGATGCAAACTGATGACTATGGGCAAGGACGACTCCAAAGGCAAAATTTACAAAACGATATCACCTTCTCTGATATAAAACAGAAAAGGCTTGAAACAATTACCAAAATGCCTTATAAGATTCATATGTCCTTCCTCTCTAGTACTGCAGAGAAGAATGTCTGTATGATTTGACATCAGTCATTAGCCACTTAAAATTATCGTTTTTAATCTAGTAAGTAAAACAGAAATCTGCTATGGTTTATTTTAATAAAATATTTATGATCTTCAGGAAAAGAGCTAAATAGCTCTGATCTGAAAGTGAACAATGAAACTGAACTAAATTGGTATCTCCCCAGTAGGACACCCAGCTCAAAACACACACGCATAAAAGATCGTCATGTCTCAACTAAAATTTTTAAACTATATTTTGTAGACTTTCTCTTCTTTTAATTGAAATCTTATCTGCGGTGGAGATTACCTCTTTTCCTTCAGCTACGCTCACATTTTCTAGTCTGAAGGCCCATAACTTGTGAATTATTAAACAATCATATTTGTAGCAGCAAACTGATTTTTGAGAGAATCCATATTGATTGAGATATTCCAGACTAACGATTTGAGGTTAAGGTATTTAGATATTATTACCTCTGATGAACTCAATTGGTAGGGCTTTTCTTCTATTTATATTATTTTATATTAATAGATCATCCAACTTGCTCTTCAGCCTTGGATCCATCCATCAGACCAATAAATGTGGCCAGCTGACTTTTGCAAGTGCCAAAGCACTTGATATGCTAAAACAATGCCAGTTGTCCACATCCGTAAAAGATTGTAACTCTGACTGGTTAGTCAGCTGGTCAGCAACCTATCAGGGGTTGAAGTCATATTTTTAATTGTTGGTTAGGTTAATTAGTCTTGCTCTATTCCAGTAATTCAGAAGGCATCTCTAAGCCGCAAATAATGGCCGATGGGTTGGTTACACAAGAGTCAGTGGATAAGAGTGAAGTGGCCAAAACTGGGTAAATTAATCGCTAGTTACCAGAAAAAAGAGAATGCTAAGTGCATGGCCAAATGTTCTTCTCTGTAGATCAGCACCTCTCTCTTCATACACAAAAGATTATATATTTTCAATACTATAATAACTCCTAACAACAGTATTTGAGATATTTTGCACTGACTCAACTCCTCAAAGGACCCTCTGGATAACTGAAATGCTGGAACCCCATAAGCTACGGTCCCAGCACTTAATAAGGAAGATGATCTTTATGAGAGCAATTCTGCAGGAGATGAGTTTAAGGGTCTGCTCTGCCATTGCCAGACTATATAAACCTGGACAGAGTATTTAAATCACAGGGCCTCTGTTAGTCCGAAAGATGAATGAATACCTACTGCATGAATATCTACTGATAATATAAATAAAAGCATTTTAGTTTTTAAAATACAGTCCAATGCACATATACGTTTTGGTTGTTATAGTTGATATCAGAGTGAGAAATTGTTTAAGGTTTTGATGGTTGTGGAATGAGAGTCTGCAATTCAAAGGTTTTCTTTCTCTCCGACCTCACATCTAAACCATCACCACGTCCTGTCGGCACTACCTTCAAAGTATATCCAGAGACCCCCCAACCACTTCCCCCACCACCTCCATGTGGACCTCAAGGGTCCTAGCCACTGTCACCTCTCTCCCTGCATTGTAACAGTGGCCTCCTAGTGAGTTTCTCGGTCTCTGCCCTCGTTTCTCTAAACAGCTGCTGGAAGGATCCTTTATAAATGTCAGATCATGTCATTCCCCTCCTCAAAATCCTGTAATTGGCTTCATCTCATTCAGAGTACAAGCCATAGCCATGACAGTGACCTAAATGACCACGGAGCCCCGCCCCCACGTCTCCCTTGACACCCTCTCTCACTGTTCTCCCCTCAGTTCCCTTCACTTCAGTCCCATCGCTGTTCTTGCTTTGCTGGAACACGCCAGGCACCACCCTTCCTCAGAATGTTTGCATCTGCTCTTCCCACCACCTGAAATCACCCCTCCCAGCCATCCACATAACCACTCCCTCAGTGGCTTCAGGTCTTTTTGCAAACGTCACCTCAATGGAGTCTTCCCTGACCACCCTATGTAAATTCAAATCCCAACCCTCCTCCCCTCACTCTATTCTTTTCCATTGCACATACTGTCTGCTATCTTTCCTTAGTTGTTCTCTTTCTTACTAGAATGTAAGCTCTATGCCAGCAGAGGCTCTGTCTCTCACATTCCCTGTTCTTTACCCAGAACAGTGCTGGATCAATAAATATATGTTAAAGAATAAAAGAAAAGAAAGAAAAAAAGAAGGAACGGATTCCAAATCCAGCTCTGCCTTCTAACAACATTCTTTTTTTTACTGAAGTATAGCTGATTTACAATGTTGTGTTAGTTTCTGCTGTACAGCAAAGTGATTCAGTTATACATACATACATATATATTCTTTTTCATGTTCTTTTCCATTATGGTTTATTACAGGATACTGAATATAGTTCCCAGTGTTACACAGTAGGGCTTTGTTGTTTATCTAGTTTATATATAGAAGTTTGTATCTGCTAATCCCAAACTCCTAATTTATCCCTTTCGCCTTTGGTAACCATAAGTTCCTAACAACATCCTTGTTTCTCATGAGCCAGTAGGCCTATGAAAGAACCAGTCAACATATGGCTAGTTTTTAACGCACTATATGATCAGTGCACTTTCCAAAACTCTGTTGCCGTGACTGTTCCCACCCCACTGGTTATAAACCCCAGCATGACTCTTGAGCTTAAAGTGCAAAGGAATTATTACTGTAATTGCAATCATTATCATTAACATTTCTGTTTATTTAAAGAAAAAAGTAACTTCCATCTATGTTCATCTTTCCAAAAATTGCTAATTGACTTGAGCCTCTGAAATTCCTGATTTGACAATAACCTGAACTTGATCCTTGCCGATAATTCCTTTTTCCAAAGAGAAAAAGAACAGCCGTAAAAATATTTCAACATTCTGTAAACTGAGATTCATAATAGTTCTATTCCTAAACCACATATACATTACTCTCCAAATCATGGTAAAGAATAAAAGAGCTGGTTTATAATTTTTTAAACAGAAAAATAGGCAGCAGCACTTTAAAACTTCTCAGTTGGAAAGGGATATTTTTGGTCAATGATCTATTTTTATTTCTGCTCTGCTGTTTCTCGAGGAGTCCAATGACAAGGACCTGTCCTTCAAAGTTGTAGTCTGTGGGCACAGAATTAGCATTTTCAATTACTTTCCCTGGACGAGGTACACAGGTCTCTTTCCCTCCCCAGCCCCCATCATTCTCTTTCTCTTTTCTCTCCCCTCCTAGGACAGGGAAGGCAGTTTCTGGGTTACCCTTCCTTTTTTTTTTCCAGAATTTTCTCAGCAGGCTACCAACATACTTTAAAAAGTAATTTATAGTTTTTTTTTTTCCCAAGAAGATAAGAAGTGCAGATAGGATTTAAACACCATATGATATTTGCTAAAACTATCAAGACTATCTGTTTTAGTTAACAAATTTGTGTCATTCTTAGTCAGCAGATGTATATTTTTGTTCCTCCTACCGATTCTGCAGCAAAGCTAGTTAATTATCGTCTTGGAATCTTGGGTAATATACTCAGAACAGTTGCCCTTACAGACATATTTAATAAAAACAAACATTGAGTGGGGACTCAGAAATGAGACCGGATTACTTTATCACCCAAGGAATAATCATTGTTCTACATTCTTCTTTCCATACCCTTTTACCACCTTTTTAATACAACAGTATGGTCAGATCAAGGGCAGATTTGGAAAGGGGGAGACAAAAAAGGCAACTTCTGTTTAATTTTTGGTAAAGGCAAGATCCCAAAGGAAGCAAACCAGAAAGCACAGAAAGCCTGGAGCAAGGGTTGAGCTCAGGTGATGGAAGCCATAAATTCTCCTATAGTGATGTGCTTGTCCTGCAATTCGGTGGAGGATCTTGGAGGGGGCCTTCCTTTATTCTGGCTCTGGTCTCTACTGAGTCAGAGAAATCAATGATTCTCAAACACGGTGGAAATGCACATTGCTCATTAAAAAGGCACACACAGAATTCTGAAACTACTCACTTCAGTACTCAACCTTTCTGTAACCTGCTGCTCCATGCTTAAGCCTTGAGGGGAGATACCAGAGACACAGAGGTCTGGGATCTAGTCTCTTTGACTACAAAGAGCCATCCTTAACCTAAGAGATTCAAAACAGGCAACCGATGGAATAACGAGGATATCTCAATATGAAAGCACATTTGTTGAGCATCTACTGTATGCCATCCCCTGTAAGATTCTTTACATATTCCATTTCAAGGAGCAGATTCCTGGGACAGATCACCTTAACCTCCTACCCCAAAAGCTCAACATCAAATCATCTTAGCCTACAACAAATATTGCAAAAAGGACTGCTCTCCATGAGAGAGCCAACCATCTTTTGGAAGTTCGTTGGCTCTGCAGTTCTCGCAGGGATGAAATCTACTTCAGAGCATGTCTTGCAATTTATCTAACACCAACTAATAGAAACATCCAATCCAAGTTACTTGGAAAAGTGTATCCAACAAAATTGCTAGTGCTAATACAAAAAAGTATGAAGAAATTGTTAGGTACTGAAGATGTACAAATATGCAAAATAAAAATCACTTTAATAACTATAAATTAATACTCACTTTAAGCTATATAAGTATCCCTCAGTACATCCAAGGAGCAAATGCTCCTAAAAAGGCATGTACGTGTGTGTGTGTATACCACACACATATTACTCTCCTCCCTCATCCACTCCAACACTCCCAGCTTAAAATAAAAAGAAGTTGGAAAGAAACTAGGATGCTACTCCACGAGGCTGTAAATGCTTAAGCTATTGGCTGAATCGCTAAACCATGTCAGTGCCATTGGCTGTTTCATTAAGCTTACCTTTGGCTGTTGTAACCTTCATAACCCAGCGTCTCCACTGGTCTGACATTTACACAGCAATATCTTTTTAAAGCAATAGCCTTCAGTGTTAAACACCTCTTAATTATGGGCTCATTGAACAAAGGTAGCATTCATCTCTTCATTTCACAAAGACAGGCAACGGCAGCGTTGGTGGCAATTTTTATTTGTAGGAACCTAACTGCCACATAGACTCACTTTTATTACTCTTCAATAATGAGCTTTGTGTTTTGTTTTGTGCTTAAACGATGGATTGGACTCACATGAATCTGTCTTTCTTCCTTATTACTCTTATGACTTTCATAAGGAAGGAGAGTGTGTAGGCACGTCCCATTCTGTATCCTGCCTTAAATCAAGTGCACTAGGGGGGAAATAAGTGAATATGGAGCTACCCCCTCTCTCTATTAGATTAATCACGGTGGACCCCAGAGGATATAGTATCTAGAGTGAAGATGGAATCATTATCTGTCCTACTCTACGTTCAGTACATTTTACATTTATACTCATAAAAGGGTTAAAGGCAATGGAATGTCATCTCTTTTTCTTTTACATCTGTTTCTTGTACTGTTTAGAGAAATTCTAGGAATACTATTGAAGCAAGTATGCATTATTGGCTTAAATGTTTTTTAGGAGACACTTTCTTTGCCATCTTCCAGACTGGCGCATTTCCTCTGCCTCCTGCTAGGGAACTGGATCTTATCTGTCAAGCTCATAGGAGTCAAGTTCTAATGCAACCTAATGATATTAGGAGGAAAAATTCTTACAAATTAAAGAGTACACAAACTAATTTTCCAGTGAGGATTATGCTTTTTAACCTAAGGAATGAGGTGGACTAGTTTTTTTGTTTGTTTGGTTTTGGTTTTGTTTTTAATTTTTTGGCCGCACTGAGAGGCATGTGGAATCTTACGTCCCTGACCAGGGATCGAACCCATGTCTCCTGCAATGGAAGCATAGAACTGCTGGATCACCAGGGAAGTCCGAAGTGGACTAGTTTTTTAAAGAAATTTTTAGCGACACTTATAGCTTTGATTTTACTTTATATTTGCAAAGCACTTTTTCAAACTCTTCTACATAGAATGTGAGAGCTGAAAAAGTCCTCAAAAGCTGAGAGTAAGTACGAGGCCAAGGTCCCACAGCTGGCAGGCACCTCTGCATCCAGCCTTCCTTCTTTTATGAACTATTTATTATGCCAGGTATTTGCAACCTCCTGACTTGCTGGGTGAGACTAATCAACCAACTGGAGGAATGAGGGGACTGAGACACTAGGGAAGTCAAGTCATTTGCCTAAAACAAGGGATGGCAAGACTATGAAGTCGGCCCAAATCTGCCTCTCCCATCTTCCATCCTCCCATCCCCCACCTGCTTTTTAAAGTGAAGTTCTGCTGGGACTCGGCCAAGCTCATTCATTTACATACTTACCTAAGGCCGCTTTTGCACTACAATGGCAGAGTTGAATAGAAACAGAAAACTTTTACCATCTGGCCTTCACAGAACAAGTGTGCTAGTTGCCAGCCAGTTAAGAGTTAAACTTGGTATTCAAACCCACATCTTCCAACTCTTCTCACACAGGGAATAAAATGGCATCCATTCATATGTGCTACCCTAATTTTACCAGGATCAAGAAAGATCTCCGGGACATCGTGGGCTCAGCTCTGCAAAGGCACATCCAATATCCATCTTTTAATCTTTACCCACAGTTCGGACCCCGTGGCCAGCCCCACGTTGGGCTCAGTTCCCCAATGCTGTGTGCAAGGCTACTAACTGCCAATCTCCTTGATGACAGGGCAGAAAGAGCCATCCTGGTGCATGAACCCCAAGCTGCTTCCCTAATGTACAGGTACCTTGTATTGAAAAGGAATTTTTTTCGGTGTAGCCAGTGATGAAGTGAGACCTGTGGGCCATTTGGGCTCCTTGAAGAAGTCCAAAGTCTTTTTCCTTTATTGTCTTCTTCTCTCCTCCCTCTTTTTCTGGGGTTGATTAGGCTATGTGCTTAAAGAGGTGAAACACTCAGGGTGGGTAAAGGCCACAGTGACCAAGTACACAAGGGCTGGAGCCTCTTTTCCTTTACTGGTTAGGTCTGAAGAGCCAGCCCACCTTAGAGAAGAGAAGTCACTTCCCTGCTCTCTCTCCCTTCCCCTCCCCCTTCCCTCCTTCCTTTTCTCCTGGGAGCTAGCCAGGTATACTCAAGATGTAGTTTAGACTGGCTTAATTTTGACAACAGAAAAGCCCCTCTAGCACTCCCCTTTCTCTGGCACCATCTCCTCCGGCCCCAGCTCCTCAGATCATGGTGGGGACGTCCCGCACGGGCCTTTCCTTGAAGGTGGTAAATGTGTGATTCAGGACTGGCCTTATGGACAATCAGCCTCTCCTCTGGACTTCCCAGAGTTCTGCTTTGGGATCTGGCACCATACATACATCCCAATACAGTATTACTTAGTCCCACTAGCCTGTGATTTGCCAGGCATAAGTATCACTTGGGGTTCTCAAGAGATGGAAAGCTCGGTCACAGCCAGATTCTTAGATTCTTGGGTCTTCTGGTCATGATATCAGAGAGACAATATAGTATACAGTAGTGGAGCCAGAACTTCCAGATTCAAAGTCCAGAACCAGCCACTTAGCAGCCACTTGGCAAATCACTCAAACTCTGTGCCTCTGTTTCCTCATCTGGAAAATGGAGACAATAAGAGTCCCTACCTCATAGGAGTGTTGTGAAAACTAAATGGGTAATAGGTGTAAAGTACTCAGAACTATGACTGGCCCCATAATAAGAACTATAATAAATGTTTCATAATTGGGAGGAAAATTGAAATTTTATTTTAGAGGAAAACTGTTACCAACACATTACACATAGTCAGCTGTCCAATTTCAGAGAAAGGTTTAATAGTGATTTAATACACATGCACATGTTTCACTGAGGCCCTACTTCTTTTTAAAGTAATTCCTAAAGCACCCTCCAGAACCAAACAATCCAGTATTTGAAATGGGTATCTCCCAAGGGAAGCTTCTAAAACATCACTTTGCTAAACCTGAGGACTTTTCCATACAAAACTATTATTTCCCCTTCTTTTCTTTCCACCCAGTTAAAGTCTAACTTTCTAGCCCCAAATCTCTTCTTTCATGAAGTCCTTTTAATAACCCCGCCTATCGGCTACTAAACCTTATTCTGTCTTGCCTGTTGGTGTAATACTAATGCTTGCCCTCTGTGTTACTCCACCATGCATGGAACGATAACCTTGCTTAGTAAAATTCACTAGCTATGATCTCCATGTCTGCTGATGGCTCTTGTTCAAACACAGCCCTGTTGCCTAACTTTGAGTCGTGTGTGTTCAACTGCCTTACAGATACGTCCAGATACATGTCCCAAAGGAAGCGCAAACCTGACCAAATTAAATGCACAATTTTTAACCCAAATCTGTTCCATTGTTTATAACACTCATAAAATTAATGACTTTTTAGGGAAAATATTAAGATTCTAAGCTTCCTGAAGGCAAAGACTCAGTTTTACGTCTTTGTTTCCCCAGTGCCTAGCGCAGTGACCGACACAAGTAGGTGAGCAAGAAAGGTTTAACGGTACTGAAGGGGAAAAAATGGCAAGATATTTAACCATACAGAACAATCAGCTTTTGTTGATTTTCCTTTAAACATTATTAGCTATCTCCAAAGTTAAATTGCAACTGAAAATAAAACATCTTGATATATACAGATAGAGAATTCCATTATAAGTGTGCTCTAAGCCAAGCTTCCTATAAGACTTTACAGGCTCCCCAAATTTCGAAAGGGCACACAAGGCCCCATTGTTATTGAGGATAATGATGATAGGAGTTATAATGATAGTGACCACTGATTAAGCACTAACCACCTGCCAAGCACTGTGCTAGATGCTTCCCTATCCTCTTTGCTTTACCCAGCAGGTCACTGCATCATGGCACCTCCTTCCTCAGAGGCTTCCCCTAATCACCACGTCTAAAGTAGCACCACTTGCATGTAAATTGGTGCAGCCACTATGGAGAACAGTATGGAAGTTCCTTAAAAAACTAAAAATAGAACTACCATATGATCCAGCAATCCCACTCCTGGGCATTTATCTGGAGAAAACTCTAATTGGAAAAGATACATGCACCCCAATGTTCATAGCAGCACTATTTACAATAGCCAAGACATGGAAGCAACCTAAGTGTTCATCAACAGATGAATGGATACAGAAGATGTGGCATATATATATACACACACACACACACACACACACACACACACACACACACACAATGGAGTACTACTCGGCCATAAAAAAGAATGAAATAATGTCATTTGCAGCAACATGGATGGACCTAGAGATTATCATACTAAGTGAAGTAAGTCAGACACAGAAAGGCAAATATTATATGATATCCCTTATGTGTAGAGTCTAAAAATAATACAAATGAACTTATTTACAAAACAGAAACAGACTCACAGACATAGAAAGGAAACTTATGGTTACCAAAGAGGAAGGAGGGGAGAGATAAATTAGGAGTTTGGGATTAGCAGATACACATCACTGTATATATTATAAAATAAACAGCAATTTACCATATAGCACAGGGAACTATATTCAATATCTTGTAAGAACCTACAATGAAAAAGAATCTGAAAAAAATATGTATGTATAACTGAATTACTTTGCTGTACATCTGAAACTAACACAATATTGTAAATCAACTATACTTCAATAAAAAAATTAATGGCTTACTAATTTCTTTTTCAAACCAGAAATCAACCTTCAGTTCCTCCCATCTCCTCTTTCCCCATATCTAATGAATGACCAGTCTCTTTGAAGAGTGCTTAAGCACATCCCACCACTCCAACTCTGCAGGCACCACGCCAATTCACACCCACATAACCTTATCCAAGACTATTCCAACAGACTCCAGTCTTGACCACTCCCCCAACCCTTCAATCCATCATCCGAGGCACTGCTTCCCTAACCTCAACTGGCCCACTCCTCCAGAGTCTCATATGGCTTCAGTGGTATCCCTCACTCCTCCAGGTACACCCACAGCCCATTGCATGGTACACAATGTCAATGACAAGTCTGCCTGTTAAGTGAACAGTCTTGGCTCCCTCTCTTGCCTCCACTCAGCCATCTTCCATTTTGTACTCCAGCTTGATAGAACCAGTAAAGTTTCCAAAACAGCCCCGGTGCTCTCCTGTCTTTACACCTGTTCTTCTCTCGTTCTGTAATGCCTTTTCTCACCTTGTCCATAGGAAAACTATTCTCAATCCATAAAGTCTCAGCTCAAATGTTATGTATTTTCTTCCTTTCCTGACTATGCTATGTACTGAGTACCTAGTAAGATCTAGCCAGATAACATGCTAGTCACTGGTTATATAGCCACGCCCAGGAAAGCAATCCCCGAAGATGAGCTGACTTTTCCTCCATGCCAACCCTGGCCCCGACGCACCTTTCCATTACAGCGGGAACGGCATTACGTTGGAGTTACAGGTGTGTCTGTCTTTCTACTCTACCATAAGCACAATATTCGGTAAAATGTATGTTGAAAGAATGAAAAAGTACACTATGTCCCTTTGACTAATTTGTCCTCTGGTTTCATTGGATTTCTCAAAGGACATAATCGAATACAAGGCACAGTGGTCAACAGTAGAGGCTTCGGTATGAGACAATCTTAGTTCCAAATTTGGCTCCACTACTCATTAGCTATGTGACCTTGGGCAGGCTACTTATCTTCTATAAAGTAGAGACAATTCTGGTACCCTATTTCATAGAGCTGTCGTGAGGACAGCCTCACGACAGGTAAATAACTCAAAACAGTACCTGGCACGAAATCAACTCTTCAATAAATGTTAACTATTATGATTTTACATTGAATACTACACACCTACATATATGAGACACAACAAATTGTGGAAATAAACAGAAATTAATCTCTTAGTTCAAGTAGTCACTTACTCCACAATCTTTTACCTCCCATGTGATTTCCAATTGGCTTGAACCTAAAGAGTTAAACATACAGACACACAAGCATTTTTCCCACTAAGGCTTGTCATCTGAGGATGAGGGTCGGGGAAGGCAATGCTGCTGGTTATGGATGTTAAATCAACAATTTTTTCTTACAACAAACCCCTGGCACCCTGTTCTCACCATGTCACGGCCTGTGACGACTTAGTGTCTCCCAAGCATGACCAAGCGATTAGCGGGGCTGTGTCTGTGCATCTCAACAGTAATGGGAGCTCTCTTTCCATTTCGCGTGTATTGAAGCCTGAGCGCTTCACTGCCTCGTGCATTTTCAGCTTGATGAATTCATTATTCTCCATATTTTTCTCCTCCCTCCTTCAGAGAAAACCTGTCCCTAAAAATGCCAGGATTTTGCCCCGGTTTTAAGAAAACGGGTGTTTTTTTTTTAAACATGCAACCTTGACAGCAAGTCTGCAACAGCTTAGCTACACCCAGTACCACTTGAAGAAGAAGAAGAAGACAGTGAAATGTTAAATTCTTTAATACAAACCCCACAGTATCGCCTTTCGCTGGAGAGAAAACACGCAGGTGTCAGTTGGGTATTTTCTAAGAAAAGAGTATTTTTTCAGCTCTGAAAAGGGACAAGGCTAAAGTTATTTGTCCTAGGTGGGCAACGGTATGCTGGTCTCAACAGAAGACCTGAGAACTTATCTCCCACTGTTTGCTTTGTTTTATCCCCCATAAACAAAGCCCTCCCCCACTCCCCCTGCCATACCTGGAGTGTATCCTTCCCCACTCCGGCCATACAGAGAGTTTCGGCTCATCCCGATGCTGTACTCATGGGCAGGGATGCAACTGAAGGGTGACAAGGGCAGTTTCTGCAGAGCTGTGGTTTTATAAAGTGCTTTCAGGAGAAAAGGGAAAGAAAGGAAATTATCCTAATGGAATAAAATCGTAGATAGCAGAAGAACACCTTACTTAAAACCGATCTGTGGCTTGCAAACTTATTCTTTTCAGCCATATGATGGGCTTTCAGTAGCAAGAGAATGTAGGAGAGAACTCTATTCCACCATAAGCAACAGACAAAGAGGCTCTGCTGATATTTCTGAATCAAGACCTGGAGTTTAATGAGCAATAAGGACTCTGTTTTTATAATGGGTGACATCACATGCACTGGCCTTTCCAGTAACCTGCAGATGCCTAGGTCACAATCATCATCAATTCTACCTTCAGACACAAAAAATAACATGAGCCATCAGAGAATTGCTTTTAAGGGCATTAGGAAAATAGTTACAAGCACTGGCCCAGGAGTCAGGCCACTTGAGTCTGAAACCTGACCAGCTCAGGGACCTTACATAGGTTGTTTAATTCTCTAAACCTCAGCTTCCTTATCTGTAAAATGGGAATGCTACTACACACCTGGTATGTAACCTGGTGATAAAATAAAGTAACACATGAAATACACTTAGCACTTATTTAGCTATTATTAAAATTAGTATCAAACCCAGTGGTATTGTTTTTTGTTGTTGTTGTTGGTAATTTCCTGATATATCTTCAAATATCTCCTTTCTCAGGTATCATAGATCTTTCTGGATGAAAAATTTTGTTGTTGTTAACTAAAATTTTTATTTTACCCAAATATGAATAAAATAATGCCTCTCTAGTGGATAGACATCCATTTTTTTAAAGAATTTAAAAGAATTACCAACTCCAAAAAAGTTGGTAATATACGACAGCAGTGCTTTTTGCAACAAATACCAGATTGTGACAAAAATACTTCCTTCTATAAAATAATGTTGAAGAGATCCTGCCTGCTAGTTGGGTTTCTTACACAGAGCCAAGCCTTATCCTCCAGAAGGTGAAAATATCCCAAATGGTTATCTCCTCCACTAGGCAAAAAAACAAAAAACAAAAACAAAAAACATATCCTGCCACGCTTCTCAGAGGCACAACCTTGCTGTGGTCACACAGAGTCTGAAGATGACGCTTCAGATCTAAATATAGTGACATGGTTGGGGGGAGGGGGCTGGGAGATAATAGGAGGGAGGGTGGGCGGAGCCCATGGGCTATAAATAACCAAAGAGCCTGACTACATTTAGAGCTTCCCGTGTGTAGGGCTCCGGCAAATCTCCTGCTTTGTTTCCTGAAACAAAAGAAACTACCGCTATGTCCAGGTTTCTCTGAACCTCTGGCAGGAATATCCTCTTCTGTATATTCTTTCTTTTGAAAAACTGGGAGCTCAAAATAAATCCTTACCATCCCTTTAAGACCTTCTCATCCCCAAGCTGCATCCACACTACGTAGGGAATGACCCGCACACACTCTCCAGGCACTAGCTTCCTGCAAAATAACTCCCTAAACATAAAAGGTTTATCTGGCCAAGTCTTAACAAGCTGAGTACACCTTTCAGCTGCAAGTATTTGTTCCTCTAACATCTTCAAGATGGATGCTCCTTACACTGTTTTGGCAGAAATAAACATCTGTTTGGGGGAGGACACCTGATCATTTTATCCATTCCTATAATGGGAAAGTGCTGACTAGAGGAAACGTTTACAAAGATTCTTTGTGCAGAGAGGATGGCCCAGGTGTCTCTAAAATCGTCTGTTCAGCAAAAGCACAACCAACCAACATTGCCGCAAACCTCTGAGCTGTCTCCCTTCAAAATGTTTCTAAGCTCTACGCTACCAAAGACCAAAGTCCCTTAGTGAGCCCACTAGAGAATTCTGAATAATCCTGGGCTAGTCACACATAATATTTGGTGACTAATCTGCATTCCTGTCAGATGGAGAGGGGTCTATATGCATGTGGATTTGTAGAGTCCCAAGAGAAGTTTGGGTCCATAAACCAGTGAATGAATTCCATTAATACATATATGTGGCTTTTTCATCTGTGACATAAATGACGTTTTTTACTTGCCTATCTCTGAATGTTCTTTATTAAATAATAAACTCAAGAAAAATTTCATACAAAACACCAGTGTCTGTAACGATTATTCCTTATTATTACAACGGCTTCCTCACGGGCAAAAGCGAGAGTCGAATTTCAGAATCATGGTGGAGTTTGCCAGGGTGGAAGCCTTTTATGACAGCTCCAGATCCCATGGCTACTTTCACAAAACCAAATCTCTAAAAGATCACTTAGAAAGATCTGGGGACAATTCTGAACTTTAAAATGTATTTATTAGTACCAGAGGCTGATGGGGTAGGGCAAGAAGTCCTTTTGGGCAGCTTTCTAAATCACCTTCTGGTTTTTCCCACCCACCACAGGAAAGGACCCCTGGTAAAGAGATTCATGACCTAACAGATGTACCTCCCTCAAAGAACCTCCACACCCTGGAAGAGCCTGGTAAGACTCAGAGGAATATGCTGGAAACTTCACCCTCAGACTCAGGCTGGAGAAGGAGAAGGTGGTTTAAATTTCTCCAAACATTTCAAAGGCAAAGTTGCTCCCTTGATGACTGAAGTCCAAGCTGTCTGGTCCAGCTTCCCCTTCCTGCTTGGAAGTATCTTTCCAGTGCTAAAGGTTTGGAACTTCTGAGTGAGTGTGTGCTTTAATAAAATATGTGATTCCGTTATAATCCTATTTCCTCTTTAAGGGGAAAATCTAATTTCAGGGGAGAAAAGCATGTGAAGGAATCTCGAAGGTTTCTTCTAAGCTTTCCATCTAGACCCAGCAGGCGAGTCCAGGTCAAGAGTTTGATGAGGATACTCATTTCCTATCTACCATATTTTTGCTATATGAGCTTAAGACCAGGACAGTTAGCCAAAGCACTCCCTGGGTATAGCAGAGGCCACCTTGCCCATACCCCTTCCCTTACCAATTCCGTACAGGCTGGCTTAACTGCCATCGCCTGTAGTTTTTTTTTTTTTTTTTTTGCCAAGAGGCATTCTCTGGCTGCCATGATGGTTTTTGCCTGCTTGCCTGCATGGCAGTGGTGATGTACCAGGGGATCAACATCCTATGGCAGCCCTGACCAATGAGTGACAGGAGAATTGGTGTACAAATATTCCACTTCCATCACCTATCAGAGGGATCACTCTGAGGCCTCCCAGTTTCCCAGCAGGACTGAGTTCTAGTTATAACTTCCTTGATAATGAAAATCTTTATTGGCTGCCTTCCCTTCTCTGTCTTACTTCCTCACTTTTCTACTGAGATTGCGTCCCCAATAAATTACTTGCCCTTGAATCTTTGTCTTGGGGTCTGTTTCAGTTGGAATTCAAACTAAGGCTCTGAGATAGTTAAGCCTCTAGAATGAAAACACATTTGGAAGAAAGTAAAGACACACCCAGAGTGGCATAATTACTACTGCATTACCTATTATAATCAACTCCAGGGCTATATGTGTCTATCAGTATCTCTGTTTGAATAAGAAACTCAGGGGGGAAAATGACTTACCAATAGGATTTAGGTATTCCATGAAAACTGTAAAGACTTTTTGGACTATCTGTGAAAGACTATTTTTTAATCTCACCCCGACTTCTGCCCACGATCCCTCATACCTGCCCTTTGCTTTCCTCACTGTAATTTTCAAGGCTCAGGCTATGCCTGTGCCCGTGGACACAGGAACTAGGCAACAAGCCCACTGTCTCCCACCTCCTGCCTGCTTTACGGGGCTCAGCTTCCCCGTCTGGCTAGCACTTGGTTCTGGCCTCATTCTTAGTTGCCGCCCTTTTGTTTGAGACCCTCACCCCTCAGATCCAGTGGGTTCTGATTCGATGGCTTGACTATTCAGTTCATACCTGGCTCCTTTTCTTGGGTAACTCTTTGGGTTTGGTAACCTCGTGTTTGTACCTTTCCCTGGCTCAGATTCTGGTCTCTACACTTGGCTACTCTTGGAATCTTCCCAGCTGACCTGTGCCTTTCAGAGAGCGGGATCAGACGCTTCTGGACAGCCCTCCTGTTTATCCCTAGTAATTTACCACATGCTCAAGGGAAATGTCTATTATGCATACTTAACTCAGACAAAAATGAATGAGAAGATAAACGTGTATACAGAACAAGAAAAAGCCTTCTATGCATTTTTGCAGTGCTTCAAGTTTTCTCTTCTGCTAGCGTGAAAGCTAAGAGTAAACGGTAGCCCCTCAGTCATAGCCCTTTAACTGGAAGGGCAACAATCACACTTCTGCCATGAGACGTGAAAGGCAGAAGTTGCAAATGGGGTCCTTCTTGCCCACCTGAGTGTCTATTGTTTATATTTAATTACTTGTCTGAAAATGGAGGAGTGGGTAATTTCTGTCAATGAGATGAAACTAAACATCAGATATGAGTATCTTTTTATTCACAAAGAGAGATTTATAGATTTATGTAATGTATCACCCTTTCTCCAGTTAAAATCTTTACGCAATAGGTAAAACTGTGGTTTCAAAGATACCACCAATCAAAAAACTCAACTCAAATCTTTGATAACGTGTATAGACGAGTGTGTGTTTAAATCCAGCAACAGATTTCCTTCATGCAGTGTCCCATTCCCAGTCATTATTCATTTATACCCAATAACTCAGTGATGGCTCACACTTTCCTTCATATTCAGAAGTAAAAGGTGTTCCTGCAGTTTCTGCTTCCAGGCAGGATGTCTTGACTTTCATGGGTTTCTACCTGTGCTTCAGTAGTAGATGTTTACAAGACATTCTCCACTGGAAAGAGTTGGTGAGAAGAAAGTTCTTCTGTATCAGTTATGACTGAGATGTTCGAACAGTTTCCTGAAATTTACTTTCCGAGAAAGGTGGTTTGGCTTTAACCTAGATGAATGGTGTGTGCAGGGGTGAAGTTCAGGGGGAGAGGACCTATCCTGAGCCCTTCATAATGACTCTTAGTTGAAAGAGTAATTGGAGTAGTTGGATGATTAACAAGCGACGTAAATAATCTACAGTAACATTAAGAAAATTTCTTATATCCAACAATTCTCTTAAAATTATCTGAACTCACAAAGGAATGTCACTGGAGATTTTTCCAACATGGGTCTACTCTTAGGTCAGACCATCCAGATTTTGTCCATGGTGTCAGTGAAGCATATAACCTGAAGGATAGCGTGAAAGGCAAAGACAATGTTTCTAGAACAGCAGGTATGTTGAATCAGTGTGTACCCCACACCCCAGAACATGGATGTTTTGCAATCTGCATCAATGAGTCTTATTGTTAAAGCTGAATAATAACACCCCTTATCCAAATTGCAAAAAATAAAAAAATTTAATAAAAGTATACATATTTTAAAACAATCAATACAAATACAACTTACTAGCCTCGTCCCTATAGTTCCTTTAACATTTGGCCATAGTACCGCTTTCGTACGATAAAGTTTAGAAAGATAGTTAATTTCATGCATCACTACATCACGTGGTCCTACACAGAGCATCAAGTTCTCTGCCATCTAAACAAATGTTAGAAAACTTGCTCTGATTTCACAGAGTTTTGGCTGCTCTCCTGAACCTTAAGGGTTTTATTGTTGTTACTGTTGCTGTCATCAGCCATCATTGCTACAACTCATGAATTCAGCAAATAGTCATAGGGAGTCTACTCTGCACCAAGCACTGGGTATACAAATGTGAACAAGAAGTTCCTGCCCTCACAAGGCTTACACATCTAATGGGAGAGACAGCCAAAGAATATGCAAATGCATACCTAATAGGGAACTACAGAAGAGGACTGGGTAGGATAGGATAGGGTAGGGTAGGTGAATAGAACAAAATGTTCCCCTAAAGAGCAAAAAGCAGAGAAAGGAGGTAGAGTGTGAAGAGCAGTGGTTAAAAGCTGTAACCGAGCAGGACCCTATGGGGCCTTCCCAGGACAGACCCCCTGCCATGTCCTCTGCCTGCCCCTTGTCTGTAGAAGAATTTTAGCCTCCCAGGCTTTCCCCAAGTTCCAAAGAATAAATTTAAGCAGAAAAATGAGAAAATGCAGAAGCAGAGGAAAACAGTCAAGCAAGACAAAATAATAATAGTTTATCCATTAAACAAAGTCCTTTAGTTCCTCCTGAAGACCTATAGATAATATTCTGAGCCATATCCTTGGAGCGGTTTTGCAGATACTGAAACCACCACCAGGTGGAAGAAGTTAACTGTATGTTGCCCACAAGCATGGAGACCCCAGACCGGATGGAACCAGAAGGTTGATGATGTTGACTCCCACTTACTTCACCACCAACCAGTTAAAAGAATGTCCATGAGCTGATCACACACCCTGAAAGCCCCTCCCTCACCCTGTCTTCAAAAACCTTTCCCTGAAAGCCATCGGGGAGTTCGGGCCTTTTAAGCACTAGCTACCTGACTCCTTGCTTGGCACCCTGTAAGAAATACTGCACTTTCCTTCACTACAACCTGGTGTCAGTAGATTGGCTTTACTGCGTGCAGGAGGGTGGACTCAAGTTTGGTTCAGTAACAGAGTCAGTACAGGCCTCTCTGAGTAGGTGCCATGTCTGGTCCCAAAGTAAACTTATAGACTCACAACAAAAATAGACTCTGGAAAGCAATCTCCAGGTGTGTTTTATGTGTGCCACTTAGTGTACCACATATGTGTCTCTCGGGTGTAAATCACTTTTCCCAAATCCTACTTCATTCCATCACTGAAATATACCTAAGCTGAGATTTTCATCCCTAACTTTCCCCAGACAGGGTGTGATATGCTGCTTATAAAGGCCAAAGGATAATAGAGTGTTGCCAAGTGGATTGTAGATTCCCATGCAGTCTGGACTTTTCAGACCAAATGAATCAGCTGGCCCTGCATGACCTCAATTAAGATGGGAATGGGGGCTTCACTTTGGCCACACATCCTAAACCACATACTGTGCTTAAGTTTCCAAGCTGTCAGTCTTTGTGACTCCCCTTTAGCAATACTTAACGACGACTTGTGACATGAGATTCTGAAAGCTTTTTGAAAGTCTTACTCGCTAATGGAAAAGCCTCTTACATATTTTATAGAACTAAACAAACATCAAAGTTAACACTCAAATGCAACTTGTTTTTTCTAAACTCTACAGAGGCTTGTCAGCATATCAACTCTCCTGCAGGTTCGAGTCAAACAAAGAGTGCATGAGTCCTGAATTTTTAGGGAAAATATTAAGATTCTAAGCTTCCTGAAGGCAAAGACTCAGTTTTACGTTTTTGTTTCCCCAGTGCCTAGCACAGTGACCGACACAAGTAGGTGAGCAAGAAAGGTTTAACGGTACTGAAGGGGAAAAATGGCAAGATATTTAACCACACAGAACAATCAGCTTTTGTTGATTTTCCTTTAAACATTATTAGCTATCTCCAAAGTTAATTGTAACTGAAAATAAAACATCTTGATATATACAGATAGAGAATTCCATTATACGTGCGCTCTAAACCAAGCTTCCTATAAGACTTTACAGGCTCCCCAAATTGCAAAAGGGCATGCAGGCACCATTGTTATTGAGGATAATGATGATAGGAATTATAACGATAGTGACCACTGATTAAGCACTAACCACCTGCCAAGTACTGTGCTAGATGCTCCCCTATACTCTTTGACCCAGCAGGTCACTGCATCATGGCACCTCCTTCCTCAGAGGCTTCCCCTAATCACCACGTCTAAAGTAGCACCACTTGAATGTAAATTGGTGCAGCCACTATGGAGAACAGTATGGAAGTTCCTTAGAAAACCAAAAATAGAATTACCATATGATCCAGCAATCCCACTCCTGGGCATTTATCTGGAGAAAACTCTAATTGGAAAAGATACATGCACCCCAATGTTCATAGCAGCACTATTCACAATATCCAAGACATGGAAGCAACCTAAATGGCCATCAACAGATGAATGGATAAAGAAGATGTGGTACATATATACAATGGAATATTACTCAGCCATAAAAAAAAAATGAAATAATGCCATCTGCAGCAACATGGATGGACCTAGAGATTATCATACTAAGTGAAGTAAGTTGAGAGAGAAAGACAAATGCCATATGCTATCTCTTATATGTGGAATCTAAAATATGGCACAAATGAACTTATTTACAAAACAGAAACAGACTCACAGACATAGAAAAAAAACTTATGGTTATCAAAGGGGAAAAGGGGGAGAGGGATAAATTAGGAGTTTGGGATTAGCAGATACAAACTACTATATATAAAATAGATAACAAAGTTCTACTGTACAGCACAGGGAACTATATTCAATATCTTTTAATAAACTGTAATGGAAAAGAATATGAAAAAGAATATATATGTATATATGTATAACTGAATCACTTTGCTGTATACCAGAAACTAACACAACATTGTAAATCAATTATACTTCAAAGAAATAAATTAAAAAAAAATAATAAAGTAGCACCACTCTTTGGTCCCTCTCACTCCTTACCTTGCTTTATCACCCACCTGCTGATATTGTAAATATTTATTTGTTCAATTGTTTCTTAACTCTAGCTCTACCCACTAGAATGTGAGTTCCAGGAGAGCAGTGACTTCATACTATTCACTCTTGGTTCTTTAGCAGTTTAGTAGAGACTCAATGAACAGTTGATTTATGAATGAATGTATGAATGATTTCATTCACCCTTTAAGACAACTCTGCAAATTAGTTATGTTTAGACCCAAGAGACTGCAACTATATTTCCCTAAGTCCCACACTTTTCTTGGCGCCCCATACTGACACATGTTGGATAAACAAACATGGTGAGGGAAAGCCGTCCCTCCCTCCCCCTCCCCCTGCTTCTCCTACCTTTCCTTGATAGGACCAAAGTCTCCCAGTTCTCTCCTCCCTGGCACATTCTCAGAGGAAGGCAATGAGCAAAGTCGACACAGAGTAACCATTTCCCATGTTATTTTTATATAACGTATTTGCAACCCAAGAAGGAAAGGTTATATCACTTGGAGTCTGGGAGCAGAGATCGTCAGATTTATGAGTCCTCTCTGAGTCACCCGAAGCATCACTGCAGCGCGGACCTGGCCTAAGGCATGAACCGGAATCGGGGAAGTTGATTTCTGTGAACTCACCGGGAGATGATGACGGCACATCCAAGGTTAAGGTGACGGATTTTCCGGTACCGAAGTCTTGCCCATTTATATCCACGACCCTGCACCTCTGAGGTACTCTGTTGAATGACTCACTCCTGGCTACATTTGTGCCTCAAAAAATATTGGGTAGAGACTGTGCTCACTCTGGCTCCAGTTCCACAATGATCTCACCCAGGCTCCTGGTCCATAATGATGAGGTTCTGCCTGAATTATAACCTACTGCAGATTTTCAGTTACTTCTTTCAGAAAAATGGACTTTTATGGTCCTTATCTTTTAAATTTCATCTCCAGGTAAATATAGCTTTTTCTCCAATATATTTTTATTTCAGGAGGATGATGGATGCAAACAGGAGCCAATGTTTTAATTGCTCTAATAAAATGAATCATCTCTTTCATGTGCATTTTACTTCTTGCAAAGATTTTTTTTTCTTAAATCTGTAAGTGCATTTCTGAGAGTTCTGAAATGGAAGCATATCTCTGAGCTTGCTGACTACATTTCCCATAGTAGGCTATTTAAATGTATCTTTAAAGTGGATGACACATCTCAGGGGACGGGTACTGGGCTATGGAGTCACCTACTTCGAAGTCACCAGTTCAAATTTAGTCCAGACTTTCGGCAGTGAACAAAAATCATTGTAAACTGACAACAGTTTGGCTTTCTTTTGTGGAAATGGATCAGTGGCTCCCCTCCGGTTCCCAGTTCCTAGTTCTCCACAGCACAGGGACCACCATCATCTCAAGGCGTTAAGTGAGATCCTCCCAGTGATGGGGGAACCGGAAGAGAAGCATCTGTACAGAGACACACACAGAGACACACTCACATGCACACCGTGGATGCACACATATAAACACAAGTGTGCACACATACACACATCAACACACACACATACTGGTACAACTATTTTGACCAAACTCATCCATAAGGAACAGTAAGAAACATATTGCAACCACTGATCTGCCAACACTCAATTCCATCCAAACTGTTCAACAACTAAAGAATGAGCCTACACCGCCTGGGGTCCCGCTCTTGCTGTGCAGGGTTTCTGCAAACGGATGAGAGCACCTTCGGAAGCCAGCCTGCCTGTTCACTGTGATGAAACATAACATGACGTTAGTCTCCAGGGATGTCAATCTGGAAGCTTTTAGGAACACAAGCCTGCACTTAAAGATCAAAGACAACTGAGATGACTCTTCAGAAGTACTACCTTTCCTCAGAACCCAAGAGACTGAATGCCATTCTTCACCCCCTGTTCCTCCTTCATCTCTTGTCTCCAATATATCATCATGGCTTGTCCATCTCTGCTCTTCATCCACCATGAATCCATCACTTATGTCTACCATCATCATCACCCTCTTAGGGAAGGTGACCACCATCACTCCCCTTGAATACTGCAACCTTCCCGTGTCCTTGTCTGAGATTTTTACTCCACGCCTTCTCTGTGAACATTCCAGATCACCACTGCCCTGTTAAAACCCTTCAGTGGCTCCCCGTTGCTTCATATCGAGGTCCGTACTCCTAGCACAGCCAATAAGGCCTTGATGATTTCACCGCCATGGACTCCTTCTCTGTGTTCACATCACAGAAACCATAGACCCTAGCCATGTGGTTCCTGCGATGCTTCCATCAACCAGGTCTGCATTGCTGCCTTCCACCATGTTTCCTCTTTACTATTAAATCATCCTTCTTGGCTCAGCATAACTGTCATTTCTTCCCAGGGGTGTAACCTCAGCCTTCCAAGTTCTGGGTTGGGTGCCTTCATATAGCCCTATCATGTCACTCACCACACTACAGCAGAATATTATCCCCTTTAGGAGAAGCTGAGTCTTGTTCACTGTTGAGTCCCTAGTCACTAATATGGTACCTGGAGTTTATTTTGGTGAATAAATAAATGAGTTCAGAATTTTAAGAATGGCTTATAGCATTTTCTCCCTTTCATGACTACATTTCTCTGATCTTTTTTGTTCTATTATAAACCAACCTTGTATCCTGAGCACATTCTATTCTTTTTTTTTTTTTTAATCTTGGTATGGACCTCTCTGCATATAAAGCAGAGAACAACAGAAATGGAGAGGGGAACTCCACTCCAAGCCACGATTCAAAAGGTAGGTTACTAAAGAAAATCAAATGCTAGCCTTTTCGGGAGGGCTTTTATTTACTTTTTTTTTCTACGGACAGTTTATCCTGTGCTTGAAGAGTTTTAGGCAAGATCTTCCCTGAAGATGATGAAATCAATTGGATCACTGTTTGTTATAAACAAATCTAAGCCAGGTTTTGAAATGAAGGTGAAGAACCTAGAATTATTGCTTACATGACTATTGTCTCTGCTTCTTTGGACCCGACAGAGAAGGAAAAAAAGGAAACGAGAAGGAACAGGTAGATAAGGAGATGATAGGATATATTTCTAAAAGGAGAGTATAAGAAATATATAGATGCAGAGGATTGGAAGTAGAAATGATAACTACTAAAGGAGCTCAAGGAAAGAAAGTGGGAAGCATAGAGACAGCAAGGAGAAGAGTAAAAGCAGATGAGCAGGAGAGGTAATATCCAAGGGAAAAAGAAGAGTGAAAATCAAAAGAGATGAACAGATAAATCAGAGGAGAAGAAGTGAAAAAGAATAGGCAAGAAGAAAAGAGGAGACAATGTAATATGGTAATTTGCTTAGAGCAGGGGCCTTACTTTGACAGTTGAATAAATCAATGAATGAATGAGAAATAAGAAAAAGTCAAGGACTATCAAAAAAGCTTAAAATATTTGGACTTTGATTTCCAATCTATCATGTTATGTATTCACTACACCCCCAAAGTACTGGGCCCATCCACAGCCCAGTCAACTGAGAGCAAAACTCGATTTTATATTAATGTTAAGAATAGAATGTGATTAGAATGCTGATCATTCATTCATTCAACCAACAATCACTAAGCACTCTCAGTGGCCAGACCCTGTATTAGGTGTGAAGGACCTGACTGTCAGACACATCACCTCTGCCCCAAGGGAGATTGCAAAAGAAAGCACTAAATCTCTTTTCAAATTGGAAAGAATCTTCTACTTTATACTGCACAGCCTACATAATCTGTGAAAAAAATATATATCAGAATCAAAAGTAATAGTGTGGCTTGGCCAAAAGCCACAGGAAACGGGGGCATCTTTCTCAACAGAATTAGATGACATTATGACATGTGCCCATTTAGAATGTAACTGCAAATCATAAAAATGCCAAAAACATGGAGAAGAAAAACATTAAAGGAGCTAACAGAAGAATATTAAAGACAGACATTATTAAAGAGAGAAAGGCATAATAAACACAGGGTACTTTAAATTCTCTTTGTCATAGGGCTAGACTGCAGTTTGACTCCCAATCCCATTAAAGTCATTCTAAATTGAGTCCCTTGGTATAATGAGCCCCTCTTGATAACAGCAAAACACATGGCCTCTCAAGAGCTCCTGGAAGGGGCCCTGCAGAGCCGGCCACCAGGAGGATATTCACGGAGGAAGGCAGTGGCCACTTCACGTGGCAGCCCTGCAGACAGAAACACAGACCCACGTCCCACTCTCCCTCCCCAGATCCTCAGCACAGGAGTGAACAGCATCCCTTTGCTGTTCACCAGGAGACAGAAACCAGACCTTTTAGATGCATATTTCAGTAACAAGGTCCTGCTGAATCCCCAACTTTTGACATTTGCTGGCTATAAATGTCTTAGACTTGAAGAGTTGTGATAGTACATTAGAGGTTTCCTGGAAAAAATACTCTTGACTATTTTATATTTGGACTACAAGCTGTAGCTTCCTATTTAATTTGAATAAAAGGGAGAATAATGTATACAATTTCCCCACTGAGGTCGTCTTTCCTCATACACTTTGGATGATTCGAAACAGAAAGGAGTTTCGAATAAGGACAGAGGGATTCCAGATACATTTTATAATCAACACCACCCTCCTCCACCATACAAAATGCTAGCAAATTTGAGGGACATACAGTGTAAGTTAGTGGGACATCCAAGAAACCCAAATTATTACATTACCATTTTCCTGGACCCCATTCACCTTGAGAGAACTGTAAAGGTCACGAGATTGCATGGCTAAATAGCATTCAGCAATTTCTCTAAAATGTAAAACCAATAGCTCTTCCACCCATGCTCTTTTTTTTTAATCACTAAAGGTATTTGCATGAAAACAGGATCTTTGTTTCCCAAGGATTGATCCCCTTGCTACTTACTCCTGCTGCATCTCCACCCTGGTGGCATCAGACTTCCTGCTAAAGAGCTAATTGTAATATCACAAAGGATTGTGATTTCAAGTGGAAGCAGCTCACCTCTTATGAAACAAAGACCCTGTTTTCAAGCAACTGTTTCTTACAATCAAATGCAAGAAAAGCTAAATATCTAAAATGTAAAATAGATGATTTATCTGAAGAATAGATACTAATATTGTCTATGACTCTCCACTTCTTAAAGCTGCAGGAAAAAGTTAGACAAAGGAAAAAAAAAAGAAAGAAACTAAAAATGAACTTTCAAATGTTAACAACATGCTTTTTCTACACCTTTGCCAGTGTCGTTTGCCTACCAATGTGGGACAACTATATTCTTATTATTTTACTATACTAACCTCATTTCACTGAGCAATATGGGTCTAAAATTAGGTTTGAAAATGGCATATTTTATCTAGACACTACTTCATTTTTGCAACTATAAAGCCACTTACAATAATTTCTATTTTCCATTATCCCTACGTAATTTAGCATTTTGCGCACATTTTACTATTTATATTATCACAATTAAGCATCGGTTTTCAGTGATTTTAGTCTCAGCAGTGTGCACAAATGAGTATACTCCTAATCACTCTGTAAGACATAAGTAGAAATATTCCTTCCTACAGCATGAAATGAACGCCTAGATCTCATAAACCCCAAGTTACTGCACAAGTAAGGAAAATATAAATGGATTTAGAATGCATCCTGATAAATGTATATACTTTATGGAAAATACATGAGAAAAATGTCAAATGACCACTAAGAGAACCTAGATGATATCCAGCCTTTGAAGCCTATTTCAGGAAAGATAACCAAACGTGGACATTCACGTGTACATGCTTTGTATGATCCCTGAACCATGGGCTGGAGCCAGGGCGCCACTTCCTCTCCTATGGGCTGCTCAAATAATCACACACAGCATGGCCTATTACCTGTGATTATTTGTGACTCTCTCCTGTGGGTGGGCCCAATGTGTCAGAAAAGAGAAAGCTGTGGATAGGATTCTTGTGTGAACTATTCAGGTTTGCCCTCTCTGGACCTCACAGCCCCAGTTACCTGCATAAGAATGCCCAGATCTTGGATAAAGAAAAGATGACGGGAGGATCAGAGCTGGAACGGGGTTCACACCTCATGATTATTAAAAAAATTAAAAGAAAGCTGGATCAAATGCACTTGCCATATCAACAACATAGTTGAGGTATGTAAAGATATTATACCGTGTACCGTCTTTAAAGATGTTTAAGTCAGAAGAGCCACTATTGAACACTTAAAGTGAAGAACTCTGCTTGGTGCTTTACATTAACTCACATTTAAAAATAACCTTCCAAGGTATTCTTATCTCATCTCATCTCTCATCTCTTGCAAGGTGTACACAGCATCTGAAGATGATGTGACTAAGCCTGGAAGGGTTAATTTGCCCAACTTCACACAGCAAAGTGTGGGCACACTGGGATTCAAGATCAGCCCAGGCCCGATTTCTTTCCTATTCTAAGAGGTAAAGTTCTTATCAACTTAAACTAATGAAAAATATCTGGTAGTTTACCAAAACTCTAAGCCTGGCTCAAAAATCTTTAGCTTCATTTATTCATTCAGCAAACATTGGTTGAGTAGCTCTTCTGTGATGATTCATACTTTGTAAGAGAGGAAATTTGGTTTAAAAAAAGAAGAGTGGTTGGGAATCTTGGATCAAGCCTCCTTCCTAGCTTTTCTGGTCCTACTAAGGCTAACTACTCAACTCTTCTTCTGTAACATGAAGACATTAGACAAGATCATTTCCATGTTTGCTTCTAAAGGGGGTAATACCTCTACATGTCTCTGTTCTAATACCCAGATAATAACTAGTCATTTCATAGCAGGTATGTCAAGATCAAGCTATCGTAATTAACAAATAGCATTGCATGGAAATGTGGGTTTAATAATTACCTCATCATATGAACATAATCTACCCCATATATCTTTGCTTGTACCTAAGTTTTTTCACATGTAAAATGTGCTAAGTGGATTGTTGTGGTGTCATCTGAGTGCTGTTTAATGCTTACATTACGATACATAAGTGAATAATTACTGTATTAGTTTGCTAGGCCTTCTGTGACAAAGTACCCCAGACAAGGTGGCTTAAACAACAGAAATTTATTGTCTTACAGTTCTGGAGGCTAGAAGTCCAAAATCAAGGATGTCACCAGGGCCGCTTCCTTTGGAAAGCTGTGAGGGTAAATCTGTTCTAGTCCTCTCTCTGAAGCTTCTGCTTTGCTGGCAATCTTTGGAGTTCCTTGGCTCATGGCTGTATAAACTCATCTTCACGTGGCATTCTACCTGTGTCTCTCTCTGTGTCCAAATTTCCCCCTTTGATAAGGACACCAGTCCTACTGGATTAAGACCCACCCTATAGACCTCATCTCAACTTAATCATCTGCAAAGACTTTATTTCCAATTAAGGTCACATTCTGAGGCCCTAGGGGTTAGAACTTCAACATCTTTGGGGGGAACACAATCCAACCCATGATAGTTATCGTTCATAAAGTTTTGATTTCTTTAGATGTTTCATAAAATTTAAAAGCTCAGTTGTCTCCTGCTGTACTGATTCCACGTGAAGGACCACTTAGGGACATTTCACTGGCAACCCACAGAGGAGAAGGCAAGACACAAGTTCGGGGTTTGGGAAGGCAGAAGCTCAGCAAAGCACTCAGCCCACACGGCGAGGGTCCACGCACTCTGTTCCCATTCCATGGAGACCCAAGCTAATGGAAACTCCAGCCTAGAGATGGCTCACACTAAGCACATGTCAAAGATACAGCTTTCCATTCAATCGGAGACAATTTTGTTCACAGGCAACAAAATGGACCCTGCCGTGTCATGTAGGATGGTGGTCTCAATGAGATATATCTTGATTTAATAGAGAAATAAAAGCAATATAAGGTCATAAGCTAAGACCATCATAAAGCACATGCAGGCACCCTATACTATACTCCCAAGCTGCTTTTTAACTCTGAGTGAAACAATTTCCCCAATGTCTACAGCAATGGCTCAGGTAATTTCCTCCCTTAAGAGAATATCAACCTGTCCCCTATAATACATCTTAGTAGAAGTGTTTTTCTTTTCTTCTGTTCTTTTTTTATGTTAGAACTCTAAAGATATGAGGAGGGAAACAGCACTGGTTTCTGAATGACAGGAAATCTCCCACAGAAAGAAAGCACATTCACACTTGATTACTGTCTCTAGAGACTTTGTAAAAGACCAAGCATCAGTATTTGAAAATGAACCAAGTGAAAGGTACCAAACTGCCTTGGGCAGAAAAAGCAGTATTGGCATCTCCCTACACCTTCACTAATAATTCTTTCATTCAATAAAAAAAAAAAATCTGAGCACCTACTACGTTTCAGGTTCATTGTTCTAGGCAGAGGGCAGCAATTTAAAATGGGATGGTCGGGGTAGATCTCATTGAAAAAGTAACATTTGAGGAAAGCCTTGAATTATGGAAGGAGTTAATCACAAGGATATATAAAAGAATATTTCAAGCAGTGCCAAGGCCCTAGATAGCTCAAGGGATAACAAGGAGGCCAGGGTGTTTGGAGCAGAGACATGAGGAGAGAGACCAGGTGAGGGAGGATATGGGGGTCAGCCCAGGTCAGTCTTCTCGAACATTCTAAATACTCTGACTTTAAATGGAAATGGACAGCCACAACAGCATTTTGAACAGGGATGAATAACCAGGCTTATGTTTTGAAACCTCTTTTATCTCAGAAAAGTCTCCTGCTCATCAAAAGCAAATGACTAAGTACTATCTTACCTCACGTTTAAAATTTACTCAAGATGTCTTAAAGACTTGAATGCAAGACTTGAAACCATAAAACTCCTAGAAGAAAACATAGGCAGTAAGCTCCTTGACATCAGTCTTGGTGAGGATTCTTTGGATCTGACTCCAAAAGCAAAGGCAACAACAGCAAAAATAAACAAGTGGGACAACTTCAAGCTAAAAAGCTTCTGCACAGCAAAGGAAACCATCAACAAAAGGAAAATGCAGCCTACTGAATAGGAGAAGATACATGCAAATCATATATCTGATAGGGGGGTAGTATTCAAAATACATAAAGAACTCATACAACTCAATAGCAAAAAAACCCGAACAATCTGATTAAAAAATAGGTGAAGGATCTGAATAGACATTTTTCCAAAGAAGATATACAGATGACCAACAGGCACATGAAAAGATGGTTAATATCACTAATCAAGGAATAGCAAGGAGGCCAGGGTGGTTATATACATATGCATATATAAAATGGAATACTACCCAGCCACAGAAGAGAATTAAATCCCGCCATTTGCGACAACATGGATGGACTTTGAGGGCATTATGCTAAGTGAAAAGTCAGACAGAGAAAGACAAATACCATATGATCTCACTTATATGTGGAATCTAAAAGCAAAACAAATACAAAACTAATAGACACAGAGAATAGAATGGTGGCTGCCAGAAGGCAGATGGTGGGTGGGCAAAATGGGTGAAGGGGGTCAAGAGGTACGAACTTCTAGTTGTAAAGTGACTAAGCCATGGGGATGTAACATACAGCGCAGTGACTACAGTCAGTAATACTTTATTGCATATTTGAAAGTTGCCGCAAGAGGAAATCCTAAAAGTCCTCATCACAAGAAAAAAAATTTTTTGTAACTTTGTATCAGGACTGACCGTAACTGGACTTTTGTGGTGGCTAAAGCACTGATAGCTTAAACCAGCTCAGCACCTGTAAATGGCTCTTCACAATGAATCTCTGCTAGAAACAAGCCAACCTCACACCTCCAAATCAGCACCAGTGTGTATTTTTTTCAAAGAGAGACAGAGATTATACACATTGTGTAATAGTCAATTTAAGGCAGATTCTTCCCTAAAGTTACATGAGCTTGAATAAATCTGGATTTGCTTCCTACTCTTTAAAATTAAGGGATCAGTACCAATAAAAAATTATCTGTAAAATTACATATATACTGTATTTTTCATGTCTGGTAGCCAGCCTCCATGATGGCCTATGATGACCCTTGTCTCCTGATATTCACATTTTTTTGCGTGAGTAGTAAAGAAATAGTGAATTAGGGCTGGCCAGTGTGACCACTTCAATAAGGCTGAAGTGATGATGTGTGACTTCCAAGGCTAGGTCATAAAAGACATTGCAGCTTCTGCCTCGTTCTAGAGAATCACTTGCTCTAGGGAGATGCCAGCCACCATGCTATGGGGAGAGGCCCACATGGAGAGACACCAACATGCCAGCTGTATAAGTAGCCACCTTGGAAGTGGGTCTTCCAGCCCTATTCAAGCCATCCTTTGGCTGTAGCTCTGCCCAAAAACCCACTGCAGCTTCCTGGTGACAGACAACCTCATGAATAACCCCGATCCAGAATTTCCCAACCAAGCTCACCCTAAATTTCCAAGCCACAGAAAGCATGAGAATGAATATGTCCTTATTTTCTGAAGCCACTAAGTTTTGGGGTTATTCATTACTCAATAGATAACTGTTATACTTGCTAACATCCAAATATTCTAGTGATCAGCAGTTAGCTACTGTTTACAACATTCATTTTTATCTGAACTCGACCCCAAAATCAGTATTAAGATCACAACCAGATAAAACTATATTGGGAAATTACAGAAACATACACTGAAAACCTTCACTTGACTGAAATACCAAAACTAAAAAGTACTGATTTGGAGTGATATTAGAATGCTGGAGGAAGGATGGACTTTGGAGTCAGTAAAAAAAATGGGTATGAAAAATGGCTCTGCCACTTATTAGCTTGAGCACATGACTTAAACTGGTCAAGCCTCAGCTTCTCAATTGGCAGAATGGGAAAATAATGCTTAGTTTACATTGTTGAGAAGAATAAATAAGATAATATGTACAAATAATTTTATTCACCAAACATCAGTTTCTCTTTTATTAAAATGAATCTGGGCCAGGTTTGTTTTGAAAAGGCAAATCTCTAAAAATAATAAATTGACATGTGTGTATAAGTTTTATTTGCTTGTCTCATGGCTAATGTTAATCGTAACGTTAGTCTTGTTTTGTGTCTAATATTAAGCTAACCAAAAATCAGAGTGTTTATAATCAGTAATTCATTTGTTATTGGCCACTGCAATGCCATTTAAATTTTGGATAGGGGAAACAGCTAAATACTTTACAGAACCAGATCAGAAAAGAGCCTAATACCTAGTACTCTCTTTTTAGTGATTTCTACAAAGTAGAACTGACAGACAATGAGGTATGTTTTACCCAGTTTATTTATCCTTTCTGTTTGAGCAAGTTTTAGAGAGTATTTAAAAATAAAGTAGAATGAATTACCGACCAAATGGTACCCAATTCAAGATTTCCCCAAATACAGTAACATGGGTATATAATCTAATGTTCTGAAAGAAAATAGTTTGTGCTGGTTAAGAAACTAATCTGTATAACTGTATCAACCAATTGATTTATTCCAAAAATATCTGTTTATTCTCACGAATGATGCTGTCTGACAATTTAGATATAGTGCCTGTGAAGTGAGAATAGTATTTTGTTACTTCTAGCTGCCATCATAAATAGTGCGTCACTTTGAAATTACTGAACTAAAAATAGTAAAAGGGACTCTGCACTTTTTGCTACCAAGGACCACCTGACACCTTTTAGAGTTTTTCCCCCATGAGTCCTATTGCTTTGTGTTGGACAATCAAACTGCATTTAGTTAATAATAACTGTTCTGTTTTTATTAATAAAAAGCTATATTATTGCTGGTCAGAATTTGTAATTTGTATAAGATAAACCAATGTTGCAAAAAAACGAAAATAATAAAGGCGGGGGTGGGGAGGACAGGGAGGGATTATGTAATCCCAAAAGCAAAAGTAAAGAGATATTTAGTTAGTTTGTTTACACTGAGATTGTATGTCTTATTTTCATTAGACTTTTAAAAATCCTGAAAATGAGTCATTCCCCCCTTACTTCCTCCAAGGATCCTAAATTGAGAACTATTTAGACCTAAATGCCTTCTTTTAAAGAAGATCAAGACCAGAAAGGTTCTATGATTAATCCAAGGACACACAGTTTAAAATGACATAAGCCGGACTGGAAATTTTTAAACACAAGACTTGTGACTTTGCCCCACTATGCTAAGACCATTCTGAGCTTGCACAGGACAAAAATCAGCTCCATTCATCAGATCAACAAAAATTTCTATCACAATTTCTGTTTGGCACTCACAGCTAAGTCCTCAAGAGTTAATAGGAAACTCTTAGGACTTAAGCAAGACTAAAAAGATGGGCCAACATACAGAAGGACTTGCGTAATGTTTTCCTTCTCAAAGTGTCAATGTCAACCAAAGGGAAAGTTCTGCTGTCTGCTACATTTAACTCAAAAGATAACCTGACATCTACAATATCCTAAATTCTCATTTAATGTATTATACGGTACCATTAGAGGTGGTTTTTAAATGGCTCTTCTGACCATTACAAAAAAAAAACTTTTAATAAAAGGTCAAACCCACAATTTTTCTGTATCAAAATTCTCTCTTCTTTTTTCCTATCCCTTTGTAAGTCAAGTAGCCTATGCAAGTTTATAGGAAAAGTACTCTTTTGCTTACTTTTAACTCAACAGCTTCAGAGCCAGTAAATTCATCACCATGAAAATCATGGTTGTCTTTATCAATGGATATATTTTATCCCCAAGTATGTTATCACTTGTTTTCAACAGAGCAACAACTAATAATTAGGGATAGAATTGGTTCACTCTTAAAACCCAGAGACTATCCTTTAACTCACATAGCTGAGTCCAGTTTGAATTGGAATGGCTTTGAAGCCAAGGAGTTGAATCCTTTTGGATTATCATCTGACTTTTTTTTCTTTTTGTGTACTATGATGCAGTGTAGAAAAACAAACACATGCTCAATACTCAACATAATTTATTGTGCCAAGCAGAAATTTGTAAATCATTTTAAAGTATGTTAAAAAGTAAAATATAATTGAATAATATAATAATTAATTTGGTAGTGTAAAGATTCAGTGTAAATTTTATTTAATATTATTGGCGATATACTAACCTGAATGATTGCTATATATACAACTTAAATTTATTCTATTAATAATATCATTGATAATTTAGTTTATTCATTTTAAGACTGCAATATACATGTAATTTCACTAAGACTCACAGGAGGTGTGGAGCCAGTATTATACTATAGTTACTTAATAGCAATGGCTTAATAACAATGGTTGATTTTAATTACTTAGTAAACAACTAGTGTCAAAATAATTTCTTAAACTGTGTGCTATTTTACTTATTGTCATCAGTGATAAAGGCTAACCCCCCCACCTGTATTTGATAAATCTTATCATCAGTTTAAGGCTTCTAATAACTACTGTAATTCTATGTGATTAATTGCTCTGAATAATCCATCAAGATTTTTCTCTAGATCTTTAAAAGGACTGTAATGAGTTCAGAGATAATAGAGATTAAATTCACAGGATACTCACAAAAAGGGCAAAAGTGATATTCAATCATCCTGTATACATATATATAGAATTCCAATGTGGTAGAATGTCCCACCATGGCAAAACATTAAGACTTGAATGTGACTTCTCAATTATTGGGGGTAGGGGGGTGGGAGAGTGGGGAAGTTGAGTGGTTGGTTGAGACAGAGAGACAGAGAGACTCAGAGAGAGCAAGCTATCACCATGTGGTCCTATGATTTCAGTCTAAAATTTGTAAGATATTTTCCCATGATACCATGTAATTACTAACTCAATAATTTTATTCTCTCCTGCCAAAGCGGGAAGATGGGACAGGAAAGAAACACTAAGCCAATGGCGTTTTCATAACAAATTTCGGAATATTGAAATTGTGCTATTGGATAATTCAAGGATATTATCCTTATCTCCAGCTCAACGCCTGAAAAATATCAGCACTTGTAAGGATTATTGTCAAAAACCATTTATGACTTCGGAGGATTAGTGAGTGAAAAACTTCAGTCTTGTAAATATCTTTATCAAGTCAGTCTCCACAAAACTCTTACTCTTCCTGTTCTATTCTTAGGTGATTTTCTTTGATGAAACCAAACTTTCTAAGCCTATCAAAGAAGTTGTACTTCGACTTCTTTCCTTCTTTCCTTCCTCCCCTCCTTCCCTCTCTTCCTCCTTCTTTCTGTCCTCCCTCTTTCCTTCCTTCCTTCCTCCCTTCCTTCTTTCCTTCCTTCCTTCCTTCCATCCATCCATCCATCCATCCATCCAGATGTTCATTCAGTATATATGTACTGAGAATTTACTACAATGCCAAGCACTGTTCTAGGTGCTGGGTAGTCAACAGTAAATAATAATAATAATAAAGCCCCAGCCCAATTACGGGATTGAGGTGGGAGCAGATGAAGAGGAAGAGAAGGGTGTTAAGTGCTCCATAGCGCATCCAGGAGAGGAGCTGTGATATAAGCAAGAAGAATGATCTACCAAAGGGAATAAAAAAAACCCAGATCTTCTGCCCCATGGGTCTAATCCCACATCACCATCTCACCTTTAACCCACGCTGCTCAAACATATCCTAAAGGAACTAGGCACTTACATAAAACAGCTACAACACCAGAACCACAAACCCAGCACAGCAGATATAAAAATCTTCACCACTACTAATCACTCATACTTTTTAACTCCTTTGAGCCTGACAGCCAGAATGTGATATGGGCAAGGTCAATCTCATTATCTCCAAATTCAGCAAGTTGCAAAGCGGTCGTTCAGGGTTACAAAGCTAAACAGCAGAGCTAAGGTCTTAAACACAGACTTCTGATTCCAGTACAGAGCTTTTTCTATACACTGTGTTATCTCTCTGCCATCAGACTACATCCTCAGTGGAAGGATAGAGCAGCTGAATCCAAACCCTTGCCTCCAGTGACTGCTCTAGAATATCCACAAGATGCTGTAGTTGATGGCAACTGATAGGGAAAGAAGACTGCCTTCAGGTAGCATGGGAAACACACTAGATTTCTTTAGACTGCGTGCAGTCTCTAGGCTGGTGCTACCAGGGACCGTCAGAGCTCTTGGAGTAGGGAGTAGGAGGGTAGGGAAGACAAGTACTGATAAAGAATTCAACCTCAAAGGCAGCACAGATGACTATCACGAGTTGCCATGTGAAACAGCAACCCAACTTCTACCTCCAGAAATTTCATCAGTCTCATTTCATTAACCAGGGACAATGGCCCTTGATTTATCACTTAAGTCCACTCCTCCAAGGTTCTGCACTGTGGCTGAGTTGAAACAAATCCCTATTACATTCTGTGGCCCAGAGACTTACTGAAATGGACCAGTGTCCCCCAACAAACTGCTGGCTAAAGGAGCATCTTCCCACCAGATACTAGGAATACTTTTGCAGGATTTAGAAACTCAAGAAACACCTTTCTAAAACTTTGACCAGAGACATTTGTGGCCAAGTTTCTATGTCACCTGATGGGAACGTAAGGCGGGAGGATTATTCTGCATATGTCCAAGTTTGCATTTGAAAGCAGTTAAATCATCCTCATTCTTCATGGTAAGAGAAATAGTTTATGTCACATTCATTTCCATCTCTGTAATTTCACCCTGTTACTAAATGCTTCCTGCTCAAGTCAATGTGATATAAATTCTACATGTTTAAGACTAGGTATTACTCCCCTTACCTCTCTGAGCGCACCCAGCACAATGCAAGGCTCACGGGGCATGCTATGTATTGGCTGACTTATTCCTTTAAGGAAGATTGCTCTTTAAAATTCCTTCCATAGGATGGTAGATCAGATGGTAGATCTGAAACTGGCCTAGAGTAGATGCAAATCAAGTGGTGTTCAAGTCACTGGCTTTGGGGCTTTCAAAGCTCTCTCAAGTCCAAAAACATCCAAAGACACAGCTTCAAGCAACTCAAACAAGCCCACGATTTTATTTGAAAAAGAAACAAATAAAAATGACAGGCTATAAAACAAATGTAAACTTCCCATTGCTTTATGATGCTCTGCTGTCAGTTCACTGTCTACTGTTAATGGTGTTTGGCATGAATTCTTTAGATGGGAAAGTTGTTTAAGAAACGCTCAGAATGCCAGACCTCTACATCCATGTGTCTCGTGAGCATAGCCCATTGAGTACAGTTTTCAAATTTTCAACTGCTCTAACTTACACTTAAAGCATAAACATCAGGCCAACCATGGGGATTTTGTTATTTATGGGGTACAAAACGAAGAGATTTCACGGTAGGGGGGGAACATCAGCAAATCAGATGAGCAGCGATGAACCCAGCCAGCCCCAAATGAGAGGGGCAGATGTAGTCATTAACACAGTTCCTGATGAATAAACATACCCTTTTGTATTATTTTGATGTCTGCCTGTTCTTACACGCTGTGTCTCTCTGGCGAACGAGAGCCAATATCTATATCTGAAAATGACTGTTAATCACATTTTTGAAAAACATATTTTAGCAAAGGACGAAAACACTCACAAATGCAGCTGGAAAGCAAAATGAGAGAGAAAAGCAGCCACCCCTGCAGCCAAAACAACTCAGTGTGGGTACAGCGTCATGTGGACGTATCTCTGAAGCCCGACTGATTTGTAAAATCATCAGAAATGAGGCGGCTGGCTCTGATTACCATTGTGATTTGGGGGTGTATTCAGCCTTCGATAGAAAGTCTGTTCAAATGAATTCTCCCACATAACACGCCATCCGTCAGGCGACACGCTAACAGCGATCTTCATAAAGAACTGAACGTTGTCAAAGGTTATCTTTCCATTCAGAGGTACGGCATGAGAGGTGGAGATACAGCTTCACACCAAATTTTGTCCTGTGAATAGAAGTCATTGAATGACTGTCTGAAGAGGCCAGGAGAGTTTGAATAAAATGGCATAGACCAGGGAAACAGTGACCATGAATGCAAAATTATGCGAAGTAAGATTAAGCAAAGTGTGTGCTGGAAACTGGGAAGCCGAGGTAGAAAAGAGGAAGATGGGGAAATTCGGTTCTCTTCTCTATGATAACAGCCCCTTACCTCCTTACCCCTCTCTCGAGACAGATTAGATCTGAAAATGCCTTTGATCTCTGGTAGACAGGTTTCAGCACGAATAGGTTAAAATATTTATGGGCAACAGCTTGAAAATTCCAACAAGCCACATTCAATAATTAGATCTACTGATGAGTCCAAGGTTACCCACCAGACGCCACCAACTCCATATGATCTGCTTACTATGCAAATATCTACATACGTGCAAAGTCTTATTATTATAAATAACTCATCTCCCAGCTGCACACACACTCTACAGAGAAAATGACACATCGCCTATCACTAAACGACGCCAAGTGAAAGTGATGGAAAATGCTGGCCTCCAAACCTGTGTCTCCTGATTTTAGGTTTTATTTGGAACATAAAAGGAAGTCCCAAGTGAAATGAGAACTCCATGGCATTCAGTAAACAGGTTACAGGTTGCTACTCCAATGCTAGGAAGCGAGGCTGGCCTTCTCAGAGCCTGAGTGGTGACGTGGAAAACTGTGACATTAGCTGAATCTTTTCACTGGCTCTGGAGGGAACAGAGGCTGTGAGTGGCTCAATTCTTGTGTACTACCCTGCTTCCTCTCTACATTAGCTAATTGGTTGAGTGCTTACACGCAAAGCACTTTGCTGGATACTCTCCAAGGGGTCTAAAACCCTCGCCCTTCATTTTAGTTGAGTTGACCCTCTCCTCTCCTTGCTTTGGGACTGCTTTTGTCCTGGAAAGGATATGAGAGATTTCCTTATACACACACACCATTCCCCGGCATGCCTGTCACAAGCACCTCACTTGTGGATACCTCATATCTAGTTCTTTTTTTTTTTTAATTTAATTTGTATTTTATATATTGGAGTAGAGTTGATTTACAATGTTATGTCAATTTCAGGTGTACAGCAAAGTGATTCAGTTATACATATACATACATGCATTCTTTTTTAGATTCTTTTCCCATGTAGCTTATTACAGAATATGGAGTAGAGTTCCCTGCGCTACACAGGAGGTCCTTGTTGATTACCTATTTTATATACAGTAGTGTGTATATGTTAATCCCAAACTCCTAATTTATCTAGTTCTTAATCTAAATTCTCCACGGAATTCTCCTCTGTGGTCCCTGGCCACCCAGCTTCAGACCCAACCCTGATTCTCACTCTCTTGCCCAACTCAGACTTGTTACTTTCTGAGCACTTGCCTCATTTGGAATATTCATATCTTTAGTCCCGATTTTTGTATTCAGCCTTGTTTTAACTTCCCCTTGTTCTGGCTTCCTACCCCTTGCAGGATTTACTGTTTCTTAGAAGCCCCACGATCATTAGAACCAGAGACATATCCAGGTTTTGAGGTGCCTGAAACTCATGCAGTTGGAGAGGGACTCTCTTTAATAAAAATAATATAAATGTAAAACTAAAAACAAAGCTTTGGAGGGGAGCCAGGCAATGGAGATGATCTGGTGCTTACATGTCATCAGCTTCTCAGTAAATCTGCCCCTGACTAGACCTCCGTAATTCTAGCAGATTGCCCTCAAAGGTTTTTGGCCAATCTTCTGAGGAGGCCATCTATTTCTATAATACTTAAGACCTTGTTTTCCTTTAGAATTTGAGAATTTAATAAAACTTGCAAGTGTTTATGCTCACAAGAGGCATGCAATCCATATCTGCTGATGTAAAAAATAAAAGTGATGATGAGATGGGATCATAGAGGCCCCAAACCCCAATGCATAAAATTTGAGAAAAAAGAAGCTCATGAACCCAACTGATTATATGGAAACAGTCACTGATGCACACCTTATGTGACAGCATTCAAAACAGGTCCTAATCTGTCAGCGTTAGAAAACCCTTCTTTTGAGTTACTGATAGTAAGAAGTTGACACTGACATTTGCAGTGTAGAAAAGGCAAACTCCCAGGCTAAGTTTAGGTTAAAGGAACTTGGGGAGTATGGGTGCATTTCTCTCCTTTCTCCCACAGTTTCCTCAAGCAACCTCCCCTCTGGGGCTTCCCACATCTGCCCTGCCAGGAAGCTCTCCAACCCCCTCCAGGCACTGACCAGCAGACAAGGCTCACAGCTCCCTTATCCCTGCGTTCTTTGAACACCATTGAATTAGACCCTTGGCATTTCTATGGGATCCCCACAGAAAAATCCCCAGGGATGCAAGGATTTTTCAGTATCTGCAAATCAATCAATGTGATACACCACATTAGCAAATTGAAGAATAAAAACCATATGATCATCTCAATAGATACAGAAAAAGCTTTTGATAAAATTCAACAGTCCATTTATGAGAAAAAAAAAAAAACTCTCCAGAAAGTGGGCATAGAGGGAACATACTTCAACATAACTAAGGTCATACATGACAAACCCACAGCTAACATCATACTCATACTTTTCACCCATACAATGGTGAAAAGCTGAAAGCATTCCTTCTAAGATCAGGAACAAAACAAGGGTGCACACTCTTTTATTCAACTTAGTTTTGGAAGTCCTAGCCACAGCAGTCAGAGAAGAAAAAGAAATAAAAGGAATCCAAATTGGAAACTGTTTGCTGTTGACATGATACCATACATAGACAATCTTAAAGATACCACCAAAAAACTACTAGAGCTCATCAATGAATTCAGTAAAGTGGCAGGATACAAAATTAATATACAGAAATCTGTTGCATTTCTATACACTAGCAATGAAATGACAGAAAGAGAAATTAAGGAAACAATCCTATTTACCGTTGCATCAAAAAGAATAAAATACCTAGGAATAAACCTACCTAAGGAGGCAAAAGACCTGTACTCTGAAAACTATAATATGCTGATGAAAGAAACTGAAGACGACACAAACAGATGGAAAGATATAGCATGGTCTTGGATAGTTTGCTAGGGCTGCTGTTGTACCACAAACTGCGTGGCTTCAACAACAGTAACTTAATGTCTCAGTTCTAAAGACTGGAAGTCTGAAATCTAGGTGTCAACAGAGTTGGTTCCCTCTTAAAGCTGTGAGGGAGGATCTGTTCTAGGCCTCTGTCCTTATAGTTTTTGGAGTACAGGTCTTTTGCCTCCTTAGGTAGGTTTATTCCTAGGTTTGTAGATGGTCCTCTTTTTTCTGAGCCTCTTCACAATGTCCTTCCTCTATAAATGTCTGTCTCTGTGTCCAAATTTCCCTTTTCCATAAGGACACCAGTCATACTGAATTAGGGCCCACCCCAAAGACCTTATTTATCTTAGTTACCTCTGTAAAGACCCTGTCTCCATACAGGGTCACACCTCTAGGTGCTGGGGGTTGGAACTCCAACATATCATTTAAGGTGTGGGGGACACAATTCAACCTATAATGAACAGGACCGTCACAAGCTCTCTTTATTACACACTTAGGAAAAAGATGTGCAGCTAAGGTGACCATATATAAGCAAGTTCACTGAGCATATATAACTTTAGGATGCCAAAAGAGTGTTTGAAGAATGCATTTCTTTAATAGCAAAAAATAGAGGTTTAAGAACTGATACGATGATAATGACAATTATACTAAATTTGGTAAAGAACAATGTGAAATTGCATAATCCCTTGTGAACTGATTCCATGCTCGTAGACATTTTAACAAGTTAACATGTCTCCAATTTTTGGAAAGACAAGCAGTCTTTAGTCTCTAATAAACCAGAGTTCCTTAAAATGCTCCACTGTTAGATAATTTGAAACTCCTAGAAGAGATAAGTCAAGTCACATGACTTACCCTCCAAGTGTGGTATTAAGCTTTATATATAGTTTATCTCTGGGTAAAAGAGGTGGGAATTACTTCCTGCTAAATTCTTGGAGGATGTTTTAGCAACAGAAGGACCTAAAATGGCATGTGAGGTCATTTTCACTGTCAGGAGTTCAAGTCAGTGTTAGTTTAATGTCATCCCCCTGAAAGAGTGACCAAGCATCCCCTTCCACCTGGAGTTAGCCCCTTGCCGTGCCTTCATACCGTCAAAAGGAGGGGCTGAACCATTAGCACACCAGAGGGATGGAGAGGGTGAACATGATATGATGATCATGAAAATGAAAGCCAACCATCAAAGCCAGAGGAAAAAGATACGGATGGGTTACCATTGACACTCCTCTAGATGAAATCGTACTTGATCAAGTAATGCTAAGAAAGGGCGAAGGGCACCTAGCCTCCCTTCTTTTCCTTCTTACATCTGCTTGGAGAATTCCTTTGGCCTTTGTGTTCTTACTCCCTTTTTCTCTCCTTCCAAAATAAAATTTACTTTTGTGACTGCTGTGGGTGTTTGGGTTCTTAGTTTAATTTATTTTAAAGTTTGATTTAAATTTGGAACCTGCATAAGACTTTTGACATTTATTTCTGGGGGTGTTTTCTAAAGCTCGATGAAGTGGGTGTTGATTGACAGGCAGGTTGCTATGGAAATAGCTGTCACTGCAGAGACTAGGGCTTTATTTTGTACTCTTCCTTTGTCAGGCAGAGGTTTGTGGGATATTTTAAAAATAGTATAAGTGCCCCAGAATTAACAGGAAATCATTCAGTGACTCTTTCCTAACATACCTATCAAAACTTGCAATTGTTTTTCATTCTGTAGTGTTCTGTTCTGCATATGTATTCATAACTTTCTGCTTTATAACAAATGCTTTCTAATATTGTTTTCTCCCATTGGTTACTTGTTCTTCACATTTACCCTATGATACTGGTCCTCTGTGAAATTATATAGGTAAGGAAATTGAAGTAATAAAGAGCACTGAACAGCCTTCCCAAAGAAATTCCCAACTAGTACAATCATGGAGTTGGAGAGCCTGCCAGCTCAATACTGGGGCTATTTTTACTGGGCAAGTTCTTCATCCCAGGCTTTTAAAGAAGAAATTCCGGAGATAAGAAAATGCATATATGATGTTTAAAGAGGAGCACATTAGTTACCTTAGATTCAAGTTGGGTTCAATTATTCTTAGTTCCATTCATTTATTTATTCTCCATCTTTACTAGCTTATCGGACAGTTGGGTATACAATTAAATAAGATGCAGGACTTCCACACCAAGTACTAATGAGACCCAGATCTTCTATTTTCTAGGACCCTCACTCCTCAGACATTCATTACAGCCCAAAAAGCAACTGAATTCTGAATACTTTCCAAGCATCACTAAAAAAAGCAGAAACCCCATGGAAGAATACGCTCTACAAATAATGAAGAGTGACCCTCTTCTAAACTCAGCTTCCTAAGAACCGGAATCTAATCATCTATTTTCTTTACAACAGGTACCTCTCTACACTACTCCACAAACCAACACAGCCCAGGACTCCTTATAGGTCAGCTCTTGGATTTCTGAAAATAGTGCAAGGGATGAGTGTTTGCATTACTTTGTATTTTTCTGGCTGTAGTCAATTTCTACCATCTCTTTATTGGTCTTACTTAGCACCCTTTTATATGAATGTCAAATTTTGCATTTGTTAAGGGCCATCATCCAGACCCCTGCTGGGAAAGCAAATTTTTCCTCTTGGTAATGTTTGAGATTTATACCACCTAAATATGAATTAAACCCATAGTTTGGAGAAAGTAAAATACATACAAACATTGATTTGTTTTCTTGAAACATGGTTCAAACTTACACAGTTCCTTTAATCATTCCATTGGAGGGGGTTTACTGAAAGATGTTTTTTTCTACACAGTATCACTAAGTGTTTATGTCATCTTGGTGTATGTATGCAAATTTGTTTAATAAACTAAAATTGTATACTCATCATATTTCCTCACTAACTGAAAAAAATATATATAAGATACAAGATATTAGTGAGGATCTTGATTATGCATGACAAAGAAGGTTTGACATTTTAGGGACCTCAGATTTTTTTGGCCAGATTTAGAGTGAGAATGGGAAGAAATATATCGAGGTGGAGACTAGTTGATCTTACCTTCTTTCTATGGCTCAAACAGCTGATTTGGGGAGTAGACTGGAAGGCAAATCTATCTCTCTGATCTTACTGTAAGAAGTCCAATAAGTCCAGTGAATTACAAATCTTAGAACATAGATAAAGATGGTGGGAAGATGAAAGGGGTTAGGAAAGGGAAAGAGTGATGGCATGAGAATCAAATTCAATCTAACAAAATGCTAAACAGGACAGAGATATGTGCTATCATAATATAGACTGAGATGCTATCAACTTACTCATCATAAGTACAGCATCATTCATATATAATATTTTATAAAGATAGGTACCATTTCTTTTTTTTTTTTAAGATTGTATAATGGGACAATTACTGAACTTTAAGTCAGATGAGCTAGAATTTGGCTTCCCAAGTCATTGGATAAGTGACCTTATGCAGGTAACAATTTAGTTGAGACTAAATCTCATTTTTAAAAGAATGCCTTGCCTACCTTACAACTTCTGAAAGCATTTAGTGAAACTATAAGCTGCTCTTCAAATCTAAGTTATTATTGTTATTTTCATCCTTTTCCCCCTTCTTCTCCCTCGTCTCCTCCTCCCCATTATCATCTTCATCATCACTGTCATCATGATCACTTCAGGTCACTATTTAGGCTGGAAATCTCATTTCAGCATTTATTCCTTGCATAAAGAGAACCCTCAAAAGATACTACCCTTTTATCCCCTCTCTTTGACTCCCCTGATCATGTCTCCAAAGCTAGGGGTTCTGTTAAATTTTGCTATAAATGGAACCAGTTTGGCGAATCTCATTAAGACTTCATAATCTGAGTAAAATATTTACATATTTTTTTGCATATTTACAGTATTTATTTGTAAAGTCTAATTATCAACTCAGATGCCTGATGCTTTTATACCCAGGCATATGTCTACGTAGTTTATCCTCATACAATACAGGAAAACTGAAAATCCAATAAGTGAACTCTTTCACTGAGAGACATAACCAAAAAAGCCTGTTGTCACTTTTTAAGAGACTGCAAATCAATAAGTGATGTAGGGTTTTATTCTTTGGTAACATTAGGATGTTGACTTCAGCAATAAGCATGCTATAGATCAGAAGTTGGGACAGAATGTTCTGAAATGATATACAAGTAAAAAGCTTCTTTTTTTAGAACTGTAGACATCAGTTATCTTATCCAACGACCAGCTCTACACTTGTACTATCTTGTGGCGTACTCTGTAATCTACGGTCACTGTGCTAGTCTTTCCACTACAGTTTCTACCCAGGGAGGGGGAAAACAGCAATACATTCTAGTGAAAATTACCAATTCACAAATGGAGAAGAACATAAAATAATAAAAACAACTCTTCTCAGCCTCATTCAGATTGAGAATAAATGAAAGTGTTATTATTCATGCTGCTGTCAGACAGGATCACATCTGAGTCACATCAAACACAACTGAATCTAGCTTGGTTTTTTATTTACAAGATCCATAGAGAAAAGTGAGTCTACAGAACTCCAAAAAAGGGGGGGAACCTATTCCACTATTTGCAATGTCCACTGTCTGGACATTCTTGCTCATTTTGTTTAAAGATCTAGAAAAAAAGAGAAATTGGAATTTTAATTTCCAAGTTGACTCTTTCCCAAATATGTTATTTTAGGCAAGTCCCTTAATTTTTTTGTGCCTCAGTTCTTTCTGTGTATTTAGAATGAGGTAATGATAGTATCTATCCCATAAGGTTTTTTTTAATCAATTGAAATTGAAAAATATTAAATATCCTAAAAACTGTATGATGGGGCTTCCCTGGTGGCACAGTGGTTAAGAATCCGCCTGCCAATGCTGGGGACATGGGTTCGAGCTCTGGTCCAGGAAGACCCCACATGCCACGGAGCAACTAAGCCCGTGCGCCACAACTGCTGAGCCTGCGCTCTAGAGCCCGCGAGCCACAACTACTGAAGCACGTGAGCCTGGAGCGCGAGCTCCGCAACAAGAGAAGCCACCGCAACGAGAAGCCCCCTCTCGCCGCAACTAGAGAAAGCCCGTGCACAGCAACAAAGACCCAACGCAGCCAAAAATAAATAAATTAATAATTAATTTTAAAAACTGTATGATGCTAATATAGTTGAGAGTAATATATTAGTTGACAGTAATAGTTAATAGTCATAGCAGTAAAAGCAACACCAACAGAAGGCCTACACCACCCATTACATGACCCCTCAGCAGGGCCACAGTCAGATGCACTACTATTTCTATAGCAAAAGACACAAAGCTTCATGCAGTGGAATAAACAAAAGAATATAATTAGCCTGACATAACTGAAGGTCAGATTTTGCTGCCAAAATGTTTTGAGGCCAAATTTATAAATATAAATTGAAACATAAAAGCCAACAGCAACTTTTTTGGATTTCAGAATTGTGCATAACAGATTTTAGATTTGAACTAATAAACTGATATATATGAGCCAAACTTTACCATGGAAATGTGGTTATTAAATTTTCCCCCAGCCTTTCTGCATCTTGACTAAATTATTCTCGTTTCAGTTTCCTTCCTGATCTGATCCCCCCACTCCTTCACCACCCCAGCGCTCTTCTATTAAAACTCGCCGAAGTCTCCACGTTGCTAGGCCAGCAACATAGGTTCTGCAGCACAATAGGAAGACAAACTCTCAAAAATATGATGGACAGAAGTATTCTATCCTGACAGCCTCCGGGACTGGTCTTCCTGTTTCCATCCAGGGGTGAGGGATCCTTTTAAAACGAAAACTTAGACATGTCGCCCTTCTGCAAAAATCTTCCAATGCTCTTTCAAGATTCTACTTAACAGAGATCAAACTTTTTCACATCGTGCACAAAGCCCTTTGCGGTCTGGTTCCAGCCTCATTCTCCTGCTGGGTTTACTCGCTCCCAATCCACAAAGCCCGCCTCCCAGTCCCGCCAGACGATTCGCAGTTCTCTGAAGATGCAGGAATATCTTACCCCTGCCTTTTGCTGACCCTGTCTGTCCCTTCTGCTATGACTGCCCCTCCCCAGATGGGTCTGCCAGGTGGCTATTACTCATCCTTTGTACATCCTCCCAAGCAAAACTTCACCTGTGACATTCGACCCTGACCTCTTCACATTTCCTCTGAACTCCGGCTGTATCTTAAGCCTGTTGCTATGGTTCACTTATCACATCACCACGTGGGCCACATTATGGCACAACGATCCGCTCTAATTATGTGTCTACTCCTCTTCCCTGACTCTTCACGTAGGCATCCTCAGTATGGCAATCACCACAGTCGCTTTACAAACTGCGTGCTCAGTAAATATTTCCTTCGTGGATAAAAGTGCTTCGTGTAACTTTCCACCAAAGCTCTAGATGTTAAAGGTATATAAAAAGCCACCACCCACTAACTTTAAAGTTGGAGAAAAGTTCCTGTATCTTTTGTTTACAAGATAAAATTTAAGTTTGTTCTCTATCTGTGGTTCTCATGGAAGAACTCTACACAGTTTAGTGCTTGGGTTGAAAAAAAAAAAATCTCTACTTTTGACCCTGCTCTATTAGACAGACTAGAAATACATAGCATTTCAACAGGTATCACCAACACTAGACAAACATTAGAATTTGGCCAATGAAATCTTGATTTAAAGTTGGAAAGCTCTGCAGCACAGAAGGGTCCAGAGGGAGGACGCAGGTCCCTAGAACTTTCCACAAATGCGTGACCTTCCCACCACCACTTCCAAAGGAGTTTTTGTCTATCTTGATAACATTGGCTTACACGCCAATGCTGAAAAACCCGACAAATATCTTGCAAGCATATCTGTGATAAGAAGAAAAATGTCCCAAGCAGAACAATGCTTAGAACGTAGAAGGTTGCTACTTAAGCAACAGCCTGCCCGCACAAAAACCCATGTCTGAGGTATTCAAATACTATTCAGTGAAACTAGTAACGCATATGTTCCGAGCGACTTTGGGACAAATAATTAAAGGAGATGTTTTACGTATTAAGAAACATTGAGCATGTCACATTTGTCCTTCTCTTTTACTCATCTTTCTAGAATTGAGGTTTTCTTTTATATTAAGAGGACCAGGGCAAGCGCTGGTAGGGGTGCCTATGTCTTATTCATCCTCAGTACCCGGTACAGTGGCTGTCCCATAGAAAGCTCTTGATATTTGTTTACTGAACAAAACCAGAAACTTTCATTTAGAGAACATACTTAAGAAAATCTCTTTCTACTTCTTAGTTCTAATTATAAAATACTTCTGATTTACTGATTTCTGTGGTTGCTTAGAGTAGGGCAAGACCATACTGTGAATAGTTCATGATTAGGTGCCTGGATAAAATGGGCAGAACTCTGGTACCTAATACTATTCTTCGTGGACCTTTGTGCCTAGGCTCACTCGAGGCCACAGAATAACTACATGACATCTTTCTTTCCTGCTTTTTCCTAGATCTCAAAGGTTCTGGGACACCCTCACACTGTTTTGCTCAAATCAATAAAGAAGCAGGGGTAAAAAAAATCCCAGGGGAAAATAGCATCTAAGTGGCTCATGCTGAATTTTAGGGGATCTTTTCCTCTTTATTTTGAACCTGGGTGCTAACCACTAAGGAAGGTTGGTATCATATGGCCACATTTAAAAAATAAATATGAAATTGCTGACCTAGAGATTATCATACTAAGTGAAGTAAGTCAGACAGAGAAAGACAAATATTATGTGATATCACTTTTATGTGGAATCTAAAAAATAGTACAAATGAACTTATTTACAAGGCAGAAACAGACTCCCAGACATAGAAAACAAACTTACGGTTACCAAAGGGGAGGGGGGAGGGATAAATTAGGAGTAGGGGACTAACAGATGCATACTACCATATATAAAATAGATAAATAACAAGGATTTACTGTGGAGCACAGGGAACTATATTCCACATCTTGTAATAACCTATAATGGAATAGAATAAAAAAAAGAACATAGGTATATACATATATAGATGTATAACGGAATCACTTTGCTATACACCTGGAACTAACACACTATTGCAAATCAACTATACTTCAGAAAAAAAAGACAGAAAAAAAATAAAAAATAATAAATACAGAACTATGAAATTGCAAAAAAATACAACCAGTGTTCAAAACTTCTGTAAAGTTTTGAAAAGTATGCACTGACGCATCAAACACAGTCTATCTTCCACCTTGGCCTAGAGAGCTACTGCTAAACTGTCAAGATTATCTACTGTAACATTTTACAATGAGGAAACCAAGCCTCAAACAGTAACTTATGCGAGTTCACACATTCTAATATCCAAAGGGAAATACTGCTTCCTCTTCTTTTACATCAGAGTTTTGTCACTGATAACAGCCCTACTTGATATGAAAAAAGGACCAATGTCTTCTACTCTCCACACACAATCCTTCAAAGATACGAGCAAGAGGACAGATTTTAGTGGGGAGGCAAGGACAAGGAAAGCAAGAAGTGAAATGGCACAGAGGCTCTCTTTCTCTTGTTCAAGCCTCATAAGGTCCTGTTGAAAAATCTACAGATAAGCATCTGAAATCACGGTAAATTACACACTGCATGCTGGTGACTCGGTCATGGAAAATTATGAAGCTACGTGATGTCTCATTTGTTGTGCTGAAAACAAATGTAAATAAATTACTGGGAGAATCTCATTTACATTTAGAAATTCATCCTGATGCATGACATGACTACCGATTTTTTTAAAGATACTTTCAGAAGAAATGCCACTCATTAAACTCAGATCATGAAGATCATGTATGAGTGTGATTTGGTGCAGGCTTTTCAAAACAGGGAATACCTACCCTTTCATAAGAGTAGAAACACCTACCCCTACACCACCACCTCAGCATGAAGCTCACGGTGGTTCCTGTTTCTAATGCCCCCTCTGCTGCCATTCAGAGAGAACACTCCTGACCCACAGTCAGTGGGACCAGCTGGTTACCTAGTAGTGCGGATGGTTTGCGGTGAGCCTTTCACGCTCCCTCACCCCACTGCACCCATGACCTAAGGTTGCTGGCTGGGGTTAATGGGACAGAATGGACTTAACTGGCTCCTGGAGGGATCAAACCCGTGACCGATCTCATTAGCACTCTGCTTTGACCAACTGAGCTGCAAAGCCAGGGAACCTCATTGACCAGGAATTGGTCATCCAGTGGCACAGATGCCCTACGCTGAGATGCAGCTGACCTGAAAAGGCAGATATAAAGTACAGGAGATGGATGCGACCTGACCAAAAAACCTTGAAGGGCTTTGGGTCTAGGGTGGCCGTTCGGCTTGCTGCCATGCTTAATTTATCCCATCCACCTCTCCACGACTCCATCAAATAACCCAGGGCAACAGCAAGAACTTAGGAAACGGGGACAGAGTTACTGCACATTGAAGGTAATGAGAACAAATCAGGCAAGCACTTACCAAAAAGTTTTGAGAACCGTTACAAGTAGCCTAAAAAGCTACAGCTAGAAAAGACTAGACTGCTGTTCCTCGCGGTTAAGATACTCCACATAGCAATGGGCCAGCATACTCTGTGCAATACACTTCCCTCCACATCAGATGCAATCACACGTCCCAATGCCCTGCCTTCTAAGCGACGGCCTGGGACTCAACCTTTTTTTCTCTGCAGCTGTGACTATGGGCTCAGTTTCCAGCCATTAAATGTCTTCCCATCTTTTTTTCCTTTCCCTCACCCTAAATACATATCTCAAAAAGTTGTTGAGTTTTGCTTTCTACCCCACAAGGGTGAGATACACCATTTCCTAAATAGGGTTATGATGGTGTGCGTGGCCTCATCCACAGCTGAATGTTTACATAAGCCTGAAGAGGTCTCAGAGTTTATTGGTTAAGGGAAAAATAAGCAGGCCATGAAATAATTATTTTTCATTGTGCCCTGCCAAAATCATTCAGCCAAAGGCTAAATTGAGCTGCTATTGTGATTATTTGAACTGTGGAGCCAAAAGTCTTTGCTGCAAAGTATCCCAGCTGTCCTAAATTTTGTTCTGATGGCTAGTTTTCATTCTGGCTCAGACCCTGCCAAAAAAATGGTCCCCAAAATAGGCGGGTGGAAGAGTGGCTTTATCCAGACCCACATCAATTGCAGATTTAGGGCCATTCGGAGAACTTGATTATTAACAAATCACTTCCTGAAACTGTCATGACAGGATTCCCACATGCAAATGGTAGGCCGCTCATATGCACACAGTGAGGCGAGGAAATTAAAACCAAGACTTCCTCAATTTACTGACAGTCATTTCTTTCAACGCAGATTGTACTTGATGGCAAATGAGTTCTTCCCAGTGGTCCTCACGGCTGGGAGGCTGCAGCAATTACCCAGGCCGGCTTAATGGCGGCATCGACCCTGTGCTTGCCTGGCACCTTGACAGGTGTGTCTAGTGACGGGAGGATTTCTCCACTGAGTGAAATGGCTTTAGGAAGCAATGTAAGCCCCTAAAAGGAGCTTAGCAAGGAATGTAAACTCTGCTCGTTCAGTGTGATGCCCCCAGTACATGGAGCCATATTTGCCCTTTGGAGGCACTCAACAAACACGTGTCGGAAGAAAGGAAGCAGAGAAGGCAGGTGAGCGGAGAGCCTGGTGCCACTAAGTTGTTAAGTCTGTTGCACCTTCTAAATAAGTATTCCTTTTGTATGCTAGGATGGACACGTTTTGGAAAACTAACATAAAGCGGAGGCACAGAAAACCTCCAAATCCATCATCTCTCTTTTTTTTGCTATACAGCAGGTTCTTATTAGTTATCTGTTTTACACATATTAGTGTATATCTGTCAAATTGATCATCTCTTATCCAACCGTTATTTTTTCCTACTTTGGCCAAGATCCATTCCCAATGGAGAAAAGCAGCAAATCAACGTTTTAATTGAATGCACCGTTCTATCAAAATGTACACCAGGCTTGAACAGAAATCAGAGTGCCTCTAGAAGATCTCCTAAGATTTTCTTGCAGTTTACCACTCAATATATTTTAAGGTATGGAACCAGCTGCAATAATTGTATATCAATTTCAGGTAGACCAATAAGGCTGACCTGGAGGGTAGAGGAGGGAAAGCAGAAGCTCAAGAACCAAAAGGAAAGCCTGCAGAAAAGCCCTGGGAATCCTCCTGCTGTCTGCGTCCACATGGCATCCGGGCGGGTAGTTTCCCAGAGCCTCAAGTTACTCCCACTTGCGGCAGAACAAGTTTGATCTGTCCTGGAGCCAGTTGCAAGATAGGGATGAAGCTTGGAGACACTGAAATCACCACTCAGAGTGAGGGTGAGTTTTTACCGTTTCTTGGATCTGCTTGGAAGAAAAGCAAAATCCCCGCTAGAACTGATTTTATGTAATATCAATTACAATTTGGAAAGTCATCTTCTCCCCATATTCAAACAACTCTGGAAACCCCCTTCTTTGTGATGTCTTCCGGGAACTATGAGGGCTGTGGGGACTTCCTTGGTGTTCTTTGGGTGTGATATGATTTACTCCCTGTCCACTCATCTCCCCACCTCCCGGTCCTCAAACTAAAAGGTGGAGGCAGGGGAGGTGAACGCTTACCCTTCCAGCAACGGAGAACCTCTAACTGGTAAAGACCATGTCTGTCATACACCAGCTCTCTTGATTGCCTGTCAGGACTAACTAGCTATTGATCGATCCGTGAAAAATTAACATGGGTGGTGAAAGATAAGTAGCTGGGTCATCTTTTAAATAGAGATGGTAGCTAGGAGATGCAGTCATGATATTTGAAAGACATAAATCTAAAAGATGCATCTGGAAGACAAAGTAGTTTGGATGACTAATGGTGGGGACATAACCATATATGGTTGTCAAGGGGATTTGGGGGCTGTACATACTTCAGGCTAGGACAGGTGGGTTGTCTTTGTCATGACTGCTTCATGACACCACCAGAAATTAGAGCCAAGAGGGACCTTAGCGATCACCCCCTCCACACCCGCCCACAATGATACCCACTCCAACTGCCACCAAAAAGAGAAGAAGACACAGAGGCCTGGAGATATGAGCATCATTCAATCATTCATCATCAAATGCAATTTTTTTCTTGATTCTTAATCTCTTTTCCTCTCTGTTCCATCATTCCTTTTATTCCTCTCCATTTCTATGCACCCGCTTCAACATTTATTATCTTTTCCTTCTCCCTAACTGTGACTTAGATCTTCCTTCCCAGCAGCTGTAAGAATAATTTTAAAAAGCAAAGATTTATACAGCACTTATGGTGCTAGGAACTATTCTGAGTGCTTTGATATTCACCACCTCATTTGTTCTTTCCAACAGCCCTATGAGGTAGGTACTATCATGATCCCATTTTATTATAGATCAGCAAACTGATGTGTAGAGAGATTAGGTAACTGGTTCAAGAGTACTCAGCTGATAAGCAACAGAGATATATTTTAAAACAGGGAGATGGGCTCCAGACACCTTGCTTTTAACCATTATACAAACTGCCTCAACTACTCAATGTTACTGCACATCTATGATGGGCCAGCCATTGTGTTAGGACTTTATGGGCACTGTTTCATGTATTCCTCGAAACCACTAGATGAGGTACTTAATAACCTCCTTCCCACTTTATGTGAGGCAACTGAGACATGAAGAGTTTTAGAAACATGACCAAGGTCATTGTCTAGGAAGAAGCACACCAGGTTAGGAGCCAGGTCACCTGACTATGGAAGCTATCCTTCTAAACAGGCTCCCAACTTTCCCTTCATCCTGCCAGAGACCCAGAGGCTAGAAGGCCTGGGGCGACCAGGATCAATGCTGAGAGCAAAGAGCCATGCCTGGTGGGTCCTGGAGTCTGTCATATCATCAGGTTCAAAAAATCTTTAGAAACCTAGGAAATAGGGAAAAAGCAGCCATGGAGTGCTTTTGTTTTGTGAAAACAAGACAAGAATTATCTAGCATGCATTCCTGCAGAATGGTTTTTGCCAGTTTCAGTTATTAAAAAGTACAAGCTCAATAAGGTGACGTTCATTTTGAATAATCGTGACCAAAAATAAATCTCTCTTTCTAAAGATCCTAAATAACACCAGTCTAGGGCTTTGGGTCTAACTTACGGGGTAAATCATATTTGTGGAAAAAGCATATGCACTTTAACAGAAAATTAACTCAAGTGTTTGTGGTCAAGAACAGCAGAGAAAGCAAAGAATTGAAAATTCTATTTTAGTCATTTTCAAATGCTAAGGTTTTCCCACCATCTACTAAGGATGTTCCCCAGGAAAACAGTGATCTCTACAAGCAAGACCTCTTATACTTGCCCACACCCTTACCTAGAAAGGTCCAAATGCAGTCCGTAGTTACTTTACATAGAAACACAGGATCAAGATGTTTGATGTGGTAGGAGAAGAATACAACTGAAGTCAAGTGTTCTAAAAAATACTGGAGGAATATTCATTATGCTAATCAATCATTTCAAAGAGGGAGGACCATGCCAACGTCTTAGGAGATCCCCATCCTGGAAAACCACTAATATGAGGTTATACGGTTATGGCACCATTAAACTACCACAGTCGTGGTAGGTCATTTTCATTCTGATTTTCTATTCTCCCTTTTACATATTATTCCTATCTGGAATAACACACAACCTAAGATGAGAGGAGAAATAGCCAAAAAAGGAAAGTTCTTGTAAAACGATAAAAAGTTAAGCCCATGATCCCCAGCAGAGAACAACCTCTGCCCCCACTACTCCCCACAGAGGTTGGCCGTGCATGGTGAGCTAACACCTTGCCTTTAGTTTCCTGACCTCTCCTCTGGCCTGCTGAGCCCCATGGAACTGGCAGCAACTCGAGATTTCATTCCTACCTGAGTTGGTGGCATGAAAGGAGCCCTGCCCTGTGACCTGTGGGAGAGCCATGACTCTACCTGCTAACTAGATCCCCTCTGATCTAGCCCCTTGGCCCAAGGAAGCTACACAACATCTTTCCCTTTAAGGCAAAGACAGAGATGCCAGACAGGCTTCATTTCAATGAAACGGAGCAGAGAATCAGAACCAAATTGGTCATACTTATTGGAAGACGTTGCAAATGGCAAGAGTTTTCAAGACATCACTCATGGTTAATTAAAGAGTATGAAAAATGTACACTCACTCAAGGCTATTCCCTTCTTCCCAAAGAGTTATGGGTTCAGGGAAGGCCAGGGCTCCAGCAAAAGGGTTATTAAACAGCACCTCTGCCCTGAGTTTGGCTGATTTGGTATAATGTTTTACATGTGATAACACATGTGGCTATCCACTGGGGGTGTCTGATTTGGAGGGCGATTAATGTGTAGCCTTTCCTAGCGAATCCGCCTAAGGGATTAGTAACCCCCCCAAAGTTCAGTTGAATATTAACTGCATTAACTTTGCAGCCTGCAACATCCTGTTACACACAAACAGCCCACGGTACCTTATGGATGGCTCGCTTCACAAAAACCATTCCAAGCAGAGCCCCACTGCTGGAAAACTGTGTTCCATCCAAAGGGGTGCCCTCCCAACCAACCTTGGCCGAGACCCAATAGAAAGAGCCCAGTCTAGGGTATTAATGGTTTTACTCAGCTGCCAGAATGCCTCTGACCAGACAGCACCCCTTTCTTTTCTAGGTCTGTGGACTGTGAACCAAGTCCCTGAGGATTGTTTGAAAAGATGCATCTTGTAAGAATGCTGAATGTTTTAGATAAATTTTTTTAAAAAATTGCCAAACACAAAGGCCACATGTTCATCCTGTTCCCAAAATATAAGGTCCCCAAGAACAACTTCCTACCGAGCATAAAATTTCCAGAAAATGCACAGAGAACCATTCTGTTGCTACCCCCAGGACACAAAAAAGACTGAATAAAGCTTGAACCCATCTGATAAATAAAAGAAATGGTCACTCATCTTCCGCCCAATGGCAGGCACTACCTTAGAGAAGATCAGCTCACCAGAGCCCCCACTGAATGAGCGCCCCCCTCTCCTTACACTCTAGTTCTTTGTTACATGCATTCTTGAGCCCTTACAAGTCACCTGTACAGAGGTGGGTGCAGTGTTAACTAGAAATCAAGTTATATCTCAGGGTCCGGAAACTTTATCTTTTCATAATGCTGTCCACTTAATTGCCCCTGCCAGTTAGCAATGCAATTATGTTGTCTAGAAATGGAGAAGACAAACAATAGATTTTAGTATTTAAACAGGAACTGAAACTGCAAGCAGAGAGCCACAAACCACACCATTAAGCTGGAATTAAAGCTCTACGTGAAAAGAAGAAGTTTCACACCCAGCCACCAGCAGGCACCATGCAAAAAGCAGCTACCCACAGATCAGAAAGAAGGTGGAACATGAAGGCAAAGCTTGGATTCCCAGGTTAGGCTGGGATTTTGTGAAAACCCCAGGCATGAAAATATGACAGAATAAAGCAGAGAACAATACGGCACAACACTTGCCCTTTAAGGGTTAAACAAATGAAACTTCTCTACCAACAGCGTCATTCATGCAAAATCGTGGTGTCAGTTTAGCCTTTCTCTAATCTTCATGCCTATCAAGGTTTTCTAAACTCATGCCTTACTATCAGAGTTGGGAAACAGAACAAGCAACAATCAACTGACATTTATTCCCATTTTCTAGAAATTGTGACAAGAATCACAAAAATTCAAATGTATGAGCAGATCTGGCCTTACATTTCCCTCTGGATCTTATTCCTAGAATTTTTATAACAACCTCTGCACCCATGTCACCTCCATCAATACATGGACCTTCTCTCAATATAATCTATAAGGGGATACAGACCTTACAGAATAGCATCTTATTTCAGCTTTATGGAAGGAATGAATTCAGCCTCTATCACCATTACCACTCCACAGAGAGGCCTGGAAGGTCTTCAAACATCCATGGAGGAAACAACTAGAGGAAACGTTGCCAGGAGACTCTTCTGCTGGGAAGGTTTTGCCAAAAACAGCAAGACTAAGAGAACCCGCACTGGAGACAGAAACTTTATACACTCAAGAACTGTGGCCAGCGGACACAAGCCCCATGTGCCTTCTGAGGACAGACTTATCAAGATTGGACGCCAAGTTCAGAAGAGGCCTGAGCTTTTCCTGTTTAGCTGAATGTGCAAAAATTGTAGAACCTCTAGTGGAAATAACTCCTCCCAAGAGAGGGGTGACAGAAACTTCTGGGTTGAATTTTGCATCTTTAGGAACAGCAAATTTCAGGAGTCAGCCATCACTATGTCCCCTCAAATACACAAGCAGTGTATCTGAAAAAATAAAATTGTTGAAGAACATTTTCCAATTCCTGGAAATGAGCACAAAATGGTAAAAAAAAAAATGTAATTAATGGGTTTGTACATACATGTAGGTCATATACCCAACTACATGAGTATATAGTACCAATGTTCATATAGAATTTGTTGATGATTCTATTTAGCCTCTATTATGCCTCTGCTTGTATTAAAAGAGCCTCTTCACAATAGTCTTCCTGGCCTTGCCTTGAAAAAATACTAAGTATTGGCACCCTATGCCCCTGCTTTCTGAAAATCAATGGTTGTTCCACAAATCACATTAGCCATCCCCATACTATAACACTGGACCCTCCAGAAAAATACTCCCCTCCATTTCCTCTTTAATTCAAAAGTAATTGCGCACCACTAGAGCTCAGAGTTTAAAACGAGTTCTCTAAAAAACTCAAAAAAAAAAAAGAAGAAGAAATTAATTCTAACCCTTACCTTTGGCACCTTATAAGACTTTTGGCCATGACTTACCTGTATAAATAGAAAGAACTAATTTACTACAGAAATGCCCATGGGCGAACATGTACTGACTAATGAAGTGTTCAGCTTTTGCATGATTAACCAGCTGGCGGGGGGGAGTGTAAAAAGCAGAGGGCATAAAATAATAAGAAAAATTGATTAGCAGCTCTCTTTTAAAGTAGTCCATGAAAAATCCCTTTTTTGTACTCACTAGCTTGGAAACTTACTGCAAGGGACGATAAACTTGAATGACTTACCAGGACACTGAGCCAGCCCCATGGCAGTTGTGTGTGTCTTCAAAATTCACTAAATAGGGAGGTTCACGTAAGAGGAGAAAAGACACCAAGCTGCCTCCAAACTGATCAATTTACACAACAGGTCCTGCCAGCTGTCATAAAGTTAATTTTCTAATATATTGTGAAACACATTACATAAAGTTGAAAATTATGATTGGGCTTTGTGTCCATTCAATTTTCTCTCTGGAGCACTCTCCTAGACCACACTTGGCTTTAACTCCCGCCAGACCAATTCATTAAGAAAAAAGGGAATAGTCTTGAGCCAGAATATTTATACACTTGACTCAGAAACAATCTATTCTAAGGGACATTTTCCCAAGCTAAATGCGCTACAGGGCTCTCCTATTCATAAAATTCTTGAGCTGGTCTGCCACTCCCTTAAGTGAGGAGAAAAGGAGTCAGATCCAAAAAAGAAAAATGCACATGGACCAAAAAAGAAAGGAAATGTCCAAGGAAAAGCATGGGTTTAGGCTACTTATAAAGCAATGAAACCTCTTTCTTCCATTTACTCTGATTACACAATATTTACTCAGCTTAGTCCTCCCTTTAGGACAAGGGACAGGCATTTCCCAGGCAAAGAAAAGAGAACAACCAACGTTCAGTATCCTCGCCACTACGCCAGACTCCAACCCCCAGATCCTACCCTTTATCTAGGATGCTGCCTCGGTTAAACAGACACTAGGATGGCCCAGAAGTAGTAACCTACAAAGACGCATGCGCACACGCATGCTCACAAGCCCGCACCCGACGCACAAATGCACACACGTATATTCTTATCTACAAGTCCCTTATCCAGGTGATGGAAGTACAGGTCTTTCCTTCCCTCTTCTCTGTGATCACAGACAGCACCCCTTTTCCCTAGCTGACTTCTCACATGTTTGCCACAGATCATAAGTAAGACCTAACACTGAATTATATGCAAAGAATAAACACATCATCATGACCAGGAAATCAACTGTTTTCCTGATGACCCCAGGCAAGAGGCTGTTTATGCCAACTTTACATAACAGTGTGGTGTGAAGGCCACTGGCTGGTGCTGGGATCTGAGTTCTAGCAACGGATCTGCTGCTAAACTAGCTGCACGAACTTGGTTGGCCAAGCTACTTAGCCCTTCTGATCTTCCGTTTCCTCATTTACAAAATGAAGGGTCGGAGCAGTTGATCTCTCAGCCTTCCAGTTCTAAGATCTTCTTTTTTTTTTCTTTTTTTTTTTTTCTGTGCTCATTGACAGGTTAATGGACTAGAGGAGATTGGCTGAACACTCATCAAAGTTACTCCAGAGCTATGCTGTCCAATATGGTAGCCACTGGCCACATGCGGCAATTGAATACTTGAAATGTGGCAAGTCCTGATTTCAAAGACTTAGGATCAAAAAATGCAAAATATCTCATTAATAATCTTTATCTTGGTTACATGTTGAAAATGGTGGTTTTTAGGATATATTTGGTGAAATAAAATGCATTATGAAAATTAAATTTACGTGTTTCTTTTTACTGTTTTTAATGTGGCTACTTGAAAAGTTTAAATTAAAAATGTGACTCACATTATATTTCTGTTGAACAGCAATGCTCTACGGGAGACTTGGCATGGAGTCCAAATCTGGTTCACAGCCTATTTTTATATATCCTGAAAGCTCAAAAGAGTTTTTACATTTTCAAAGGGTTGTTTTTTTAAAAAAAAGAGAGAGATCATGTTATAGAGACTATGTATGGCCAGCAAAGGTTAAAATATTTACTATCTTGCCCTTTATAGAGAAAGTTTGCCCACCCACCCTTAGTTCCCTCCTTACAGGGTTTGGTGCTACAGTAATACTCCAGTCTTGAATGCAGTGCCAGAAAAATTATGCTTGGAATTCCCCCACCAATCTCCATATTCCCACCATTGTCCTAAACGTGGTGGCAAAGATATGAAGAGAATTCCAGAAGGAGAAGGAAGGGATAGTCCAGACCCTCTGTGATTCTCCCCTCGTCTCACCTATAGTAGCAGCAAAGCTTACGTACACTGCTGCCTTACAGGTCTCAGTTTCCCTCTTAAGAGAAAATATCTAAACATGAAGAAACTTAGCCTAGGGGGAAAATATGACAATTTTAACCTAATATTATAGCCTTTGGAGGGGGCACATTCAGTGTGATCAACCGTCCCTATATGCCCTGGACTGAGGGGTTTCCTGGAATTTGGGGTTTTCTGCATGCTAAAGTACAAAAATCAGGACAGTCCTGGGCAAACCAGGATGAGTTGGTCACTTTAAATTTAACCATTGAAAACGATGTTACTATATTAGATAAAGAATGCAATGCTAATCACATTTCCTAATAGAAGTACCTTTTTTTTCAAAACAAAGCTGCACGTTGAATTTTTGCCTCTTGTACTTTCATTGCCTTTTAATTATTGAAAATTAAATTTTCAGTAAATAAGTTCTCCCTTGACCATTCAGTTCTTTCATTTTATGATCTTGGATCAAATCCCTTGACCTCTCTGGGCCTCACTTTTTCCTCCATAAAATATCCTGAGGAGACAGTGCACTCTTCCCGGTGACTTCTGCTGGAGGATAAAACACTAGCCATTGAGGGAAAAGAGAATTCTCAATTCAGGATTCAGGTCCAATTCTGGATAACGGACAACAGTTGTCAATAGGATGGGTTCTTAAAAGTGGTTAAACTGTTCAACAGTGTAATTGCTTGAACTGGAGATAAAATATAGAACCCAGCAAGATTCGACTTCCAAAGAGAAGGGGATATAAATGATATATCAAATCCAGAAAAGTTATATATCCCATATTCATAAACCTAAATGGCAACATTTCATCATTACTTGTGTCATTATCTTGGGGTGATTGTTTTGAAAATCGTGGATGAAATGATAGGACATCCACTTTCACAAACTGAAACTTGAGAATGGAATTCCCGTTCTCCCCGAGAGCATGGAAACATTCTCGTTGTTTAGGAGAAGCGTGTCATTCATTGCATATTAAACACACACTGTCTATGTTTCATCGGGGATGCTCTATTGTGCAATAATTGGTCCCCATTGTTACATGCACAATTTGGCTGCTCAGATGTAAAAGTAAAACCTCTTAAATAGCTATCTCCACTGATAGCCTTAGGCGTCGAAGGTCCCCTGTGGCCCCGTGCCTGCAGCAAGCCATGACTAAGGCTTTGGGGAGGGAGGGATAGATGAAAAGGGGATGCACCTATAATCCTTTATTTATATTAGAAAAGCACCCCTGAAACCTCATTAGCAATGGCCGAGTGCTGTGGCAAGTCCCCGGCAAGGACTCTGCCCTGAGTGGAGCCCACTAAGGGAGAGGAAGTGGTCCTTGCCCAGAGCAGAGGGAAAGGAAAACAAAATCCTGCTGGGTCCTAGCGCTTCGCCCCACGGAAACACCTGTCCTCCTTTCCACCTGGTACCCTTGCTCCTTACATCACCCATTCAAAACCCACAAGTCACAGAGGCCATTTCTCACCTAAACGACCACAGCATCCCTCTGAGCCCTGTGAGCTCAGCTGGGTTACAGCTGAGATGGCTCTGAGTATGGAAGACAGCCCTGTTTCCCCCATATTACTGAAATTTCCCCTTTTCAATTCTGTAATCCTTTCATGTCAAAGACAGACCTTGGATTTTGTTTCTCCATTATTGTTTCAACCTGTGTCTTTTTGAAATTTCTTTGTTCCCTCTGTCTGTCTCAAACCCTGCCCCTCCTGAAACTCTGAAGTTCAGAGACGCCTGGAGGGACTTTCCTCCCCACTTCAGTCCTAGGAACCACTGGGGGATCTGGCCGCTCTCTAGTAAGTTTCATGCTGGCCCCTGAACAATGAAATACATTGTTCTACCCTCCAGGGTACTGACATCTGAACCAGGAGACAATCGCTGCTTCCCCTGGGTCAAAGCCAACTTTCTCCCACAAACCCTTTTTAATACACATCGACAAAGATGGGAGCAAACCAAAGGCATGGAAGCGAGGTGAGTCAGCCTCAGTCCCCCCTTCCTTCTTCTCTTAGTCGCGCTGCACTCAGAGGCTCATGAGGGCAGAGCAGGACCCAGGCCGCAGGGCACGCTGTGTAACAGCAAGATCTCTGTGTGCTTAATGTTACTTTTAATAACATGGAGGAGTTGGCAAGCAACCCACAATGGAACATTACACCGTAAACGAAAGGGGCAAGAACTAGGATTTCCTACGTTGTATGGAAAAAAATGGAAAACGACACCTTCTATCTATGTACAAATTATTTTTAACATGTCCAAAGTATTTTAAAAGGTCCTCTGGCAAAACCTCCTTGTCAATGAAGGACAGGAAGGTAGAACAGACTGGTCCTGAGTTCAAATCCCAGCCATGTGACTTTGGCCAGTTTCTAAACGTGCCCTGGTCTCAGTTTCATCACTGTTGAAGTAAGGCTAATAAAACCTATCTTATTAGCATTGCTGTGAGAATTAAATGGATGATATATAAGAAGTGTTTGGCAAAGTGCTGATGTACTTTTTATTTTTTATTTTAATTTTCTATTGAAGTATAGTTGATTTAAATATTGTGTAAGTTTCAGGTGTACAGCATGGCTATTCAGTGTGCTGAATCAGATATTTTTCCCTTATAGTTTATTACATAATATCGAGTATAGTTCCCTGCGCTATACGGTAGCTCCTTGTTGGCTATCTATTTTATACATAGTAGTATGTGCATGTTAATCCCAGCCTCCCAATTTATCCCTCCCCCCACTCCCTTTCCCCTTTGGTAACCATAAGTTTGTTTTCTGTGTCTGTGAGTCTCTTTCTGTTTTGGAAATAAGTTCACTTGTGTCTTTTTTTTTTTTTTCTTTTAGATTCCACATATAAGGGATACCATATGATATTTGTCTTTCTCTGTCTGGCTTACTTTACTTAGTATGATAATCTCTAGGTCCATCCATATTACTGCAAATGGCATTATTTCCTTCTTTTTTATGGCTGAGTAATACTCCATCACACACACACACACACACACACACACACACACACACACACACACATCTTCTTTATCCATTCATCTGTTGATGGACATTTAGGTTGCTTCCATGTCTTGGCTATTGTAAACAGTGCCGCTATGAACATTGGCGTGCTTGCATCTTTTCGAATTATGATTTTCTCTGGATACATGCCCAGGAATATGATTGCAGGATCATACGGTAACTCTATTTTTTAGTTTTTTAAGAAACCTCTATACTGCTGATATACTTTTTAAATAATGACTAGCTATTGTTGTTACCACTGGTCCTAGTAGGTGTACAGAAAATCACAAGTTGAGGAATGAGGCCAAGGTTACTCAGTTTGCTGATCCAGAAGCAGGACTGTGTGCTTGGTAAATTACAGACAGTTTCTCCACAAGGCCAACCCCTTCCAAATACCTCTGGCCACAGAAGTGAGATATATAGAGAAAAAAAAAAAATCACTAGGCCCTGAAATATTTAACAGGATGTTTGGGTTCGATATAAAAGTCAAAAAACTTGACTGAAGTAAGAGCTCTAGTGATTCTGTGAAAAAATGATGAGCTGAAGGCAGAGTTATTCCAAAGAAATACTAAAGTGTTTCCTAGAATTTAAAGAAGACCTAGGACTGCCATATGGGTCCCAGTCACGTCTGTGCCAAAATCTGTCCCTCATTAGTAAGAGTATCAGACACGACAAGGAACCAGTCAATCAGGCAACATCACAGCACTGCTTTTCCCAACTGGTCCCCACCTTGCTCTGTTTCAGCTCTCAGTCACGCCGGGGTTGTTAGCCAAGCAGCATCCTTTCTTTGAATCCCAGCTGGAGAACACAGACCGTAAAAGAAGCACCTCTCCTCCAAGACCAAAGGAATTATGTCCAGCCACCTTGCCTGCGGGCCACAGGCTGAACCTGCTCTCTAGAAACCGGGTAAGGTATTGACAGATGTCTCAAGGAGCCCGACTCTGCTCCCTGAAGGACACATATTTTGCTTTCCCGTTTCCCTGTGGTGTCCTGAGATTCTTGTCTCATGCCTGGGTAGGGTCAATATTTCACATCCCCCCTCCATCTTTTTTTGAGAAGACTATTTTCACCGCTCCAAAAGTTGTGTATTTTTTTTGATTTAACTAAATCCACCATGAGTTCCCTTTCAAAGCACTTAACACACACACAGGCTTCACCCTATGACTTTGTACTTGTTTACACAAACTTCTGAAGTCTTCTTAAATTGTTTGTACCTTGGTACGTTCTGTACCTCCACCATTAATGTAAGCTCCTGCAACTTGAATAGTGTCTTTTTTTAACTGAAGTATTCTTTTTTTTTTTTGGCAAGACAAGATTTTTCTTTTTGACCAGCAAAAAGAAAATGAGGACAAAACAATTAAGTGGAGACTTTGATTTTCAGTTCAGTCTGGGGATGGTGACATGTGGAGATGTCCCCACATAAGGTCCCCCTGCAAGGGGACTCCCCATTTTATGAAAGACCTGTGACCAGGAAGAGCTGGTTGGAATTCAGTGTGCAAATCCACATGCTTTTGAAAGAAGGCAAGGTCAAGGCTTCCTAGTGAATCTTTACCCTGTAGACTGGTCCATTTGGGAAGCCTGTGTACATAAGGGTTTGCTGAAAGCAGGGCAGAGACAGAGGCAACTCACTGCTGGGCGCCGGGCACCTCCACGCAGCTGTGATGGGACGTGTGCACACAATCTGTGTTGTGTGGATTCTACAGAATGAGCCGATGGTGGGCTGGCAACTCTGGTGTAAACATACACACCACCTTTATTATTGATTTACCATGTTGTGTCAGTGTCTGGTGTACAGCAAAGTGAGTCCAATACATATATACACACATATATATTCTTATACATATATTCCTTTTTAGATTCTTTTCCATTATAGGTTATCACAAGATATTGAATATAGTTCCTTGTGCTATACAGTAGAACCTTGTTGTTTATCTATTTTATATATAGTAGTGTGTATCTGTTTATCCCAAACTCCTAATTTATCCCTCCCCCGCTTTCCCCTTTGGTAACCATAAGTTTGTTTTCTATGTCTGTGAGTCTGTTTCTGTTTTGTAAATATGTTCATTTGTATCTTTTTTTTAGATTCCACGTGTAAGTGATATCATATGATATTTGTCTTTCTCTTTCTGATTCACTTAGTATGATAATCTCTAGGTCCATCCATGTTGCTGCAAATGGCATTATTTCATTCTTTTTTATGGCTGAGTGTATATTTATATATACATATATATATATGTATATGTACATATATATAGTCCATTGTCTATATATATATAGTATATATACCACACCTTCTTTATCCATTCATCTGTTAATGGGGGTGTCTTTTTTTTTAACCCTGTCTCAATGCCTCCTGAATAATAGTATTCTGTAACCAGTCACCGGGTGATCAACAGGACCCCATCAACTCTGTCTTAATCTTTGTAGGCTGGGCTCCATGGGAACATGGGGAAATAAACACTACACACGCACACACACACGTACACACACAGAGGAGAGGGAAGGGAGGGGACAGAGAGAGAAAGGCGAGGATGGCAAGAATTACTAGCTTAACTTGACTGTGGTGAGATCTCCCACCGCAGACGTAATTGGCCTTGTATTCTTGGCCTCTGTTTCATAAGAATTGTGACACTCTACTTTTAAAAAATTTCAAACTAGCGGTCTCAAAATGGGGCCGTGGCAGTTGAAGAGAGCTTGGAGCTGGTCATGGCAGAAAAAAGTCCTCAGGCTGGTGAGTTCAAATTCTGTCTCTTCGGCAGCTTGGCTAAGCATGTTCTGAAGTCATGGCCCTATTTCCTGTCTCACAGCTACAGTCCTATGAAGCAGGAAACTGAGAGGCTGCCTGTGTCATCTCTATGCTTGTCCACCACAGAGAAGGAAATACCCCCTTTTACTTTCCACATTCACCTGCCCTTGAACTGGAATTTTTTAATTCTTTTCAAATTATTCAGCTTGTTCCTTTGAGATTTAATAAGTAAAGCTGTTGCTTTAGTTAAACTTTTATGGCAGCGAGTTAGCAATCACACACCTTTTTTTTTTCCTGTTTGGCTGATGAGAGTTTCAGGTTTGGAATATTTCAAGATTTTTCTATCAACGGTTAAATGTTTCCCTCTCCTGTGAAATATCTTCACAAAGCTAGTATACCTTTCACCTTCAAACGAATCCTGTGAGATGGTCTCTTTTGATTATAAGGAAACTGTGAATTAGGGAGGTGAGGTGGTGCAGTGCTTAGGAATCCGCCTGCCATTGCAGGGGACATGGGTTCGAGCCCTGGTCCGGGAAGATCCCACATGCCGCAGAGCAACTAAGCCCATGTGCCACAACTACTGAGCCTGCGCTCTAGAGCCCGCGAGCCACAACTACTGAGCCTGCGCACCTAGAGCCCGTGCTCTACAACGACAGAACCCACCGCAACGGGAGGCCCGCGCATCGCAAGGAAGAGTAGCCCCCGCTCGCCACAACTAGAGAAAACCCGTGTGCAGCAACAAAGACCCAACACAGCCAAAAATAAACAATAAAATAATTTAAAAAAATTCATAAAAAAAAACAAAAACGAAACGAAACAGCTTGAGCACTAGTTGCTTTAAAAGAAAACCAACCCTTAAAAAAAAAAAAAAAAGGCAGCACATCCTCAGCAGGCATTGGGGTTGAGATTCACACCAACCTAATTGGACTCCAAACCCTACTCCCTGTATCTGTGCTAGGTACACAGTGATACTCAATAGATGCTATTGGCCCCCATCCACTCAACCCAAATGGAGGCTTAGAAATTCGCTAGCCTTCACGGAAACACCTACCAGATGAATTATGTCAATACAGAGCCCACTGAGTTTTATTTGTAGCTTCTGGCAACACATCCCACTGTCCTATAGTTTATTTAGCTACTCGCTTCTACACTGGGCCCCCTCAACAACTAGGCTAGCTGCCTAGTCCATTCCCGCCCCCTCAATCTGGGCTTGAAACTGTACAGAGTGTGTGCTTAGTAAAAGCCTGAAAAAATATTCTCATCCTTTTTTATTACAAAAAAAAAAATGAAATCACAGAGACCCAGGGATCTCTAGCTAAGAGGCTCCATTGTCAGAAACACTGAAAAAAGATCATAGCTGACACCACAGTTGGTGAAAATAACAGCCTACAAGCTGTGCCCAAAGTTCTTTTTCCTCATCTAATCTCCCCCTCATTCTTCTGACACAAAACAGCAAATGCATGAAATCCTTTAAACATTCATTGCAAGTTGGTATAAAGGTAGTGCATTTTAAGAGTTGAAAAAAAAATCTATATACAAACACACACGTACAGACGTATCCATCCATATGTAATACATTACACATAGTTTTAAAAGGAATTGGCTCAGTAGATGTTTAAAACCATCATTTAATCTAACTGATCCCCCCATAACAGGAAAGAAGTTAGCTGCGTCTAGATTCGATTTGGGAAGTAAAACTTCCATCTTTCGCTTCCCTGGAAACCTCAAGTTTCCACAACAAGCCTTATAGAGATTGTTTTGTTTACTGTTTCTAGTTTGCTTCCTCCCTGGAACATTAAGTGGTCTTGGATATTAGAAAATAAACAGGCATCTGACTGTCACCCTACCAGCTGGCAGACTCAGGTGTCACAGCTAAAGTCCACACCTGCTTAGTTTCCTACAGAATCTCCACTTTAATTAGAATTAGATATTGGTCTGTGAGTATATGTTCTACTTTTACTTTTCATTTGAAATCTTGCTTTGGCACGCAATATCTTGTTTACCTTCTTGGAAAGGAATACCTATGCTTGTCCTAAGGAAATCTCACAGTTATATTCAAAGCCATCATCCACTAGGTTCTCAGCTGACATTTTATGATCTAGAAACTGTAAGTACCAGGTTAGACTTTATCATTGGACTATCATTGTGCTACTGCCATCTTTTGATGTTCCCTGATAGCATCCCATTTCAGTTTGAAAGAAACCATCACTTCAATAGGTGGGCTCATTCTAACCATAGATATGTATTTCTGCTTTGATAAAATGTAGAATTATTTATATTATGGAGCACTCCCTCTATTTGTTTTTCTTGAATCACTCAGCTCTATCCTATGCTGAATGACATATAAATATAGAAATTATGGAAATCGAGAAAGCATTTTCTCCAATGCAGATCCTGAGCTGCTCAAATGAGTTGCTAAAATTTCTCTCTAGTGTGTCATTTAAAATCTAACCTTGTCCCAAATAACAACGGACCACCGATTTCTTTGATTCCCAAGAAAGGAGGACTCTGCAGTGTGACGCAGGCAAGAACATTTGGGCTTGAGGCATTCAGCTGGGAGGAAAGTAAAGAAAAAATTCACACACATACACACACAAGCAAACACACACACGTGCATGCATACACACTCTGGCACACTGCAGGCATCCAGCAGAAGTAAGAGAACACACAAACAGTGGCACCCCCATTTTCCACACCACCACAGGCCCATCCTAAAACAGCAAACATACAGTACTGGTGCAGGTGTTTGTAAACAAGTATGTTTGGAGACGTTTCTAATTATAAGCTGTCACAGCTAAAATTAGAAACCCGATCTGCTCACTTAAAAAAAAAAAAAAAGCTCTCCAAAAGGGTTTAAATGAGAGCAGCCAGCCACAAAAGAGGGGATATATGTATATGTATAGCTGACCCACTTTGCTGTACAGCAGAAACTAACACAACATTGCAAAGCAACTATACTCCAATAAAAGTTAATTTAAAAAATAAAATAAAATAGATGAGAGCAGCCAGTAAGCTTTGATTTGGCAGAGGGATGAGCTCTGGTGACACAGCCAGGGAACTGCTGTGTGTCAGCTTTTCTGCTGTATCAGGAGGGATGCTTCCCAGGTCCTAGTGAGGAAGGGCACAATTTGCATCCATTGTCATGGAATGATATCGTCTTCTCTGGATGCGGATATCAATCACCCCATTCCTCAGGCCCATTCCTGGCCTGATGTCTCCCCCTGTAACCTAAAAAATACACTCTTATAACTTCCTGTTTCTCCTTTTACTCCCAGGTCCAGTTCAAATTCAATTGCAAACATTAAGCATTTCTTGGCTTTCTCTCGCCCCCCAACCAAAAGACACTCCATAATAACCTATGTCTAGATGCTCAAGCCCCAACACCCATTAGGAAACTCAGCAAAGAAGACAAACTTGATACATCAACAGGGCGATCATACAACATTCCAGTCTTAGACAGAGCAAAGTGAGCGCCCTCACCGATCGCAGCTAAATTGGACCGCAAAGACGCTTTCCATAAGTGGAAAGAAGGAAGCTGGGTTCAGTTACAGAGAGGAAGCTTCTCTCTCCCATTTACACAAACAATATAAAATCACCAGCCTCAACCTGAAAAGTCTGTGCCATTTTTAAAACCCATCAATAATAAATGAATATTGCACAACTCAGCCCCAGTTAACCAAAATTCTCAGTCACACTTCCTGAAATGAAACACATCTTTGTTGACCCTTTTCAGTCTTACAAGAGCCAAAAAGTATCTCGTGACAATAACGGGTCTCAATACTTTCATTTAAAGAGCCATTATCTTACCCCAGAGTTTTAACTTTAGCTAGTTTTGTTCTTATTTTTCATTACTCTCGCATTGAGCCAGCTTCTCAGGATAAGAGGCAAAAGAATAACAGTTATTTGTACCCACATCCTGGCTCTTAAAGACACATATAGACAGAAAATTAAGTCATATTTCTAAAGACGAAGCGCTAATGCTCTTTATACAGATTGTACCCATAGAGGAACAAAACGGAAATAACAATTCAAAAGGGAGAGCTGAAAATGAGTTATGTGGGGTTACAGAAAATAGGGATAACTGTCTTTTCTGGATATTCACCCCCTGCATTTTTGCAACAGCTTTAATCTCATCCCTTCACCTCTACAGACCATCACCCAGAGTTCCGAAAAAAAAAGAAAAAGAAAACCTGCCAAATTTTAATTTCACCTTTCTCTCGCCAATTTCTAGAAAAGATATCATTAGCATTAAAATAGCCAGAGACAAGAAAAAAAGGAAAACAACAACAACTATGGATCCTTTGACTATTGCATTCTGAAGAATCTGTCTTAAATAATCAAGACAATCAATTCTCTAATAAAGCAATAATTAGCTCTTACATTTTACTGCACCAGGTAGCAGACCTTGAAATGCAGAAGCTCAAGGCAGTTCTTCCCCTCCACAGGACATCCAGTAGATGCTGCTGAAATTATTCTGTCTGCTGACCACCCCCCTCCCTGCCCCTTCTGGCTACATAGCATCCTCTACCCAGATGCTTCTGTGAACCACTTAACCATAAGCCCTACTAATACTCTAGGTTCTCCTGCTTTTCTAACTTTCTTAACCATGGTGCCCCTTCCTTTTTTCTAAATTAATTAATTTTATTGGAGTATAGTTGATTTACAATGTTGTGCTAGTTTCTGCTGTACAGCAAAGTGAATCAGTTATACATATATATATATATCTCCACTCTTTTTTAGACTCTATTCCCATATAGGTCATTACAGAGTACATGGGGCCCCTTCTACCATCTGCATGCATGCACTCTATTCATTAACTACAGGACTGGGCAAGAAAGATCACAATTCCATCCCAAGTTCATTCTATGTAAATTAATGTGGCCCCTTCCTGGAAATCTTTAATCCATCTCTTATTGGTCCCTAATATAATCCACATATTAAGTATTCCAAACCTAACCCATACACCTCACATCCCCATGCTGACCTCCAACTCAGGTTACAGGTAAGACGTAAGGTGATAAAGAGCTCCAGGTAACTTAGGAAGAGGCATGCAATCACGGACTGAAATTGACACATAAAATGCTAGTTCATTTTCATATTTTCTGACTGGTACTTAAAAAAAAAAAAAGACGAAAAACAGCTCCACAGGAAAATGGACTTCCTGCCGAAAGCCTCAGCAAAAACAGCCGCCAGAATAATTCACCGGCACTGGGTTATTAAAATCCCTGACAGGTATTACTTAAGATGTTAGAAAATTATTCAGGCACATGTGTACACATATATCTACCTTCTGGGCTTGTGCGCTCACACACACACACTCACATTTTTAGTAAGTACTCATTAAGGTATCTGAGATATTAAAACTAATCACAGCAGTTTTCCTTTAATGTTATCCTCAGCATAAAGAGAAATGAGCCCATTGTCATTTATTTCAAAATCATTCTTTATAAAAAACAGCTAATCTCCAGAAGCACACCTGGTTTATTGAAGTGAATACAAAGATGCAGCATATAGCTTTAATGTGCTCAGCTGGGAAAATATATTTTTTTAAATGAGCATTTGTTAGGTCTTTATTTGCAAATGCAAAACTATCCAAGGCACTCTTTGTGCATGGAGGGATTTTTTTATTTCAAAAACCACATTAATATAGGAGGATTCACATCAAACACTAATGGCAGCAAAGAAAATTAACACTTGCAGGACTGGAAAAACAAACAAACAAACAAAAAACAATACCAGGTTACAGGACATCTAAAACCCAGGAAACTATGGACACAACCCTGAAGTATATCTGATAGAAATTGTTAACATAACACTGTTCCAACAAAACCTCCTGACTCATATATTTAAAGTGCAAGTATCTACAAAGTTGACTCAGGTATTAAAAGTGGCAGAAATGAGGCAGCTGCTAGGTTAAATATTAGAAAGAAAAGATCACCCATTAACTACACTTGGGAACTTCCAAGGGAAAATAATGACAAGTCTAGAGCTTTCCCTAATCTTCTGAGCTGGCCGCTCTCCATAAGGAGACACGAGGTTGTCCCAGTTGCCAAGGATGGGCTGTTGGAAGGTTTTCACAGCAAGGTCACGTGGGAAGGAGTGTGTGGCTCTCGGCCATGTTTGCCGGGTGTTTCCTAGATACGACGGGAGGTGTCATTTTTTTTCCATTTGATCAGGGAATGTAATACATCTTCAAAACAGTTTTCACCCAACTGGTCAGAGATGTTAAAATCCAACCCTAAAAAAAATCCCTTTGCCACTTTCCCTCAGAGATACACTCGCCTATACTGCTGGGTTTCTTTTAAAATATGTCATTTTCACACGAAGGTCGCTGATCTGTTCGCTTCTTCAATTTCCTTGTACTTAGAAATAAAATCAAAATATACAGTTAGTATATTCCATTAGGGATCTGAAGAAAAACAAAATAATTCTTCTAAATGACAAAATGAACACCACAAGAACAAGTGGGCTGGCCTTTCCAGCGTTGAAAAAGGTAATGTCTACGGAGCTTGTCATGACCTAAAAGGGTTGAGGTTAATAAAAGGATTTATGTCAGGAAACTTTGACATCTAATGCTGTGTTTTCCTTTACAAATCAAACTTAAAGTTAGTGCTAACTTTTTCCACCTATATCCAAAATGAATACTAGCGTCATAACTGGAGACATCTTCTTTTTACCTTTTAATTTTATATCTGCATAGCACCCAGCAGAGTATCTTATTCAAAAGAGATGATCAATAAATAGGTGTTATACTGAGTGAAGTAAGTCAGATGGAGAAAAACAAATATCATAGGATATCACTTATATGTGGAATCTAAAAAAATGGCACAAATGAATTTATCTACAAAACAGAAACAGAGGCACAGATGTAGAAAACAAACTTATGGTTACCAAGGGGGAAGGGGGGGGGAGGGATAAACTGGGAAATTGGGATTGACATATACACACTGCTATATGTAAAATAGATAAACTAATAAGGACCTACTGTAAAGCACAGGGAACTCTACTCAGTACTCTATAATGACCTATATGGGAAAAGAATCTAAAAAAAGAGTGGATATATGTATATGGATAACTGATTCACTTTGCTGTAGGGCAGAAACTCACACAACATTGTAAATCAACTATACTCCAATAAAAATTAATTTTAAAAATTAGGTGTTGAATTGATTGAATCAACTTGCTGGCATTAGATAAAGGAAGTAGTCCTAAGTCAAGCCCACGCAAATTATGTTATTCCCCCCTTGGCTTAAAACCTTCAATGGCTCTCCATTATCTACCTTAGGATAAAGTCCAAACATCTTCTAGTGATTTAGCTCCTGCCCACATTTCTAGCTTCATCACTTATCAACACTTTTACAAGTATTTGGGGAATATGGTAATCATAGAAATAAAATTGACTTTTGAGAGTAAAATCTTAAGAGCAACACAGAATGGGATCAGAACAGAGATAGGCAACATCATTGGAAAGAGACAAAATTATCCCCTAGTTGGTAAGCTTTGCTGTAAACTGACTGAATATATTAACATGTAAATGAAGGCTGTGTTCTTCAGAAAAGGAGGCAGAGTGATGAAGCATGGGCTATACCATGGGAGAGGGAATGTTAGCCAATAGATTTATTTCTCTTCTGGTCTCATCGGTAAGCCTCTGCCTACAGTGAGATGGATGCATCAAACCATTTATCATCTGTTTCAGCTAGTTATCACTCTTCAAATTTCATATTCACCAAGTAACCTTATGATTATAATAAGATTTCCTAGGGAAATATCCATTTTTGAGCTATAAATCGCTACATCCTACTAATTACTAGATATCTCCACTTGGATGTCTCACAGGAACTTCAAATTCACCATGTCCAAAAGTGGACTAGTCCCCCCAAACAATTATTTTTCCACTATTCTGTGTCTTAGTAAATAGTATCCCCATCTGTCCATGCAAACCAGGAACCTGAGGTCCTCATATTTGATCAATTCACCTTATTTAATCAAACAGTAAGTACTGTCAATCCTACTATCTATTTTTCTAATCCATTAATTTCTCTCCATTCCCATTGTCATCACCCAAGTCCAAGTTATGAACATCTCTCTTAGCAGACCATGTTCCTACTTTTAACAGGGAGAATATTTTTTAAATATTCAATTGACGTAATTAATCACAATCCTTTGCATCTATCCATTTCTACAGCTGAACCGTGAGGATTATTTTTCTAGTGGGGGCAAGTCGATGAGAGTGACTGAGAAGAACACATTGTGCAGCTTTGAGTCTCAAAGCTGACTTGCTTGACCTCTGTAGCTAGACAGAAGCCTCTAAACTGAATCTCTAGAGAGCAAGAAAAAGGATTCTCAATTCCATAGTCAGATCTTTGGCTTTGACACTAGATTTTAGTGTTTGACCATAGGCTGAGAGAGAGAGAGAGAGAGACTACCAAATGAGGTTAGAGAAATGAACCAGCCCACCTTTCCAGCCCAGGGTGTAGAGGAGGAAGAAGACAGGCAGAGGTAGCAGTAGCAGATCATGAAAGAGGTCTTGACCCACCTCTCTGGGTTGCAGTGCTGTAGCAGGTAGACATGTAAAGAATTTTTCTCCACTTCCTGTCTGGAAACATCTTACCAGGTGCTCCCCAGTTCCCAGCCTGGAGCAACTCAGCAGAATAAAGGCAGGCGGTAGGGGCAGTGAGGGATATGGATAAGTGGAGAGAAAGCCTGAGTCTAGCTCCCTAGTGGCTCCCTTGTCTTTAGTGTAGTTCAGAAGGACACAGAAGGTCCTATGTGCTCTGTGCAGGGATATGGGCCGCCACTGATGGTGCTGGCTGGGGAGCCTCCCAGGGATCAGGGCTGGGAGGGGATGGGCATCACACCAGAATCCAGGTGGTACACAGAGCCAGACTTCAGACAGTCAGGATGCAGAAGAGGCAGAGAAGAGGCTCTTCAGGCCCTAACCAAGCTGAAACAGAACAGAGAGTGAATTCATCAGGCCCAGAGTTCAGCAGCAAATGGAGGCGGGGCAGCAGTGACCAGGTGGGCAATGAGGTATGATTCCTGCAGAAGGCAGCAGTGAGCACCCAGAGAGCTGCCCAAAGACCCATAGACAGATATCAGGCTCCCTTCCACCACTGTCTGAGGCACAGGAAGCTCTCCCATTGCTCCAGTGCCATCCTGGGGAGAAGGAGACTGTGTGGAAAACCCTGAGCAGTTACCCAAAAGGGACTATTTCAAATGAAAGAAAGTGATTGAAAACTGAAAGAGACCAGGATATAATGTATTTCGTGCTACCCACTAGAGTAGGAACTGAAGTGTGGGTAAATTTTCCTCCCTACAACATACTCTGGCCCATCTCTTATGTGCTTCCAACTTGTAGCCAGGGTGGTTTTTTGACAATGCATATCTAAGTAGACCACAGGTTTTCTTTTGCCCATTCAATAGTGACCAAAATCCTTAATGTGGCCAATAAGTCCTCCATAACTAGGCCTCTCTGTGCTCTCCCCACCACCTCTTGCTTCACCAATCTCCTCTCTTTACTTCTCCACCATCCTCCAGGCATGATGGTCTTCACAGTTTCTTGAACTTGCATTCCCTCTGCCCAGAATGTTACCTCCAACGTTCCTCCCCCACTCCAAATTCTGTTCATCATTTAAGTCAGAATTTAACTATATCTTCCTCAGGCCAGCTTTTTCTCACCATAATTTTTACCCCTGTGAAATTCTAGATGACACACCAAAAAACTCATTTTCTAACTGCACGACTTCTCAGAGCCTTTACTATGCTACTATGAATCCCCAAGAAGCAGGATGGAGTATGCACAGTTTCCTAAACTTACCTGGGAACATTTTTCTTCATCTCACAGAATGAGAAACCTGCAAGAAATCATTTGGTAAGTGCTGATGCATGGGATTCACAGAACCAAGAATCATGGCTCTATGAAGACCAAAGAAGAAAGTTAGTAAGGCTTCTTGGAGAAGAGGAGAAATATGATTCTGATCATGGGAAGAAACTTTTGAATTTCTTCTGAGGAGGTGATAAGGCAGTAAGATAGCAGAGGAGGAAAAAAAAAGAAAGAATAACAGGTGCATCCATCAGCCCCGTCAACAAGATGGGAGGTACATTAAGGAGTCCGCCCCATGTTGGGCACTCACAATCTCCCCGCGGCCCTGTGCCCTCCCCCCAACTCTTAGGCCCATACACACAGCCTGAGCTCCAAGCACCTTCTTCTCCTGCCACAGGTACACTAGAGTTGGTTCCCATCCAGGGAGACCAGCCAGTGCCACTCATAAGAAGTCAAGAGCAGCTATCCTGAGAACCAGAAGAAAGAGGCCACAAGAGAAGAAAGTGAGCCAGAATGGGGTAGAAGAGAAAGTGAAAGCTGGTCTTCTCTACTTCCCATTTGGAAAGACTATGTGTTCCAGGAAAGAGATGGCATCATTCTGAACAAGTAAAGTAAGTAAATCTACAAAGAACAGTAGAAATATGTGAAAACTTCCCATCAGACGATTCACGGCATTCTCTACATGGAGCAAACTTCATCGTAAGTCAGATGTGCTTGAACCCCATTCAAGGGAATTTAATAACTGAGATGTCAAAGAACCTTATTAGAAGGCAATCTTACCTGTGTGCTCCTCTGACCTGGACCCCGAGGATCGTCTACAGTGACTTGCCAAGATATCTCAGCCAGGGGGGTGAAAAAGAACTTCTGGCAACACAGCTTAATAAATGGATTCCCTGGCCCAGGGAAGTTGCTAAAGTAGTAAAACTAGATGCAGTCCAACAAAAATTAGGTTACACATGAGAAAGATTGGGCTCAAATATAGCCCTTTTCAGCAAAACTACATTATTTTCTATTAGATGGGACAGACCACATAACCTGGGCAACTTTATCATCTGAGGTCATCTGGTCATCTGGTGACCACTCAAGTTTGAATAACAGAGGGGGGCCAGACACTTCTCATGTGAATGATTCCTCATCTGGAGGCTGCTTGGCAGGAAAGCCAAGCATCTCCTTCTGTTCAAAAGAAGCTCCACAGAGCGGCAGGTGATTGCAGATCAATGGAGGAAAGGCCAACCTCCAATAACCAATGGTGTCAGAATGACCTGATGGTTGGAAAAGCAGGATCTCAAGGGCAGAAGGAGGAGATCCAGGTTATCCACTGCCCAAACCTAGATGTAGATCAATTAGTCACATCTTCTCCTCTGTTCTATTAGCGACTATCTTTTCCTCAATTTGCTTGTCAATAAATGGTCACAGCTGGTGGGATTCCCACCAAAATAAATCAGTCATTAAACTAATAATCAAGAAGTCTGGGGAAAGTCATAGTGAGACAGGCTGGGACCTGGGACCCTTTGCTGCAGTGTTTGCACCTGGACAGACATCTCCTTGAGTGACAAAATACAAAGAAACTATAAGGGACTAAAAATAACTATGCAAGGTTGAGGCAAATTACGGACGACAAGATACAAAAAGACCAAAAACCCAACTGCCACTCCTGAAGAGCCAGGAGCAAAAACAGGCTACCGGGAGCAAAAGCAGGGTACTACACATGCCCCCTGCACACAATACCACCAAAGGGGTGGGCAAACCACCTAAGCCACTCTTCTGGTCCAACCCCTGGACACACCTCCTACCCTTACTCCATGTAAGGAACCAGATCGCCCCCCACGCCCGGGGAGCTAGCAAGGAAACCTGTTACTTGTTCTCACTGCCCGCTACTGCAGCAGGGGTCCCAGTAAAGTCTTGTCTGAATTTCTTGTCTGGCCTCTTATCAATTTCTATTGATCAAGGAGGCCAAGAACCTGGGTCGGTAACAATAGCTCACTCCCTGTGTCACTAGGACTTGAGTGTCTGTGTCAGATTTTAGAAGATCTTTCTAGGGCTCCACAGGGTAAAAACAGTGCCATTTAAAATGACTGCTCAGGCTATGGAACACTGCGTTGGCCATCAGGTTAGAAATAGCCAGGTGTGGGAAAGAATCAGTGCAGAACTGACTTCAAGATAGAAAGAGAAATTTTTTTTTTCTGGTGTGCACATAGGCTGACAAAGGGATAAATGAAATTCTGGAAGAAAGGTTTTGTGAAAGACTTTTTTCCTCATCATTTCACATCCAGGATCTAAGACCTAGGCACTGGCCAAGAAGCTGAAGTCAGCAGCTTCTATGTCTTTAGGTGGTTCTGAGACAAGAGAGAAAGGAGTGGATAATTGGGGGAGGGGGGGAGGGGCGGGAAAGACTGGGCCATTTGATAATTCTGGGCTTGAACCTACAAGGGTTTCCCTTTGGGTACTATCCTGAAGAAAGCTCCGGGCAACCTTATGCTTATTGTTCACTTGTCACTTCGAAAAGGTCAATCAGTTCATTCTTACAATGGCTGACTCTGCTACATCTCAAGTTCACATGCACATTCTAATTATAAAAAACAGGCTTCTTGGGCTTTTCCAGGCAAAAGCGGAGAGGATGCCAACATTATTTTTGTTGTTACTGCAGCATCCAAATAATTTTCCATCTGCTAGAGCCTCAAATTAAAAGGGCAATGATTATGAGTCAATGCATGCCCACTGGCCTGGGCCATCCTTATGTTTCTGGAACAGTCACTGTGCCATTTTCTGCATTAAGAGGTGAGAGAGAGAAAAGAGCCATATGGGATAGGAGCTGCCCTGAGAGACAAGATAGCTGGGTTACATACCGACTATGCTTTTAAATGGCCAAGAGGTATTATGCAAAAGCAACTGGATCCATCAGGAATCTTATTTCCCATTAATAAAGTGCTCAAAAGTTCTGTAAAAATAACAATGGCAAGAGCAACGAGACCATTTTTGAATCAACTTTCCCATTAGAATCATTTTGAGGTGTCCAGGAAGACATACTAAGGATGTAAAATGGAAATACACCTTGGATTTTGAGATTGAATTTTGAAACTGAAGAAAGCGCTTATGCCACTTTTGAGGAAGTGCCACAGAAGGAATTGGGGGTGATTCAAAAGAGATCGACTTTAAGATTTGGTACAGAAAATGATCTGCACGTAACCAAAGGCACATAGGGCAACCGTGAAGCAGATGCCAAGGCAAATTTCATAGTGACTGAACACATCAACATCAAAGTAATCTCCCTCTGTAAATTATTCCAAATGAATTCCTGGTTACAATGTGAGTAATAACCATATATTACATTCATGTTAGAATGGTATTTAGTCCCACTCCCCATCTTTCTAAAATGATCTAAGAGAGATCTAGATGTTTAGAACCAGGTGTTTAATAACATTTCTAACAATATATCCAAGAGTCCTTCAAACAAACCAGAAGCTCCCCTTGACCTGACTGAACGTTTCTATACATTTCTAGACTACCAGGCAAGTGCTAGTAAATGACCTAATAAGTCCTTTTAAAAGAGAACAGTTTCTACCTTCTCATTGGGGTGGGGGGAAATGAGGACCGTAATCTGGTTGATGGGATAGTTAACCACAGCAGGACATTCCTTAAATGGTTTCTCAGCAGCAATCTAGGGCAGTTGGTTAAGGAATCTTGTATCTTCCAGCCAGAGTCCATGGACTAATCATCCTTAATCACTAAGATGGTTCTTGCATACTATAGGAGTTCTCATGAAAACAAATAGGCCCCCTGGAAATAAACATAGAAATCAAGAGGTACTTTTCTTTCATCTTCCTTCATTCTTCCTTAATCATATCAAAATTACATATCTTAAAATAGTTGCCCCCAAAAACCCTCAAATGCTATAGTAAAATAGCATGTGTGATTCTTATTCTAGGCATTAGACCTCTATAGAATTATTCGAGAATAAATATTAAAACAAAACTGTGCTCCCCAAATCACTTCTTTTATTCCAAACAATTTGAGTGGCATGATCAATACATTAATGGTCTTGTTCCTAAAATATAGTGGTGGTTTTGTTTTGTTTTTTTACTCAGAAGAAGAGTCCCTTTGGATTGTTTCAAGAGCTACCAAAGTGCCATAGTCATGGTTATTAGCACCAGACATTGGGCAACATGGTAAGGAGGGGCTGGCACAGTTTTTGGGGAGTAAGGGCATTTGGAAACTCCATGGTGGGTCCCAATGGCACAAAGCCTCTTGTGTATAGTGGTACTTTACAAGAAAGGCTCAGCCGATTCCTCGGCAGCTGTGAAGTTGTCAGCTGTGGCATTCCTTACAAAGCTGGGTGGCTACTCGCTGCTGACATGTTCAGTTTTGAACTCTGAACAACAAAAAAAGTAACCTCCCTGGAATGTTGAGCTTGGCAAAGATAGCAGATGCCCCAAATGTAAAAGCCCATCATACATCAGGTACTTAGGAACCTTCTGGAAACTACTGAAAAAACATGAGTATTTCTCTACTAAGTTTGCAGTTAGCCATTTCAGGTGCTTGCCTTGAAATCCCCCCATTTCCCCCTCCTGCACCTTGACAGCCAGACTAGAGACAATCCAATAGGTTATGGATCACATGCTCTTCTAAAGGTCATGCTGGGGGGAACAGAAATGCTAGACAAACCACACACCTCTCTAAGGAAGATGCATGTTTTATTTACCTTCCTATTTAACCTCCTACGGGCTTCTAGCAAGACATGGTAATGTCTTGGAAATGTCCATGTGAGGTTTGATACCATATACTCATGATCATTTTCTCTGGTTTTCTCAAGGCAGGGCTCTACCCACAAGAAAGGACAAAATACACATGGCAATCTTTCTAGACTCCAGTCTAAGCAAAGAAGACGACTCAACAGTTCACTGTGGTATCTCCTAAAGGAAGAAAAGCCGTCTCCTTCTAAGAGCATTGAAACACCAGTTTCCAGGACTAGATCTTGCCACAATGGTGTCTATTTAGGTAGTAATGATCTGAACAAAGTGAAATGTATGGCTACAGTGGTTATTATAAGGGTGCCTAGCAATAAAATACTATGCCTTAGCAAATCAAGAGACATAGGAGGTGAAGAAAGGTTAGAGAAAAAAAAACAGATGAGAAATCAATGTCAAAAGAGGTCACTTTATGAGCTTCAAAGGGAGCTACCGTCATTGATTATAATATCACTGAAACAACACAGGCCCAGTGAGATCTGAAATTACATTTCCAGGCTGAATTTATAGAACTCACTGCAGCCCCTGGTTGTGACTGTAGCACATTAATGGAAGCCTACCAAGTAAGCATGATTTAGATGGGCGCAGGCAGAGGTGAATTCAGTTTTTCCTGGGTTTACAGCACTAGGCGCATGATCAAGAAAGGTTCAGAATTGGTGTCTTCTTCGATTTCAGAGACACGTCTGGTAATAGTTGGGGGCCAGAATTCTCTTTCAAAAACACAAATTGGATTATGGCACTTCCTTGCTTACAAACCACAAATAGCACTGTTTCTTGTGCAGGATGAGGTCTGGAATCCTTAGGCAATATGCAAGCCCTTCTTAGGAAGCCAGCACAGCCTCCTTTTCTGACTTCATCTGATGCTCCAAGCATACCAGAATTCTTTCAGTTTTCCCAAGCCAACCTACTCTTCCCTATATCCAGGTCTTTATACAATTGTTTTCTGGCTGAAAGGCGCTCTCTACCCTGAAAAATTATTCCTTATTCTTCTCTTTCCCCATTTCCTCACCACGGCAGATCCTGGGCTCACAAAACCCCATTTCTTTTTCTTCCTGGACACATGGTTACACTGCTTTTCCCAGCTTCCCTTGCCGTCATATAGTTCTACATGAATACACTCTGCCCAGTGATATGTGGGCAGAAATGATGTATGACATCCCTGATCCCTAAAATCATCCCTTGAGATACTCTATATTCTCTCTCTTCCAGGGCTTCAGACTCTGAGGCCCTTGAAGATGGTCCTGGGTCCCTGAATAACTATGTGGAGCTGAGCATCCAACTCACGCCAGCCTCCAATCCAAGTTAGACGGTGGTGTAAGTGAGAAATACTTTACGACATCAAGATGTTTAGAGTGTTTGTTTCAGTAGTTAGTTTACTTTAACTAATACACTCAACCAGATACTATTATATTTTATCTTTTGTTATTGTGCTTATAAGTCACCATGTTTATTTTTGGAAGAAGTCTAGGTATAAATAGAAACTCATGTTTCATGAAGGAAAGAAGAGCTGAATGTAGACCAAAACAAAACCAAAATTATGCAAGACTTTTTTTTTTATACTTCTGGGCCGACTAGCTAAGTTTCCTAGAACATGGTGCCACTGAAACTGCATTCATGGGTTCCACCCTATTGGGGTAAGTTAGCTTGTAGAGAAGAAAACCCTTCTGGGTATGCTGGCCACATCCCTTTTCCTGGGCTGTTGTTTCTCAGATACATGCCACAAATCATATGGGGCACTGTTTTAACTAAGCCGGGGAGAGAATTTCAGAAAGATGTTGGCAGCAATGGCAACACAGTTTTTCAATCCTTTGAATGCTATAAAAATAGAACTAGACAACAAAACCTAAAACTCATGGACAATATTTAAAACAAAACTAGGAGACATAATTTCCTCATGAATCCCAAACAAGTTGGTGGGGTAAACCACCAAGAAGTCACAAATCCTACATGGAATCAGCATGTGGATGAGAGGAAGAAGGAAGTAATGGGCGTGGCATCTCATGGGCCTGAAACAGAAGAATTCTACAAATAGCCAACAGTACTCACTGGAAAGTTCAATGGGCCAATTTGGAACAATAGCTATAATTGGGAGGGGTTTTATACTTTTCAACACCCAAGTGCAAGGACCCCATTGTACCTAGGACTGAAAGGAATAGAGCAATGTAGTCCCCATGAGTTGTCAAGACACCAGGGCTCTTTTCCAAGTAAGCCCCCACCAATGAGACACTGCTACAAGTGACATTAAACTTGAGCAGTATTGAATAAGAGATCTGCAAGAAAGAGAGGTCTAGATCAAAGTGGGGGAGGGGAAAACAGCAGGGAATCCCAGAAAGCAATCTACCATATTTTTTAACCTCTAACACTATACACACATACACACACACACACACACACACACACACAGAGAGAGAGAGAGAGAGAAGAGAAAGCTCTGTGAGGGTAGTGAGACTTCTTGAGCCCTACCTCATTCTAAAAAGACAGGAAAATTAATGTCACATAAAAATGAACAATGGAAAAGTATCAAGGTCAAATCCCATACAAAATTATTATAGTAATATAAAAGAATAAGGAGCAGAAAAAAAAATCCCTAAAGACAACAAAAGCATGCTGGAAAGACATTCTCACAAAACAGATCAAAACTATAACTTATCAGTTCAAAAGAAGCTTAAAGAAAGGATATAAAATACAAAAGAACACCACAATCAGGTTAAAAGAACTCATAAATATGGTGACAGGACTCAGAAAAGAATTGAAATAAAAGGGAAAAAAATATTTCATAAATGCCAACTAAACTAGAAACAAATATACACAACAGATAATCCCTTAATAAATATAAAACGTAAAAAGGAGGAAAGCTAAAAAAGAAAAAAGAGATGAAAAGGTTTGAAGAGAGACAAATAGTAAAGATAGGCAAAGAAAACTGAACATAAAGATAATAAGAGATTCTGAAGAACAAACCAAAGCAAAGAAATATAACAAATACTAATAACTATAATTCAAGAAAATTTCCCGAAATATAAAAAAACATGAAGTTACATTGAAAAATTATATCATGTACCTGCCAACACTGACCCGCCCCAAAACAATACCAAGACATGTTCTAATAAAATCCTTCAGGTTTTTAGGCAAAAAGAGTACATGACTTATAGTGTAAAGAAAATTAACTTAACATCAGAGTTTTCTAAAGTAGTGCTTTAGGCCAGAAGAAAAAAGAGTTGTCTATTTGATATACTAAACAAAAGAAAAGAATTTTATATCCGGCAAAACTGACTTGCAAGTATAAAAGGTTCAAACAAAGTGGCATGGATATAAGCAAGAACTGAAAAAATATTGTTCCCATGAGTCCTTTCGGAAGAACATACTAGAAAATGAGCTTCAGGCAATCAAAACAATTAGGCCATCAACATAGGGACTAGTGGTGGATATTAAAATATGTAGTTAGCTGTAGAATTAAGCCTGGAAGGAGGCTAAGAAGCAGAGGGCAGAGTATCCAATGGCTACATGCTCTGACAATGTAGATATAGCACAACTATTTAAAAATGAGAGAAGGATGGGGGTACTATATGCAAAAATAAGCTTTAATGTTTTCAATAACTACAATGGTCCTAGTATTAGCATTGTTCTCCTGAGACTATTGTGCACATAATATAGGATAAAACAAATGAGTAATTACGTGATACTCTAATTCTATTATTCCCCTGTGTCCTTAAGAATCGACATTCTTGGACTTCCCTGGTGGCACAGTGGTTAAGAATCCACTTGCCATTGCAGGGGACACGGGTTCGATCCCTGGTCCGGGACGATCCCACATGCCGCAGAGCAACTAAGCCCATGTGCCACAACTACTGAGCCTGTGCTCTAGAGCCCATGAGTCACAACTACCCACGTGCCACAACTACTGAAGCCCATGCGCCTAGAGCCCATGCTAAGCAACAAGAGAAGCCACCACAATGAGAAGCCCGCACACCGCAACGAAGGGTAGCCCCCGCTCGCTGCAACTAGAGAAAGCCCACACGCAGCAACGAAGACCCAACGCAGCCATAAATAAATAAATAAATACATAAATAAATAAATTTATATTAAAAAAAGAATCAACATTCTTGGGGAAGGATGGATATATAAATGTAATGCAGAAGAGGTGAAATAAAACTCTATAATCTCAAATTTGAACTGGAGTATCAATATGAACTCATAAGTTCATAAAATATGTAGTAAAATAAACTATAAAATATATCTATCATTTTTATGAGTTTTCGATAGATAGATACATAGATAGATAGATAGATAGATAGATAGATAGATAGATAGATAGATAGATAGATTCCCAATCCTGTCCTTTACAAAAGGGTAGGAAACAATGACCAACCCAGCAGCAGTGAGCATCCCTAGCACTCGGACTGTAACATTTCTCACCTAAAGAAACTAGGGCTTCTTGCAGAAATGGGTGAGTCCAGATCTAGGGCAGGAAATGTGCAAGATAAACCTGGAGCATCTTGTATGACCAGATAACAAGGAAGTTATCAAAGGCTTTTAAGGCAATGACCAAAGGACTCAAGGTCCAACTTGTAGAGGTCCCCACTGGCTAGAGTGGGACAGTTTGAGCTTCAATAATGATTGTAGCCTTGCCAACCACCACCAATAGTCTAGCCAAAGGGATCAAACCAGAGTCTGATCCAGTCTCTGGATCTAACTGCCAATTTGCAGGACAGGCAGGGGTTGAAGAGCTTGTCTGAATGCACTATGAGTGTGTAGTTGGGAAAACTCAGGCTCAGGGAAACTCTATAGGTCACACAGCCCAAGTTCCTCAATAGATAAATTGTAAGGAAATGAAAGGGATTAAGAAGGAACTTTACAGATTAAAAAGGACTTAAATGTATACCAATTTTTTTTTTAATGGGCAAGACTGAACATAGCGTTTGAGGGTGCCCACTGGGTAATAAACGTGTTTCTAAAAATATAATGAGGTGACTATTATAATGGATAATGGTTACTTACGGGGGTACAAAGTTCTGTGATTGGGTGAGGCACATGGAGGGGTTTCTGGAGAGGCAAAATTCTACTTCTTGTCCCAGCTAGTATACAATATATATACAATATACATATCCAGCACACACACACACACATATATGTACATATATTTTATACAATATATCTATAATATATAAATATACAAAGCATCAGGGCATGCATTTGACTCATGTCGTTTTCTCTATTTGTGTTTCATTTAGAATAAAAATATTTTTCTTAAAAAAGACTATGAATTTCTCGCTGCCATCCAATCTCCCACTGAAAAGGTGATGCAAAGCACATGGCTGAAGTGGAAAAGAATGCTAGGAAATGATGACTGAGTGAAGGTCAACAAAAGTCTTTGCCTAGTTATATTTAATTTGAAGATAATATGATCCACTTAAAGGTTTTTATGAGTCCAGTGATTTCCCCTTTCCTCTGAACTTCTTAATGTCTCCATCATTTATTTGATTCTCATAGTTGTATAATTAAGCTAAGCGAGCTAAAGAAAGATGGTGCCAAATAAACCCTGGCCAGAAAACTGTAGTCTTACCTGGTTGCAGAGGGTTGGACCAGTGCCGTTATTGTGGGTAAAGCCACACTTACCCTGTTCACTGGAATTTAATAGAAACTTGCTTGCTGTGTCATACATATTAAATTAACTTTATCCAGAGATTTTTGCCTTTCTACGCATCTAAATTATTGTTTCTCAGGGAATATGCTAGGACTCAGGAGAAAAGAGTCAACTTTGAGTTATAAAATCAAAACCACATTGAACACTAGAGAGAGAGAGACAGACACAAGGGAATAAATACCTCTGGGTATGCCTAAACAATCAAAACAAATGTACAGGTATCTTCTTGAGACTGTGGAGAAGATATCCCTTAGAAATTATTATTTTATACCCATTATTCTATTTTAATATCTAACTTCCATAGATAGGCTATTTTACTTAGCATGCCAAATATTTTTAGTGACCATAAGAAATAATCATAAAAGATTTTGTGGATTTGTTATTTTTTTCCCCAAAAGGTCTTAAGTTCTTCCATTCCAAATTATCCATCCAGTGGGATTTTCAGGAGTTAATAAGGTGGAAAATGCTCCTTGTTCAAGACAAAGACGAAAACGAAGCTTTTAAAATTGCCAGTGTCACAATTAGGATAAAATGGCCTGCCAATCACCAGATCAGAATTCAACCCCATATCACAAAAGCACTCCTTCCCAGTTCTTTTAGAAATGGATGGGGTATTGAATCACAAATAAAAAACAAAATCTAACAACAACAAAAAAGGAAGATAATATAAATCGAAGTAGCTAAATGCGTGTAAGAACCAAATGTAATAGGCATGAGTGTTACAAACCTTGCAAGAGCCCAGGACTGCATTCACACTTCCAATTCAGAGGAAATAAATGGGCTCATCCTACCCTTAACTCTGGAATAAAAAGACAGTTGCACAGGACTGCAGAAGAGCCAAGCCCAAATTCACAGAGGTTTTATTAAAAACAGGGAAAGGTCAGTCCTCTTCTCCCAAAGGAATGTCCAGGGCTTGTCAGAATTATTACTTCAAGATAGTTTCTTTATTAAATTCACTGTGCAGGAATACAAAGAAAGGCTGGGAGAACTAGAAAGACACGGAAAGTCTTACTTTAGCCCCAAAGTAAATTGAATGCAAGGTACAAGGAATCAGCATTCTCTTCAATGAATCTACAAATCAGATATATTTTGAAACCTAATCCTTAATGAACTAAGAAATCATGTCATTAAAGAACCCACTAATGATAACTACTTCATCTTTGTTCTTTCCCCAAAATAAAATAAGAGTGATATGCCAGGTATGACATTGGTAACAACCTCACTGCCAAACAAGAACATGAAACGACCATTTACTTTTTAACCTCTGCTCGCTTCTAGTTAAAATCAAGGGTTAGTTAATGAATTAGTTTGAGCGAATTTATAGATCGAGGACAGCCCAGCACTGCCTTGTTTAGCAAACATTTTTCAACATGGGCGGTCACGGGGGAAAACCTCAAGCCCAAGTTAAGTGGCAACTTAAAATGGATTCCCGAGACACCCCCGGAGTGTGAATTAATTCTATTTGTATTAATATTTGGAACATCACTCAGGATGCCGCAGCTGGTTTTGCATGATGCTCCGGCACTCTCTCCCCAGCATTTTTATCATGAAAATGACCATGTTTTGAAAGCTGGGGCATCCTGTGTGAGAGACTTTTACAAGAGTGAAAAAAAAATGCAAAGCTGAACATGTCTGCCCTGGTCTCTGCCTAGGAAACATCCTAGCTTTTTGGGCTTCCCTGGTAGTGCAGTGGTTGAGAATCTGCCTGCCAATGCAGGGGACACGGGTTCGAGCCCTGGTCTGGGAAGATCCCACATGCCGCAGAGCAGCTGGGCCCGTGAGCCACAATTGCTGAGCCTGCGCGTCTGGAGCTTGTGCTCCGCAACAAGAGGGGCCGCGATAATGAGAGGCCCGTGCACCGCGATGAAGAGTGGCCCACACTTGCCACAACTAGAGAAAGCCCTCGCACGGAAACGAAGACCCAACACAGCCATAAAAAATAATTAATTAATTAATTAATAAAAAAAAAAAAAGTCCTAGCTTTTCAACGGCAGGCCACGTTTTGGTGGCAAAGCACAGGGCACCGTATTCCATTTCAGGGCAGTGAGGAGGTTGAGTCATCTGGTTTCTTTACATTTCAGATCACACCCATGGCAGAAAGGTCAACAGATCCGGCCGCTCCAAAATAAGCCCATCACTCCATCACTCAGGACACGAACCCAAAAATGCTCCTTGTAAGGAGGTAAAAAATGAAAGCAACACCCAGCAGAGAAAATCTGTCCTCGAGAGCTACCATCAAAGGGGAGTGTCAGAGACTGAAGTCCTTCTCTTTGGAAAGCTGTTTGCAAACCAGTGCTACTGTTTTTGTGGTAACAGAGCTGAGGCTGGTTTGCAGCAGCAAAAACCAGGTAGAGACAAATCCTTCCTTTTGGTCTATAGTTTCAAATGTTGCTTGACATCCAACACTTTTATGGCTTAGAAATGAAAACATCATCTGGTTTAGGTTGTATTTCTTTCCCTTCTGGGCTTCTGACGCATATGTCAATGAAACTAACATGGCTACAGAGAGAAGGAAAGAAGGGCGGTGAGAATCAGGACAGGCTCCCGCAGCTTAATCAGCCCTGACCCAGCCAGGCACCTGTGCAGCCAGCTCTTCCCTCCCTCAGCCGAGATCTAACAGCGGGATCCACTCCAGAGGAATATCTGATGTGGGGCTTTGGGGTCTGACATGTTGTTACCCTTCCTCTCTTCCTCCTTCTCTAATGGGTTCTAGAAAAAGCCTAGGAGAGTGCCGTTTCAGCAGACAGGGAAAAGAGGGTGGATATGCTTTACATAGTTATTTTTATATTTAATCCAAGAGCAAGAAAGGACTAAGCAACCCAGCTGACTCTCAAAAGCATTTTAGGAAGTTGGCAACGGAAGAGCCATCTCCTGCTCTCTCCTCCTGTGAAGTAACGGTATCTGGCGTACAGCTATGTTCGTCAAAGATATCAATAGCACAGATAATTAAGTTAGCGCAGCAAACAAGCTCCATGCTTTGAAGTGTTGGTACAGTTGATGCGTTAACCTTTCCCTCACCTGAGAGGCTAAGCCTACAATCTCCTCACACATGTTAACAATCTTGTGACCTTTGGTCCACCCTCATTATCACATCATTTAGGTTCCCCAACCATAGGGGCCAACCATAAAAAGGACTGCTTATAAACTGGGGGAGTGAGTTACTAGCTCAAAGACAAGCTCCTCCAAAGGGAGAAGAACCTTCAACTAGAAGAGCTTAAATCCTCTAGATTTCTCTCTACTGCTGCGGAAGGGAAAGGACATCCCAGAGGGGGAAAGGATGTTGGCAAACCCAGCGCTCCCCAAACTCTGAAGTGTATCGGAATCCCATGAGGTGTTTCTAAAAATACAAGTTACTGGAGCCCACCCTCTAGAGATTCCTATTTAAAACATGGGGCTAGAGGCATGGAATCTGCATTTTAATGAGTACAGAGGTGAGTCTAACTTTGTAGACCTCAGACTACATTTTTTAGAAAGCTAAGTACCGAATGAGTCCAGTTTCTTAAGACTCCAGAAGTATGTACAGCAATACGTACATTATAACCCCAGTAATAGTAGTATTACCCCAGAAACCACCGAACTCTTTATCCATTATATTTTGTGCTTTATTCACAAAATATTTCTATATATATATATGTATAAGTTGATCCACTTTACAGTCATGGAAACTCTTTATCCATTATATTTTGTGCTTTATTCACAAAATATTTCTATATATATATATATATATATATATATATATATATAAGTTGATCCACTTTACAGTCATGGAAACTCTTTATCCATTATATTTTGTGCTTTATTCACAAAATATTTCTATATATATATATATATATATATATATATATATATAAGTTGATCCACTTTACAGTCATGGAAACTGAGCAATGGTAATTTGATTCAAGGTCACAAGCTAATAAGTAAGTGGCAAAGCCAGGCACAGAACCCAGATGATCCCTACCTAATGGATCACAGACCACCATGGGGAGAAGTCTCAAAGGAGCTACAGACCTTTCTGAACTGGGCATAATTCACCTGCATTCCAGGCCTTCCCTCCACAGAAAACAAGAGTGGCCAGGAGCTTGAAAAAAGACTGAAGCTAACATGTGGATAGTATTAGAAGTTCTCCAAAGCATGGGCATTCTTTATACATTTTATTGGAACTTGAACAAAATAAACTATGAGTTGCACATAAGAATCAGTCTTTAGGCACAGAGAAGCCCACTATGAACAAATGAAGGGTGACTATCCTTCGAAACGGAAAGGGATAAAGACCATGAGAACTGGGCCTCTTTCTCTCCAACTTTCTACCCTACCCCGATTATGCCAGTCTCTCTGTAGACCCCCCAAACTTGAATATATCCCTACTGTGTTCTATTTTGGGTTTTCAGTGAGGAAGAAATCAAGCACTAGAATGCCACTTTTCCCCAACTCTAGTACCAGGCTTGGGGACTCTCTGCTTAACAGGAAGGCCTTTTACAGTAAGAAAAAGGCAGGGGTGTTTCAACTGCTACTAGAAAGATAAATAGCCTACGATATCCATTAGTGCCCCATAAATACTGCTGCTCAGAATACTGATATATTTCTAGTTATTTGTGATGTTTTCCTTTCCGGTTTTCTATGGCAACTGAGGTTTAATACAATAGGCCAGTTTGGCAAAGGTAAGATGTGTAGCTATGACAAACTTAATTCCCTGGACTCACGACCCTCAGAAGGTGTGAAAGCAGCAAATCTAGCTAACTCCCCAATTCCCCCAGAAATCCCCACTGGGAATATGACTTTCGAGGTGGCATTTCTAGGGAAAATTCCATGGTTACATGTGTTCTTGGAGAATCTCCCATGAGGCTTGCCTAGAGAAATTTTACCTATTTTTCTTTGAAACATGAGGTTTTAAGTGGATCAAACCCACCCCAATGATGAAATTTTAAAGGGAGAGCTCATATCCCCACTACAAACTCTGGAAATAAGACAGCGAAAGCCAGAGAAGCTCATACGGCCACAAGTAGGAGTGACCACTTCATAATTTACAAGGCTGAGCTGCAAGGGATACTCACTCTCTGTCAGTTACCCACAACCAGAAGACCAGTTCAGCTGAGAATGGTTATTGGAGAGGAAAAGACAGACAGGCATGGGACCGGGCGCAGAACTGGCAAGCAGAGAGTTATAAAACCTTTTTCGTTTTCTCCCTCTAGAAGCAAATATAAACCTGCTTTACGATGACAATCCTAGCTTCTGAGAGAAGCACTTTGGCAATAATAGCCCCATAGAATAAAAGCTTGAGCAACCAGGGGCATTTAGAACAATAAAGCCTTCTTCTTCCCAAACATACTGCTGTCAGTGCTGCCACTTCTCTGTTCCTTACAATTCCTTGCAGGAGCTCACCTTACTCCTACAGACTAGAGCATGGATGTGTCTGAGTACTGAAGGGCACAGTCATGATACCTCCTTGGTAGAGCTGCATTGAGGATCAGCTGAGTCAGTATATGGGAAGATGCTTTGGACAGTACCTGGTACACAGCAAGCTCTGTATGAGTCATAGCTATTGATATTGTCAGGATGGTGGCTGTTATACGTAGTTCAATAGCCACAATGCATATATTACATTCCAAATATTTTTAAAGCAAACATATGACTTGTTTGTATTTTTCATCTTTATTCTACATCCCATGGGGAAAATTCTAAACGTGAAATCGTCCATTTAAAAAAAATCTGAAATTTTGAAGCGACCTACTTTCTCCCCTACCTTTCAAATTTTGGAAGAGCAAGTCTTCTCAATCTCAATACTGTTGACATTTGAGGTTGGATAATTCCTTGTTGTGTAGGGAGCTGCCCTGTGCACTGAATAATGTTTAGCAGCATCCGTGGTGTCTACTCACTCCATGCCCATAGCACCCTCTTCCCAGTTGTAATCATCAAAAACGTCTTCAAACACTGTCCTTTGGGGGCAAAACTGCCCCTAGCTGAGAACTGCTGGTCTAGAGCCATTTAGAAACAGACAAGTAAACTACAGACGCAAGTTCTCTAAAATATGCCTCAAACGTAAGACGGTGTGCCCCTGCCGGGGATTTCACTCATGCTACAAATAGCGTTTTACTAGCAGTGAAGTGAAACCCAAAGCCTGATGGGGACAGTGAGATGCTTAGCACTAACAAGCTATGGTGAGCAAAACAGTCCAAACTTCTTCACATATGCAAACTCAACATTTAATTTTCTGCAAGATTACCCACAATAATTACTAAGTTTCTATAACACACCCTTAAAAGCTTGAAACTCTGAGATCCATAAGAATTGATCTTTTATCTTTTACCTTTGCCATGTACTGTGTCTGGGTAACACAGCAAATGAATGGAAGCAATATTTTCTTCTAATTTCTAGGAGTATGAAAGTGAAACTTTACCAAAATTAAATTGATTATTAAATAATCCAATGGAGAGAAATAGAGAGCAAACCTCTAGCGTACAAACAGCATTTTGATTTTAAGCATGCATCCTTCAGCTGAAAATATTTGTTGTCCATATGGTGATAGGAGTTTGACCTTCTAAAAGTAATGCTGAAAGATTAGCTGGTAGCTGCTTCTGGTTAAAGATGATTTGAAGGCAAAAAGTTGGCATCTATAGGACACCAATGTTTTCACTCTGCCGGTAACATACAGTACTTTTGAAGCATTAGCAATAGCTTGAATGGACTTCCTACCAGGAATCTATGGTCAAATGCTGACTAATGCCAGATCAACCTGAAGATTTCAGAGCCATTATAAAATACATAACTTCCCTGTCATAGTCTTAGAATTAAGCCAAACCAAGAAATTCACCCTATTATCCAGAACTGGGTTAGGATCTTATTTACCTGATGTCAGTAAAATAGAGCTCGTATGAGAGAGGACACACTTTTCTTTTCACCTTCTAATATACACATGACTTACAAGGTTTCATTCCAAAGGAAAAAAGAAAATGGCACCCATATTTTAACAAAGTATCAGGCCAATGCAGTTTTATCCTCGGGGTATTAATTGCTCTGATGAAGGAATGTTGCACTGTCCACCCACATGCTGGATCTCATTTAGTTGTCCCTTCACGTTGAAGACGATATTACTGACAGGGATTATGGTCCTATGACATGGCAAAGTGGGTGGGACAACAAATGAACAGGAACTAAGTCCGCGTGTACAAGGTCATTTCTCTTTTGCTTAGGGATGCCTCAATTCCATCTTCTGAGAAGCAGAGAGTATATTTCCACTCTACTACCTGACCTAAGATAGGAAAGTCTGGGGACTGGGGGGTGGGGGTAGAAGTCACCTGCATCCTTTATGAGCCACACAGGGCGACTTCCCTTTTCCTGCCCCCTGGCCTTCATCTTCTTTTGAGGACAAAATCAGAATCTTTGCACCATCCTGAAGCCATAGGTACCATACCCACCAAAAAAAAAAAAAAAAAAAGACATCACAAGTTGTTTCTTCTAATATTTTCAGGACTGATTTTTCCTCTTCCTAATGTCCTTCCCACTAATGTCGTCAGTCCTACCCTGCACCAACCCGCTTCCAAGACTGGATTCTCTAAGAGGTAGGAGCGATCCAGATCCAGATGTCAGAAGACTCAGTTTTGAGTCTTCTCTCTTTTTAACAAGCTGTGTTAATCTGAAGAAGCCACTAATCTTGCTAAGTTAACTCAGCTATAAAAGGGAAATGATAATTTGTGCCATCATAAACTTTCACTACACAAATATCATGTATTATTAGAATACTTAAATCTAGAGGGAGTCATTCTGTATGTTATTTCAGTGGACATGGTAAGAAAACAATTGTTTATCAACAAGCACAGTTATTCTCAAGCAGCTTTTCTCAAAGCTGGTCAGATGGTTCCATGACCTTCTAAGGGAAAAGGTCAAAAGCCACCCCTTTTACCCCTTATAATCCTTCCTCTCCACCTCCATCATTTAAACACCGAAAAAGGGTAATTGGGCAGTTACCATTTTTTTCCCCAAGAAGGACCTTGGGGTTTTTGCCCAGTGGCCTAACTTTAGAGATTCTGCTCAAACTGATTTAGAAGGTGGTCTGACCTTGGCCTTAACCTTGGAAATTACAAAGATTTCCCTTTTCCCTCTTTTCACTCTGTCTTGGACTGCCTGTCATTTCTCACACAACAGCCTGGTACCTCCCTTTTTTCCTGGTCCCCTGTACTTACCAAAACCCAAATCTTCAAAACAAACATGCAGAGCAGGAAGTACCTCTTGGAAGGGAACTCCATCTGCTTTACAAACAGAGTGCCAGTCGGACATATCATGGGAGCAGCAGGTAACTGTCTGGGGAAGACACCATAGCATCTGGTGGACCCCAGGAGGCTAAAGCGCAAGAAGGCACAGGATTCTCTCCAGTGCCCAGCCTGGATTCTAGGGAAGAAAAGAACGTTGTAAACTATAACCCGTATATCATTCCTTAAAGACCAGTTGATGGTATTCCAGACTTGAAGGCAAGAGCAAAACCTGCATGAAAGGATCAACCTCTCTTTCCATTTCCAAGAAAGGCCCTCATTATGTACACAGGTGTGACTTTTCCATCCATGTGTCCCCAAGTTCTTAGAAGTTGATTAAGCGATAAACATAACAATTAGAAGAGATCATCACAGGAAAGAGAAAAGTCTTTTTCTGGAGGGTCAAAAACCAGAGAATGACTTTCATATCTGTTATCAACTACTATGGTCTTAGGGAAATAATTTAACCTCTGCGTAACTCATTTTCTTCATCTGTAAAATTGGAAATAAAAGGTGACTGACATAGCTCACAAGTTTTTTTTTTTTTGAAAATCCATTCAATAAGAGAAGTAAAAACTAATTTTAAATAAAAAGCATTAAATAGCTAATAACACTTTTAAACACCTAGTCTTCTGCATATAGATTAATCTAACTTATGTCTATAGTTGCAGAACCACAAGAGGACTTTAGAAAATCTCCACGTTAATATCTATAAAAGCTAAAAGACAGTTCTAACATTATTTGTCCCCATGTCAGTGTACCTATACTTCTCTCTCTTTATGAGTCTATACCATTGTATGAATCTTTATGTCTCAAAAGGCAGCAAAATGTAGCAGAAAAGTGCACTGGATTTAAAGGCAAAATACCATAGTGTAAATCCCAAACCCATTATTTCTGGTTGTGCTGTTCTGGACAAAAGAAGGTCTAAAATGAGGAGGATGATTCCAGACCATCTACCTCCATGACTGCTTGAATGTTAAATGACAGGCATGTACTTATGCCGCTGTGTGTGTCTGTCTCTCTCTTTCACTCTCCTCTTCCTCCTTTTCTTCCTCCTCCTTCACCTCCTCATTATTCATTATCCTTTTCCACCTCTGTCTCTTATCTCTTCCTGTCCTTAAGAATCGAATTAAAGTATATTTCCAGATTTTTCTGATTATCGAGTAAATAAATTGCTTTTTACTGTGATCATCTTCCCTGTTTCTAGTTTGAGTCTTCTGAATGTCCTAGAAGAAAGCCATTTCATGATTCTTGGGTCTCGTTCATTCCAGAAAATACACCTTTCCCACCACCTCTGCAAACTGTCTCCAACTTAGTGAGCAGTGTAGGGGAAATACGTAAAGAAGATTTTAAACTGGAGGCTTTTCTCTGTCACTCACTAGCTGGGCAAGTTCTATTACCTCTTATAGGCTCTATTTTCTCATTTGTAAGATGGAGGTAACACTATTTCATAAGAATAATGGGAGAATTAAATCAATTAAGATACCATTTAAAACACATGACATAATGCCTTTTTCAATGGTTAAGTACACGATAAAGGCAGCTTTTACTGTGTGAAAACTAAAACACAGTTTTATGTATCAATGATACCATGGTTAACATTAATAATGACAATTTTCAGAGGGAAAAATTCTCAAGGTAGGACGCTGCTCCATCAGATAGCTTGGAGACAAAAACTTCTAAAAATTGCTAACACTAAGGCTTCCCTGGTGGTGCAGTGGTTAAGAATCCGTCTGCCAACGCAGGGGACACGGGTTCCATCCCTGGTCCAGGAAGATCTCACATGCCGCGGAGCAACTAAGCCCGTGAGCCACAACTACTGAGCCTGTGCTCTAGAGAGCCCGCGAGCCACAAGTACCGAGCCCGTGCGCCACAACTACTGAAGCCCGTGCGCCTAGAGCCCGTGCTCTGCAACAAGAGAAGCCACCGCAATGAGAAGCCCGTGCACCGCAACTAAGAGTAGCCCCCGCACGCCGCAACTAGAGAAAAGCCCGTGCACAGCAACAAAGACCCAACGCAGCCAAAAATAAATAAAATAAATAAATTTATTAAAATAAAAAGTTGCTAACACTTACTGTGTGCCAGACATTTTTCTTAGTACTTTTCATGTGTTAACTCGTTTAATCCTCACAACAACAGTATGAGGTGGGTACCACTATGACTCCAATTAAAGACGAGGGAATAGAGATTAAGAGTGGTTCAGTTACTTCCGTAGGTCATCACAGCTCGTGAGTGGTTGATCCAGAATTCAAACCCATGTATTCAATAGTTCCAGGTCTGGGATGTAAAGCACCTTTCAAAATCATGTTTCTCCAGGAAAGGTGGCATCTTCTAGGCCAACTGGTATGTTGCCAGTAATTTGTTACCAGTAACAAAGTACTAAAGTCTGCTGATGATTTTCTTTTTAATTTAAATGAGTGTAGATGCACTTATAATGGCACAACTCTTGCTCACCAACATTTTGACTTCCTCTCTAGTGTGGGAAAGAAAGCAGTGCAATCCAAACTAAAGCTCTGGGGACTCGTGTATAGTCCTGGGCTCATCTGTGGTATGTACACCTCACCGATCAGCATCAGCATCAGCATCTTTGTCATCACCACCACCACCATGATCATCACCATCATCGTGTTATTATTTATTGATCATCCTATGCCAGGCATGCAGTAATTCTTCACGTACATTTTTCTGTGTGTGTTAAAGCAGAAGAAAAAGGTTGAAAACCATTGAGCTACTCTATTCCAGATGCCTTCTTAAAAGCCTTTCCTCATAATTCTACCCTACACGAAGACTCCACCACCAACCTTGAAAAAAAAAGAATGACAATAATATTTACTGATATCTATCTTGTGTCAAGCATAAGCTTAGGTACTTTCCACATGTAATCTTATTTAATCCACACAACAAACCTAAACTATAAGCATTATTTTTATTGCTTAGTTATCACCATTGATTAATTATTTCGATCTCAATTTTACAGTGAGGAAAACCACAGCTCAGATGGCTTGGTATCTTTCCCAAGGCTCACAGAGCTTCTAAATTATGGCTTCAGGGTTAGAATGAGACCTATATGACTCCTTTGAGCAATCTCTTTAAGATAGTCTTACTATTTCCTAAACCGGATTTTTTTTTCCCAATGTGATATATACTGTCTCTTTTGTACTCTATTCACTGAAAGGCAGGAGCCCTCAAAAGAGTGCCAGCCTGGGAGTCAGACACCCCAAGTTCTAGCCCTGGTTGTACAACTCATAAGTTGTGTGACTTTGGACAAGTCATTCATCCACCTAATTTTTTTTTTTTTTTTTTTTGTTCGCACCACATGCAACATGTGGGATCTTAGTTCCCCAACCAGGGATCGAACCCACATCCTCGGCAGTGGAAGCGTGGAGCCCTAACCACTGGACGGCCAGGGAAGTCCCCATTCATCCGTTTAAAATGAACAGTTTCCAGCTCTAATTCTACACTCTCTGATCTCCCCAAAATAGATACCAGACACCCATCCTCACTTATATGATATCGGATTCTAATCGCAGGCTTTCTCTCTGCCCTTTGAAGAGAAGATTACAGAGAGGGGCCCGCTGCATGAGTGCACTTGTTGACCAGACCATCAGACGAGGGTGGTTAAAGAGAAGGTTGGCTGGGAAGTGTGAGAAAGTCATCCACCTTGCAGCTGTCCCGGCCTGAACACTACCATGGATAAACAAGAGTCCCTCTCTAGAGATTCCTGCTGGCACCTTGTCTTCATTCCTTTCTGGAAAAAAAAAAAATCATATCCCTGTGAAGAATGTATTGCCTTCGACATGCAACTGCCAAAACCCCAACTGTAGGCAAAACCCATCTGACAAAATCCCTTAACTGCTTTGATTCCGTTCTTAAAGGAGATTAGTTGTTGGAAGGTCACAGAGAAACCAACCTACTCCACATTGCAGCCTGGGGTTTCAAAGCTCTCACTACTAAGGGGATCTCCATACCCCATGCCCCTTCCCTCCATGCCGTTTAATCAATGAATCAACAAATAGCTACCGAACGAGGCTTCCCTGGTGTCTGCAGGTCACTTCAGATGTGCTTCTCCAGTTCAATAGCAGGAGAAAGAAAAACAGATTTTTCTGACTCTTCTTAAAGTTTCCATTTATAAAACCAGGACTAACATAAAAAGACTGTGGGTCTCCTCTCCCTCTTTTTCTGTTCCCTGAACCCTTCTGATTCACAAAGAAAAAGTAAATGCTATAGAGTTGAGAGAATGTACAAGAGATAAAAGGAGGGCAGGAGAGAAGGAAGGAAGGAGAGAGGGAAGGAAGGAAAGAGGGAGGGAAGGGAGAGAGAAAGGAAGGAGAGAATCAGAACCTTAGATTTCAGGAAGGTCAAAGGACACAGTAAACATGTAGACAATCCTCTCAAGATAAACCGTAATGGAAAAGAATATGAAAAAACCGTAATGGAAAGAATATGATAAACCGTAATGGAAAAGAATATGTATATTATAACTGAATCCCTTTGCTATACACAGAAATTAACACAACATGGTAAATAACTATACTTCAATAAAATTTTTAAAAAAAGAAATGTCTCTTTGGTAGCGTCTAATTAGCTAGCCTGTTAATTATTACTGCTCTTTAGCAGATATGATTATCTTTGAGAACTAGTTACCACTAGTTTTAAGTTTTTAGGATTGATATAATGATGAATATCTTATACCTCTAGGTGTTTTTCTGCTCTCAACTCTAGCAATAGGATCATAGATAAAATGTGCATGTTACCGCAATAGCCATAGTTACCAGAAATCATAAATACAAAAAAATTAATTGGTTTTCCTGCATAACTTGCATGAAAATGAAAAAATACATGGCAAAAAGATACTACTTTGGGCTTTTAGCAAATGTTATATAAAAACACTACACTAGGCTACAAACTAAATCACCATTTCCCAAGTGATGACCAGTTACTGCATGTACAACCGTCACTAGAACAGGACCAACCCGTGATGTGAATATTGTCTTTTTCTGACCCAGCATTTAGAGCAGGATTCTACTTCACCAAATGTTTCCTCGATCAAAAATAATAATGAAACTAGGAACAGCTTATGAAGCACTTACTATATGCCAGACATGGTGGGAAATAGTAATACTTTCTATGCATTAGCTCAGTTAACCCTTTCACCCACCCATTGGTGTGCATTACCCGCCTCAATCTACAGATGACAAGGTGGCAGCTCAGAGAGATGGTCACTTTGCTCAAAATCTTAAGCATAACGAGGTCCAGAGCAAAGACTCTAACCCATGTCTGACTCCACCGTTTGTGCTTCTAACCACCTTGTAGCTGATACTTTATTCCTGTTCTTCAACGTGGAGAATCAAGGCCGGGAAAAGTAAAAATAATGTATTTTATTATCATTTACCCAAAACCTCACCTGGACTTGGTGTTCCCCTGTCAGCTTCAAATTGCTCCTCCCTGCCCCCCAACATGAATGACTACAGTTTCTTCTTTTGTTTCTTTTTGATAAGCAAAGCTAATATTAGAATAGCTAACAAACCATGCGACCACAGACAACTACAACATTCTGAAGAATTCTTCAGTCTAAGCATGAGATGAAGCACTCCAACATCTTAAAAAACTCATTTTTTTTTTAAAAAAAAAAGCTTAAATATAAGTACTATGTTAACACTCACAGGTATAAACAAAGAGTCCACTAGATAAAACTGAGTGTATATAGAGAAGGCTGATGCTCTGATATCTTACTGAGCTTCTAAATTACAACCCCCATGCTTTTTTCATGTGCCAATGGGGTCTATCATAGTGAAGGTATTAATAGAAAAATAAACACCCCAAATTCTTTTATTCAGTATGACATCTATATGTGTACAATCACGCATCTATTCAGAAGTACCTGTATGGTAACAGGAGGTAAAATATAAACACAGCATGATCTTTTGTTCCAAGATGATACGATGATTTCTACCATCTGTGCGCAGAAGGTGGTATGGCTCAAGAGAAGAGACCAGTTCAGGTCTGTTTCACCTTGAGACACAACACATATAGAGACAGACCTTTGCCCAAGGTGCCTGGGGTTGTCTGCGATCGTGACTCGGAGCCCCTTCACTCGTGCCCACTAGATACCAACAAGGACCACCCTCCAAATCTGGCTTCTAAGCGCCCCTTTTTCTCCCAGACTCTGAAGACTAGAGTTTCTTCTTTCATTTCCTTTGACTAAGCACAGCTGGGATCAGTACCAAACAAACCATGAGGGTAGCACTTGACACAGGTACAGTGTGCTAATGTTTCTTGGTTGAAGGCACATTTATGAACACTACAACCATTTTCACGCACGGAAACCATTTCTACCAGAGAAATGCAAATTGTATTGTAAAAGCTTGTCCTTGTAGAACTCAGCAAAGGTCTGCGTGGATGCAAACCTAGAGGTTAGACACAGCACTTCTGCCAGTATCTGCATGTGCTCATTACCATATGGCAGGAGTTGCTTCTAAAGCCAATAAGAGTTTTCAGAAACACCGAGGTTACGAAATAATCCAGAGGCTTCAGAAGGCAGAGAAAAGACAGTTGTATCCTGTAAAAGCTAAGGAACAAAATGACCTATTCCTCTTATATCAAAGCTTGAGGACTTCTAGAACACAATTAGCATGACCTTCCATGAAGGAAGCCCAGGAAGACACAGATGTCCTTTTGGTTTCTAAAAATGAAGGTACTTACCGTGAAAATCCACCAGTCACCACACTTTGCCCAGAATTACACTGGTCACCCTTCTCCACGGAAGCAGAGCATGGGACCTGCCAAGTCTGTGGAGACATCTACTTGGGTGGGTTGGGAATAGGCGAGGTGGGGGAGAAAAGACAGACTTTCCCTTTAAAACTGAACAGAAGCTGATACCACATCACATGACCTTTTACCGTAATTTCTATTAAAATCATTTCATGTCTGGTTGCCTCTGCTCTCCTGGCTCATTTGTATTGTTTACAACAAGTCATTGCACTGGCAGTGAGTGGTGGCTGAATCCATGGTTACCCGTTTTTACATCCACTAGTTAAATGGAATGCAGCTCTGCTGTGGGTTTCAGGGAACCAGCTCTTAAGAAACCACAGTCCAGCTATCAATCAGCCTAATCTGAGAGAAATTAATCTTATAAACCTAAGTATTGGTACATATTAAAAATTGATAGCAAGGGGGCACGAGCTTTTATTGGTTGGAGTTATGAAAGTGGACACGCTGACATTTGACTTAGAGCCTCAGAGTATTCAGTCTGTGGTCTCCATCTGACAGCCATTCACGCTGTGCAGCTAAACAGCTTTCAAGGGTAATACGACCACCCTTTAAAACAAACCCACCCCCCTCCCAAATTCTGTGAGCATTGCTTTCACTGGTTGTTCTTAGGATCGAGAGTGCCTAAACACAGGTTTAACCAGACTGCAATCTAGCAAAGTAACTTAAACAGATACACACAAGCCAGTAAAACGTCACACAGACAGCACTGGGTAGGATTCAATTAAGACAAAACCTCCGCGGAATGCTCTTTACGAGTAAATTAAAACTGCAAACTAATATGTTTTATTGAGAGCAAGAACGGTCCAAATTCATTCTACTGTCCATGAATTTAGGTGGTTAATTCTTTTAAAAACATTCCCCAAAGCAAACTTGTTTCTCAAGATGGACATGCCCAGCAATTATCATTCCTAATCAAAATTTAGAAGTTTTATAGTTTAATGCCCACAATCACCATCCCACAAGTCACATCTCCATGCTAAATGAGAACAGCAAATAGTTAAAGCTAACATATTACATACAACCCCATCTACTGCAAAGTCACTGTATCAGAAGCTAGAATTGATTTGTTTTCTCAGAACGAATTGAAAATGAATGTAACAAAACGTCGGAAAAATCCCTCTTGCCCTGATAATCGGATATTGTATAATGGTTGATTGCAGCTCTGCCCTGTCCTCTTGCTGCCTAAATCATACATACTTACACGTTCTGGGTTCTTCCAAGAGTTTGGTGCAGTTTCAAGGACAAATGTCTTAAGGAAGCCTCTCTACTGTGCAGCAGGGAGCCTAGCTCGGATCTGATGACAAGAGCACGGTGCTCAATCTGACAACAGAGAAGGAAAGTTCCTGCGTGGAGAGGAGGTCTTGGAAAGTCTCGGGGTTAAAAAGGCTGCTTTAAATGTGCTGGTTGATCTGCTCCCTGGTTGTGTATACACAGTAGCAGCTGATCTGTGTTTGCAGCCCTGCAGAAAGGAACCTTTACTGAAAACCAATGGCATCACATTTCAGCGGAGCTCGTGCCAAGGGCTGGAGAGCAGAGCCACCTTTGACAACTTCACACAGTTCAACCCAGCAGACTTACCACAGATCAGGGAGGAGCGCGGAAAGCATCGCCCCTCCCACCCCACCCCAGGTTTCATCTCGACTCTGTTAGCGCAGTTCCTGGGAAACTAAACACTGTTACTGGCTGGCCTCTGCTAACAGTGCAAGGTATTCCCTGGACTTACCTTAAATATAGTCCCTAATCTCTGCTGTCCTGACCTCCCATGTACTGTATTTTCACAGAATTTTTAAAAATGAATCCCAATTTTTAAAATGCATTCCCCTCAATTTCTTATACAAACCTTCAGATCCACAGTGGGTTACTACTAATCCCGTGCTGAGTATTTCAGGCTCCCTGGACATTGCTCACAAATAAACAGAGGAAAAAATAACATAGGATTGGGGACGGGGGTACCTAGCGCTCTCTTCTGCTTTCCAAATTCAGAGGCTGGAGTTTTCAAATTCCTGTTTGGTTGGGGGCCATCTTATTTTTGTTGATTCTAAACTAGGCACAACTGCAAAATTTCACTCCAGTAGAACCTACTAATAGAATAAGGCTGGTGGGATGTTAGGAGCAGGCAAGCCATGCAGAACATGAATATGCTGTTTGGTAGTGGCATCACCTTCTTTACCACCTTATCATGGAGGAGAATGGACATTCCAGACCTTGCCAACTCTGAGAGGGACAGTTAAGATAGTGTACGAGACAGAGGGGGTTCGGGGGCTTGGTGCGGGTTGCTGGAGAAAACTTAATCCAAGTCACTGGTTAACTACTTCAGTATCTGTGTGTGCCTCACTGCCCCTCCTCTCCCTTCTGTCCCAATGACAAGTCTAGGTAATGGTATATTATATGGTATTTTCTCACGATTGTGCATCTTACTTCAAAGGGTAGAAATCAGGACTGACAGTTCAGCAAAAGGCCACGTTAAATGTGTCAGGCAGCACAGGGAAGTGTTCTCCTACTTCTCTGAAAGCTGGCCCACGAGCTGCCTGGGCAACTGGTAAATTATCCAAGGCCTTTGCTTTTCATTTTGCCCACACTATGGTTCAGGTGTAATGATAATTTCCGACCCTGTAGTGTAATGATAGTTTCCTAACCTGACCCTACTACTTTCTACCTACATGAGATTGGAGTTGCTTAAAATCTCTGAACTTCTGTTTCCTCATCTATGAAATGGAGACAATATATATCTACCATACAAGATTATTGGGAAGATTTAAAGAATAACATAGGTCAAGGGCTGACCCCAGTGCCTGACATGCATGCATTTGCCAATATTTACTGAGCCCCCTCTCAGAACCAGGCCCAGTGCCAGACTCGGGGGTACAAGGTCAGCTGAGACACAGCCCCAACTCTCAAGTGCAATGCTACCAGTGTCCTTCCTCCTTCCCTCCTGGAATTTGTGTAGTCTCTATCATAAAGCACACAAACACTTTCAAATACTTGGTCTCACTTGATTCTCATGACAATCCTAGGAGACAGATGAAACTATGCCCAATTTGTAAATGGGAAAACTATGGCTTAAAGAGGTAAGAGTCACACAGCCAGTAAATGATAGCCCGAACCTCAACCCAAGCTCTGATTCTGTCGCAATACATATGACTTTGTCACATAGCATTCATTTTCTGCACCATTCTATATTGTACTGTTATCTTAATAGTTTAATGTATATTATTATATTTCCCTAAAGATAGTGTAATTCCCTTAAAGAGAGGAACTATATCTTAAAATTACTTTGTATTCTCTAACAGACCTAGCCTGATGTTAAACATATTATGTGTTTAATAAATTTTCCTAAATGTAAAAGAAACTCAAGCTGGGTCCATTTTACTCCCTATGATCAATCTCATAAGAAGCTACAGCTTCTCAACAAAGAGTGGTTTGGAGGTTATTTGTGGCCTTCCAGTGTTCATGCTATGTTTTCAGTTACTTTCAAATAATTACTCACATATCAAAGTTTTTAACACTGACTCATAACTAAATCACCCAAATATTGTTTTCTCCATTTGGTTAGCATATATTCTTTATGTTGAGGACTAATGAATTTTGGTAAGAGCCATTGAATATTTACTTTTAGATTCAAACTTGATCCCAAGACATCTCTTGATTTCTAGGTTCACTTCAGTTTCTAGGTTTGACAGATCACAAAGTATAGAATTCTGTTGATCATTATCTTGTGAATTAGAGCAGAGCACAGGACCAACCTCAGGTAAAATCCAAGCAGATTTTTGAGTCTGCTTTTTAAAGATATATTGTCTAAACAAACAGCCCAAATTTCTTGAATACTTCTTGATCTACTGCTTCACTTCAGGCTTTGAAATGTAGGCCATTTCTGACGGAAGAACTGGCTAAACATTTATCAGTGAACCCTACATAAAAATAAAAATATTCTTGAGAGATCTGTATAGAATTTAGAATTTGGAGTTCAGCTGATGTATTGCATTAATTAGTTCTGTTATATCCTGGAAATCTTTTTTTAAATGGAATTTATATTATTATTAATTAGTATTTACTGCCAAACCATGATTCCTTCAGCCTTAACAAAAATCCAGGAAGTTTAGATGAATATCAATGTCATGGCAAAAGTGGGAATGACAGGCAATGTTTGAGACAAAGAAAACAATTATTGGATACATTGTTTTTGTTTCCAAAGTCATTCACTTGTGTATTAGACAAGCTGTGGCCAACTGTAAAGCAAGTAAATATGTTCCTGTGCACTGGCATTGCATACATTAGAATTATCAGGCTTGCTCTATTCAACTGGCCAGCTGCATACTATTTCCTGCTTCCTCCCTAAATAAAATAATATGTAAAGTACCCACCACAGTTCTCGGACCACAATGGACAAGAAACATGCCTACCAAAGACCACTCTGGAGCTAAACGAATTGGCCTAAGCCTTTGTCACACCTGGTCAGCATGGAGAACTGCTTGACCCAATGACTTTTCCTCACCACCTAAAACTAAATAGATCTTCCAAGCACTTTTTTTTTTTTTTAATTTTATTTATTTATTTATTTATTTATGGCTGTGTTGGGTCTTCGTTTCTGTGCGAGGGCTTTCTCTAGTTGCGGCAAGTGGGGGCCACTCTTCATCGCGGTGCGCGGGCCTCTCACTGTCGCGGCCTCTCTTGTTGAGGAGCACAGGCTCCAGACGCGCAGGCTCAGTAATTGTGGCTCACGGGCCCAGTTGCTCCGCAACATGTGGGATCTTCCCAGACCAGGGCTCGAACCCGTGTCCCCTGCATTGGCAGGCGGATTCTCAACCACTGCGCCACCAGGGAAGCCCCGAAGCACTTTTATACACATGAGTCTCACTCAACTCTCACAACCATCTTGAAAGCAGATACTTTTCTTATTTACATATTTACCGATAAGACAAATTCAGAGAACTTAATAATTTCACAAGATCAAAACAGGCAATGAGTGGCCTAGCAAAAATTTCAAAATGGATGCTCAAACTCTAATTCCAATGTTTTTCCACATAACTCACATACTGTACTTTCTCTTCAGGAAGAATATGCATGCCTTAGCTTCCCTCTTTTTCCTTTTGGTTTCTCATCCTACTGATAAGTTAAATGCAGACCAAGCCATCCATCTGTCTCTCTCTCTCTCATTCATACACACACACACACACACACACACACACACACACCCCCCACACATACCCCCATATGCCTCTTTTCTACCTTCAACCACCTTCCATCTTTTCTTCTCTCACATCTTGGCCAATCACTTCAGAGCATAATTTTTTCTCTCCATCTTTTCTCACTCTCCCACTTTTCAATATTGGTTGTCAAAAAACAAATCTTACTACAGGTGAGGAACTTAGGAGTACTGCTAATGTCAGACTATTCCCAGGGAAAGAAATACTTTGCAACCAGTCTCTAAAAATCCTGGAAGTCTCTAAAAATCCCTTTCATAAAATATTAAAAAAAAAAATCCCTTTCAGATACTCTGCAATAGTTTCCATCTATCTTTTTAACTTCCATTTATACGTGTATTCTCTTAAACATCAACCCTCCAGAATCTAGATAAATGATAAACTATCATCAGTTTTATTGCTTTTCTGTTACGTTATCACTTGTTTCATAACAGAACTGTTTTTCACATTTTTTTCTCAACGATATACAATAATTCACTTCAGTAAGTAACATAAGCTTTTATGATTTAGCCTAGAAAAGTCATCTGCATTTAAGATTATTTTCTGTGAAAAAAAAGTATATATCTAATAATTAGTCTATAAATGAAAAATTTCAGTGTAAACTTGAGTGGCTAAATTTCATGAGGCTTTCATTTCAAACCCCTGAACCGGAGCTTATTTACTACTCTACACACTAATATCTCCAGTCATGGCATAAGGCCATACTTATGTAAATAATTAGCTTATAGAATAGAAATAAACAGGAGTATTATTAATTGGTTTATTCATTATTAATCAATCACTTAATTCAGAATCACTGGAGACCATCAAGTCCTATCCCTTCATTTCAGAAATAAAGGAACAAAGGGTCACGGTTCTCGGATGAAGAGGGCAACCAGATCATAGTATAAACTCTGCTCAGGACCATTTTGACTGTCCCTGAGCTGAAGATCGATGTTCAGTAATGTACACATTAGCTAAAAAACACAAATTTCTAACTTTGATGGATCCAAAGGGTCCTCCGGTATTATGTCCCATTGTTTCAACCTTTGGAAAATAAATGTTCATCCTAAATAGAACATGAATTTCTAATAACTGAATTAAACTGTTCATCTAAATATCCAACTTTGGATTTCTCTCCACACATAATAACTTGGAAAAATATATAGCCTGTGTTTACTAGAGCACTATAGCCACAGTCTCTAAGAAGAGCTATAACTCGCTAACAATTTTCCTGATTTATGTTTGAAAACATACAGGGCATGAAATGATTTCAGCAACCTTACATTTTCCTCAAGAACACTGGTAGGCGGAAGACAGATCCTAAAGATCCTGTTGGATTGCTTGTTACAGCTCCTTTTTTAATAGAAATGTGTGATAAGCAATTATACATGCCCCACTAAAAAAAAAAAAAGCATCATTAGGTTTTTCTCCATTAAGAAAGGAAAAAAGAAAAAAGGAAGGAAGAGGAGGGAAAAAGGAAGGGAGAAAGGAAAGGAAAGAGAAAGAAAACTCTGATAAAAGAATCTATTTTCATATTATGTTTATCTTATAAAAACTGATTGCCTTCTTGAGTAAGAAAATGCAATAGATATTCTTCCAAAGAACAGCTTATAGATAATGTATGTTTATAAATTGTAACACACTATACAAATGTTAGTTATTTCTGTTGTTAGTATTTAACATATATGGAAATTTACCTCACGATCTATAATTGTGCTAATGAAAACAAGTATTTGTGAATATATTGGTCATAAAATCAGCCTTATTAATCTAATATATCTTGGAGTGAGATCAAATTTAAATGGGTCACTCTGGTAACACAGATATCTGGAAACACTGTTTATCCTACCACATACGTATCAGGCTAGGAGTACAGAAGTTTTGCTGTGCTTCATATGAAGTTAGCATTCTGAATTTGAATCTTCCAAACAGTAAAAGATCACTGTGTCAGATATGCATATTTGCCAAGTTAAAAACAAAAATTCATTTGTGTAAGGAAAATAAAACAAGCACATTCATTAATTAGCATCCTTTAAAGGATCCTCTCCAGGTTATTTATTTTAGCAGACGGGCCACCTGAAACAGCTATAATTGTCCATAAGTAAATAAAATAGCTTTGATTCTCCAGGGTCTTGCATCTTATCACAGGAATTCTAAACACATTTAACCCTCTTTTGAGGTAACTATGATCATTCCTTTGTTTACATGAACAAAGCATCTTTCGTAATAGAAGTATAAACAGAGGCCTGATTTAAAACTATCAGTGATTCTTCACAACCACAGGAATTATTGAACATAATGGTATAAATACATTATAAAATATCTGTACATGGTGTACCTATCAGAGGGAGAATGGGAGGTGGGATTTACACCCAATACGATGCAGCAAGTCAGCTAAGGGAGGAGTGGGCCTTCACAATTAGAAATCATTCAGGGTTGAGTAAATGAATGGCATCTAATTGCCAAGGAAAAGAAAACTGTCCTAGCTATGTGATAAAGACACACAGGGTCTTAGCATCATCACAATGTCTACTTAGGGAATTTTTATTTAATGATTTGCAAAGATATTCCCAGTTACCTGAATCTGAAGATCCAAAATCATTAGGTTGTGTGTCTACATTCTATTTCAAAAGACTGAATTACTTTCTGCAATCATCTCTCAAAAGAAGGCCTCACAGGATCCGGCTCTCCTTTTTGGCCACCACTACCACTGATTCCAATACAAAATACTCTTACAAATTAGGTTCAAAATAATCAAAAGAAGATGGTTCCAGAGAAAGATCCTTCAACCTTCCTACAGCACCCTGCCCCCATCTGCTAGCCTGAGAGCAAAGGAGCACATAGAACGCCTATGGAACTCCCTCCTCTGATTCCTAAGGCCACTTACTCTACTGGAATGGCAATGCTAACCTTAAAACTAAATTGCGGGGGCTTCCCTGGTGGCGCAGTGGTTGAGAGTCTGCCTGCCAATGCGGGGGACACGGGTTCGAGCCCTGGTCTGGGAAGATCCCACATGCCACGGAGCGACTGGGCCCGTGAGCCACAATTACTGAGCCTGCGCGTCTGGAGCCTGTGCTCCGCAACAAGAGAGGCCGCGATAGTGAGAGGCCCGCGCACCGCGATGAAGAATGGCCCCCGCTCGCCACAACTAGAGAAAGCCCTCGCACAGAAACGAAGACCCAACACAGCCATAAATAAATAAATAAATAAATAAAATTAAAAAAAAAAACAAAAACTAAATTGCAAAGCAGAATTATTTCACAGCTTTTAAAAAGTGACAACAAAGTGACAAGAGAAAATTTCTTTGTTGGCACAAGAGGTATGTTATTTTGACTTTATAGAGATATTTTCAGTGAATTTCAAAAAATCACAGTATTACGAAACTCAGTCATCGTTTCTTCGAAACGACAGATTCTGTTGTTCACGGAAAAATTTGCAGTTGGTTTCCTCATACCAGTGGTTCAATGGAAGGATTCACCAACTGCTCCCTGGAGAAAACAGATCTGCATTTAAATGGAGATATAGTGTTTCCAAATGCACAGTACCTAGAAGGCAGATACTGTCAAGGTTCCTTAGTGAGACTAACTCAAATTGTATTAGATACGTTTGGAGGCTGTAGCTCTCTCCGTGGCATAGGGCTCCGTCTGTTTCCATAACTTTTCTTTCTCCTCTGTGCATTCTTTGTAGTATTTGTCCCAAGAAGTTAAAATTAAATCTTTCTCCACTGCAGAGTCCCCGCACTAGCAGCCAGCCATTACTACTGTACACATCATTTCTGATGTGTACAGAAAAAGACCACAGAAGATCGGTTGGCCAGAAATGTTAAATAATTGAAAAGTATAATGGCTTAATAGAGGAGCAGGCTTAGTTGACAATGCAGCCAATTTAAAGCCATAAAGATACTGTGTAAAAATGTTATCTTGTGGTTGACCATCACATATCCTATCTATTATTCAAAAGTATCTCAACATTGTTTTTCTTCATTAACGTGGTTTTTGGCATTTCCCTCAAAATCCTTCTGTTCCCACAGTTTTCCAACAATTTTGAAACAAATACAAAATTCCTACTTTATGTCATAAATTTCCCTCACTGGGATAATGAGATCTCCAGTGTCTAATTGAAACCAATTTATAGATCAACCTGCAAGGCATACTTTAACTTCCTCAGATGTGATTCGTTTTGCATTGAACACAGTCAAGCATGCTCGACGTTGAAAAATAAACAAATAAAACAGGGCTAAAGCTACTTGCATGGACACATCTGCAAACAAAGGAGAACCTCATAAATAACCTCCTTTCCTGTGACACAGTAATCCAGGGATTTGTCTATATTAGCAAATGTCATGGGGCCTAAGGAAAGTTTTGCCTTGAGTGTTCAGCTAAGGTGCATAGCAAGTCCGTGAAGGAGAAAAAAAAGAGACACTTAGGATCAATTTCAAACATAAGCCCATTACCTCTGGCAGGCTCTTGTGAAAATTCTAGCTGCATCTGAAATGTCCCTGTAAACAAGGTTGCTGAGAACAGCCCCAGATAGTCTTCTCAGCAACACTTTCCCTCCCAGCCCTTCCGCTGCCTGCCAACGAGGTTAGTTATACCTCATCTTGCTGCCCTGCCATTCTCATGCTGATTCAAATTCAGAACTCAAAATGAAAGATGAAATATCTTCCAGATCACTTAATATTGAAATCCTGTTGCAGTAATAAGTGGTGCTCAGTCGGAGATGGGAACGTGGAACTCTCTTGGTAACCTTTTAATTTCTGGAAAAATTGTACAGAATAAATTGAGTGGCACAGACATGGAAACCAAATGGATTGATCTGCTCTCTGCTGTTAAAGCACCACCCATCAGAAGGTCTCTTTGCTCCCTTGGCAATCTCCCCTTTAAAAAGACCAGCGGGTTTCCGTATACACCATGCACGAAGATTTAAATGCTATTTTGATTTATTAAAGAAAAGAAATGATCTTTTATCTACGTTCATCTCTCCAGTCAACGGATAGTACTATGCGTTATATGATACCATTCTCAATATACACACTTCTAATTCTCTATAACATGAGTTGAAAGAGTTATGAGAATTGTTTTAGTAAAAACAACAAAGCCATGCTTGACAGACAAATCTATATTTCAAAGATCACATAGGCCTCTTTCATGATATACTCAACTCTTTCTGTATTTGAAGGAAAAGAAACCCTATCACGTGATTTCATCTCCATCCATGTTTTCAAGTACCTTCCTCAGCTCAGATCTGAGAACTGTTCAAATTTCCCTCTCTTGCCCACAAGGACAGAAAACTGTTTTCTCAAGTTGGTTAACTCATTTTGATAACATCAAATCTACTGGACAGGGGAAAAAAAAACACAAACCCTGACACCTCTCCCCCACTCCCCAATCCCATCCCCTGCCTTCCCCGGGAGGGCATTTCTTCCTCTTTTCTGTTGCCTGCTGCTTCTGAATTTGGGCATTTTCCAAACACAGTCCCCTACTTGGTCTTTGGGCAGCGTGAGAAACAAAAGAGAGCCTCTCTTCAAAACTAAACCAAGTCATTCAGCTGCTCGCAACACTTCAAAACATCCCCAGGTCTCTTGCTCTTGACTTAAAGTATTAAGCAGGAGTGTTTTGAAAAGAGCAGGAAGTCATATGTGGACCTAACAGCTGCACTTAACTCACATGCTGAGAATTTCTTTCTGTTTTCCCTTTTTTCTTTCTTTCTTTTTTTAATCGAGAGAGAGAAGGTGTTATTTTCAACACTGCCCTCTGGTTTAGAGTAGAAAAATCCTGTGCTTTCTGTGTCTGCCTGTGTCTTTTTGTGTGGCCACTGGTCCTGGTACTACAATACCAACACACAGCAAACAAGCCTCCCTAGCTTAAGCCAACCCATGTGGCAATTCACAACATAACCCAAGCAAGCACAAGACATAAACACAGACATAATCATTCCATAGCAGTGAGGCATGCGAGGGGTTTCTCCAGGCCCTTCCGGACTTTTCCAGAATTGTTCATTAAGATTCTGAATGGGGGAGGGGTGCAGCTAGGAAAAGGTTGCCAGAAGGGAAGAGAATGGGAGGAGAGAGCTTTGCCCTCTGTGTCTTTCTCTCTCTGAGAATCTCCCATCACCAAGCATGGGGGGGGGGCGGGGGGGCGGGGGGGGAGGGTCTATCCGGCACGCATCGGACAGACTTGAGGGGTGGAAGGGGGTAGGTGGTTTGAAATACTTAAAATGACACGACGGTCGGGTGACCTCCGTGTAACTTCAGAGACTCCCACAGAAGGTGAACGGGTTGGGGAGACAGGGAATGAGGCGTAGAGGACAGGCAGGAGACACCTAGGACTACGGCAGCAGCAAGCACCAGGAAGATTTGCCAGCCCACGACAGCGGTCCTCAACTCCTGACACCACCCTCTCCCCAACGACCCCTTCCCCGGATCCCCTCGCCCGCTAAGACCGGAGGACTCTCCCCCCGCCCCCGCACCCATCCCAGTCCCAGCGCCCTAACTCTGCCCTCACTCTTTGCCACTTTCCCAAGCCCTGAAGTCTCTATCCAGGAAGGGGGATGGGAGAGGTGTTTTAAAGAACAAATCTCATGGAAATGAGAATTGGTCAGTGTCTCTAGAACACGCGCTGACAGTTTTGCAGTCATGGTAAGGCGAGTCTACAACAGTGGGATAGGACTTATGGTTGTGTGATGGAGGGAGGGTTGCTTTTTTTTTTTTTTTCCTCTAAGAGACTCTAAACAAGTGAAGGGGGGAAGGCGGGGTGGGGGGGGGGGCGGGGAGCAATAGAGATTTCCACCAGGACTGCAAATCAAGGATGCCCCAGATGCAAATGTCTGTCTGCAGATGTTGATGATAAGGATTTGGACCAGTTACCTTGGCAGGGTCAGAACTGCAGCAGGTTAAGCAGGTGAGTCGTCGGGGATTTTAAAGAAGCCGAAGCCAGTCGCTTTGGCTGGGAAAGTCTACAAAACCCCCATGCAGGAACATTGCACATCTTACACACGCCTCCTTTAACTGGGCTCCCGCGACCTCGGGCGGGCGAGGGGGTGCCTGCAGGCGCGCCGGGACCAAGGGCACGGCCCCCCGCTGGGCCCCCGCGGGTGCGGGGCCGGCCTGGCCCCCGGGGTCCGCGTCCCGCGCGGCTGTGCACTCACCGAGCCGGGCGGCCAGGGGCCGAGGGGCGCCCGCCGCTAGCCGGAGCGCCCGGGCGCCTCCCTTTGCTCTTGGTAGCGTCGGTCCGCACTCCCTGTGACCCAGGACGTCATGATGCCTGTCTGTTTTCTCAATGATAACTTGGCAGAAGAAGAGAGAGGCTGCCAGGTTCTCCTCGGGTGGTTACGTGGTATGTGCACGTTTCTGTTTGCATGCCTTTCTCTCTCTCCCTTTTGCAAAATAAATATCTAGATTTCCCCCCCGCAAAAAAAAAAAAAAAAAAAAAAATTCCCGGCACTGTCATGATTTGATTGCATTACTGCGTTGGCATAATTGACGCCTCTGGGTGTGTATTTATGTGTGTCTGTGCGTGGGTTTTTTTTTGTGGGGGTTTTTTTCCCCTTTAAATCCTGCTGTTGCTACTGCCGCTGCAGCCGCCGCTGCGAACAGAAAGCAAGCATGCGTTCATCTTTTGTCTTTCATTTTACCTTCAGGGTGACATTCAGTGCCAACAGCTCCCTTTTGACCGTCGCCAATCCCCGGCTGGGCAAAAGACGTTTTTTAAAACCTGGGGGGAGGGGAAGGAAGAGCCCCCTCGGCCCCGAACGCTGGGGTCTCCATTCCTAACAAGGCTGGACCCCAAACCTACCCGACCCACCGCCCACCCCTGAAAAACCATTTTCCCTTCTACCCACCAGGCCCTGGCAGAGAGGCGGCACCCAGACAGCAAGGAGCATCCACCCGGGGCCAGACACTCCTGTTCTCGGCTCGCACTTGCTGACTTGCATCTCTCAAGTTGCATTCCCAGTGTCTAGGCCTCTCACAACTGGAGCTATTTTCGTCTCCCAGAGATGTTCTTTAAAGCCCTTTAAAAATGGGGAGGGGGCAGGGAAGAAAAAGAGAGAGAGACAGAAAAGGCCAAGACCCTATAAGAGGGGCTTTCTGGACACATCTGGAAATTTGGGCGGGGGGGGCAGGCATCTGACCCACAAGGGTAGCTTAAAAGGGCAGAAAGGATAACTAGCTTTATTTGAATTCTTCTACAACAGCAAGAAAACTTTTTTTTTTTTTTAATACAAAGATATTGCTGGTCATTCACTGTATTTGTCATTTCTATAATTAGGTTCTCGGGAATCAGTAGGGAAGTTCTCAAAAATAATCCTTAATATTTATTTCTGCAAACATGAGAATGTATTTTAGATGGTGTGGCTACATGACAGGTAAAGCAGAGAGCATGTCTTTTTGTCATACCTAGTTTGTGTCCTTTGTACATTGTTTGGTATGTTTTCCGTAGCATCTATTAATCATAATATTGTGTATATTAATCACTATGTATGCATTACTGAAAAATAAATATCTAGCACGAGGTTTGGCAAATACATTGCCCTTCTTTATCGCTAATTCCCCATTTGGAGTAGTAGAACGGGCTTAGGAATTTTTTTTCCCCAAGCCTCTTGTTGACCTTGGTCACCATCATGTACAGGTAAAGTCACTGATTCAAATTCCTAAAAGATGACAGCAGAAGCCAAGGTTGCAAAACATAAAGCATGGAGGAGAGTATCATATCTGAAAAACAAAGCTGATTGGTAGAAAACTTTTGAACTCATCCAAAATAATCTGCAGATGCTGTAGGTTTAAAAATAGTTTACCTGTTTGAGAGATTGGCTCAGTTTAATGAAAATGGCAAGTCACCTGTTAGGTCTTTTCCCTTTAGAGTCACAGACCACGAATCACTAGCAAATTCCAGAGGGAAGACATTGTAATTATGCAAAGACCATACAATGCGAATTGGAGAAGAGCCTCACTAAAGTAAACCTAAGGAGGGTCTCAGGACTACTGACTAGTAGACAGATTCCAGAAGTTAACTCTACCTCACCACCCTAAACAACTGGACACAGCTGTCTGGCTCTACTTATCTGTCTCCTTGGAATGCCCAAAGGATGAATCAGTGCAGACCTGTCCGGTGCTTAGAGGTTATCAGGGTCAAAGATGATTCTGAAGAAGGCAAGGGTCTACTCAGAATTCGAGGAGACATCATCGCACCATGTTACTGGTGACTTTTCAGTAACTCCCCAAGAGGGGCTCATTAATATTCAACCTACCAACCTGGTTCTCCAGCTTTTTTACTTATTAACCTCAGAACTGGACCCTTAAAGACCCACTGCCAAGAGAAAGAACCATAAAAAGTTGACTAACTTTAATCCCTTGAAATCCAATTTTTTTTTCCAGGCAATTGCCTTCTGTGCTGTTTGTCACCAATCCACATGCCAGTGAAGGTGACCAAATGGTTTCCTTCCCCAGGGCTGAGCTCTTTGAGCAACTAGTAAAGTGTAGAAGGCAAGGTACTCAAGTTCTCTGGAGGTTTGAATAGATCCCTTCTAAGCCCAGCTTTTCTAAATCCAATTCTGCCTGAGAATGGCTCTCTGTTGTTTATTCAAGTTCAAACTCCTCAGACCACTTTCAGGTCTTTATTTTCTGGCTTCACCCTGAATATAATAGTTAATATTGTTGGAGCACGTTCAGTTTAACTTCCCAACCAAACCAAAGGGTGTAAAAACGCTTACTAAGGTGGATGGAAGAAGGCACTGTTCTAAACTTTACTTGTGTTTGGAGCTTGTAAATCTAATTAAATCTTCTCAACAACAATATGAGAGAGGGATTATTGGTATTCCCATTTTACCCAAGGAAACGGAGGCACAGAGAAGTTAAGTAATTTGCCCAAAGTTACCCAGCTGGGATTCAAATTCAAGGGCCTTGAGCCCTCATTATCACTCTCTCTGCCTATCTACCCACCTAACCAACTCACCTTGTATCCTAACTAGTCGAATCTTGCAGTCAGGCTGGTCATACACTGCCCATCTCACACCCTCTGTTAACTCCTACTCCAATATCATTGCCCAAGCCTTCAATGTCATTGGTCAAGTCCAAGTTCAAATCCTATTTTGCCCACAAAGTCATTATTTACTGTTCTCGAGTATACTGATCATTGTCTCTCTCTGTTCTGGAATGTTCACTTCTACATATGACATCACTGTTATTTAACTGCTTCAGGGGTTTGCTTTTTTAATCACCACCTCCCAATTCCTTTCTAACAGGATTATGGATTTTTTTTTTTTCCTGTCTCTTCTGGCTTGCCTAACAAAGTGCCAAGTACAACACAGGCTCTCATAAAATAGCTTCTGATGCACTCATTGACACAAAACTGCCCTTTGGAGAGCTACGATGCCAATGTTCAATTTGACAGAAATTGAAAGTTTTAAGTAGCAACAGTTTTATCCTTTTAACTGGAGAAATGACAAGCTTATTTCTCCATATTTCAGACAGGCCCTAGGAAAAAACAAATAAGGCCAAAGGTGAACCTATTTAATTGGAGAAGCATATTCTGATGAGGTAGAACTTAATGAGAGCGTGTGTGCTGGAGGTGTGGGGGGGCGGACACATATATAACTGTAGTATTTGGAAGGCAATTGTAAACTTGATTATGACTTTTCAGCTGTTACGAGCCTTTCTCTGTTGGATGTTGAATTTTCTACATGTCAAGATATTAATTTTCCTGCTTAAAAAGATAGGAAAATAAGTGGGGATGAGTAGTCCCCTGCGATCTTCTCTGGATGTGCTTCTGATCAGCTGTGGGTGACCTCAGGCAAATGATTTCATGATTCTGGGCTTCAGTTTCCTTCTTGCACAAGGAAAGATGTAATCAGCCTAGTAAGACTGGTTTTTTGGAGGATACCAAACATATGCTGGGTAGCTCAGGTAAAATTAACAAAGATCGTATTTCTAACTTCTGAGTATAGTTAAGGGTAGCTCAGAAAAAAATCTGTACACCAAAATATGTTCAAACTTCTTAGCTTTTCCAAGATGGCCACTTTTATATGAGATAAAATGATTCATAACTGAGTGTACCAGTAGCCGACCAAATCAGCCAAAATGTTTTTAGTCATCATTCATGCCTGCCTACAACTTGTTTTCTTCCTACCACAATCAATCAGATTGTTGCACAGACCTCATTTGATGTAAATTGGTCCAACCGTTTTTACGTTGATGACTTGATCACCTGTAGCTTGAATTAAATCATGAAGTTAGTTGAAGAGCAGTTGGGGGCTAGAACCAGAATGGGACCTCTTACATATTTCCTGATGTAACTAATTTGCATCAAGCCTCTGTCTGTGTTCCTTTCCTTATTTATCCCTATGCATTGAAGACATAACTCATCGACCTTCTCATCAGGTCTTTGTTAGGATAAAGTGAAATAGCAGGAGTGAAAGGACTCTTCCAATACAACGAAATACCATCATGGCAGACGTGCCTCATTTTACAGTAGAGTTGTGTTTCTAAAAAAATTTTATAAACTTAGCAGAGCATATAGGGACGAGAATTTAGGTCCCCTGGCTAAGGATCTAAGTTGATTTCTACTGTATCTTGCTAGTTATAGGACATCACAAAGTCCTACAGCTAGTTAAGGGTGTAATCAGGAAGACGATACAGGTAAACGGCCCTATCCCAGGCCATTCTTGAAATCAGGGTCCAAACGGTGGGCAAGTATTACAGCTAATCAAATCAAGTGGGACCAACTTCATAAGAACATTTCCTTAAAATAGAAATGTATACCATGCCCCTGACATGAAAGAAAGAAAACAATTTCATATAAGGCAGGGGTCCTCAACCCAGATTTCATGATTGTTCTAGGGATCCATGGGTGAATTGAAAGTCTTGAAGTTGTAGGCAAAATATGTGTGTATGTGTGTGTGCCTGTGCATTGTTCTCAAGAGAAGACCCTTAAGTTTCACCACATTCTCAAAAGGGTTCATGGCTCCAGAAAGGTTAAGAACCACTGATGTAAGAAGTTTATTTTAAAACTGAACTTAAAAGAGAATAACACATCCATTTAAGCCAAATGTCATGCTGCCTACAACATGGGGAGTATATAATAATCACCAGTATTCAGAATGATGGCCTTGAGGCACAATAAAAGCTTCAATCATCAAAGAAGTTTATCTTCAAGGTATTTTACTTAACTGACAAGGGAAAATGGACCAGCCTTTTAGAAAGATTTGAATACTGAATTAAAATAAGAAAAGCCTTCTGGTTTGGTTTAAGCTGGCTGGACAATGCTCTGTGTGCTAAGAAAGATGGATTAGTGTGGGAAAATACTCATTGTTTCAGCGAGTACAGTTAAGATCCATGGCAGCTGTTAGGTGCCAAAGAATGGGGGCTGCAGCAGAATTGTGGCAGTGAGGTGGGGAAGAGGGATGGGAGGGTATTTGGTAGGAAAGCTGGAATCAACAGACCTTAGTGTCTGACTTGGGCAACTGAATTAATGATAGCACGTCAAAGAGATACAAATAAAGGCTACGTAAAGAAAATAATGAATTTGGTTTGGGATATACAAGGCTTAACGGCCTGTGGAACAGCCATATTCTTCTAAATCTTTCTACCAGGAAAGATTTAGAAGAAATCTGTGGCTGGAGAAATTTATTTGGGAATCATTAGTAAATTGGCAATGGCTTAAACTGGTAATATAGATGGGGGGGTGGTTAGAAGCATCTGAAATAAAATTGCATTTATTTGAATAAAACCCAATTTGTAAAACATGAAATTATATAACACCCAAGGCAAAAGGGTGTTGGTGATTTTAAATATTTATGGACACCTGTATTTATACCATAAATTTCTGAATAGGGTGATACATCTCAGATTTTATTTTATACCTGGGGTTTTCTGGATTTCTTTCATTTTAAGGCTTTATTTTCATCTGAGATATTCACTGCCCAGGTTCAGAAGGGAGAAAATTTTCCTTGGCAACCAGGTTCAACTGGAAAAAATAATCAAGATGTCACCTGATGCTACAAGTCACCAGCTATGTTCTCAGCTCTGTGGCCCTGCCAGAAGCTGAACCAGCAGAGGAAACTCAGCGTCACAGAAAGAACACTAAACTTGGAGTCAGAACACACGAGTGGGAGTCTAATTTCTACCTCTGACGGCTTCTGCGACCCTGGACAAGTCATTGAACTTCTTACAACCTGGATTTCCTCTTTAATAACTTTCCTACCATCCTCAGGGAAGGATCTTTCAAGCATTGGTGGTTAGGTAATCGTCAAAGGGGTGCATGACTGGACCCAACCACACGCTTCAAAAGTCACCTTGATGCCAAGATGCCAGCCCCCTCCCCTCCCTGCCAGAGCCCAGCGTGGCCCATCACCTCCATCAATGCGCTTCCACAACTATATTTATCATATTTTAATTATGGTTACTACATCTGTCTTTGCTGCTCAGCTGTAACTGCCTTTAGTGTCACACATGTTTCTTTTCATTCTTAGTGCCTAGCACACAGTAGGTGCTCCATAAATGTTCAATGAATAAACTATTATCAAGGGAGAGCATTTGCCTGCATCTGTTCCTATTCAATGAAGTCTTTAGCTAATCTGGGAAATGGAGAAAGCAGGGCCAGCCTTACTGATAGGCCTGAAGCTATAGAGTACGGGTGCTTTGCTTAGAAAGGGCCTCTCTCAGAAAACTCCTATATTTACTGTTAATTAAGCTGCCTTATGTGTACAGTTATTATAAGGGAATAAAGTATGTCATTTCCCCATCATATTTTCGCTTAAAATGCAAAACTGCCTCTCCCTCCAAAAAAAATGTAACACTGACTTCATTTGCCACTGATACAGAAATGCTGCATACCAGGTTTTACCAGAAAGCCAAGGAGAGGAAAAAGAGGGTGGGGGAAGCATTGTGAGCCTAAAGAAAAGTTGAATGGCTGTCACTGTGTGGTGGAAAGGACCAAGAAAAGCAGGACCAATGTCCTGTTTCAAATTCCTCAGGAAATATCTTAAGCTCTCTATGATCAGTGATTGCATCTTTAAAATGGGTTCATACTATTTAAGTATCAGAGTTATTGGGAAGATTAAATGCACATGAAGGCACAATGCCTTGTCCAAATAGGCAATTGATAAACACAAATTCTCCTCCCTCCCCTCCATCCCTCCCTTTCTTCCTTCTTCCTTGTTTTCCTTCCCAGAAGAAAAAAAGAATCTAACTCACCAATTTGTAACAACGATCTACTTGGAAGCTTTTCTTTCTTTTTTTTTTAAGTTATTATTATTTTTTTTAACATCTTTATTGGAGTATAATTGCTTTACAATGGTGTGTTAGTTTCTGCTTTATAACAAAGTGAATCAGCTATACATATACATATATCCCCATACCTCTTGCCTCTCCCTCCCACCCTCCCTATCCCACCCCTCTAGGTGGTCACAAAGCACTGAGCTGATCTCCCTGTGCTATGCAGCTGCTTCCCACTAGCTATCTATTTTACATTTGGTAGTGTATATATGTCAATGCTACTCTCTCATTTCGTCCCAGCTTACCCTTCCCCCTCCCCGTATCCTCAAGTCCATTCTCTATGTCTGCGTCTTTATTCCTGTCCTGCCCCTAGGTTCTTCAGAACCATTTTTTTTTTTTTTACATTCCATATATATGTGTTAGCATACGGTATTTGTTTTTGTCTTTCTGACTTACTTCACTCTGTGTGACAGACTCTAGGTCCATCCACCCCACTGCAAATAACTCAATTTCGTTTCTTTTTATGGCTGAGTAATATTCCCTTGTATATATGTGCCACATCTTCTTTATCCATTCATCTGTCGATGGACACTTAGGTTGCTTCCATGTCCTGGCTATTGTAAATAGAGCTGCAATAAACATTCTGGTACAGAAGCTTTTTTCTTGACCAGGCTGCTGAAAAGGAGGATCACAGGGACTGGTTTAAAGCAGTGGTCTCCAAACTTTGCCGTATACTGGAATCACTTGGAAAGCTTTTCCTGATGCTCAACTCACAGCCCACAGCAACAAAGTCAGAATGTCTGGGTTGGAGACAGGCGATAGTATGTTTTTAAAACTCCCAAGTGAGTCTGATATGCTCCCAAGTTTGGGAACCACTAGCTCATGTAAAGAAATGGGCCTGTGATTCGTTACTTTAGCTGATTGGAGCCTGATACTAATAAGGCCCGGGGTTTGGATTCCGGTCCAAGAGGGCAGCTCTTCACTCTCTCATAGACGCTGAATGTTCATTCTTTCTCCTTCAACGCTCCTTTGGCAAGCTCTTTATAAATGAACCCCAGACAGGGTAATAACCATGGACTGACTCATCCCGGGTTCCAAAAAAGCGAAAAAAGAAGCACATAAGACACCTGTATTTGGAGGACTCTACAGTTCAGAAAGGCATTAACACTGGGTGTTATTTAACCCTTACAACAACCCGACCTAGTTGGCATTCTTATGATGCCCAACTTAGAGATGATGAAACCAAAAATAAGGAAAGTTCAATTTGCTGAGGGACAAAGTGGCAGATGCAGGTCTCATACTTAGGTCCAGGGTCCCAGAATGGAGGCATTTTTCCTGGACTGTTCTGCCTCGGAAGCCCTAGTGATCATCAGTCAGCAGGGTTGTATGCACATTTGAGGGTTGGTTTAGAGCTATGGTGGCTGCTCTGGCTTATTAGGAAAGAAGGAGAGGGAGGAAGAGGGAGGGAGGGGGAGGGAGGGGGAGGGAGGAAGAGGGGGGAGGGAGGGAGGAAGGGGGGAGGGAAGGAGGAAGAGGGGAGGGAGGGAGGGTGGGAGAGGGGAAGGGGAAGGAAGAGGGAGGGAGAGGGGAGGGGGAGGGAGGGGGAGGGAGGGGGAGGGAGGGAGGAAGAGGGGAGGGAGGGAGAGGGAGGGAGGAAGAGGGGAGGGAGGAGGAGGGAGGGAGGGGGAGAGAGGAAGAGAGAGGAAGAGGGGGGAGGGAGAGGGGAGGGAGAGGGGAGGGAGGGAGGGGAGAGGGGAGGGAGAGGGGGAGGGAGGGAGGGAGGGAGGGAAGAAAATATTTGTAAATATGTTTGAGTTAAATAGGTTTCTTTCTAGCAGGCCTTTTCAAATTATTTAATATGCTAACAAGCATTATAAATCTCTAAAATGTATTTCCCAACTTATTAAATAGTGAAACACTTTTTAAGCTCAGCATTTCTTAGGACTAATGTCCTATGGAATACTATTCCATAAAAGCTGCCCTGGCTGTCCTCACTTCCCTCAGGATTTTGTTGAAGTGTTACCCTCTCAGAGAGGAGCCCCCTAAGAGAAAGACAAATATCATATGATATCATTCATAGGTGGAATCTAATTTTTAAAAAAGATTTTTGTTTGCAAAATAGAAACAGACTTACAGATATCGAAAACATACTTATGGTTACCAAAGGGGAAACGTGGGGGGGATGATAAATCAGGAGCTTGGGATGAACAGACACACACTACTATATATTAGATAGATAACCAACGAGGACCTACTGTAGAGCCCAGGAAACTCTACTCAATATTCTGGGATAACCTATATGGGAAAAGAATCTAAAAAAGAATGCATATATGTATATGTGTAACTGAATCACTTTGCTGTACACCTGAAACTAACACAACATTGTAAATCAACTCTATGCCAATAAAAATAAAATTAAAAAAAAACAGAATCACCACCTGCTCCCCAACCCACTCCTCCCCACCTGCTTTTCCTGCTTTGTTTTCCCTGTAGCCCTTAACGGCTTCTAACATACTTTGTAACTGACTTATTTATTCCCTTTACTGTTTGCCTCGCCCTCTATGTCTGGATGCTGTATGAGACATGGCATTTTCTGGCTATTTTTTCCCAGTGAGATCTCCAGCACCTAGAAGCGTAACTGGCCCAAAGTAGGTGTTCAATAAATATGTATTAAAGGAATGAATGAAGGGCCAAAAAGAAATATGCCTGGAAGAATTCAAATGAAGGAACCTTCTCCACAGGTATGTCCCCTTTAAGGAAATCTTTTCTAATTCTAGTTATCGCTTACAATGATCTAATGAAGTGAATATGATCCCTACCTTATAGAAAGATAAAATGAGAATTAAAGCAATTAGACCTGTATGCAGAGCAAAAAAATGGTCGAGCCGAAATACTGTGAAACTGGAATTGATTCTTTTTAATTTTCTGTGTAATTATTGTGAGATAAAGTATATATGGTGGATGTTTCCAACAGTATATGTGAAATCTACTAGAAACGTGGACAGCCATGAATTAATTGCACAGAGGTCTAATGTATCAGGCCCAGAAACTCTTTTGCATTTACCAAACCAGACCAAGCTAAGATAATAAAAATTCAGCAGACCCCTGATATAGCAATGTTCATCATTGCCTGGATTCAGATTCTCCATAGGTCAAATCATACTCTGAGAAATGTTCTATAGAATTCTAATGGCAGTCAGCCTGTAGCACAGGTGTAGTTGGGTCCTCCCCCACCATTTCACAAAGGCTCTACTATATAATAACAACGCTTGGCATCAATGTAGAGCTGTTCTCTGGTAAAGGTCAAAGTGTTGTGAACAATTCAAATATACGCAGGAATGATGCTGGTCCATGGAGCTCAGAAAATGACCCAATTGACTCCTCTCCAAACACAGAGAGTAACGATGAAGTGGAGAACACATAGTAATAATGTCGGATGAATGCTCTGCTCCTCTATGTTTTCCTTTTTATCCAGAAAAAGCATATTTATGAAGGGACGCTGTTTTAGTAATGAAAGTGGTTTTATTAAACACACCAGAAACTACAAATCCAAATGAGCATTTCCCTACAAAACAGTCACTTGGGGAGGCTACGTAATTACCTCACCGAGCCTGTGATTGCTCTAAACATTTGGGGAATTCCTCTTTTAAAATCATCAGCTGGTTTAGGACACACACAAGAAAACCAATCTCATTCCTTTATGGCTGCACTTTATGTAACAAAAATACTACATTTCAATCCCAGGCAAACTTGGTTGGTCAATGCAGTGGGTAACGAACTGGCTGCCCATCTGAATCTCCCAGGCATTTATTAAGGACATGGAATGCCAGGCTGACCCCGATTCGCTTTGCAGTGGGTCAGGGCTGGGAATTGGGAGTCTGTTTTTAAGAAACCACCCCAGGTGATTCTGATGCATCCGGTTTTCTTTGCGAACTGTGGGTTTGAGTACCTTGCTGTTAAGACAGCCTGAGCCAGTGAACCTTCCTCTACTGTATGGCCACAAAGCCTGAACCTCTAATATCCAATTATTCATTCACTCACCCAACATCTATTGAGTCCTTACTATTTTGTTTTACAAAGAGGGAACTGTTGGCAATAAGAAGTGGAGTAAAAGAATGTGGAAGGTTAGGTCAGAAACATCCCTATTGGACACATCCTCTTTCTCACCATGCTCTCTTGGTCAACCTCATAGCTTCAGCCTTTGCCTTGGAAATAGTCCAAAAAAGAATAAAGAGTGTAGACTCCAGCATAAAATTGCCTGGAGTCAAACCCTTGCTGACCACTTCATCAGGTGACCTGGGGAAGTTACTTATCTGTTCTGGGCCTGATTTCCCAATCTTTGAGAGGAAGCGGATCATAGTACCTTTCTCCTGGGGATGCTGAGAGCCTTAAGTGAGATAGGCATACAAAATGTTTAGCACAGAGTTCACAGTTTTCAATAAATATTAATTATTATTATTTTTAATACTTCTACATTAATAATTCTTAAATCATAAATTCTACATCTGAAATCCCAACCTCCTTGCTTATCATTAATACATAAAAATTCAACACCATTTCAAACTGACCAGATATAAAGTTGAATTAATATTGGCCCAACTTCTCAAATTTATTCTATTCTGCTCCCAATCTTGGTTCAAGGTATCAGTTATCCATAGGGTCATTCTGTCCCCAAACCAAATGTACCTCAGATTCTTTTCCTACCTTACTCTATGCCAACAAATACATATCCATCCACATGCACTTCACTTGGTTATCAATTCATGTTGATTCCATCTCAGGAATTTTTCTTTCCACTCTTGTGTGTATGTGTTTCAAATTAACGTTTATTAAGATGTTGCTACATGCCAGGTCTAAATGCTGTACATGCATCAATTCATATAAATCTTACAACAACTTATGAATTAAGTGCTATTATTATTTCCATTGTAAAGATGTAAAAACTGAGGCACGAAGAGATTAGGAAATTTGCTGGGATTCAACCAGCAAGTAACTCTGGAAACTGAGAGTCAATCCTGGCAGCATGGCCCAGAGCTGTGCTCTTCACCACTATACAGGACTAATTCTAATATTTTTAAAATAATCATATGTGTTGCATTCTCAGCATGGTATATCCTCATGACAACCCTATGACATAGATGCTGTTAAAACTCCTCTTTTGCAGGTGAGGAAACTGGGGCCCACAGAGTATGAGCTGCCACTTCTCAAGTTCAGGTTTCCCTTGAGTATTGCCTGGGCTAATGAAATTACCTCTCACCCCTTCTGTGCAACTCCCAGTTGAAATCTGGCCAATTACTTACACTCAGATCTAAGAATAATCTTTCCAAAGCTTAGATCTTGTCATTTATTATTTAAAAATAATTTATTTAAAAACAAACTGTATTCCAAGCAATATTTTTCTAATCCATCATTCACACACCCAAGGTAAATCTGACATGGATGTGTCTACAAGAAGCTCTTGGTCTTTGGAGGAGGCTGGTGCATAAACAGATAACTTCTTCAATGTATAGTATGTGCACTATACAGGTGCACAGAAGACAGCCCCTAATGCAGCAGGGCATGGGATGGGGTCAAAGAAGGCCAAGCATGAGCTTGGAGGATTAGTAGAATCAGCCAGGCAGCTGATAAGGTAGAGAAAAGGAGAATAAAGAAGAGAGGGCCTTGATGAATGAAACTGAAGAAGACACAGATAAATAGAAAGATACCCCATGTTCACGGAGTGGAAGAATTAATAATAAAATGTCCATACTATTCAAAGTAATCTATAGATCCAATGCAATTCCTATCAAGATTCCAATAGCACTTTTTACAGAAATAGAAAAAAAAAAACCCTAAGATTCATATGGAACCATAAAAGACCCCTAATAGCCAAAGCAATCCTAGGAAAAAAAAGATGGAGGAATCAGGCTCCCTGACTTCAGACTATACTACAAAGCTATGGTAATCAAACAGTATGGTACTGGTCTAAAAACATACACATAGACCAATGGAACAGAACCAAGAACCCAGAAATAAACCCATGCATAAACAATGAACTAGTATTTGACAAGGGAGCCAAGAACACTCAATGGAGAAAAGACAGTCCCTTCAATTAGTGGGAAAATTTGATGTTCACATGTAAAAGAATGAAACTGGACCCCAATCTTACACCACTCAGAAAAATTAACTTGAAATAAATTAAAGACTTAAATGTAAGAGCTGAAACTGTGAAACTCCTAGAAGAAAACATAGGGAAAAAGCTCCTTGACACTGGTTTTGGCAGTGACTTTTATGGACATGACACCCAGAGCACAAGCAACAAAAGCAAAAAAAAACAAGTGGCACCACACCAAACTAAAAAGCTTCTGCAGAGAAAAAAAAATCAACAAAATGAAAAGGCAACCTACGGACTGGGAGAAAATATTTGCAAACCACATATCTGATAAAAGTTAATTTCCAAAATATATGAGAAACTCATACAACTCAATAGAAAAAACAAATAATCTAATTTAAAAATGGGCAAAGAACCTGAAGAGACATGTTTCCAAAGAAGATATTCAAAAGGTCAACAGGTATCAATACAATCAATCAATATCACTAATCATGAGGGAAATGCAAATCAAAACTACAATGAGATATTATCTCACTCCCATTAGAATGGCTATTACCAAAAGAATAAAAGGTAACAAAAGTTGGCAAGAATGTGGAGAAAAGGAAACCCTTGTACACTGTTGGTAGGGATGTAAATTGATGCAGCCATATGGAAAACAGTATGAAAGTTCCCTAAAAAAATTAAAAATAGAACTACCTTAAGATCCAGCATTTCCATTTGTGAGTATGCATCTGAAGAAAATGTAATTACCATCTCAAAGAGATATCTGCACCACTATGTTCACGGAAGCAGCATTTAAAATAGCCAAGACATGGAAACAATCTAAGTGTTTAATTATATATATAATATATTATAATATAATATAATAATATAATGTATAATATAAATACGATAATTATATATGTATTATTATTCAGCCATTAAAAAGAAGGATATACTGCCATTTGCAACAACAGGGATGAAACCTGAGAGCATTATGCTAAGTGAAATAAATCAAAGACGGAGAAATTCCACTTGTATGTGGCATATAAAAACATGGACGCAAGAGGGAGGGGGTATGGGGATATACGTATACGTACAGCTGATTCACTTTGTTATACAGCAGAAACTAACACACCATTGTAAAGCAATTATACTCCAATAAAGATGTAAAAAAAAAAACAAAAAACCCCCCAAAAACCATGGAACTCATAGAAACAGAGGATAAATTGGTGGTTGCCAGGGGCAAGGGGTTAGTGATGGGGGAAAATGGGTGAAGGCAGTCAAGGAGTATGAACTTCCAGTTATAAGATAAATAAGTTCTGGGGATGTAATGCATAGCACGGTGACTATAGTTACCAATACAGTACTGTATATTTTAAAGTTGCTAAGAGAGTAGATCTTGAAAGTTCTCACCACCAAAATAAAAAAATAGTACCTATGTGAGGTGATGGATAGTATTAACTAAGCTTATTGTGGTAATTATTCTGCAATAGATATACATATCAAATCATTATGTTGTACACCGTAAACTTATACAATGTTATATGTCAACTATATCTCAATAAAGCTGGGGAAAATTTTTAAATAAAATAAAAAAGAATAGAGGGCTTTCTTGGCAGAGGGGAAAATATGCTGTGACTAGAGACTCCAGATAATTCTGTGCTGTTCAGCGGGGCTTCTGTCATTCTATGTTGAAGGGTTTAAGGACCCAATCTGGAAGGCTTGGGTTGGAGATGTGTCTTGAAGCTTGGTTTATGCATAAGCACACAGTTCTGGTAAGTTTCCTACTGTATTATGTTTTCTTGGGCTTGCTGATGGGAAGAACGGGCTAAAGCATCCTCCCTCTGCTGGCATTGCTGGAATCTGAAAGGTGAAGCAGAGAGTAAGAAATCCTCCGCCAGTTTATGGAATCTGGACGTCATGCCACAATGGGCAGCAGGTGAAGGATTTTAAAGGGGAAGGACATGATTGTATTTATGTCAGAGAATGATTACATGCGTGACTAATGCCACTCCTTGCCTCACAATCTTAAAGTGGCTTCCTCATGCCCAAAGAAGGAAGTGTAATCTCTTCTGCATTGCAGGAAGAAACCCCAAGCATAAAGGCCTGGAGATACCCGCGTATTGGCTCTGTTCAAGAAACAGCAAGCGGACCCAAGTGGCTGAGGCAGAATCAGAGGTGGCACAGGACAGGGCACTGGAAAAAGACAGGGGATGAGATCAGAGAGATGAGAGTTCTGAGCAGAGGAGCAACTTGATCTGACTTATTTTGAAAAAGAAAAAAAAAATCCCTGTTTGCTCTGATCCTGGATGCTATCACAAAATAATACACAGTGATTGTTACTAGAACAAGGCTCTGCACCCAAGACATTCTGGGACACTGCTCTTCCCTCAGTGCCTATTCCTTTTTAAGCTTCACAAATTCTGACATCTATCACATACTTATCTTTGACTCAAGAGGAAAATGAAATCAGAGACAGGACAGCCTCTTTCATCCCCTGGAGCCCCTGTGAACAGTGCTGGTGTGGATGGCACATTTTGAGAGCTGAGTGCAGAGGGCTGGTACCTAGTGAACTGGTGAAAGCCCTGGAGGCCACTGTTTAAAACACAATGACATACACACTACTATATATAATACAGATAACCAACAGGGACCTACTGTATAGCACAGGGAACTCTACTCAATATTCTGTAATAACCTATAAGGGAAAAGAATCTGAAGAAAAATAGATATATATGTATATATGGCTGACTCACTTTGCCGCACACCTGAAACTAACACATTATTGTAAATCAACTATACTTCAATTAAAAAAAAAACCCACAATGACACAGGAGGGGAGCACATAATAAGCCACCATCAGCTTGCAGTCAACATGGCAAAGTAGAAAAAGTCACAGAGCTTCTATTCAGAAAATCTGGCTTCTAGATGTGGCTATATCACTTTCCAGCTGAGTGACCTTGGGCAATTCAACTGTCTGAGCCTCATTTCCTCAATGGAGGTGATTCCTGCCTCACCAGTTGAGGGGGAGATAAAAGAGATCAAAGGGGCAAAGCGCTTTGTAAATGATAATGGACTAGATAAGAGTGTGACTTCATTATCTTCTCAGCTGATTAGTCCCCTAGCAAGGTTTTGAAGCCAGAGAACTGCAGTGTCTTGAAGTGGAGACAGAGGTAGGAAAGAGTCTGGAGCAGCAAGTGTTGGGTGGCACAGGGCACTGGGCTTCAGTATAAGGAAGAAAACAGTGACATCATTATGAAAAAGACAGGTATTCCCATTCATCATACTTTTCACATCGGACATTTTGAATTTTGCAATAAAAAAAAGTGTTATAAACTCTGTGATTTGAGATTCATCTTAAAACTCTTCCTTACAGATGAGGCTTGTTGGGGAGGAACAAATCTTGGGAAAAGTTCACATAATGGGTTAGTCTCTAGGAAAGTGCTTTTGAAGGATCACAGGTTAAGCATGGCTCCGTGCGAATTCAGTTGGATAATTAAAGTGCAATATCCCATCTAGTTCCTCGTCTTTGTGACCTTCTCATTCCCAAAGAGACCCCATCAGAGCCACATGCAAATTCAGATCCATTCTAAGCGTGATATCCATCCTGATCTCTAGTCAGGGGCAGTCTAAGAGGGCTCAATATCATGTCATAATAATCATTTTCCTGGTCTTATACTCACCGGGTATCCTACTTTCAGTAACTGAACTCCTTGTTTCTATAATCAGATCTCCACTTTGTTCTAGGCATAACCCTAATAACCAATTTTTTTTAAAAGCTATCATTTGTTGCACTCTTAGTGTGTTCAGACATGTGCTAAGTGTTTTATTATTTTTAACACCACAATACCCTTACAAGGTAGGCACTATCTCATTTTTATAACTTTACAGAAGTTGGAGTTTAGAGAGATTAAATAACTTGGGCAGAGCCATGAGTTAGTAAAGGGCGGCGCCAGGATTTGGGTTGAGTTGTTCTTCTCCTGATCCTTAATCAGCAAGTTCTGGGTACTTGAACCTGGCTTCTGAATGCTGGACCTGTGCATGGGTCCAGGTTGTTGCTGATTGGTCTTCCTTGGACTCCCTGGCTGGCTGGACTAGCCACCAACCATATACCACTCTCTGAACTTCTCTGACGCGCAGAAGCGCCTATCCGTCTCCATGGTAACAGATTCTGCGCACTAGTCTCCTACTTAGACTTCCTCCCCACCTACACGCAATCAGCCAGCACCTGCCTCATGCTAGTAGCCCACCTGTAGTCTCAAATCTCAGTTTTTCTGTCCCATGATTTCCAACCATGTGACATTGTTGGGCTGCGTGACCTTGAAGTCTCCTAGGGGTAAAGGCTAGAGGTTTCATGAAGTAGAAACTAATAAAAATACTCACCTTCAACTTATTTCACATTCTAGATAAATAAAATAAACCTTGAGACCACGCACTTACCATTTTAAGAACTAAATCAGTGGCCAAATTAGATTATGGTGAATTCATTTGGCTATGTAAAAATTAAACATTAATGCAATATCCCCAAATTGAAAGACTTAATTGCTAAGGAATACAAAAATATGCTTTCTTCCAAAGACCAAACCAAACAAATGAAAACAATAACAACAAAAACCCCTGAGATTAGGTAAAAGTCTTTAAATGTAATAGACTCTGAGCAATAGATTTCAAACAATTTTCAAGCAAGAAAACCACTGTTTTTGAAAGTAGTAGTATTTGGGATCGTGATATATGAGATGAAAGGGGAGCTTCTTTGACTGAATGGCAGTCTTCAGGCCAGACTTCCCCCGGGGTAGACCCTATCTGCTTCACCACAGCTCAGGAAGCCCCTCGGCTTTACACCTCACGCACACACACACTCACACCACCCAGTCTCAGTGGGCTTGTTTCTAAGTGATTCTATGACTAGCTCCTGAAAGTATTTGGTTAAGTATCGACTGAGATGGCAGGGTTGCAAAAGCCATTGATGGTTTTGGTTTAGGCACAGGTAATAACAGAAAAAGAAAAGCTCTGAATCATCTAGGATGAAGAGCCTCACTTATCAAGAGAGGGGTTTTTGGAATCAAAAATTCCTTTAGCATTCCTCTTGGTAACATCAAGTCTCCTGTCCCAAGCTGCTTGGCCAGCCTTAAGTTTGCTGACATGAGACACTTGGCTTTGAATTTTGCCACCCTCCCCTGTGATCATAACCCAGTCTCCAGCCTTACTGCCTTAACCTTGACAAGCTCCTTTGCCTGACTTTGAATTGTGCCAAACTCACTCCTATCACTCTGAAGTGGAAAACGCTGTAAAAATTCTTTTTGGCAAACAATAAATTTTTCTGAGTTTTATGCTGTTACCATGTTCTGTGAGCCTATCATGGTTTAAAAATGGGTCTTCCCTCCCCTCCAGTTACCACCTACCTGGAACTGAGAAATTTAAAAGACTGAAACAATTAATACAGTTTTAAAAGATCTGGGTGTATTGATTAGACTGATCATTTTCCACATATTAATCCGTTTTGCAAGCTAAGCAGAGATATTACAGCAGAACTCAAACATCAATAATTTCAATATCCTCTGGATGATGTTAATAGTCTGGCTTATTTAGAACTTGGAAGAAAAAAACTCTGTTATGTTACATCAGAAAAATTAAAGATAAGTAAATAACAGTAATTCAAATCTCCTCTTCCTAAAAACACTTGATAAGACCCCTTGCTTACGTTCACCAGCCCCTGCGTGACTCCGACTTTTCTGCCCTGGATTAACAGCTTAGGTGGCATTAATTTATTAGTGATGACATTACCCAGCATTCAAAGTACACCCAAAACTTATTCATGACAATCAAATGCCAATACTTCCTTGATAGAGAGTCCTATATGATTTCTAGTCGCCCCCTTCTGCTTGGAAGCTGAAACTTATACATAGATATCGTACTTTTTCCCCTCTTGGCTTAGTTTGTAAAGTTTGTTTTATTAGTCCACCGACATAGGAAAAGGTACAAGTTCTTCTAAATAGTTGCATTTAAATGCATATATGAACATTTCATTGTAGCTAGTGGTACTGGAAGTTCACAGAGAAGTTACTTATTAGATATATGGTCTGTTTCTATGTCCAAACTTAAGGCTGAAATGTATTTTTTAAAAACCCCCTTAAAATTCACTGTGAGCTACTTATGCACAAGGGCCATGGCACTGGCCTCCATACAATTATTTAAGACGTTATGAAGAGTGTTTTCTGTCTTTCTTATGCTTGGAAATAGATTTTATGACTGCTGAGTCAGAGCCAAAAAATATAATTTTATGCCATAAAATACTACCTTTTCCTTTGGCTGTGGAAATTTATATGTACATATTTATGTCCTTATATAGATAAAAATCTTCGTAAACAGAGTGGCCCATTTGAGATGAACTCTATTTAAAGCATGTCGTTACCGACTCTGATAATATTACCGCTGTGCTTTAAAAAATTCAGTACTTCCCCATAACTTACCAAATTAAAAACAAATACCCCAAACTGGCATTCAGGTCTCTCCACAGTGTTTAAAAATCTTTCCTGGCTTTTCTCCTAATTCTTTACCATACAAACGCTTAACCTACTCAAACAAAACCAGATAGAGCTGCCACCGTGTCCAAACCTTGGACTCTCTCTCAAGCTCTAGCACTATTTCCCTTCGTCAAAATCCCAGACATCCTTCAAATCTCTTCCTAAATGCTACCTCCTCGTAGCCATTACCCATCTCCTCCTATATGTATAATTTCTCCACCACTTGGACTTCCGAAGTTCATTATAGCTTTCTGATGGTATTTGTCAGAACTCTGTTTAAATAAATCTCATGGATCTTCAAAAAATTATTACAATAATCTATTTACAACAGATTGCATGGGCACATATGTTAAATTGTGATATCTGGTAGCCCATACCCAAAAATGCAATGGGATAGTCTAAAAGACAAGGACTTTATCCATCAGACTGATTTTGGACAACAGTAAGTGCACAAGAGCAAAGCATCAGCTTGATTTTTCCACCAAGGTGCTCAGGAATGAATGTCTATAAACCAGGGAAGAGAATATTCCAAGACAATGAGAGTCACCTTCCATTTAGATGCTATGCAAGGCATTTAAAATGCTATGCAAGGCATTTTAAGGGGTTTTTTTACATGGACATTGAGCAAAGCCACAAAGGAAATTGGCTACAAACCTACACTCTGTTCCAAATACTCCTTTCAACACCTACAGGTCCAGATTCAGAGACCATCCCAAGCCCAGGCAAGAAGTATGAAGCCAAGGTCCTTTTCCTTACAATCAAATGCATTCAGATGTGTCTGCTTGCTTATGTTCTGGATTGAACTAGATGAAGCACCCATTAGTTCTGGATATATCACCAGAGAAGCTTGGGAAATAGCAAAAATTCTTAATTTTTAATGGTGGTGAAGGGGGATACTCTCACCAGGTAGCATATCAAAATCTACCTAAGCACTTTCCTAAACTACACATTTCCCCATATCACCAGACACACCCCTGCCTTGGGGCCTAGGGGAGGTGGCTTTCATCTCCTCCACCTGCCCTCATAGCCAAGGGAGCCAAGTATCCTAGGTGGAAGGAAGTCTAAAGTCATCTGATGTTCAAGGAAAAAAATGGGGGACTGAGTTAGGTGAAGTTAGCAAAGTTAAAAAACATGAGTGGAAAAAAGGCCAAAAAAATCAAAGAGGCTAGCAGCAAAACAGCCATAGTTCATGAATCATAGCTCTGGTGTTAGTGAACTCTAAGAGATTTTAATTTCTGGCTTCCAGAACACACCATATCCTTCAAGGGTCTTTAAAATGAGGTGGGCAAACTCTGATCTTTTTAAAGGGTAAATCATCCCTGTTCAATTAGTTTCTAATTCCAGGCCACTTCACGTAGCCTACTTTATTGCTCACTAGAGAGCTGTCCACGGCCACATCCTGGAGTCCGTGTGCCAGCCTCCTCTTCATCAGCTCAGACGGGAACCACATGGCACACAGGCTGCCGACCCCACCCAGCCTAGGGATCCATGGCAGACGCAGCTAATCAATCATGGCGACCTGTCATGCACACACCAAACAGGGTCTCAGATTGTGCTCAACATAGCACTCTAAACAGCAGCTACCAGTTGATCAGAGTGAGTTGAAACCACTCTACCACCTCTGTGTTAAGGAAATCCCTTCAAATCACCTAGACTCGTCTGTTTGGGCTTCCAATACACAACTGCTTTCACCACTCTGTGCTCTTGATTCACAGAACTACAGCTTGCTCATAACCCTAGCAAACCTTTGCCTGTTTGCCTTTTTCTTGATCTCATCCTCCAAACCTAGCTTACTGTTGACCACAGGAAATCACACTTTGATTTTTGTCATGAATTCTCAGTCTCCAAGCCATTGCATGCATCTGATCTTGAATTTTACCCAAGTGACTCCTGGCTTTAGTTTTTTCCCTGTTACTCAGCCCTACATCCATTCCCATCTTTTCATGAATGCCATTCAGGGTTAGAGGGAAATGTCCAAGTTCTTCCAGAAGAGTCCTGATTTTTGTTTGTCTGTTTGTTTGCTGCAGTGTGCAGCTATACAAGAAAGTACCCTAGGGCCAGGTCCCTATTTAAGAAGTAAGATGGAAGTCAGTCATTGGAGATGGAGCCCAAGATGACACAAAGACTGGCAAAGACAAGGCTCAATGAATTGCCTTGGGCCCCTTCTTTCTTCCCTTCCAGCACGCACCTGGAGAACCATTAAGCCTCCATGGATGGTATTAGCTCAGGAGCCTGCCACACCCCCTCCCACATGGGGTATGACGATGCCAGCCTTCTTAGCACCCAGCTCTCCAAAACAAAAGGTCAAGATTTTGATACACTACTGTTAAAAGGTCACTAAGTCCTGCTGGAGACTATAGAATAGGGTGGACTGTCCAGCTGAACTTAACAAATAGATCATCCCAACAGGGATTCACACAATTTCAAAATTTATGTACAGATTAGTCCATGGCATTCAGAATGATGGGAACAATATAACTAAGCCAAAGAAGAAAAAAGAAAGGCATCTTCTAAAGGTTTACAAGATTTCATAAACTTCAGAACTTTTTCAGAGCAAAAAGCTTCTAGCAAGAAGACTTCTCTGATTTGGAATTCCTTAGGTACCTCCCTTGGGCCACAGATTCCCCTGAACAACCTCTCAAATTTTTAGCTGCTGGCTCTAATAAACACACATACATGTCACTGATATCTCCCCCAAAGTGGGGTAGTTTGGGAGGGCTCTGAAAATCAGTGTGGAAAATTAAAGATGGCCACAAGATATTTGTTCTTTTTCTCAATGAAGAGATAATAGCTCTACCCATTGAATAAGAGCTATTAAAATTTAACAGTAATGACATTATGGAACTTCCAAAGCTGAGTCATAAAAAACTTTTCAGCTTCTATCTAGGTCTCTTGAAACATTCTCTCTCGAGACATTCCCTCTGAGAATCTAGCCACCATACTATAGGAAGCCCATGACACAAGGAGAAGCCATATGCAGACACTCAGGTTGACAGCCCCACCTGAGTCCCTAGACAACAGCCAGCATCAACTGTCAGCCATGTGAGGGACCCATTTAACCTACTTCAGGTAACCACAGCCCTAGCCAACCTCTGAAGGCAACTGCAGAAGAGACCCCAAGAACCAACTGTCCAGCCAAGCTCTTCCCAAATTCCAGTTCCACAAAATTATGAGCGAAACAAAGTGGTTGTCGAGGTGGGGGAGGGAAGGATTGGGAGTCTGGGATTAGCAGATGCAATCTATTATATATAGGATGGATAAACAACAAGGTCCTACTGTATAGCACAGGGAACTATATTCAATATCCTGTGATAGACTATATTGGAAAAGACTATAAAAAGAATGTAGATATATGTATAACTGAATCACTGTGCTGTACAGTAGAAATTAACACAACATTGTAAATCAACTATACTTCAATAAAATAAATTTTTTTTAGAAAGTGGTTGTTTTAAGCCATTAAGTACTAAAGTGAGTTTTCACATACCCATATATAATTGGAGTAGAATTTGTTTCCAAAAGTGGGATTCTGTCTATAAAATCTAAAATGTGTGACATTGGCGTTGGGACCAAGTGGCAGGCACTAGTTGTTAGGGCCTTGAGGAGATGGTTAGTGCAAGCTGGAAGGGCCTCAAGGAGATGAAAACTTGAAGGACAGAGAGGAAAATACATGGAAAGCTGGAGAAAAGCACAGCTAAATTACATATGAGCAAAACAGTGAACAAACTATTGCCTATAGTAATATGGAAAATAGAAAAGAGAGTACCTAATAATATTGAGGATATGACTAACATTTCTGGGCAGAATGTTGAAAGTGCTATCTGGCTTTTTGTAGACATGTATAATAAAACACATCTAGAAACACACAGAGAGAGATGGATTAATGAAAAGATTATTCAACTTCTTTTAGCAGAATTTAGATCCAGGATTTGCTGGGTTTCAAAAGAAACAGTTTCTCATCTCTAGTCGCTCTCAAAAAGGATTCTCAAAGTAAGAAAAGCTTAATTGCTTCAAGATAAAGATCAAATCTAGAGTCTTTGTTAAGACCTCAGAAAGATTTAAGATGGTACTCCACAGAAACTTTCAGCTATACAAGGGCTTTCTAAGGTTCCAACAGCAAGTGTCATAGACCCTCTCTGTTAAACAACAGAACTCCTAAGCATCTTAAGTTCTGTAGCAGCCTCACACAGGACTCAAGACAGAGAAGGATGTATCTTGAAGAGATGTGTAGGTGAGGCTTTTGACTGATAGAGTAAATGCCAATAAGTCATGAGAAACCCATATGTTTCAAGAGAATTGTATTGGTAGAAGGGCTGCCAGATGAGACTAAAATGGACAGAGACAATAGAAAACGAAAAGAGGCCTTTAGATTCCCAACCTTTTACAAGAAGGAAACAGGCTGAGAAAGCTACTCACTTGCAAGCATGGGCCTTTTTTTTTTTTTTAAGGAACACTGATTCAAAGGTGGAACCAAGACATTAAAGGGTAGAGGCAAAAGCCTGAGAATCATTCTGAGGCAGCAAGACTGGACCCTTATCAAGAAACTGGCAACATGTGACCAGCTCAATTTCAGAACTGCTATGGATCAATGACTACTACATGCCCCAATTCCTCCTCCCCCTTTTAAAATGGGAGTGTTTATAGCAGTTATCTGATCCCTGTATACACTATATATTGAGTGGGGGTGCAGGTGGAGCAGAAACATATCTTTTTAGCTCACAGGCCTTCGGATTAAGAGAAACCATTTTCAAAGAACTGCCCTCCAGGGAGCTGCATCCACCTGTGGACCTGATTTACCTGACAAAATCTGACCTTAAAACCAAAGCTATACGCGGAGCAAGTAGGCCCATGAGCCACAACTACTGAGCCTGCGCGTCTGGAGCCTGTGCTCCGCAACGAGAGGCCACGATAGTGAGAGGCCCGCGCACCGCGATGAGGAGTGGCCCCCGCTTGCCGCAACTGGAGAAAGCCCTAGCACAGAAACGAAGACCCAAGAAAGCAATTAATCAATCAATCAACCAATCAATCAATAAATCTTTAAAACAAACAAACAAACAAACAAAAAAACCAAAGTTATAATGGAAAGAGAGTTCGGGGGCCTTGGGAGGGAATGAGAGTGTTTTTTATTTGGGAAGAATACAATTAATTTGTTACCAAACGGCAAACTGTTGTTGATTATGGATGCCTGGAAATCCTTTGCTATTCCTCCCTTTAAGAATTTGGACTGGGAGAGAGTTCCCTGGTGGTCTAGTGGTTAGGATTTGGTGCTTTCACTGCCATGGCCCAGGTACAATCCCTAGTTGGGTAACCGAGATCCCACAAGCCAGGAAAAACAAAACAAAACAAAAACCTACAATTAGAAAAAAAAAAGAATTTGGACTGGGAGAGAATGGAACCTCTAACACTAGTTAAAGATAAGACCCACCACACAGATAAGGAATCTTTCCTTGCACTACATTACAAAAAGTAAAAGTTATTAAACTTTGAAGTTTCCTGCTAGTCTGACATATGAAAATATAAATAAGTGCTAGGTAGAAAAAAATAACCAAGAAGAACTAAGGAAAAAATAACGAATATCCCCCTGACCTGGATGCAATACTAACCTGTCAGCCAGAAAGATCTTACACTTTTGCTACATGGAAATTTGGGCAAGGCTAAAAAAAAATTAGCCCTTCCAGATTATAGCTATACTCTTACTTTATCAGGGTGAGAAAATTTAGCCTTACTGAAACATGAGGTGCTTTTTCATTTCACAAGATGATATGTGATCAATTTACCGGCACAGACTAATGTCTTAGAATTCATTCTGACTATAACTCACTGGACCCAAATTCAATTCATCTACAACATTTCAAGATCACTGTTATTCCATAGAATGGGGTGTCACTTGTGCATGGAGGTCTAAAAGGTTTTACAGTTAACTGCATCATCTCTTCTCCAGGGAGATGTGTTGCATGTGAGGAAGTGAGGAAGTGGGTAGTCACTCCATGCTGCTGAATGAGAGGGTCCCACTGTGTGTCACTGTGAGCCTTCTCTTAGCTTTTAGGGAAAATACGGCTGGGCATTGTTCACACCTATGTAAAATTCTCCACTTGGGAGAAGAAAGTTTCAGTGCAGCATTTTTAAGTATTTACTTTTCTTTTCTTTTTTTTGGCTGCAGTGTGTCTTCATTGCTGCGTGCGGGCTTTCTCTAGTTGCGGTGAGCAGGGGCTACTCTTCGTTGTGGTGTGCGGGCTTCTCATTGTGGTGGCTTCTCGTTGCGGAGTACGGGCTCTACGCACGTGAGCTCAGTGCTTGTGGCGTGTGAGCTCAGTAGTTGTGGCTCGCGGGCTCTAGAGCACAGCCTCAGTAGTTGTGGCGCACGGGCTTAGTTGCTCCGCGGCATGTGGGATCTTCCCGGACCAGAAATTGAACCCGTGTCCCCTGCATTGGCAGCCGGATTCTCAAGCACTGCACCACCAGGGAAGTCCCTAAGTATTTACTTTTCTATCTCCTGTACCAGACTGAATAACTTGAGGGAGATGTATTTATCTTTCTTCTTTGGGCCTCCAGAGTAGAGCACAGTGCATGCCATGTGGCTGGTATTCAATAAATGTCAGTTGACATGAAAAGAGTCCCATCCATGCATGTTCCAGGACACCTCCTCCCTATCTGCCCCCCACCCACCTGGTTGTGCCCTGATAGGAAGTCAGATTCTACAAACTCTCACCTACAGGGCCCCACAGGCTCTATAAGCCCCATAACCTCTCTGTGGCATCTCCTACACTCGTCTTCTTGTTCACTGTGCTCCAGCTCCACTGTCCTATTTGCTCAAACATGGCAGGCATGCTCCCCTACCAGTCCTCTGTATCTCCCATTCCCTCTGCCTGAAATGCTCTTTTCACAGATTTCTGCAAGACTGGCTTCCTCATTTCCTTTAGGCCGGCCCTCAGAAGTCACTTTCTCATGGATGCCTTCCTTGTCCACCTGATCTAAATTTCACCCTCCCAAACATTTTATATCCCCTTCCTTTCCTTCTTTTCTTCATAGCAACTATCATCTTATATCCTGTACATTTACCTACTTATACTGTTCACTCTCTCTCCACTAGAATTTAAGTTCCATGAGCCCAGGGACTTTTGTCTGTTCCATTTACTACCTAGCACCCCGAACAGTCTCTGAAATTTGATAGCATCTCAATGTAAATTGATGAATAAATGAATGAATAAATGCATTTAGAGCAGGCTGACTTCCAGTGCAGAGGCTATTTCTCAGCAGTAATTTTTGGTATAAGTGGGTACAGAGGGTAGGGAAGATTGAATAAAAGATTTATTAAGTGTGTGTTTTCTTCAGAGATCCTGATCCCTACTCAGCCTGTTAAAATATCTGGATTCTATGTAGGTGCTATAGATAAGATAGATTAAGATAGGCACTTTTCCATTTTATGGATATATGTATCTTAATTATCTTGAGAGGAATGTATAAAGCCATCACCACGGATAACAGTGATCGCTGGCAGGTCCTAACTCTGGCTGTCATCTCATTGGCAAGTTCCCAAATAGAGTATAATGATTTGCTACTAATTCAAACCAAACTAATAACAATCCATGATTTGCCTGATGTGTTTAAAGAAGTGAGATGGCTTCCATAGGATCTCTTAAACTTACTGACAATATTTAATCAAAAAACTAAATGTTTTGACCCTAATGATGCTTACTTGAAATATGACATGGTAATAGAGAGGATGAATATCATATTTTACAAACTTAGGGGGAAAGCAATTCCCCATAATCCCTTAGTATTTTAACAGCCAAACTGTCAGAATGTTCTTATTAAAGTCTAACAAAGATATTTTCTGTTATAATTTTGATATCATTAACGAAACACAGAAAATTAAAGGAGTCAGTCATCATGTTACTGAGAATGTGACAAGCAAGTTAGAGATTTTTCTAATTTGCAAAGACAATGTAGGATAGTGATGGTTCTGCTTTTCTCCCCACATCCTTGCTGCTTTACTTCCTCTTTGAATCTCTTTCCCATTGGTGTTTCTGCTGTCTCTCTCTCTACCTACCTACATCAGCCCACTGGGTTGGTGGTAAGTATGGAATTAGCAAGAATCTCTAGTATTAGATGGTTGTAGATAAATTAGAAAATTTGGAGTCTTATAAATAGGATATGCAGTTACTGAACAATCCTGGGCAAATCAATCAATTTCATTAAGCTTCAGTTTTCTTATCTATAAAATTGGGACTTCAAGAATGCTTAACTGGGCCTCTGTGCTTCCAATGCGGGGGGCACGGGTTCAATCCCTGTTTGGGGAACTAGGATCCCGCATGCCACGCGGTGCGGCCAAAAAAAAAAAAAAAAGCTTAACTCATAGAGCATTTAAAGTACTTTAAATGCCATGTTGATGACAGTTATTAATATAAATAATAGCAGGTAGAGGGAAATTCATCATATAGGTTAAAAATACTGGCTTTGCAGTTTGTCATAAGTGGGTTCAAGTCCTGGTTCTGGTACTAAACAGCTTTGAAACCTCCAAATGCTACCTCACCTCTCTGAGTCTCAGTTTAGTTATATGTAAGATGGAGATAACAATACCTTCTAGAATTCTGTGAGAATTAAATGAAGTTAAATGATTAAAATCTTCTTGAGGTCTTTAACCTTCACTAAATGACACCAACTTCACTGGAATATTTTTTGATACTCATAATAATTTTAGAGAGTATTTATAGAAATCAGTCTCTGAAACAATTCAGTTTAAAAGGTCAAGTAGATGATATGTATTTAATATTTCACCAAAAAGTTCAAAATTCTTTTCATTTCACCAAAAGTTGCAGTGACCTTGCTTTCACAAATCTATCTTTGTCTCTATAAAGCCCACGTCTTCAGCATCTTCCTACTGTAGCAACAATAAGCAAGAAATTATTTAGTACTTACTATGTGCCAGACCCCATTCAAAGCATTTTACTGATATTAATGGTTTTAATTCTCCCAAAAACCCAATGCAGTGAGTATATTACTAACCTCATCTTAAATGTGGGGAAACTGAGAAACAAAGAGTTATATTACTGGACCAAGGTTATACCACTAGTAAATGGATTAAGGAAGAAATGAACCCAGGAAGTCTGACTCTGGATCCTGGACTCTGAATCACGCTGTTAAACTTCTTAGTGAAAATACTGACAGTTCTAAGAATCTACATTCAGCTTGGCCATCTCTGTGGCCTGAAGTTACTGGATAGCTGCCAGATCTACACTTTGTACTATAGAGACTTGGCCCCAGAGTCCGTAGTTATATTTAGTCATGCTTGCCATGGCCAGTCATTAAAATCAATATGATTGGGCCATCAGTCACATGATACTCAATTCCTATTCTCATCATTAAGATCTGCAAGAAGAAACTGTAAGTTCATTCAAGCCAACCACTCTCCCCTCTGCTCACATTAGATAAGGATGATACCACCTTCCAAAAGAGGAGAAGGAATCACACAAAAATGCATGTAAAGGGGAAAAAATACACTTTGACCTCAATAATCTGCATATGTCATAGGGTAAAATAGGCATGGGACCTTAAATATGTAGATTTCCAATAAAATAATAAGGGATGATTTCTCCAATTTCAAGATTACAGTAGAAAAATCTCATCCCAGTCTGGGTTAATGAAACTGAAAGCACCATTCATTACTGTGTACAAACTGAGTCCAACCAATTTTAAGGGGCCCATACCCCAAACACTTCATAGGGAATTTAAAGACTTAGCTTTGTTTCACCATAGATAGAGGCTGTTTGTGTGGTTAGGACTAAATTCAGCAGATTCAAAGTATTGTTCTGTCACTCTGACTCCAAGAAACAGTGAATGTGCTTCAGATCCATGCTGTGAAAATAGCCCAGCAATGGACCACGTAAATGTCTGAATCCCTCTCTAGATCTGCCCTAATGACTGAATGCTAACCTCCAAAATACAATGAAAAGAAAGACAGTGAAAAAATAAATAGGCCTCGTTACATTTCTTTTGTATCTGCCAACCCTCTTTCTGTAGATTCATTCTAATTTCATTTAGTCCTGCAACATAAAGAATAGTTCATTTTTAGAGTATGATCTCTGTGTTGTTCTTGTAGCTTGACTGGCTTTGATTTAATTAGGAGAGAATGTCCCTGAGTAAACATTATATGGTTTTAAAAATAACAGAAGCAGTATTTGAAACAAAGGTTAGGTTGGAAAGTAGCTGTAAACTTAAGGTTTAATTACATTATGTGTCATAATTTAACTTCTTAGCCAGGGATTTAAAACACTACAACTGAGCCCCAGCTTGTCTTTCCAGTGTTTTCTTGCCCCTATTACTGGTGTGAGAGAAACTGTGTGGGCTTTGGGGTCAGTTAGATCATTTATTCACAAAGATGTACTGGGAAAATATTATGTGCAAATTACAGTAGTAGGTATTGAGGATACAAGAATGAATAAGATGAAGATGAAGGAGAATAAGGAGGAGAAGGAGGAGAAGAAGGAGAAAGAAGGAGAAGAAAAAGAAGAAGAAGAAGGGGAAGGGGAAGAAGGGGGAGGGGAGGGGGAGGGGTGGGGGGAGGAGGAGAAGGAGAAGAAGAAGAAGAAGAGGAAGGGGAAGGAGGGGGAGGGGGAGGAAGGGGGAGGAGGAGGAGAAGGAGAAGAAGGAGAAGAAGGAGAAGAAGGAGAAGGAGAAGAAGAAGGTGGTGGAGGGAAGGGGAGGGGAGGGCGAGGAGGAGGAGGAGGAAAGAGTATATGCTGTTCCGTCCCTTTGAGAAGCTCACAGTCTAATAAAGAGAAACACAAACAAAGGTAATTATAATACATTATATATGAAGCAACAGAAGTATGCTTAACATCCAGTGAAATGATTCCTTCTAGATATTCCCCAAGGCAGTTCACATTCAAACTCCCTCCAAACTAGTTTTCTTCTAGATAAGTGTTCCTTATCTCCATGACTAGCTTTATCCTCCATCCAAGAATATGGGAACCTTCCTTGATACCTCCTTCTCCCTTATCTACCATCTTCAATCCTAAATATGACTTATTCATCACCATTATCACAACCCTAATTCCATATACCAGTATCTCTAGCCTGAACTAACAAGTCTAGCACCATCTACTCTGTTAACCATCAAACTCACCCTTCTCACAGCGGCCAGAATGAATTCTTTAAAAAAACTAAACTGATTATATCTTCTCTATCTCATTTTAAATGGCTTTCCACTCCTCTTAGAACAAAGAGAAACCTCCGTAACAGGTTTATGAAGTTCTTCAGAGTCTTGCCCCTACTTCCTTCTCCTGTCTCATCCTGTTCCTCATTCCTTAAACCAATGCCCTCACTGAACCTGGTCTTTATTCAATCCCTTCATATATCCTGATGGGGTTTGGGATGTGTGACCCCAAAATATGGCACCCTGGCATATTGAATATTTTAAGCTGAAGGAGTTTGAGAATATAGCAGAAGCAGAAAGGTCCCTCTGACCTCCCCCCAACCTCTCCCCTGAAGCAAGTCTTCCTCATGTGAGAGGTTCCCTCTCTATACCCAGAGGGAAGGAACGTTCTTGTCTGCAAGATGGAGGGACACCAAGAAGAACCCAAAGGAACACTCCTTACTAAGTCTCCCCCAGCTTACTCACTTAGCTCCCACTTTTTGTCCTCTCATACCTTCCCACGACTTTACACTCTTCAGCAAACCCAGCACAAAACCATTCAGGTCAAACCATATCTTTGGGTCTTCATTTCCTTATGAAGGTTCCCATGTCACATAAAAGTTAGAGTAAATAAGTGTGTGTGCTTTTCTCCTGTTAATGTCTTTGTTTAATTTTCAGATCCATCCAGGGACCCTAAGAGTGTCAAGGGAAATGTTTTCCTCTTCTACAATCCCAAATTTCCTCCTAACCTAAAGTTTTGATACACACCGGTACCTCTGCCTACAAGTCATTTTTCTCACCTGGTTATTTCATCTTTTATATTTCACTTAAGCATACTTCCTGGGTGAAAGTCTCTTCTCTACTCCCTTGCTGGGTCAAATTCTCCTACGATGGGCTGATCATCACACTCATTTTCCTTCTTCATAGCATTTGTCGCAGTTATAATTTCACATTTGTTTGTGGGAATATTCAATTGATGTCCAACTCTGCCATTAGAATATAAGCTCCACAAGGGCAGGAGCCATATCTATTTCTGCTCTTCACATCCAATGATTAATACAATGAGCCTAAAATGGACAGATATTCAATAGAATCATGGAATAAATGAAACATGATAAGGAAAGAGTGGAGAAGTGTTAGGATAATGTCACAGAAGAGGTGTCAGCTGTGTTGGGTCTTGAAAAATAGACAGAAGGAACACATGAGCAGAGAGACAAAGAAATGAAACAGTCTGGCATCACTCAGTATAACTGAAACTGTGGGGGTGATCTGTTTGGGGGAGGAGAATAGTAAAGGGTCAGAAATGAGGCTGGAGAGATTCAGGGACTAAACCACAGACGGCCTTTTGTGCGCTGCAAAGCAGTTTGGACTTCTGCCATGGGAAATCACTGAAGGGTCATAAAAAGGGAGTAAAATGATCATCAGATTTGCATTTTCGAAAAATCACTCTCATGGTAGTGTGAAGGATGTCCTTGATAGGTTGCTGTTGGGGACACAGTGACCAGTTAGGAGGCCATTCTACAAGTCTCCGTGAGAGATGCTGAAGGCACAGAACAAGGCAGTAGCAGGGGATTAAGTGGAGTGGGCAGTTTCAAAAGATACTTAAGAGATGAAAATTACTGGCAATGGAGAGTAAGGTGAAAGAACAAGTCAGAGTATATCACCCTGGTCTCTGGGCATCTGGGAGGGGGCCGTGGTCATTAACCACGTGAGGGAATACAAGATACGAAGTCAATTTGGGTAGATGGCTGAGTGTGTTTCTAAACCCAGTGGGATTTAATATCTGAGAGGCTTGTGCCGGAACAATGGGTATCCTTCAAAGTCCTCCTCCTCCTCTTTCACCTAATACTGTTTCAGCTGAGCACATAGCCACCTACTAGTGACCACAATGCCCAGGCTCCTTACATCCATATGACTAAGTTCTTGATAGTAGAAGAGGAGCCAAAGTGTGCAATCTCTGCCATTTGCTTAAAAAAAAAAAATGTTGCATTTCTTCTTGGATAACCAGGAGCTGGGTTAGCTTTAACTATGCGAAAGGGACAACCCCTTAAAGGATGGCAGGAAAACACTATGGAAAGAACCAAAGGGTGAGTGAAGCAGATAGGCCAGACAAGCGTTCCACTCCAACCACTTATTCTAGGGGGGAAAAAACCTACTTACTTAATCCATTGTATACTGGAGCCTTATTTAAAAGAGCTTATTTTATGGCCTGAATAACAGACTTTCAAGTAGGGAAATCCGGTAGGCAACTACCTACTGGATAGTCTGGACTTCCCAAAAGGGGTCTGGACCAACAATGGAGAACTGATACATACTAGCATGTAGACAGTAGTTAAAACCATGGGAATAGAATAAGAGAACATTCTGAAGATGGACTTGGGTTTGCATCCTGGCCGCACCTGTTATTTTTCAAGTGATTTTGAGTCAGTTACATCTATGAGCCTGTATTATATAAGCCTGTAATAATACTTGTATTAATTAAGGTAACCCTAGCTGCTATAACAATAAATCTCTACATCTCAGTAGCTTATTTATTTATTCAAAGAAATTTACTTCCCATTTATGTCAAGTCCAGTTGCATGCTGAATAGGACCCAGGCTCCTCTATCTAGTGACTCTTTCTCCTGTAGGATCTTGAAGTCCTTTGTTTACAGCCTTTCTCCTTCTATAGTCCATGGTGGAAAGGGCACACATGCTCCTAACCATGTTAGCCTGGAAGGTACATAAACATTTCATTGTTGAGAACAAGCATTTGGCCCCAACAAAGGTAAAGGGGCCTAGGAAATATGGTACCCTCCTTGGCAGTTGCTCCCCAGCAGAAACGCTACACAGTGGAAATGGTACCGGAATTTTGGTGAACAGCAACCTTGAAAGTAATCTCTTCTGCTTGTTGCAAGGATGAAAAGTGACAATGGATGGATAGTACACCTGACAGTATATCATGGCTAAAGGGCCCTCAATAATGTTAAGTCCTACCTTTTTCTCTGTTGGTTTCCCCTCTTCTTCCATTCCCACATACACTTCTTCTGTGTCCCAAACAGGCCTTATATGTTCCCACTTCTGTGTCTTTATTCACATTCTTGCCTTATATATAAAACCCTACGCCCATTGCTTCTCTTTGCTGCTCTACCAAAGCCAGCTCTACCTATTTTTACAGACCAATCTCACAGCAATCTCCTGCAGTCAGTTGTTCCTAATTCTTCATGGCCAGATTAAACTCCTTTGAACCACCATCACCATGCTTAAAACTCTTCCTGTAGCACTTACCAGACAGCTGTATGATATCCTAACAATGTATGCTTTTACCCTTCCTGACTACCTCTCAGCCTAAGCTGTAACCTCCCTGAAGACAGCAACTGCATTTAACTCCTCTTGTTCAAAGTGACTAAAAGAGTATGCAACTGAATTCAGCATGCAACTGAATTTAGACTTTGAATTCGAGAGACCAACACTTAGAGATCTGATATCCTCTCACAAAGAATGAAAAGGTGAACATTTATTTAGGCAACTCTAGAAAGGGGGGGGGGGACCAAAAGCAGTTTGTCTTCAGTATTTATATATGCAGGTGATGACTACTTGAATTATTGGGAAACTGCTCCATTTCTTTATTTTATTTTGTATATCCATGAAGAAGCATATGGTAAGATCTGCCTTTGAATAAAGCATGTACTTAACGAACAATAAAGCAACATATCTTTAAATATTATGATAACTAAGAAAAACAAACAATTCTGAAGAGGCTTCTTTAAGAACTCTCCACATTCATGAATCAAGGTGGCGATGTGGCAATTCTCCGGGTAATCTGATAAATGTCAACAACCAAACTATTTAAATCCACCCATCAGGTGAACTCACCAACGTGAGTTATCTGAGCCAAGTCACTTTGTTCTTTTTACATAGAGTCACTGCCTGAGAAAAAGAAGAACAAGGAAAAAAACAAAACAAAACCTGGGAGTCATTGGACTTAGGCAGCCTGCTGAAAATGCCTGTATTTTCCATTTCCCAACAACTATCCTGGTATAAGCAGGCAATGCATAGAAAGGAAGTATTTTTCAGCAAATAATCTAATTGCATGCACCTAATCAAAGGCTGGGTGCCCCTGCAGTAATATCCAGCCTTCCATGTAGGGAGACTGGCAAGTGGTTCCCATTAATGGTACTCTTCCTGCACCCAATGCTCCAAGGTGGACTCAGAATCTCTGGAAGATGTGGAAACAATTCTTCTGCCTTCACCACTCTCCAGTTGAGAGACCAGAGACACATCCAGGGATCCACTCCATGTTCAAATTCACACCCGGCCCACCTCTGAAGACAGCCCAAAGCTGATCTAGATCCCTGGACACTAGGTCTTTGGCCGAAGTCTGCCCATTGCTCATCCCACTGTTCACTAGGCTATCAGAACAATACTACCCTGGGGGCTGGGGCTGCAGTGGGGGTCCACTTTTATAATACCCACCCCCCTTCTCTACCAGTGCCACAGATTTGAGCCTTCCAGGGCACAGGATTTCACTGGAATGTGTAAGGACAGTGTGATCCAAATGGTGTTCTGTAGAGAACTAGACATAGGAGGTGACCTTCACCCAAAGGATGCTACAATACGTCTAGAAGACATCACATACAATAATCCTCTCTCAGATATTTACAGCACATATTAGGTATGTCGAAGGCTCTGAAATGTACCTGTCTGAAGAAATCTGTTAAACCCATTATTTCACAAATTTTTCTACTAAGAAAGCTTTTGGGGCAAAACATCTGTTAATGTCTTTCCTCAATAGACTGGGTTCCAGGAGGTCAGTGGTCCTTCACTGTTGGTCATCACGTACTTCACATGGTACTTGACATTTTAATAAGTATTTGCTGAATTAATGAATATCCCGTGGAAGCAGGGTCCTACAAAACATGCTTTATAAAACGATGTGATAAAAACATCCCACTTCTATGGAATATTTCAAATAAGAACAACTTCCCCAAGTGGGAAGATCTCTTTGAATCTCTTATTTAAATCCCAATTTGTGGGGTAACTATTAAGAGTACACTGGCATTTATTGTTTGTGGTCAGAAGATTTCTTTTTTCTCTTGTTGCAAGGATGAAAAGTGAAAAGTGAAAATGGATGACGATCTTAGTGTCAAATTGACCTAACCAAATACTCCAACATTTTTAGTATCTAGACCAGCGAACCCTAACATTTACTGTGTATAAATATATTGAGGGGACTATTAAGATTGCTGAATCCTAGGGATTCAGTATTTCTAAAGCAGGTCCTAGGATTCTACACTTTATACAAACATCTCAGGACATTTTGACATGGGGGTTCAGGTGAAAAACACTCTCAAAAACGCTGATCAAGAGACGTGGAAGAGGAGCCTTTGACTTGGTATCAGAAGCCTGGGTTTGACGACCAAATCTGTACCCTCACTATCTGTGTGGTGATGGGCAGTCACTTCTAAGTCTCACTTTCCTCCCTATGGGATTCACAATATTTCTCTGAACCCATCTACCTCGCTACCTTCCCACCCGCCTCATAGCATTAAAAGCCAGCCGGTAGTCAACACACACTATGTGCTGAATCAGCAAGTTCACCATAATTCTAGAGTATTCAACAAACTAATCACAGGAAGTGTGCAACACATACGGTGTTTCTGCTGATTATTTAAAAACAGATAAAACAGGGCTGGACCAATAGTACTGTGTACATCCATGTCAAGCCACCCGACAAACTTCCACAGAACATTTGACTCAGGCTTATGGACTCAATATTGGCCAAATCATGGTGAAAGCCCAGCTATGTGACACTGACCACAATACACTGAATGTTAAAATACTTCCTCTGCTTGGTACCAGACCTCTGAAAAGTGGACTCTTCACTCTTAAGTTGGCAAACAGCTAGAGTTAACTCTTTCGTTGGCATCTACACATTTACACGAGGAAAGTTCTTGCTTATCAAGTATCCTCATTAATAATAATTAACCATGTTCAAAAATTAGGATGCAATGGAATATATATAATGATAATACAGTATTCGGCGTCTTTAATTCTCTCTCCATTCAGAAGATTCTTCTGGAGCCTGTAGCATTCGGGGTAATCGCTATGAACACTCCTCAATCACACTGCATGAACCAGTCTTTTGAAAACACAAGACAGAGGGTTGATTGTTTCCCAACGTTGTGGCATATTCTGAAGCCTGCTTTTTGGAATAGATCTGATATTGCTTGTTATTTACCTTTTGTGTCTAAAATAATGAAACAAACTCTTTCCTGACTGAAAGATATCTGCCTAAAAGACTAACGATTAAAGATTTCCAATTGGTGGTAAAAAAAAATTTTCCTGTATGTTAATTTATATTATTCTGTGTGTGTTGGTTTTTGTTGCCTTTCTGATTTTAAACTTCTAAATTTTAAAAGCGCTTGTTCCTCACCTCAAGTACTCAGTGGGTACCCAACCAATCTCTCTCGCTCATTGATCTGCAGTTAATGATAGCAGCAAGAGAACTTCGCAAAACTAAATTCATGCCATGATGTTTGTTTTCTATATTTATTATTGCCTTCCTGCTTACTATTTTGATTGTGATCTATTTTCCTTGCCTGGGGCTCATGTTAGCAGTAACAAGTGTGATTGATTGTAGGACTCACGCAAGTAAACAAGTGAATGAATCAAGCGAAGTCGGGTGACCCCATCAAAAGATGGCAGGGACCACTGGTCTCCTGCTGATTGTTGCCAGGAGAGAATGCCGTATTGCTGCCCCAGCATTCCTAGACGTTCCAGCGTTTCAAGAGAAGTCTGGCAAATAAGAGGTACTCAGTAAACATTGATTAAATCCATTAATACAGAGACTCCAATTTTCATCTGAAATCTCAAGATTTTAAATGTAACCAACAGGATGGAGTCGTAAGAACATGGACTCTGGAGCCAGACTACCTGGGTTCAAAAATCTAACTCTGCCACTTATCAGCTATATGATCTTGGGCAAGTTATATAAAATCTCCACACTTCACTTTTCTCACCTATAAAATGAGGGGAAATCGTACCTACCTCATAGGGCTGTTTGCGGACTTAATTTTTTAACATTTATTAAATCTTAAGGCAATACCTGGTACGTTGTAAGTGCTACACAAATAAGGAAACACACTAGAACTTCAAAATGCCTTATCATTTTCGCAAGTATTATTCCCTTTTTCCCCACCATAACTGGGGGATGAAGGTGTTACCCTGCAGAGAAGGAAACTGAGTTTCCCTCAAGATCTTTCAGGGCTGTTCAAGATGACAGCCATGCATGTGGATCATGCAAGAACTCCATGCATGGACACTTAGAAAGAGTCCAGTGGTTTGTCCAATATGATATGCCATAAAATGGCAGATGTCAGAGTCCAGTCCAAGATTTCCAATGAACAGAATCAGAGATGTGTCAATCGGTGTTCACCATAAGCTTTCTTCCTCAATAACTAAATAAGGAAATTAAATGAAGAGCTGGTTCAAACCAGTGTTTGTTTTTTTTTAACCCATAAATTAATTACCTAAAAACAGTCAAATTGAGAGAATCGGCAAAGCCTCAACACTCAATAATGTCCATTTCTATTCTTCCTCTTTCATTAATTTTTGTTTTTAACATGTTTTGCAATAATTTAGTTTCTCTTCTCTCTGACTCCAAGACCTTTCTCCCAGGAACTTTACAAGTATATCACCTGACTACACAGCCTGTGTGTGGCTGTGTGTTAAAAACTGCTATATTAGAAACACCTTGGCAACCTTTTCTTTGATCTTCCTGGTTGTTGTTGGTTTAAAGCAGATCCTGAATGTTATTTAAACAGAGGAGACTATTTGAAATTTCTTGGTAGATGAATTTGATAATGATAATTAAAAAAAAAAAAAAACAACTACTGTCATCCTGAGATAAAAGATCTCATTCAGCAGGTCCTGAATAACACAGGACTTCTTCGAAGAAAAAGGTCAATGTAGCCATAGCTGTTTCCTTTTCTTGTACACACCCCCTGATAATCTACATTTGATAAAGTTGCTCTCTTGCATTACAGAAGAGTTTTCTCTTTTTTTAGGGTTTAGCATTTTTAATTTTTGTTTTGTCTTGTGTTTAATCTGAGTTTTATCATGGGTGAGGAATGTACCTATTGTTAAAAATAACTTCTATTAAATTGGACTTTATCAAAATTAAAAACTTTATGAATTGCAGGGCAATACCAAGCAGGTGAAAAACAACCCAGAGAAAGGGAGAAGGTATAAATATTTGCAAATCATATGTCTGCTAAAGATCTATTACTCAGAATACATAAAAACTCTTACAGTTCAACAACAAAAAGACAAACAACCAATTTCAAAGGAGGCAAAGACAGTGAATAGACATTTCTCCAAAAAAGATATTCAAATGGCCAACAAGCACATGAAAAGGCACTCAGCACCATTAGTCATTAGGGAAATGCAAATCAAAACCACAGTGAGACACCACTTACACCCACTAGGATGGCTATAATTTTTTTAATAAAATAAATAAATATTTAAATAAAAATAAATATTTAGGGCTTCCCTGGTGGCGCAGTGGTTGAGAGTCTGCCTGCCAATGCAGGGGACACGGGTTCGAGCCCTGGCCTGGGGAGATCCCACATGCCGCGGAGCGACTAGGCCCGTGAGCCACAACTACTGAGCCTGTGCGTCTGGAGCCTGTGCTCCGCAACAAGAGAGGCCGCGATAGTGAGAGGCCCGCGCACCGCGATGAAGAGTGGCCCCCGCTTGCCGCAACTAGAGAAAGCCCTCGCACAGAAACGAAGACCCAACACAGCCAAAAATAAATAAAAAGAAATAAATAAATTTTAAAATAAATAAATATTTAAATTAAAAAAATAAATATTGAAAAATAAATATTTAAATAAAATAAATGTTGACAAAGATGTGGAGAAGTTGGACCTCTCAGACATTTTTGGTAGGACTATAAAATTGTGCAGCCACTGTGGAAAGCAGTATGGTGATTCCTCAAAAAGTTAAACACAGAGTTAGGCTACGACCGAGCAAAGATCTGAAAACATAGGTTCAAACAAATTTTGTAATGAATGTTCACAGAGCATTATTCATAATAGCCAAAAGGTGGAAACAACCCAAATGTCCATCAACACAATGTGGTATATCCATAAAATCAAATATTATTCAGCCATAAAGAAGAATGAAGTACTAACACATGCTACAACAGGGATGAACCTTGAAAATACTGTTAAGTGAAAGAAGTCAGACACAAAAGGTCAAATATTAAATGATTTGTTATAAAATGTGCAGAACAGGCAGATCCATAGAGACAGAATGCAGATTAGTGGTTGCCAAAGGTGGAGGTGGGAGAGGGAGAGATTGCTTAATGGGTACAAGGTTTCCTTTTGGGGTGATGAAAATGTTCTGGACTTAAACAGTGGTCATGGTTGCACAGCACTGTGAATATAGTAAAAAGCCATTATGTTCTATGCTTTAAAATGACTTAAATGTAGGATTTTACGGTATCTAAAATTTTGCCTCCTTAAAAAAAAAAAATACTGGCTTGAATCCCCAGTAGGTAAAGCAAGAGCTTCTTCTTCCCTACAAAGTAACTTCACACGATACCTCACTCAAATAATGTTAAGGAGTGAAATATTGCATCTAGAAGATCAGTGGCTGACAAGCTGTCCTATTTCCTCTATTTCACTAGGCCATTTGTCATTAACCCTTTTGCTCTTGAATGGCATTCTTGGTTCATCAGTTTCCCAGTAAAAACAGCAACTTTTCCAAGGTTACATTTCCACTTCCAAATGTTTCCTGTTAATAGTTTAGCCAATTTAGCCAGCACTGACCGATTAATGAACATATGTGGGAACCTTCTCTCTTCGAAATTACATTAAAATGTTTGATTTAAAATAATAGAATATTGATGACTCTGGTAAGAAGAGTGATGTGATTTATCATAAATCAGTAATTTGAATCTTTCCTTAATGTACATGAGATAAATGAACAGGAAACAATGACATATAGAAAAAATTTTTAAATTGGAGAAAAACTAATCATTCAGTAAGCCTCCCTGAAAAAGAAGATATATATTTCTTTTATATACATATGTTTTATATTTATAAAATATATATCTTTTCTTCCAAAAAGAAATGTCTTTTTAACTATTAAAATGTAAACAATAAAATAGAGATTACATAAATGGGTGAGTAGAATGTATTATATGCTCCAAACTTAATTTTTCTGAGCTGCAAACTTTCATGTCAACTAGGTTATATAAAGGGAAATGTCGAAAGAATTTTAAAGTTGGAAAAAAATCTCCTTTGAATGTATAAACAGTCTGTATTTGTTAAGCAGTTGAGGGCAGATGCCGTTAGGATCAGAGGATATAATTGTAAAGAAGCATGACAAAGTTACATGGAAAGTTCTGCAAATAAATCTAGCTGCCAATGGATTTCAAAGATACAATTTCCGGAAATTACGTTAAATATCTAAGCTATGATTTTTTAAATCTCAAAGAAAATTTCTACATAAAAAGCCATGTTTATCTTCTGTGACATGTCTATTTAAATGTTAATATGACTGGGTTTATTCCAAAGAGGCAGAAGGAAACAAAAGAGCAAGTATTTAGATAATATGAGTTTTTTAAAAAGCCCGTCACTTTCATCTCAAGTAAGCGTCTCTTTCAGGTGAAAGCAAAGATGGTTTTAGCCAGAACTGCCTGGAAAATTGCAGAGGGAATAACCCTGTCTCATAGAAGCTAAGCATATCCAGTTCATGTACTGTTATTGTAAGGAAATTTGAGAAATATAGAAACTGAAACCAACTGTTGAAGGTGAACAAGAACTAGATGAAAAGAAATGCTGATATTTTATGTCAAAATTAAGTGGGATGGAAGAGTGCACAGAAGACTTTACAGGTAGCATATGTATTCGATGGTCAAATTCTGAAAATGCTTGGTCAGAATATACATCTGAACATGTGGCCAAAATAGTCACGTAAGTGGAGAATTCTATTTCCTCATTTAACGGGGAAAAGTGAGGTTAAACTGGTGAAACACAAGAGGAAAGCATGGAGTTAATGGAACTTCTTTGCCAAGCAGAGTCACTTAGATCTTCTCTGGGTTCTCCTTAACCCCTCTTTCCACTGGTGTTGCAGACCTCAGCTCTTTGCCCAGGTATGGGCAAATTTATGATCAACTGCAATCGTGGAAGGAGACTGAACTCAGCTCCTCTAAGTTTTCACTTCTTCATAAGAGAAGTCTCTTATAAAGAAGAGCACATAAGCTAGGAATTCGAATTGCTGGAGTCCTGGGGTTACTGACCCAAGAAAGATTGGTGATGGGCATAGGGAAAGGAATTGCTCCAGCTTTTAGGAAAAGTGACCCCTGCCTTCATCCATCCACACACACCCAGCAGAGTCAAAGGTATACCTGGGGAAAGGGATAGAGAGGCACTGGAGTGGGTCTTAACCTCTGCTTTAGGCCCCAGATGACCCAGTAGCGCAGCTCATGGCACCATGAAAAGCACGACTTAAGGACTGTCAGGTGTTTATGCTCTGATTATTCATAAACCGGTTACCACAGTTTATAACCATGATCTAAGATCATCTAAGAAGGGCAAGGCCTGCTCGCAGGTGGGCACAAGTGGCCTTCTCTGCCAAGCCCCCCCCCCCCCGTTTCCATCACGTCTTAGGGCTTATAGGTCACAGACCTGAAGAATTTGTTAAGAGGACAATCCCTAGTCCTGTCTCCTTCCAGGGTTCCTTGAAAGCATGACCTGTTTGGAGAGAGTGTAATTTCTTCTTCCATGCAAGTAAGTTCACTTGGAAACTAACAGGCCTCCCCGTTCTCTGCCCTCACCTCCTTCCTTACACACACAGTTTGTTCTCTTATTTTGTCTGGATGGTGGAAGGTCATTTTTACTCAAACTGAGGAAGAGAACTGGGGGTCTTTCCTATCTAAAGCCCCCGCCTGCGGGTAAAGCCTCAGGAGTCTGGAGGCCCCGCAACAGAGGCAGAGCATGGCAAGGCAGGGACGGGAAAGAATCTGCAGCCGGAAGGGAGAGCTAGAAGGATCCAGGGCTACCGCACGCAGAGAACTAAGCCAGAGCCCAGGACAAGTTTATTTTACTTCGCTGAGCCCCAAAAGCTCCCAAGTTCTAAGATCCCGTCAGAGACGGGGAAAAGCCCTACTGGCTCCCAAAATCCCTAAAAGCAGAATGATTTGGGCAAGTACTCCTCTCCCACCGGCGTCCCGGAGCCCGCGCGCAGCGCGCCCCTGCCAACCCCAGATTCTGTGCAGAAGTAGAACCGCAGGGGTTGCGGCGAGCGCGCGCTGGGCCTTCTCCGTCTTTGACCAGCTCCTGAGCGAAGCGTGTCGTACAGCCCTGGGGACAGGGAATTTGCATGTGGCTGAGGGTCGCGAGCTGGGGAAACTGCACAAGTGAATCAAAGCGCGGGCAGAGGCGCATCCACCAGCCGACCAACGTCAGAGAAGTTGGGGTGAGGGTGGATGCTCTTGGGCTAACTCCAACGCTCTCTCGAAACATCGTGCTCTTTTCCAAGGAGGCAAGGAGGAAGACAGCTAGCTAGAGCACACCTTCCCCTTTATCCTGTCTTTTCTCTGTCTCATTTCCTCTTAACTTCCATCTTTCTTACTTTGATCTCGCTGTCTCCTTCCCTCCTTTTTCTTCCTCTTAGGACTTAACGAAAAGCCTCCAGACTCACACAAACCCGTGACAGGAGGGCTGAGTGGCATTTACTCTCGGGGAATGGGCTGGGAGGAGAGATACTAAGACATCGCACCCCCAATCCCTGAATTCCTACCTTTATGGGTCCCTGCCGCTAGTTTCTGGCTGTAAAATTGTAATCAATTTGCCATCTACGCGTAACCCCGCCTGCGGCCCAGGGATAGAAGGAGAAACCTGCCTGTGCTTTTAACTTGGCAGTCGAGTTTCTGAAAGCTGTTTCGGGCGGGCCGGGGTGAGAATCCGGGCAGCTCTGGGCCAGGGAGGGGCGGCCCCCATCCCGTCTGAGCCAGATTGTCCCTGCACAGTGAGCACAGGGGGGAAGAAGGGACCAACCCGAGCCGGAAACAGACCCCTCCCCCGTTTCTGTGCCGGGAACCCTGGGTGCACGCACTTTGGAAAGTCAAGTCCCCTCTGGGGCACTGCCATAGACCGGTGCTGAGATTTCGCTCAACACCAGTCTATCCACAGGCAGACCGAGCGCTCTGGGGAGGTGGCCGCAGGGGGATTGTGTGCTATCCACCGTGAGAGGAGATATTGGTGGCGACTAAGAAGCTAATCAGCGAGGGCACAGGGCCCTGAGCACGCGACCGGCGAGGCCGCAGTTGTTCCCTCACTTCTAACTTCTCTCCACTTCAGCGCTGGGGCTCAGATCTCCGGCCAAACGGTTCCGAGCCCCCGGTTATTTTCAGTCACAGCCTTCTCCACCCCCCAAATGTCGCACCTGGTCTCTGGGGGGAAAGGGTGGTTTGAAGAGCCCTGCGCGGGGTTCATGGCCGCCGCCGCGCGCCTGCGGGAAAGCCGGCCGGGCCGCGGCCCCGAGCGCATAGCCCTTCCCCGAGCCACGCGCGCGCGCGCCTGGCGCTCCTCTCGCCCGGGGCTCGGGAATATTTTCTGCCGGCCAGGCTCCCCGCCCCCTTGACTTCTGGGTTCTAAAAACACAGAAGCATCGTCTAAGGCGCTGGCAGGTAGAAAAGGAAGACAAGGTCAAGGCCCACGGACGGCCACGATCCGCTTGCGCCCTTGCTGTCTCCGCACGCGAGTCCTGTCCACCGCCGCGGGGCAGAAAGGTGGTCGCAGCGCCCAATTCTACCTGTAATCCAGGGACTTGACTCTATTTCCCGACTACCCTCGGCCGGCGCCCACATTCTTCCCTCCTTTCGCCCGGGGCGGTTTAAGACATCTGCCCCCCCGCCCCCCATTGTAGAGGGATGGTTCCAAACAGCGAGGCTTCGTGAGCACCGCATTCCCATCCTGCGGTCGGTCGGTGCCAAGGCAAAAGGAAAGGTCTCCCTCTGAACGCGCCTCGTACCCTCCCGCCGCGCTCCAGGCCGCCTCCGGTACGCGCCTCCCCCTCCCCCAGACCCACAGAGTTTTCTTCTTTAGGAAACAGACATGCCCAGCCCACCCCGCCTCCCACGTAAAGGCCAGTCGCCTCTTTTTTGTGCCCAAACTCAGCTGGAAGTTGAGAGCAGGGGAGAGTCAGAGAAGCACGGAAATAGACAATGAGAAAGGAGAAATCAAAGGGGGAGGAGGGAGAAGAAAGGAGCTGGAGGTCGCAGGGACAGAGGCGGAGGCCAGCCCCAGGGGCGCGGGCGCGGCGGCCGAGCGGCAGCGCCTCCCCCGCGTCCGCCCGCCCGCCCGCGCGCGCGCCGAGCCCGGTTAGGCGCGGACTCACATGGTCGGACTGCAGAGCCGCTCTCTCAACTACTGCCAGTGGGTGGTTTCGGGGCTGCCCGCGAGGTGCCCAGCTGCCTGCGGCGTGAGGGCAGAAACAGAACAGTACAGATCACGGGACACGACCGAGACGGGCCGCTCGGCGCCGCGGGGACCTCTCTCACTTTGCAAAGGAAGCGGGCGCGGGGATTCGGGCTGCCGAGAGTAGCCTATAAATAGCGAACTTTTAGACCGAATCAACTAACAAATGAGAGGCGCGGGCGTAAATTTGCGCCGGATCCCCCTTCCCCGGGATGACCCTCCCTCCCTCCGCCTCCCCCCCACACACATCCCTCCGCCGCAACTCTCCAGGCAGGATTTGGGAGGGGGACAGATTGGCGGGCTGGGATTTAGTTTTATTAGAACTTCCAGTAGTTCTGTTATTTTTGCAAGGAGGGGGGTTACTCCGCCTCTTTGGCTCCCCCCACCCCAACCCCAGTTGGGCACCAGAGGCACCAGCTGGGAAGGGCAAAGGCCCGGGAGAGCGAGGATCCTAGGGGTTGGCTGTAGAAGCAGGGAGGGGGAGGGGCACACGGAGCCGGGTTCCCCCTGGGACTACGTGAGGAAAGCGGGAAACTACCAAGATTTGAGGTTTCTTGAGCCGCCGGGACGGGAATTTAGGTAACCCCGTGTTTGGGAGGGAACTGCGACACGGTGAGGGCACAAGGCACAAAGGAGTTCGTAGAGTGTAGGTTTCCTTTCCCGGGGTCAACCATAACACCCCAGGGCTAGCAACATCCTCCCCCCGCAGGAACTTTTCTTGACCCCTCGGCCATGACCCGCCGAGGTTACGGAGGCGTGCCCCGGGGGTCACGTCCTCGCTTGCCCGGGGGCCGCAAACTCAGGGGCAGCGCGCCCTGCCCGATGGCGCCCCGGGGCTGGCCGCCTTTTCGCCGAGCCGGCGCACACCTGCCGACCGGAAGAGATCCCTGTGACTGTGAGTCCTGACGGCCACTCGCCGCCCACCCTCCCGCTTTCCTTGAGCCAGGGCCAGACTGCGAACGGTGATTGGGTTAGTAAGATTTTCATTTTCATGCCAGGTGCTTTCTCAAAAATAAACCCACCCCCCGAGAACGACAGACGCTAGCTCTCCACTCCAAACTCCCCAATTCAAGAGTTTGCTTCGCTAAATTTATCCTGGATGTCTCACATCAACCAGAGTCAATGGTATAGTCTAATAGGGTTAGCTGTGGGAGACTGAGAAATTGAGGACGCTGCAGGTGAAAGGAGGTTGCACGGATTCTCTCTGGAGGCTCCATAGTGGAGGCAAGGCCTGCAGAGCAGGGAGCCAAGCCCGCCCAAGGGGCCTAAAGACGGCCTCAAGCTGGGGGAGAGGGGAGCCAGAGAACGGTGGCGCTCTTTCTTTTCACTGCCTGCCCCGCCCAGCGCCACCAGCCGCCCCCTATAAACAGAAATGTCTTAGGTCTCACCACTACCCCTACCCCTGGGAGAAAATCGAAGAGGGTCCTCCACGCAGTTGGGGGCAGGGCGTTGCCGCCCGGTTCCCGCTTCTTCTCATACTACTTCCCGCCGGTTACCTCCCCCGTAAAAGGAAAAGTTATTTTGCTTTATCCCAGACTCCAGCCGAGTTTGGCAGGACGGGGCAAAGGCAGAGGTGCTAAGGGGGTTTCAGCGGCCGTTCTCCCTGCGGGGTGCGCCCACCGCCCTCGACTCCACGCAGGCGGGTGCGCGCGGCATTTCCAGCCATCCGAAGCCCGCGCTCCCCGGGCGCCGGGCAGACAGCTGCGCTTCCCTCGCTTCCCCAAGGGCCCCGAGCCCGCGGGGGATGGCCTCTCCGCCCCGGCCCAAAGCCAGCTTAAGGGTGCTCCCAGACGGAACTGGACGGAGCCCGGGCGTCCCGGGCCGCTCGCGCCTGGCTTGCGCTCCCCTGGTTACGTACCTGTCCCGGCCTTCCCGCTCCGGTTGCTGACCCGGCTGGGGAGCCCGGCCCCGGAGCCTGCGCCTCCAGCGAGCCCGCCCCCGCCCTCTCCCGCGCGCCCTCGCGCTCCGGGACTCTCGGCCAGATGTGGGGCGGTCTCTCGCGGGCCATTGGCTTGGGCCACTGTTTCGAGCTGTCTTCGAGGATTTCCCCAGGCTTTGGGGCCCCTGTGTGGACTGGGAAGAGAGGGGCCAGGCCAGCGCCTCTCCTTTCACCTCACTCACCCCTGCCCACAATCCCTCAAGTTCCCCTTCATCCAGCCCCTGGAGCCCAAGGCTTTGAAACTGTGGTAACTCCGCAAAGAAAGCGGATGAGAAGCTCCTTGCGGGCCGAGTATGGGAGTCAGATGGGGGCTTGCGGCGTTTCTGGAAGGTTCTGGGTGTTCGTACTGGGGGAACAGGCCCTATGGGGACAGAAATGACACACGTGCAGACAGCGTCCCCGTGGCTGTCTTCACCGCGAAGTTCACGTCTATTGTTTCCTGCCTCGGGGAAAGCTGCCCAGTGTGACAGATCTGTTTAGATCCCATCACTGGAAGAAAAATCCTGGTGATAACGATTATCTCCCGCTCGCGCTATCTGGCCATCGCCCCAATTCATCTCCCTCTCGCTCCAGCCCCTCGGGGGGACGAGGAGGGTAAGAGGCTGGCGAGAGGACGGGCCAATCCGCTGCCCTCGGATGGAGCGGAGAGGCACGAGGCCACCTCATCCGTCCCATTCCGCTACGGGTTGGGGAGAGAGGACACGGCAGGTTTCTTTCTCTGCCAAGCCTCACGCTTCTTTCAAATGATTTTAGTCTGGTGCTCTGGTCTATCCATATACATTTCCAATCTCATGGCTCATAAACTATTAGCAAAATGGTTTCATTATTCACCTTCTGTATCCTACAAAAGGGAAAAAAGAAGGGAGCGGCAGGAAGGCAGACTGGGGGTGGGGCAGTCATGGGACACTAGTTAACAGTGATACTGCCCGTGTTTAAATCACGGCTCAGACTGCCTTCTTCAAGCTGACACTCAACAAATCTGATCCGTTTCCGAGGATCTATAGCCGACCCCTTCTCTTCCCCCCTCCCCTCCCCTTTCTCTCTCTCCTTCTCTCCATCCATCACTATCCATCTCTCCTTAACATCCAGGTTTCTAGAAGGACCAGATGGATAGCCAAGATACTGCAAATCCATTATTTGCTTCATTAGGTGTCATCAATAAGATACGACACATACAATTAATTGATTAGAATGGTTACTCCCGTCCCCTTGTGTGGTGTTGGTGATGGAATCACGTCACCTCTGAAACCAAACCATCCTAAGACACAAGTCTAGGATGATAACCAAGAAGTTTACTTGTGGCCTCAAGGTGGCCAATGGGGCACCAAGTCCTCACCTGGCTTCCGCAAGCCCCGGGAAGTGAGGAAGTTGCAGAGTGGTGTGTGTGTGTGTGTGTGTGTGTACACGCGCGCATGCCCGTGTGTCTGTGAGGAGAATGGGGGGCTAACAGATCGGGGTCTTTGTTTGGCTCTGAGAGCTGAGAAAAAAACATTAAATGAGTCAACCCGAATTAAAAGACAAATAGAAGCAAACTGACTCGTGGAGGCCTGAGAACTGAGTGCAAGGGGCTAAAAACTAAGGGCAGGTGCGAGTCGGCAGAAGCAGCCTCGGGCGATTGAAATCTGGACCCGCTTCTCCACTGGGGGCAATGATGATATTAAGTGTCTCCACCAACACTTTTACTTTTCATATCAATATATTTTATCTAGAATGACTCTATCAACACACACACACACACACTCCCAGCACTTTTGAAAATATAAAGGACGCCAGGCAAGTGAGCGTGCGGTAATTATCCCTGGATGTAGAAACCAATCTGGCTGCAAGAGACCCCTCTGCGATCGGCGGCGGCGGCGGCGCGGGGACCTGCGCGGAGACCGGGGGACTCCCACCGCTCGCTAGGTCACCGCGCCACGCGGCCGCCGCTCGCCCGCTGTTTAATATACATGGGGTGGGAACGCGGGGAAACGGATCTCGTGCCTGCACGTCCTGCAGGGGAAAAAAAAAAAAATCAATTTGCTATTTATTTTTGAAATATATAGATTTAGGAAAATTTTTTTCTAGCCCGACCCCTTCAAGAAACGGCGGCCCACATTGAATTACGTCTTTTAATGACTTTTCCCTTATTTGCCATTGCGATTTCACGTTCAGGGCGGGGGCAGGGTGGAGTTTCTTTGGGAGGTCTTCAATTCTGGTATCTTAAAAAAGATTTGCCTTGTGTGTTAATTGCATGCTGTTAAGCACATCTGGGACTGCGTGCTGACCAACTCGCACCAACTTTTAATTAACACATTGACCCGGCGATGAAGCGGCCGCCCGTCCTCCCCCTCGAAATATGTATATGAGCCGAGCGGAGGCCGCTCGGCCCGCGCCGCCAGATGCGTGCGAGGAATTGCCTGCGTCCAGGAGCGGGAGGGGGTGCAAATCGCAGCAGTTCGCTCTCTTTCTGTGAACGTTTCTCTCGCCTATAGGTGTATAAGCAATACACAGAGACAAAGAGTAAATGACCGGATCCTGGAGCGGGCTCCTTACATCCTCTAATGCGACTTGACCGTTGGCGGGGGAGTTGCGGGAACGGGAGGGAAGATCCCCAAGGCCATTGCTACCCCCAGCCTGCCTTGGGCCTAAACTGAAGGCTCGAGCCGGGGCTTTTCGAACGGACCGACCTCTCTGTTAGTGAAAGCGGTGGCCGAGAATCCCGGTGAAGAGAACGAGCAACCGCTGCCTTTCCCCGCTCTGGCCTGCCTCCGCTCATCCTCCTGGCCCTCGCCCCGGGCTCCCCGAGGCGAAACCACAAACTCCAGGGCCCCAGGTCTGAGAAAGAGGAAGGGGTTTCCCCGCTTCTTGGAGCGCAGAAGGCGAGGGTACGGGAAACGAGGGGCTACTTTTAGGAGGCTACGCCCTTTCACGGGAGACTAGGCAATTCAGGGGGCGACCTTGCAGCCAGGCCAGTCACATCCCGGCCTCGGGGAGCAAGAAACCAAGAGCGCACGCAGGCAGACGAGGCCACCTGCAGATATGCAATTTTACCCTAAGTAATTTCATTCAGAATTGAGGGCGTTTCACCGGAGTGGAGACTTCAAAGTGAATGCCTAGCCTGCCCCCCACCCCCCGTAGAGGACCAATGCGGGTTAATCCCCAGATACGTACTCATTTTCTCTTTCCGCATCTAATCTCAACTGCCTCGCTCTTCTAAGCGTCGGCATACATCTCTATAAAAAAATGTCAAAGTGGTATTCCTTCTCCCAGCCATAAAAAAGTTGGAGTGAATCACTCCCAAGTTACCTTATAAGATCCCCTCCAGGTAACAGTTGAAGTTTCTTGTTTGACATTTTTCTTTCCTCAATACAGAACTTTTCCATAAATATGCAGTCACAGCATGAGGAGAAGTATATGTCCCAGTAAATTCACAGCTGTATGTTCTAACTATGTCGATGCTTTGGAAAATGTAATGTGACAAGATTGCCTCCCAAATTGCTTCCACCTCTTTTCTTTTTTCCTTATTCTCCTTTTTTATTTTTTCTGTCCTTCCCTTGAATCTACTTCTCCTATCAACTTATCAGAGAATCTGCAAAATTTAAAACTAGAAGGGTAGAAAAGATAAAGACAAGAGAACAACGTTCTACTACTCAGTATTCCTCTGAGTTCCTCTAGATTTTTTTAAAATTCAGATAGAGGTATAATCAACACCTATCTTTAGTCAGGGGAAAAAAAAAACAATCAGTTGGTAAATTACAATATCCCTTTGCAAAGATAAGGCCTTTGAAAAAGTAGCACAAGCATTACCCACATGGCTTTATTTTGAGTTGAGTGGACCACAGCTCCTTATTTCAGCTCACAAATTGATCTGCAAAATTGCAGCACACACCTGATATCCAGGGGAAAACAAGAGTTGGTAACTCCAGCTGGTTCTTTTGATTTACTCTGCCTGGTAAGATGTATGCTGGGGTGTTTTGATAAGGAAAAAAAAAAAAAAAAGGAGTCAGCAGTTTGATTTGGAAACTTTTATTGCTGAATATGGTTGCAGGTTTAAACTAAGGAATGTGTTTCTGCTGGGGACATTTGCATGACACATCCATATGCATTAGCAGCTGCACGGTGTGATATCATCAGTTCCTGTGAGCATTTATCTTTTTTTCCCCCTTCTGTCTTTCTCAAAGGAAGTAGGTAAGTGGCTTATAGGAGAACCACATAGACTTTAAAGGTATATGAATCTTCCTCTGTCCTTCAGGCCCTTGGCACCTAATTGGCCTACAACAACCTGTTTCTTTTGAGAATTTTGGAATATTTAAAGTAGTTAGCCTCCCTGGTCACACCTTTTAAATTACAAAAATGATTATCAATGTATAAAATATAGTCAAAGAATTATTCAGAGAAAGGAGCCTTGGAGATTCAACTCTGTATTTAGGAAGAAGGTGTTGTCACCCACATTCTTCTGATCATTTGCTTAGAGACTTAAAAAGAGAAACTTTTCAGTAGATAAATTGCCTTCACTTCTTGATACATGATAGATATAATACTGTTGAATCAAGAGAGCTAAGACCTTACCATACTGACATGTAGTGATGGTGTCAGAGACCACAAGAGAAGTTCTGGAAGATGTTTGCTTTTCCAAATGTGCAAAGGCCACTTTCTAATATCCACAGTGAGTTTTCTGCAGCTAATCTTCCTTAAACTCTATTTCATGTGTGATTCTCCCTGAATCCCAGTGGTCTGTAAACAGCAAGAACCACAAGTCAAACTGAAATCGGAAGGAAACTGCATCTGATTCTGTCCAGTTACTCGACCTATTTTTTTTTTTTAGAAAGAAAACTGTACATTTAAATTGTGCTCATCAAGTCAGGGTGACTAGGAAGCATATGGACTCCAAACCAAGAGATTAACATAAGCACATTTTTAAAAGTCATCTCTCATTTCTGCTCACATTCACTATTTGATGGAATTGCTGGAGAATAATCATGCTCAGATCTTCACAGTACAGATGTGTTGCAGGTGTATTACAAAGAGAAACAAAAATCTTACACACACATGTACAAACAAGCAAACAAAAAGGTAATCATTCTTATCAGGAATTGTGATGACCAATGAAGATATCCTACTAGAGATATTATGGCTTTTCCTCCATTTTTTTTGTAGCTTTTTTGGTCTCCAGAAAAGATATTTAAAGAAAAAAAATGAAATGACAATAATTAGTAAAGGACTGTCATTCACTTTTCTCCTAAAGTATTTGGAACTAATATGCACTATTGTACAAATGTGCGTGCACAATGACACATCAATATGCATGAGTCTAAGTAATAATCTACTTTTATGTCTTGTTTCCAGATGTTTGCAAATACCACCAGTGCATTTGTTTGACCTAACCAAAAGGGAGCTAAGATCTCTGCCATTCAATTGAATCCTAGATGTTTCAGGTATCACAGAACAAATTTCTCCTATCCTCCATTGCACTAAAGTTGAGTTTTAAAAAAATTATTTAACTTTAAAGTAGTAATTCAATATAATATGGATAAAAGTAAAAACAGTTGCTTGATATTATATAGTGAAAAAATCAACCAGCTGCATATTTTATTCAATTAATTATTTCAAGGATAATTAGAACAGCCAATTGTTAGGGCTGGTTGTCTTGGTTGTTTAGTTTAGAACATGGCCCAGAATTGATCCTGTGATTAATTGTGTCCGTGCTCAAGAGCTGCATATTACATCCCCCAAGCCTGACTGGCCCTGGACGATTATGTGCCAGAAGTGAGAGGAGGAGCAAAGGAGAATGTGGATAAATTTGCACAAACCAAAGAAAAAAGATTTACTTTTAAAAGCGCACATCTCACTTGTAGCATTAAGTACAGAAGAGGTGATGTATATGTCTGCAATTCAAATGAAATCTCTCTGGCAAGATTTATCAGAGAGCAGAGAAAAAGAAAAAAAATTCCTCATTGAGGCTACAAGGAGAGCTTAGACTTGATGAAGGAAACTACTGTATCTGCCTGGGTATTGGTATATCATTTAAAACGTTTTCAAATCAGATGCTACTGCTTAACGTGTATTCTCTTTATCTTTAAGTTAAAGAATTTGTTTGCTTGTTTGCTTTCAGATTGGATTTTGATATTAAACATTTCTGGATGTATTAATAGTGTCAGTAGATTTTTGGATATGAGAGATCTGAAGGAATTACTTATTTGCTTATCCATTCGTCTCTCAGTTTATTTACAGAATAATTCCATTTTTTTCCTCAAAGACTTCTTTGGCACATGTCACAATATCATAGGCTCTTTGAAATACAGTGGCAAACGAAGGTAAATCAGACCATTACAATTGGTCACCCTTGATTCAGCAGATCCAAGTCAAAAAATGCAGGAGGAAGTTTTGTTAAGTCAGTACTTAAATCTATGGCCATTTATTCAGACTCATTTCCAAGAAGTATAAGCTAGGTAACATGGATATTCAAAAGCCAATGATTGCGATCCAGCACGAATGGAGCTCAGAAGTCACCACTCCATCCTAACAAGTAAAAGACTGAACAGACTGAAAAATAAATTCTTCTTAGATTCATCAGAGAAGTGAGGTCACAGGGCAAACTGCTGTCCCCAAAATAGGAGACATAGACAGATAAATACAGATGATCACAACTTATGTGAGTTAGAAACCCAAGAGCTGAAACCTCCTCAGGAACCAGTACTGGGGAAAACCTAACTGGAATTGACAAATTGCTGGCGACTCTGTGTGAACAAATCTGAGAGTTAAAAACTCCAGCGAGAGCCAGTCATAGACAGGACCTCATACCTCTATGTGTTTTATTTCCAGGAGCTCTACCAGTTCCTTGCTGTGAATGTCAGAGACAAATACTCTCATACTTCCTGGAGGAGGAAGGGAAAAGGAACCATTTTAAACATGCCATAGTATTCTGTTTTTCTTAACAAGGCCTGCCTTCAGGAGAAGCTGGTTTGCTAGAGCCAAATCTATTGGGATTTATCAGAAACTAACTACCTGAGGAAAGGGAACTACCCAGCTACAGCCCCTTCTAGCCATCTGGTCCCACCTATGGGGAGTAAAAAACTGAGATGCATTAGTGAAATTCACAGCCCAGGGGCACAGGCTCATCAAGAGACTGAGACGTAATCATAGGACTATAGGACAGTTCTCCTCCCCCCCACACCTTACCCCTACATCACTAAAAGCCTATTAACTTGCAGTTTATTTTACCCAGTGCGTCATGTTCACCTTTCAACAAAAATTACAAAGCATACTAAAAAGCAAAAAAACACAGTTTGAAAAGGCTGAACAAGCATTGAAATCAATCAGATATGGCAGGAATGTTGGAATTATCAGACCAGGAATTTTTTTTTTAATATATGATTAATACACTAAAGGATTTAATAGAAAGAGTAGAGAACATGCAAGTGCAGATGGATAGTGTAATCAGAGAGATGGAAATTCTCAGAAAGAATCAAAAAGAAATACTGGAGATCAAAAACACTGTAATAAAAATGAAGAATGCTTTTGAGATGGGCTCACTAATAGAGTGGACACAGCTGAGGAAATAATTTCTAAGCTTGAGGATTTGACAATGGAAACTTCTAAAGCTGAAATGCAGGAGCAAAAAGAGAGAGAGGGGAAAAAAGAATAGAATATCCAAGGACTGTGGGACAACTATAAAAGTTGTAACATGCATAATGGAAATACCAGAAGAGGAAGAAAGAAAGGAACAGAGGCAATATTTGAAGTAATAATGACTGAGAATTTCTTCAAATTAATGTCAGACACAAAACTACAGATCCAGAAAGCTCAGAGAACACCAAGTAGGATAAATGTAAAAACAAACAAATAAAAACAAACAACAAAAAAAAAGAGAGAAAAAAACTATACCTAGGCACATTCATATTCAAACTTTAGAAAATCAAAGATAAAGAAAAAAAATTTCAAAAGAGCCAGAGGGGCAAAATCTTACCTATAGAGGAGGAAAGATAAACATTACATCTGATTTCTCCTCAGAAAGTGTGGAGTGAAATATTTAAAGTGTTGAGAGAAAAAACTACCAACCTAGAATTCTGTACCCTGTGAAATTATCTTTCAAAAGTGAAGGAGAAATAAAGACTTTCTCAGACAAACAAAAATTGAAGGAATCTGTTGCCAGTACATCTGGTTGCAAGAAATGTTAAAAGAAATTCTTCAGAAGAAAGAAAAATAATATAGGTCAGAGGCTTGGATCTATATAAAGGAAAGAAAAGCTTTACAAAAGGAATAGTGAATATAGCTAGTGGGAAGCAGCCGTATAGCACAGGGAGATCAGCTCGGTGCTTTGTGACCACCTAGAGGGGTGGGATGGGGAGGGTGGGAGGGAGGGAGATGCAAGAGGGAAGAGATATGGGAACATATGTATATGTATAACTGATTCACTTTGTTATAATGCAGAAGCTAACACACCATTGTAAAGCAACTATACTTCAATAAAGATGTTTTAAAAAAAAAAAAAGGAATAGTGAAGATAAAATAAAACATTTATTTTTCTTATTCTTCATTGATCTAATAGGTAACAGTTTGTTCAAAATAATAAAAGCAACAATATATTCAATGATTATAGTCTTTGTATAAGTGAAAGTGAATGACAGCAATGATGCAAGGGACAGGAAGGAGGAATTAGGATTATTTTGTTATTGTAATGTACTTGCACTAACCATGAAGTGGTATAGTGTCACTTGAAAGTAGACTTGAGTTAGTTGTCAATGTATATTGCAAACTTTAAAACAACCACTAAAAGAGTATAACAATAAGTATAATTGATATGCTAAGAAAGGAGAGAAAATGGAATTACATAAAATGCTCAATTGAAACCACAAAAAGCATTTGCAACAATGTGAATGGACCTAAAGACATAAGCTTAGTGACATAAGTCAGACAGAGAAAGACAAATACTCTATGTTTTCATTTATATATATTGTATATGTATATATATTGTATATACATATACAATATATGTATATTGTATATGTATATACATACACATTTATATATGTAGCATCTGAAAAATAAAACAAAGGAATGTATATAACAAAACAGAAACAGACTCACAGATATGGAGAACAATCTGGTGATTACCACTGGGGAGAGGGAAGTGGGTAGGGGCAAGGTAATGGTATGTGATTAAGAAGTACAAACTACTATGTATAAAATAGATAAGCAACAAGGATATATTGGACAGCACAAGGGAATATAGACATTATATGGTAACAACTTTAAATAGAGTATAATTTATAAAAATTTTGAATCTCTATATATCACACCTGAAACTAATATAATATTGTAAATCAACTAAACTTCAATTAAAAAAAGGAAAAAAAATAAATATTAAAAAAACATAAAAAGCAGAAAAATTGTGGAAGACAAAAAAGGGACAAAGAACAAGGTCAACATATAGAAAACAGTAATAAATACAGTAGATTCTAACACAACTATATCAATAATCACTTTAAACATCAATGGCCTAAATATACCAGTTAAAAGAGAAAGATTGTTAGAGTGGATCAAAAATCAATATCTAACTATGTGTTGTCTACAAATAACCTGCTTTGAATATAAAGACACATAGATTAAAACTAACGGGATGGAGGAAAATATATCATACTAACACTAATCAGAAGAAAGGCAGAGTAGCTGTATTACTTTCAGACAAAGTAGATTTTAGAACAAGGAAAATTTTTCGGGGTAAGAAGGGCAATACATAATGATAAAGGGTTCAATACTCTAAGAAGACATAACAGTCTTCAATATGTATGCACTTAACAACAAGGCATCAAAATATGTGAGGCAAAAACTGATAGAACTGCAAGGAGAAATAGATAAATCCACTATTATAGTTGGAGACTTTAACACCTGTCCATCAGAAATGGACAGACCAGCAGGCAGAAAATCAGTAAAGGTATAGTTGAATTTAACATCACCATCGATCAACTGAATATAATCAATATACATACATCAATATAATACTTCATCCAACAACAGCAGATCACATATTCTTCTCAAGCTCACATGGAACATTCACCAAGATAAGCCACATTTTGTGCCATACAACACACCTTAACAAATTTAAAAAAGTAGAAACCATACAATTCTGTTCTCAGACCACAATGGAATTAAACTAGAAATCAATAACAGAAAGATAGCTGGAAAATCTCAAAATACTTGGAGACTAAACAACACACTTGTAGATAACACATGAGTCAAAAAAGAAATCTCAAGAGAAACTAAAAGATATTTTGAAATAAATAAAAATGAAAATACTGTTTATCAAAATCTGTGTGTTCAGCAAAAGCATTCCTAAGAGGGAAGCTTACAGCATTAAATGTTTATATTGGGTAAGAAGAAGGATATAAAATCAATAATCTAAACTTCCACCTTAGGAAACCAAAAAAAAAAAGAAGAACAAAGTAAATGCAAAGCAAGGGGAAGAAAAGAAATAATAGGAATTAGAGCAGAAATCAATGACATTGAAAGCAGGATATCAATAGAGAAAATCAACAAAGTTGAAAGCTGATTTTTTGAGAGGACCAACAAAACTGATAAACCTTTAGCCAAGCTAACCAAAAAAAAAAAGAGAGAGAGAGAGGGAGAAAACACAAATTACTAATACCAAAAATGAAATAGAGGACATTACTACATATCCCATGGATACATTAGAAGGATAACAAAGAAATATTATTCTTGTATGTATTATCATACAACTCTACGCCCACAAATTTAATAATTAGATGAAATAGAAAAATTATTTAAAAGACACTATCTGTCAAAACTCACACAAGAAGAAACAATTTGAAGATTATATCTATTAAATAAATTGAATCAATAATTAGTAACTTTCCGAAACAGAAAGCACCAGATTCAGATGAATTCACTAATTTCATCAATCATTTAAGGAAGAAATTATATCAGTTACCTACAGTCGATTTCAAACGATAAAAGCAGAGGAAATACTTTCTATCTCATTCTGTGAGGCCGGCATTACCCTAATACCAAAACCAAACAAGGAGGGACTTCCCTGGTGGCACAGTGGTTAAGAATCCACCTGCCAATGCAGGGGATATGGGTTCGAGTGCTGGTCCAGGAAGATCCCATATGTCACAGAGCAACTAAGCCCGTGTGCCACAACTACTGAAGCCTGTGTGCCTAGAGCCCGTGCTCCGCAACAAGAGAAGCCACCACAATGAGAAGTCCATGCACTGCAGCGAAGAGTAGCCCCTGTTCGCTGCAACTAGAAAAAGCCCGCACACAGTAACGAAGACCCAACACAGCCAAAAATAAATAAATAAATAAATAAATAAATAAATAAATTTATTTATTTAAAAAAACAAACAAGGACATTACGAACAAAGAAAACTGCTGACCAATACCTCGCATTAGTACAAATGCAAAATTCCTTTAAAAATATTAGCAAATCTAATCCAACAAAGTATAAAAAGATTTATACACTATGCTCAAGGAGGATTTATCCCAGATATGTAAGGTTGGTTAAACATTCAAAACATCAATCTATTAATGTAATACATCATATCAACAGTCTAAAGAAAAATCACATGAACATATCTATTAATGCAGAAAAAGCATTTGACAAAATCCAACACCAATTCATGATAAAAATTCTCAGCAAACCAGGAATAGAGGAGAACTTCCTCAACTTGACAAAGAACATCTATAAAAATCCTACAGCTAACATTGTACTTATGGTGAGAAACTTAAAGCTTTCCTCCTAAAATCAGGAACAAGGCAAGGATGAACCCTCCCACCACTGCTTTTCAACATAATACGGGAAATCCTAACTAATGTGATAAGACAAGAAAAGAAAAGAAAATGTATACTGATTGAAAAGGATGAAATAAAACTGTCTCTGTTCACATATGACATGATCATTTATGTAGAAAATCTGAAAGAATCAACCAAAAAACTCCTGGAACTATTAAGTGATTATAGCAAGGTTGTAGAATACAGGTTAATATACAAAAGTAAATTTCTTTCCTTTGTATCAGCAATGAACAAAAGGAACCTTAAATTAAAAGCACATTAACAGTTACATTAGCACCAAAAAAGAGAGAAATACTTGGGTATAAGTCTAACAAAATATATACAAGATCTATATGAGGAAAACTACAAAACTCTGATAAATAGAAATAAAAGAAAAAATAAATGGAGAGATATTCCATGTTCATGGATAAAAAGACTCAGTACTGTGTCTTTCTGATAATCTGATAATGTCGGATTTTCCCAACTTGATCCTGTAGATTTGATGCAGTCCCAATCAAAATCTCAGTAAGTTATCTTGTGGATATCAACAAACTATTTCTAAAGTTTATATGAAAAAGGCTAAGACCCAAAATAGCCAACTCAATATTAAAGGAGAATAAAGTTGATGGATTGACACTGCCTGACTTTATGACTTATTATAGCTACAACAATCAAGCCAGTGTGGTATTGGTGAAAGAATATACAAATAGATCAATGGAACAAAATAGAGAGCTCAGAAGTAAACCCACATAAATATAGTCAACTGAGCTTTGACAAAAGAGTAAAAGCAATACAATGAAGCAAAGATAGTCTTTCCAACCAATGGTACTAGAACAACTGGACATCCACATACAAAAGAGGAATCTAAGAACAGACCTTACACTCTTCACAAAAGAGCTCAAACTGGATCATAGATAACATAGAAAGACCTAAATGACCTTGATGATGGTGATAACTTTTTACATATGACACTGGAGGCATGATTCATGAAAGAAGCAAGTGATAAGCTGGAACTTATTAAAATTTAATACCTCCACTCTGTGAAAGACAATATCAAGAGAATGAGAAGACAAACCTCACATCTAATAAAGGACTGTTACCAAAATATACAAACAACTCTTAAATCTTAATATTAAGAAAACTAATGACCCAATGAAACCCAATTGAAAAATGGGTAAAAGACATGACAGACACCTCACCAGAGAAGAAATACAGATGACAAGTAAGTTCATGAAAAATGTTCAATATTGTATATCATTAGGGAATCGCAGATTAAAATGAGATAACACTACACATTTACTAGAATGGCTGAAAACCCAAAACACTGACAACAACACATGCTGGTGAGAATGTGGAGCAATAAGAACACTCATCCGTTGCTGGTGGACACAAAACGGTACAGCCACTTTGGAATATAGTCTGGGAATTTCTTACAAAACCAAGCATATTCTTACATACAATCCGACAAATACACTCTGTGGTACTTATTTGAATGAACTGAAAACTTATGTACACACAAATACCTGCACATGGATGTTTATAGGAGCTTTATTCATAATTCTAAAAATTTGGAAGCAACCAAGAGGTCATTTAGTAGGTTAATGGATAAATAAGCTGTGGCCCATTCAGAGAATGGAATACTATTCAAGGCTGAAAAGAAATGAGCTATCAAGCTATAAAAAGTTATGGAGAACTCTTAAATGCATATTATTTAAGTGAAAGAAGCCAATCTGAAAAGGCTAGAGGTCTTTTAGTAGGTTAATGGATAAATAAGCTGTGGCCCATTCAGAGAATGGAATACTATTCAAGGCTGAAAAGAAATGAGCTATCAAGCTATAAAAAGTTATGGAGGACTCTTAAATGCATATTATTTAAGTGAAAGAAGCCAATCTGAAAAGGCTACATACTGTATGATTCCAACTATATGACATTCTGGAAAAGGCAAAACCATGGAGACAGTAGAAGTATCAGTGGTTGCCAGGAATTAGGGGGTTGGGGAAGGATGAATAGATAGAGCACTGAGGATTTTTAGGGCAGGGAAAATATTCTGTATGATAACTACAGTCGTGGATATATGTCATTATACATTTGTCGAAACCCATAGAATCTGCAACTCCAAGACTGAACCCCAATGTAAACTATAGACTTTTGGTGATAATGATGTGTAGGTTCATCAGTTGTAACAAAGGTACCGCTCTGGGGGAGGGGGAATGTTGATAGTGGGGGACGCTCTGCATGTGGGGGGCAGGGGGTGTATAAACTCCATACGTCCTGCTTTTAGGTTTCACTGTGAACCTAAAACTGCCTTATAAAAGTAAACTTTATTAATTAATAAAAAATCAGTTATTTTCTATAATGTCAATGGTATTAGTAGCATATCCCAGATCTTAAGCGCTAGGTCTTGCTGCTTTGCAAAATCTTTCCAAAAACATTTTTACTTCTATCCATTAACAATGAGGGAATGTGCATATGGCACTAAATGTTAAAATAGGCTTGTGAATAGCATGAATAAGTAAAAGAAAATCAATCCTAAGAAATGCTTCCAAAACAGACAACAAACATAGTTTGGAGTATTTTAGTATTACGTTAAGTGGAACAATGATATGGGATACAACCGGGAAACATAAATGGTCTCAATGGGGAAGAAGGATAATATGTTCAATTTTTCTCCGTCATCATGGTCTCCACCAGTGCACCGTCCCTGTCATTTGCCGAGTACTCACTCTGTGCCAGACACTGTGCTAGGGCTTTATACACACCCTCCCAGACAGTTAGCACTCAACTTTTGAGGTAGGCTCTGTTAGCTCTGTTTTACTGGTAGGGAAACTGAGGCACAGAGAACTGCTTTACTCCTGGACACCTGCCAGTCTGCATAAGGAATCTGTGGGTACCACTTAGTTTGATATTTTAGAACAGATTTTTGTGTATGTGCATGCAAAGGAAAATAATACTTCTCATTTTCTAAAAATGGATCTGAAACACACTAGGTTAGGGAGAACCTTTATACATGGCAGCCGTCTGGACTATTTATCTGGTCTGTCCACTCTATTTACCACAAAAATAAGTGTCACTCTCAGGTCAAGCCATCTAAGCCAGGTATCTATCTGCAAACATAACTAGAAGAGTCTTTAGCTATGGACTACTGGCAGGGCTTGGGAGTAGGAGTGAAATTCTCCTAAACAATTTGGAAATAAAGCAAATTAAGTCGGCTGCTGAGAGACTAAAATGTAACAATGTGATTAAGCCCTGTATCTATGGGAGATGCCTATAAATATGCCAATTTAGGGGACACCCAAGACTCCAAATAAGGTGACACAAGTATAATCTCAGAAACACAAGTCTGGAATGTGATTTTTAACTTAGTATGTACAAGCCTTATCAATTATGTTATATTTTTTCTGAGGAAACACCTTCTGAGCAAAGGGGGGACAGTCAGGTAAGCAAGGGCTAATGGTTCAGAAATTGGACATCTATATCCAAGAACTGGATCCTAGAACAGTCATAGCATCATTCATTGTAAAGTCATGTTTCTATAGCCACCCTTTATCAAGTGCTTACTGTATGACAGGCAGTTTACATATATTTCCCAAATGATCTTTTTTAAAAAACTCTATAAAGCAAGTTATTATCTCTACTTTGCAATTGGGAAAAAAAAGCCTTGTGTAGATAAAACAGCTAAGTATATGGCAGAGCAGGATTCAAACTCTAAGGCCACGCCCTTAAGTACTATCCTGGTTTTATACATCTGTCTTTTGTTAGCTGTGGTAACATGAGTCTAACCCTCAGAAGAAACACAATCTTGACAGTGTCAAGATCAACTTTCTGAATTTAAGGACTATATTCTGGACCTGGTGAGTTCTCTATAGACTATAAACACTACTCTGGGAGGTTTCTTGGTAGGCAGCTGGCTGACCTCGTCTAGTGATGCCTTTATCTCTCTGTATACTTTTATTCAAACCAAGCAGGAACTTCATAATGGCTATGAAAGGATTTTTTGAAAATGACTGGATTTAGGATTTATGTCATAGATGGGGATGATTTAGTATTAGCAAAAATATAACATAAGCAATCACAAATGACAAAGTGGGGGGATTAAATTCCACACTTTTTTTTCTAGCTATTAAACAAACTTTGAAACTCTTATCCATGGTTAGCTTTAGGAAATGCCATTATATTCTTCTTCCTTCATCCTTTTTTCCTGTGTGTCCAGTTGTCATGTCAGGATGGATTGAAACCATTTCCTTGTATAAGGGCTTTTAATAATAATTGCAAAGAATGCCCAAGCTCTCAAATCTTAGCTCTAATTTTCCAAAATGCACACTTCATGTAAGGTCTTTATCAACCTTATCAAGTATTGCCAAACTAGCGCTACTTTCTATACCTGTTCAAAGCCAGCAGTTAAGAGAATTGCTTTCCTTAAATGGGCTCTGCAAGGTGACTGCTACCTATTTATTACTAGGAAGTGGTTTTGGTTTGTGAAGCATTGCAGTTCTGTCGTCTCTCTGTCTCTCCCACCTGTGTGCTATGTTTTGTGGGGATACAGTTTATAATCTGCTGGGAAGGATGGTTCTCAGATTGGGATTAAAAAAAATAAAAGGCTTTCTCCTCCCTCCTTCCATCTTGAGGAAATAGAGATGCCTCCTTATATCTGATATGCAGTAACCATCCTTTTCAGCTGCAGCCACCTAACTATTTCACTGGCATATAAGTTACATGCACATGCATATACCTTTATTTATAAAAGCATAATCATATTCCCTATGAAACTTTAATTGTCTGGGAAGCTTGATTGGTTGATGGAGCCAAAGGTGCAGCTGTGCTGTCCGTATGGTTAGTCCTTCTCACTGGGTTCCCTGGTGACAGAGTAAACCTGCAGTGTCCACAATCTCTGGAAAATGTGTCTATCAGAGGAAAAAGCAGGGGAGATTCCCAGCGATCACTACCCTTGCTAAAACAACTCGGGCTTCACGCTTACTGCTGACTGATCTTCATATGACGATGGTAAAACACTGATACACTTAGTCTCACACACTTTTAGCCTGGAGATGTACATACTCTCCAGTCAACGTGGTCCCCTGCGGGCAGGAATTTTTTCCGTATCCTCAGAGCCGATCGTGGGGACAGAGTCAGGGTGGCTGTGTAATAAATGTTTCTTCAATGAATTAAAGTTACAAAAGTAAACCCAGATATAAAATAAAAGATAGCAAGTCGCATCGGTGGACTTTCAATTTAAAAAGAAGAAGAAAAGGATGTGTTGTGACTTTTAAACAGACTATTGACTTTTGCTGGGGTGCACAGCTCACGTCGCGATTAGGAGTCCGAACCATAATTGTTCTTGTCATCCACACACTCAGCTCCAGTCGATATCTTTTTATCATATACATTTTTAATCATGTATTAATAAATAAGAAGTCTGTATCTTATTGATGATTGGATTATATTATTGACTAACACCACAATTCCACACATGGCTTCTGAAAATATAAACGAGGTCAAAATGTAAAGATCACGAAAAGAGCATCAAAGACACACGTTAGGCTTTTCTCCAACTCTTTATACGACTCTTGTGGAGTATGATTCTAAGGAGAGCAGAGGAATTTTGAAATTATTGATCAAGTGGATAAATGATTCTGTCTAGAGCAGAGAGAATAATAGAAATAAAAATTAAATTAGTTTATTGTACTGGAATACTGCAAGTGTTTTTGCTTTTCATACATTTTGGTTGTGAGTGATTTCTTGCAATAAAATTTGACCAAGGCTGCTTCAGGAATTCTCACTGAAGTTATAAGGAAAATGCACTCCTGGCTGTTGACACACAGAAAATGTTACACTTGGAAAAATGGGTTTTACTTCATCACCTGCCAAAAGGATTAGGATTTTCTCCTCCCAAGGCTAAGCTGTTCGTATTATGATTCTTCCCCTCCTTCTTCCCATACACCTCCCTACTCTGCAATGCCATCTCCTCCATCCATGGTGTTTGTTCCTGGTGTGGGTTGCCCAGACACTTCAGCTGTTGGTTAGACACCACTGGGAGAATCAACCTTGTGAAAATTAGACAAGATATGGGTGAAAAATCTCAGTATGATTCAGCTCAGTTCAAATTCTCATGTACAGCATACATTTTAACCATTCTTCTTTCTTCTTCACTATTCATTAAAATCTCTGGTGTAAAGTTAACGACAGTTCTTATACCATCTTAAGTCACTGAGAAGCTGGAGGAAACATGTCTTTCTGAGCCCCACCTCAAATACCTTCTTTACACTCTTGGCCTGTGAACTCTGACTTCTCTCTTCTCATAAACCATAGTCCAATTCCTTCCACTTGATCAGGGCACTTTGAAGACCTCTGACATTTTATCATTCTTTTTCTAAAAGTTCCCTTTAATTCACTGACACTCCTCAAACTGGTGATTTTTAACTTTCCTTTTGTGGTCTGGTTAATTGCTCCAGTGTCAATTTCTTAGTTTTGAGAATGTGCTATGTTATATAAGTTGTTACCATTGGGCAGAAGCTAGGTGATGGGTATGTGAGACCTCTTTCTATCGTTTTGCAACTTCTTTTGAGTCTATAATGGTTTCTAAATTACAAAATTAAATCAGATTTTTAAAATTCAGGCCAAAATATCAACAGCTCATATTTACATTTAATATAAGTATTTCTACACTCTCTGGACATAACCCCCTAACTCACAATTACATTTGCAGTAGGGAGGGATGTTGGGGAAGTGAGATTATCTTCTTTATTACAGGAGTTATCTTTGATTTTGGAGTTTTAACTGCTTTTGGAGAGAAGCTTTTGGGGACAGGGTGATAGAGCATGTGGGGATGGGAGGAGAAACAGACTTTAAGAAAAAGAATAAGAAAATGATTGCTTGTGAGCTAGACTGGAAGGAGATAATCAAAAGCACAAATACTTTGAATGTTCACAAAAAATAAAGTCCTGTCTTTTCATTGTGCAATGTATTCAAATAGAATTAATACTCCTTTGGAGCTCTTCATTTGCATTGGCCAAATATGATAATAATACCTTATGTATATAGTCATTTACTCTTTTCAAAATTCACATTTATTATCTCTTTGACCTTCATAAAAATTCTGTGACACAGGCAAAGGAGCAATTATTATTCCCATTTAAATATTTGTAACTAAGCCTGGAACCCATATTTTCCAGTTCCTAGTCAGGTGATCTTCCTAATCCACTATATATTATTAGAATATCTAGTTTGGACTTTATTTTTCTCTGGTTGTGGAGCAAGAACCATGAACGTTGTTCACATTGCTTTAATCTTTGTTTGGGAAAACAAAAAATGAAGTTGTCCCCCTGCCCCCCACCCACTATCTGCAAGGAATTGATTCCAGGGCCCACCATGGGTATCAGAATCCATGGATGCTCAAGTCCCATAGTCAGCCCTCGAATCCAAGGTTTTGGATCCACTGGTTTAACCAAGGATTGTACAGTAATCTATGTATTAATTGAAAAAAAATTTGCATTTAAGTGGACCTGTGTAGTTCAAACTCATGTTGTTCAAGGGTCAACTATACTTTAAATAATAATACTGTCCTAAAAAATGACAGGCCGTGTGTGTTACTTAATGAATTTTTTCCTTCATGTGTCACTCTGTGACTTTCTGTAAGTGAAGCTCTTTGGGTCTATCTCTCCAGTTCTCTGTCTTTCTGGTAACCTGACTGTCTTCTCCTCCACCTTGGGTATTCTTCACCTTGGTTTAACTGAGAAATCGAGAGTTTCTATATTTTATTTTACTTATGCAATAGAACTTTGTAGTCACACTTCTTGATGTAGAGAGAGAATCTTGAGAATATTTTTCAATTTCTCTTTTCTGTAAACCAAATCACTGACTTTTCCTAAGAGGCCCTTTTCAGTCTTGTTAGTTTGTTTTTTGGTCCTGGATTCTATGGCCTTTCAACAATTTCCCTAATCAATCAAGTTTCCTTTTTCCCAGAAAGTTTATTTTGGGTTTTAAAATTGACATTCAAGGGGGCTTCCCTGCTTCCCTGCTTCCCTGGCGGCACAGTGGTTAAGAATCCGCCTGCCAATGCAGGGGACACGGGTTCGAGCCCTGGTCCAGGAAGATCCCACATGCCGCGGAGCAACTAAGCCCCGGCGCCACAACTACTGAGCCTACATTCTAGAGCCCACGTGCCACAACTACTGAAGCCCGCACGCCTAGAGCCCGTGCTCCGCAACAAGAGAAGCCACCGCAATGAGAAGCCCACGCACCGCACAGAAGAGTAGCCCACGCTCGCTGCAACTAGAGAAAGCCCACGCGCAGCAACAAAGACCCAACGCAGCCAAAAATAAAATTAAATAAATTTAAAATTGACATTCAATATATCCAAATTACAAATTCAAAATTTCAGTTTTTTCTTGAGCTTGTAAGATCAGCTTACACATATTATGCTATTTTTAAATCTGCAGCTTTTGATTACTTATTTTTTCAAAAACATTTGTTCCCTTTTACACACTTAACTGAATACCCTCAAGCACTTAAATAGATTATTAATGTACTTATTCTAGTGTTATTTTAAAATAATTCACTTATTTGTATCTCAATTAACAAACAAAACTTTCCCAAGGAATTAAATAACTTTTACACATCCAAGAGATGTGTATATGCATGGTGAACTAAAAATTTTCTTAGATATTCCAAAAAAAATACATTAGTAAGCTACCACTTTATATTCACAAGTCTAAATTGATTACTCAATTTCACATTTTAAATAGGAGTTAGAAAGCTATCCCTCCATTAGGAGAGATTATCTCATAAAAACACATTAAATAGCAAACATGTACATACCTCTTTTAACATGAAATTCCAGTGCTATTGCTTTTTAAATTTTTTTCTACTAAACATACAGTAAAAATGACCCTTTTCTGGTACTTCTATGAATTTTAACACATATATAGATTTGTGTAACCACCAATACAATCAGGATATAGGGCAGCAAAAGTTCCCTTTAATTCCCTGAAAGTTCTCTTTAATTCTGCCATTCCTCAAATGTGTCCTCAGGTTCCTTTCTGTCATCTGGTTAAATATGCCAATGTCAATTTCCTTGTTTTAATAATGTACTGTAGTTATGTCCAAGGTTACTTAAGGGGAAGCTTGGGGATGGGTACATGGGACCACTCTGTACTGTTTTTGCAGTTTATTTGGGCTCTATAATTATTTCAAAATAAATGATTAAAAAAATCAGACCTGTGTATTCTAAAGGCCCAGTCACCTGCAACTCATCTTTACATATTAACACAAACATTTCTGCACTTTCTGCCTGGATGTGATCTTGTAATTCACAATTCATTTTGGGCGGAATGAGTTTATCTTTTTTTGTTACAGAACAGTTCCATCATCCCCCTAAACTCCCATGTGCTATCCCTTTGTAACCACACCCTCCCTCCACCCCTATCTGTAATATCAAATAGTCACTGATCTGGTCTCTGTCATTATAGCTTCATATTTTCAAGAATGTCACAAAAATCATACAGTATTATGATTTTTTTTTGAGGTTGGCTTCTTTCATCCAGCATAATGCCTCTGAGATTCATCTGAGCTTTCGCAAGTATCAATAGTCTGCTCCTGTTTATTGCTGAGGAGTAGTCCATTGAATGGATATACACAATTTGTTTATCCATTCACTTGCTGAAAGACATCTGGGTTGTTTCCCATTATTTTTTTTGCAGTTATGAATAGACTTACTGTAAACATTCACCTGCATGTTTTTGGGTCCTCATGTTTTCATTTCTCTAGGGTATATATGAAGGAGTGGAATCACTGGGGCAAATACATAGTTTATGTCTAAATTTCTAAGAAACTGCCAAACTATCTTCCAGGGTGTCCATACCCTTTCACCATCAATGTGTGAGTATTCCAGTTGCTCCACATCCTCCCAGCAAATGGTGTTATCAATACTTTTTATTTTATCCATTCTAATAGATGTGCAGTGGTATCTCATTGTGGATTTGCATTTCCCTAATGGCTAATGATGTTAACCATCATATCATGCGTTTATTTGCCTTCTATATATCTTCTTTGATGAAAGTTCGGTTCAAGTCTTTTGCCCATTTTTTAACTGGGTTGTTTGTATTTGTATTGTTCAGTTTTGAGTGTTTTTAAAAATATGTATTCTAGAAACAAGTCCTTTGTTAGATATGTGATTTGCAAATATTTGCTTCCTGTATGTAATTTGTGTTTCACTCTCTTAATAGTATCTTTAGCAGAACAATTCCTTTTATTTTGATGAAGTTCAATTTATCAATTTTTTTTCTTTTTTGATGTTTTGATATCATGAATGAAAACTCTTCGCCTAAACCCAGATCACCAAGATTTTCTCCTACAAGCTTTATATTTTTACATTTTAGAGGTACAAACTATTCTGTATAAAATAAATGAGCTACAAAGATAAACAACAGAACACACTTTCTTCTCAAGTGCTCATGGAACATTTTCCAGGATAGACCATATCGTGGATCACAAATCAAGCCTTGGTAAATTTAAGAAAATTGAAATCGTATCAAGTATCTTTTCTGACCACAACGTTATGAGACTAGATATCAATTACAGGCGAAAAAAAAACTGTAAAGAATACAAACACATGGAGGCTAAACAATACACTACTAAATAACCAAGAGATCACTGAAGAAATCAAAGAGGTAATCGAAACATACCTAGAAACAAATGACAATGAAAACACGACAGCCCAAAACCTATGGGATGCAGCAAAAACAATACTAAGAGGGAAGTTTATAGCAATACAATCCTACCTCAAGAAACAAGAAACATCTCAAATAAACAACCTAAACTTACACCTAAAGCAATTAGAGAAAGAGGAGCCAAAAAAAAACCCCTAAAGTTAGCAGAAGGAAAGAAATCATAAAGATCAGATCAGAAATAAATGAAAAAGAAATGAAGGAAATGATAGCAAAGATGAATGAAACTAAAATCTGGTTCTTTGAGAAGATAAACAAAACTGATAAACCACTAGCCCAACTCATCAAGAAAAAAATGGAGAAGACTCAAATCAATAGAATTAGAAATGAAAAAGGAGAAGTAACAGCTGACACTGCAGAAATACAAAGGATCATGAGAGATTACTACAAGCAACTGTATGCCAATAAAATGGACAACCTGGAAGAAATGGACAAATTCTTAGAAAAGCACAACCTTCAGAAACTGAACCAGGAAGAAATAGAAAACATAAACAGACCAGTCACAAGCACTGAAATTGAAACTGTGATTAAAAATCTTCCAGCAAACAAAAGCCCAGGACCAGATGGCTTCACAGGAAAATTCTTCCAAACATTTAGAGAAGAGCTAACACCCATCCTTCTCAAATTTTCCAAAATATAGCAGAGGGAGGAACACTCCCAAACTCATTCTACGAGGCCACCATCACCCTGATACCAAAACCAGACAAAGATGTCACAAAAAAAGAAAACTACAGGCCAATATCACTGATGAACATTGATGCAAAAATCCTCAACAAAATACTAGCAAACAGAATCCAACAGCACATTAAAAGGATCATACACAATGATCAAGTGGGGGTTATCCCAGGAATGCAAGGATTCTTCAATATACGCAAATCAGTCAATGTGATACACCATATTAACAAACTGAAGGATAAAAACCATATGATAATCTCAATAAATGCAGAAAAGGTTTTGGACAAAATGCAACACCCATTCATGATAAAAAGTCTCCAGAGAGTAGGCATAGAGGGAACTTAGCTTAACATAATAAAGGTCGTATATGACAAACCCACAGCCAACATCTTTCTCAATGGTGAAAAACTGAAACCATTTCCACTAAGATCAGGAATAATACAAGGTTGCCCACTCTCACCACTATTATTCAACATAGTTTTGGAAGTTTTAGCCACAGCAATCAGAGAAGAAAAAGAAATAAAAGGAATCCAAATTGGAAAGGAAGTAAAACTGTCACTGTTTGCAGATGACATGATACTACACATAGAGAATCCTAAAGATGCTACCAGAAAACTACTAGAGCTAATCAATGAATTTGGTAGAAGAGCAGGATACAAAATTAATGCACAGAAATCTCTTGCATTCCTATACAGTAATGATGAAAAATCTGAAAGAGAAATTAAAGAAACACTCCCAATTACCATTGCAACAAAAAGAATAAAATACCTAGGAATAAACCTACCTAAGGAGACAAAAGACCTGTATGCAGAAAACTATAAGACATTGATGAAAGAAATTAAAGATTATACAAACAGATGGAGCGATATACCATGTTCTTGGATTGGAAGAATCAACATTGTGAAAATGACTATACTACCCAAAGCAATCTACAGATTCCATGCAATCCCTATCAAACTACTTTTGACAGAACTAGAACAAAAAATTTCACAATTTGTATGGAAACACAAAAGACCCTGAATAGCCAAAGCTATCTTGAGAAAGAAAAACGGAGCTGGAGGAATCAGGCTCCCAGACTTCAGACTATACTACAAAGCTACAGTAATCAAGACAGTATGGTACTGGCACAAAAACAGAAATATAGATCAATGGAACAGGATAGAAAGCCCGGAGATAAACCCACACACGTATGGTCACCTTATCTTTGATAAAGGAGGCAAGAATATACAATGGAGAAAAGACAGCCTCTTCAATAAGTGATGCTGGGAAAACTGGACAGCTACATGTAAAAGAATGAAATTAGAACACTCCCTAACACCATACAAAATAATAAACTCAAAATGGATTAAAGACCTAAATGTAAGGTCAGACACTATAAAACTCTTAGAGGAAAACATAGGCAGAACACTCTATGACATAAATCACAGCAAGATCCTTTTGGACCCACCTCCTAGAGAAATGGAAATAAGAACAAAAATAAACAAATGGGACCTAATGAAACTTACAAGCTTTTGCACAGCAAAGGAAACCATAAACAAGATGAAAAGACAACCCTCATAATAGGAGAAAATATTTGCAAACGAAGCAACTGACAAAGACTTAATCTCCAAAATATACAAGCAGCTCATGCAGCTCAATATCAAAAAAACAAACAACCCAATCCAAAAATGGGCAGAAGACCTAAATAGACATTTCTCCAAAGAAGATATACAGATTGCCAGCAAACACATGAAAAGATGCTCAACATCACTAATCATTAGAGAAATGCAAATCAAAACTACAATGAGGTATCACCTCACACATGTCAGAATGGCCATCATCAAAAAATCTACAAACTATAAATGCTGGAGAGGGTGTAAAGAAAAGGGAACCCTCTTGCACTGTTGGTGGGAGTGTAAACTGATACAGCCATTATGGAGAACAGTATGGAGGTTCCTTAAAAAACTAAAAATAGAACTACCATATGACCCAACAATCCCACTACTGGGCATATACCCTGAGAAAACCATAATTCAAAAAGAGTCATGTACCCCAATGTTCATTGCAGCACTATTTACAATAGCTAGGACATGGAAGCAACCTAAGTGTCCATCGACAGACGAATGGATAAAGAAGATGTGGCACATATATACAATGGAATATTAGCCATAAAAAGTAACAAAATTGAGTTATTTGTAGTGAGATGTATGGACCTAGAGTCTGTCATACAGCTAACACATATATATGGAATCTAGAGAAAAATGGTTCTGAAGAACCTAGGGGCAGGACAGGAATAAAGATGCAGACATAGAGAATGGACTTGAGGACACTGGGCAGGGAAGGGGTAAGCTGGGACGAAGTGAGAGAGTGGCATTGACATAAATACACTACCAAATGTAAGATAGATAGCTAGTGGGAAGCAGCCGCATAGCACAGGGAGATCAGCTCAGTGCTTTGTGACCACCTAGAGGGGTAGGATAGGGAGGGTGGGAGGGAGACACAAGAGGGAGGAGTTATGGGGATATATGTATATGTATAGCTGATTCACTTTGTTATACAGCAGAAACTAACACAACAATGTAAAGCAATTATACTCCAATAAAGATGTTAAAAAATACATATACATTGCACAATGCAGGGAATATAACCAATATTTTATAATAACTATAAATGGAGTATAACTTTTAAAAATTGTGAATCACTATGTTGTACACCTGTAACTTATGTAATATTGGACATCAGCTATATCTCAATTTAAAAAGTAAAAAAAAAAAAAACATTAAGATCTATGATCCATTTTCTGTTAATTTGTTTGTTTTAAGATTTAGGTTGAAGCTTATTTTTCTGGCTATACATATCCAATTGTTCTAATGCCATTTGTTGAAATGCCTATGTTTCCTTCATTGAGCTGGCTTTGCATCTTTGTCAAAATCAGTTGGTCCTATTTCTGTGGGTCTGTTTCTGGATTCCCCATTCTCTTTCATTAATCTATATATCTGTCTCTCTGTCAGTACCTCCACTGTCTTGATTATTGTAGCTGTATAGTAAGTATAAAAATCAGGAGATGTGATTCTTTCAACTTTGTTCTTATTTTTCAAAATTCTTTTTGCTAGTCTACATCCTTTCCATTCCAAATAATTTTAGAAACAAGTTTTCTCTATCTACTTAGAATCTTGCTACCATTTTGATAGGAATTATATTAAGCCTATAGATCCATTTGGAGGATCTTTCCCATGTAGGGTCTCCAAATCCATGAACATGATATGTCTTTCCATTTATTTAGGTTTTCTTTGATTGCTTTCATCAGGTTTTTGTACTTTTTATCATAGTGATCCTATGTATGTTTTATTAGACTTATACCTGTGCAATTTGGGGGGCTATTTTAAATGTTTTTGTTTTCAGTTTCAGTTTCCAATTGTTCATTACTAGGATATAGAAATATGATTGATTTTGCATGTTAACTTTGTATCTTCCAACTTTGCCTGTAAGTTCTAGATTTTTAAAATAGAGTCCTTGGGATTTTCTACATAGACAATCATGTTATCTGCAAATAATTTTATTACTTTCTTTCCAGTAGGTATGTCTTTGATTTCTTTTTCTTGCTTTATTGTATAGATAAAGACTTCCAGTAGCTCCAACCAACTCTCAATGTTCATTTTTTTTTGGTCCAATATAATGTATACTTTCTGATCTCATAGGTTTCAAAGCTTTCTTATAGATTTTGTCATATGAGGTTTTGCTTATTCTCCTTTAATAATAGGTTTGGGTTTTTTTTTTTGGTTTTTTGGTTTTTTTTTTTGGTTAACCAATGAGGCACCAGAGGAGAATGGCTAAAAGAGTTGGAATGGTCAAATTAATTGAATTCCTTTGTGAGCAATGCAGACTATGGGGGAACCATCATCATCCAGAGATGGTCAGAGCCCCGCAAAGTGGTAGGTATTAAGAAGTACAGAGCAAGTCTATGTGACAATCCAGTAGCTGGGCAACTAGGGTGGACTTTAGAGATCAGATTCTAGCCTCCAACCTGTTAAAAAGCCAAAAACACCCATTCCTTAAGACTGGGATAAAATTCCTTAAGCACTGAGACAGAAAATTGGGTACAGTGGAATAAGTAAAAATATTCGTCTTCAGGACTGGAGTGCCAGTGAATAGAATGACTCCAGGGGCAATATGGGATTCCAAGATGTTGGATGAAGCTCTTGCTTGTAACGAAGACTGACCCTCAAATAGTGAAGTAGGACTTGGTGGTGAGTTGGGGGAGTGACCTCTATCATGGGGAGAGGAGGGATGAATAGGCTATGAATCTCACAGATTTTTTTTTAATTAATTAATTAATTAATTAATTTTTGGCTGTGTTGGGTCTTCGTTTCTGTGCAAGGACTTTCTCTAGTTGTGGCAAGTGGGAGCCACTCTTCATCGCGGTGCGCGGGCCTCTCACTATCGCGGTCTCTCTTGTTGCGGAGCACAGGCTCCAGACGCGCAGGCTCAGTAGTTGTGGCTCACGGGCCCAGTTGCTCCGCGGCATGTGGGATCTTCCCAGACCAGGGCTCGAACCCGTGTCCCCTGCATTAGCAGGCAGATTCTCAACCACTGCGCCACCAGGGAAGCCCAATCTCACAGATTTTGATAGAACAAAATATGGGTGAAAAGTTTAAGTCATCTGTACTTTTTTCTTTTCCCCCTGTCAAAGGAATCATTTTCTTCTTATTTAAAAATTTTTAATGTTTGAAATAAGTTTTATTAGTTTCAAATACATAGATTTATGGAATTAACTCTATTGATCAAATAGAGTAAAAATTTAGGACTGAGTAACTTCTGCATTGTTGCTTCCAGATAAGGGGTCTCTTGCATTATTAGCATTTCTACAAATACCCTTTTCCTAAGGAAGGAAACTGTTTGATCACCCAGGAAGTATTTTGGAAACAAACAGCTAATCTGTGGTCAAAGATCAGGAATCATTTACCTGATTTCATGATTAGCTGCAGCCAAAGAATCATTTTGGACAGATTCTTGGACAGCATCTCTCGAACAAGAGCTCTCAGATCATGAGAAAACAACTTCTTTCTGTCATTTATCACTTCATATTAGGTCACGACTCAGTCTTAATTATATTCTCATTTTAGGTATAGGTGTAGACCTACCAGGGCATAAAAATGGACCAAACAGATAACTCCTAGTTCTTCTATAATCCTGCTCACATTTCCTTTGACCATATCACTCATCTAGTAGTATGGGATTGAAACCCCTGATCATTCCCCACAGATTATCTCCCTATGGGTTTCTAAAACACCTACTGGATGATTAAACACTCTCCTTCCTCAAGAAAGAGTATTCGTAGAAATGCTAAAAATATATCAAAATCCCTTTCTGAATTCAAGTCACCCAGACAACTGGTTTGGCTCTTACAGCCTCCTAAAGGTCACCCATGTCGTTATTTGCATTCACTGTGCTATCCACAAATATAAATTAAGCCACCTGCAAGAAAAGGAACTTTAAATTTAGGCAATGGGCGTAGACTGGGCCCAAAGGATCCATTTCCACTAAATGAGGCTATAAAAACTAAACATGACCTAAGCATTCTTCTGCCCTCCAAAACAAGGCTCAAGATGGCAGTTAAGCCAAGAAAACACACTACCTAGAAGAAAGCAAAGGACAGGACAAACACTCATCCCATCATCTCTCGGTACAACAAAGCACAGACAAAATACAGGTTTGGAAAAAACCACTGGTCTGATGAATTAGCTTTTCATATATTTCTCAGATAGTATTGATACTATTAACACACACACACACACATACACCATTTTCACAGGAAAATATCATCCCAAAGATGTATTGGCAGTAAGCACAACCCCAAAACCCAAAAGACACAAAATAAGAGCATCCAAAGTGTTATTACTTAGATATACTACAGCACACATTTCTCTTCAGTGCAGAATCTCGGTGTGTAAATGTATACAGTGGAGCCTCCCCATTACTTTGTTCTAGTAAATTCATATGAAATAGCTTGTGGTGATCCCACTGGGTCAGCTGGTGCTGCACAGGGCTTGAATCAGCTGAAAAAAATGGTTCAATGGCAGTGGAAAAAAAGTAAGGCAATACTAGATATCTGGTATTGTGTCATTTATTGCCTTTTTTTGAGGAATAGTATGCTTTTCCTTGGAATTTTTGGGGAGCGTTGTGGTTTCCCTTATATTAATTAACCATGCAAAGGAAAGTGCCCTGGATATTTTCCTATCATTGAAAAGTTAGATCAGTTCAAGGCCAAACTAAAATTCTGTACACCAACATTTCCCAAAGGAATGCTATGAGAAAACATTTCAATGCTTTACCTATGTGTAGGAAATATTGTTGTAAATAAAGTTAAACAGGTTGCTTTACTCTGGGGCTTTGCAGCGCCTATGATAGGCTAAGGTACATTAAGAATCGCTTTGGGATTAACAGATACAGACTACTATATATAAAATAGACAACAAGGACCTTCAGTAGAGCACAGGGAACTATATTCAATATCTTGTAATAACCTATAATGGCAAAGAATCTGAAAAAGAATATATATATATGTATATATATATATATATACATATATATACAACTGAATCACTTTGCTGTAAACCTGAATCATTGTAAATCAACTATTCTTCATTAAAACTTTTTTTAACTTAAAAAAAGTTTTTTTAAAAAAAGAATATCCTAGAAGGAGATGGAGTAGTCAGTACTTCCCAAACTTGCTTGACCATGGAATCCATTTCTTGTGGAGCATCTCACTTCACAAGTGTTTCCCAGACCACACTTGAATAAAACATTGCTTCAAGTGGTTTCAACAGGAACATTAAAGCCAGATCCATTGCTCCTTCTTGCTATCTGGCCCCAGGTGACTGGTGGCAGGGACCACACTGAATGTAACTTTGTTCCTTTTGTTTTCCACACAGTGAAAGGACCTGGTATACCAGTTGCTCTGTTTGGTTCGATTTTTACAGAGGGTATAAATCACCCTGACCAAACCTACACATCCATCAGGGAACACAATTTGAGGGATTCAAAATAGACAGCCATTCCTTGGTTGATTATAAAAAAGAAATCACTGTGGTAATTAGTCCTCATGTAAAATTTTGATGTGACAAAGTCCTGAAAATGTGTACTATACTATTTCTTTTTTTTTTTTTTTTGCTTACTCTCAGTGAATTCATATATGAGGTTTTAGTCTGTGTATGTATATCTGTATGAGTAAACCCTTGGTAATAATACCATCTGAGATATACTGATTACAGAAGACGTTCTGTACTGAAGAAGTTCTGTTATTTCACTAGACCAATATAAAATTTCATGACATATGTACATATATACATATATATATATGTATTCTGAGATAAAGACAATTCTTCCTCTACTCTCCCTCCCCCAACAAATAATCAGATGGTCATGTCAAAACAGTAATTCAATCAAACCTGCAAATTCAGATCAAAACACGACTTAAAACTTTTTTAAAAAAGTAAATTCAGTTGCTTGGCGTTCTGTAGACAGTTTTATACACCTCAGATTTCACTTTTCAACCAGTTAGTTTTCTGTGGCATAGACAAAGCCTGTGTCAGCATTCTCTGAGGGCACCTCATGAATACAGACTGTAGTGATGTGCTGTCTTGTAGGAAAATCCAAACAAAGTGGCAGAAGCAGAAGTCATTCTGTCAAGTAGACAGTTGATTCAGTTAAGTAAAGAGTTTAATTTTTTTCCTATTCAGTTGGTGAGTTGTTTGATATCTTCTAGCTTCAGTCTTAATCCCTATGTTTTGAGGAAGTACAAACAAATATTTAAGGGACAAATCCAAGTAATACAAATTAATGGTGCTCATTCAGGTGCTGAATTGAAGGAAGACATTTCTGGGAGAAGGAGGCATGGTAGGGAAGTTTCCACCTCCCTCCTTACCTCCCTTTTCTTTTGTTCTCTGTTACAAAGTACCTTTTGGTTAGACTTTAGGAGAAAAGTGAGGACAAGGCTTAGTGGAAGGTTGAAAAGGAGGCATGCTTTAATCATCCACAAAAGGAGGAAGGTTGTCAAGTGAAAAAGAAATGAACTCAAATGATGAGCCAGTAAGTTTGACAAGGGTAAAGAGTAAGTCCCAGAAAATGACTGTTATTTGATAGTTTGAGGATGGGAAGCCTTAAAATATATTGATACTTTTATATTTAATTTGATGGATGGTGGGAGAAGTAACTTGACATTTCAGTATAAAGTACATTCTATATAACTATATTAATCTATTGATCTAGAGATAGACATACACATTGTATACAGATATATAAAGATATATTGCATATATGTATACAAGTATAGAGGTACTGTAGATACATTGTATTTATAGATAGATTTAGATAGATCAATTTACACAACAATGTAAGTGGGTCTCTCCGTATAGCTATATAATACATATAGATGTATACCTATAATCAGATAGACATACACATTGTTTATTGATATCTATATATAAAGCACTAACAAAAGCATTATAGGGGATTGCCATATAAGAGAGAAATAAGAACAAATTTTATCTGTTGAAGATGATTTTTGTTAGAGAAATTATTTTTCTATTTATATGAAACTGTTTTAATATTTATACATTAAAATTCTAATAGTAACTGTTATAGACTGAGTTGTGTCCCCACAAAATTCATATGTTGAAGCCCTAGTGCCCACTGTGACTGTATTTGGATATAGGGTCTGTAGGGAGATAATTCAATTTAAATGAGGTCATAAGGGTGGGGCCTTAATCCAACAGGACTAATATCCTCATAAGAAGAGGAAGAGGCACTCTCTTCCTCTCTCATGGAGAGAGAGCTCTCTCTCCATGAGCACAGAGGAAGGAGGCTGTCTGAGAACACAGTGGTGAGAGAAGGTGGCCGTCTACAAGCCAGAAAGAGAGGCCTCAGCAGAAACTAACCCTGGCAGCACCTTGACCTTAGACTTCCAGACTCCCAGAACTGTGCCCACACACACCCCTACAGAGTTTGCCTCCCAACTCAGGATGTTTCAACAGCTGTCCTTATTTTGAAAACTTTATAGTAAACATGTGCAAATTTCTCCCCAACTGTAACCAGTACTAATTCATATAAATTTTCCAAGTTCACAGGCAATCAGGCTTCAGTGACAGCAAAGCGATGTAAGACATCAGGTGGGTCCCATCACTGACGACTAGAGGCAGATGCAGTAGGAAGCAGGGGTGCGAGATTCTCGATTTCTCAAAATGCTGTGTAAACCAACACACCAGGATGGTGTGGACCTCTTGTTAAAATGCTGATCCCGAGTTCCCCAGATCCACATTTAAGAAGCCCCCCTGTTGATTCTTGTACACACTGAAGCTCAAAAACTCTATTTATTTATTTATTTATTTTGACAGATTAAACCACTTTTTTATTATAAGCTTAATTGGCACAAAGTTCACTGAAGATACACTTCACTTTTACAGAAGCCTGTCAATAGGAAAATACATTGACGCACAAAAACATTTATATTGGTACTTCAATATAAATTTAAACAAATGATTTCCAAAGAAAATACAGGTTATTTACGTCAATAATTAAAGATGGCTCTTGCGTGTGCCAATATCATGTATATGTTTAATTGTGTATTATGTTTAAGGCCGATGGAATCTGTAGCTAACTTCTCAGTTGGTTCTTAAATAGGAAAAACTCTATTTAAATTGTGGACAGACATCCCTCTGCCACAGCAGGAAGCAGAGGAGTGGGTTAACGCTGGGGATCAATAAATGCTTATTGAACTGAATTGATGACCTCTCAGGGCCCTTTTGTGTCTATCTGTGAAATTGATCATCTTTTTTTCCCCAATCACGTGATGTTTTATTTATCCTGATTCAGTAACAGTGTAGTGTGTAGCACAAAATACTTCACTTAGTAATTCCTCCTGACTTCTTTTTTTTATTGAAGTACAGTTAACTTACAATATGTTAGTTTCAGGTGTATGGCAAAGTGATTCAGCTCTACATATATATAAAAGAATATATATATATGTATATATCCTTTTTCAAATTCTTTTCCATTATAGATTATTACAAGATATTGAGTATAGTTCTCTGTGCTATACATAGGTCCTTGTTGTTTACCTATTTTATATATAGTAGTATGTATATGTTAATCCCAAACTCCTAATTTATCTCTTCCCCCATCCCCGCTATCCCCTTTGGTAACCATAAGTTTGTTTTCTATGTCTGTGAGTCTATTTCTGTTTTGTAAATAAGTTCAAAACTGATCATCTTTGAGGAGCAAGTCCATTGTTTTCCTATTCTGCAGACTAACATTCCCACACCAGAAGGCAACTTCAAGCTTCTCATGGCAGGCTGGGCAACAGACAAGTTTAACCCTTTCACTATTGCAGAAATTGCTAATCTTAAGAGCATACAAATATGCTTCCTCCTTAGCACCCTCTCCTTATCTTCCATCGTCTTTCTTCTCAGTTTTAACCTGCACCAGAATATTTATATCGTTTCCTCCTATCTCCTAGCTAGAACCACTCGCAGGAAAGGATCAGTCTTGGTAACATCGTGTAATCCTGAGCTCCCATTTTTTCCCACTTGGATCATTGACACTTCAGGCCTGTCACTGAATCTCATGCAACTGTAAGTGAGGAAGAAAATGTCTTTCCCACAAGGGGGGTGCAGAATAGGCTGCTGATGCCTTGCCTCGTGTTGGCCCACCTGGGTTTCCCTGCAGGTACAGGTTCTCAGCACACAGTAAGTTTCTCACCTGCCCTGCATCTCTCTTCTCTGCCTGAGGCTTTCTCCAGCTCCACTGAGGGTGCCACCTTGGAAGCAGGAGCCACCTGGAAGTGTGCATCTGAGGATCATGCTTCTGGGGGCAACTCTCAACCCATGGCATAGGAGTCCAGACATAAACGGCCTGCCATTCTTGTTCTCCTGGTTCTGAAGTGTGTTCCTCAAGGTTCCTCAGTGGATCCCAGTGGGATGGAGGCCCAGTTGGCCATGGAAGTAACTTGCTCTTTCATGTTCATGCAACTGACATTTCTCCCTTCTCTTGTTCACATGTGATTCCTGGGATCACCTTCCAATTAAACTGCCTGCACTCAAGACCCTACCTCAGGGTCTGCTTTGGGGACCCCAAACTAAGATGAATACTGTGCTCATGAATCACACCTCATCTCTGCTTATCAAAAGGGCCATAAACTGGTTTCTAATAGAATATTTGCATTGCACAATAATTTTAGCAGAATTTAAGTGATTGTATAAATCTATGCTCACATAAATCTAGACTTCTTACTTCTCTTAAAACGCCGCAGTATTTACCCCAACAGGGCCCTGCTGGTCCTGAGGGGTGACTAGTCTCTTTAGAGGGCCCTGCACTCTGCAGCTTGCCCAGGCCTGACCACTCACTCCAGGAACGCAGGTGTACGTATATCTACTCCGCACTCCTTCCTCACGTTCATAACCCGCCAGGCTCCTGTAGGCGTTGGGGCAATAGTGGACATTGGGCTAGTGGGCTTTGTCACCCATAACTGTGGGAGAATTAATGCACTGAGGCACCTTGGGAGTGTTGCTGGTGATGGTGAACAGCTGTCCTGTTCTCAGCACTGACGTGAAGAAAGCCCAGAAGCTTCATTCTCACCTCCTTCCTGGAGCCAGGACTATAGGACCAGTGGGAAGCCACTTTCTGAGAGTCCCTGGGAAGGAGCACAGGAAAGTGAAGGCCTGTAATAGCAGCACTGGCCTGACCCCAGGTCCACACTGGTGACCAGGGCCCTCTGTGTCTGTGTCCAGGCCAGGGCTCTCTTGGGCTGTTTCCTGCAGGAGGGAGCGTGAGGAAGAGCATCCTTCTGACCTAGAAAAAGCAACTTGAGTTTTCTCTGGTCTAGGATCTCTTCTTTCTTTCTTTCCTAGAAAAGTCATTTAACAGGGCATAAGAAACCACGAAAATTCAGACTGAATCTTAGAATGAGTTCCATTTACAAGTTTCAACAATAACTTTGTGTGGAGGGAGTGGAGAACTCAGCTAACCTCTCTGTTTCTCGGCTTTTTAATTTGGCCAAAAGTGATAATCACCATATTTAGTGACCTTGTAGGTGCCCTGAGCATTAATGAGACAATGGGAGAAAATTACCAAGTGCTGAATGTTAGTCCTAGTTTTACCTATTTTAAAAGTCTCATTTATCTCAAAGAAAAAAAATGTTAAATGGAAAGACCTAGTACTACAGAGGACGGAGGAAAAAAAAAAAAAACAGTTACTGAAACAACTTTAATAAAAGAAATAGCCAATTAACAGAGGCACAGAGGGGACCCTATTATGCCCACTTCAGAAGTACCATCTTCCCTTTATCTTTTTGGGAGCATGAATATAGCTTAATTTTGGAACTGTATATTTATTCCAAATTCCCCTCTCCTAATGATTGTAGTTAATGAAACAGATCTAAAATGTCTGTGGCTATTTACATATAGTATGTGCTAAAAGATATGCTTGGAAGGAAGGAAGGAAGGAAGGAAGGAAAATTTTCCATTCATTCTGATTTTAGAATGATATTATAGTATGGGTAGAGAGATCAGAAATGATGAAAGAGGATTAGGAATGTTCCCGTAAATGCTATGACCCTCAAAATCATTTCTCTCCATTTAACAACCAAGTGTTATTAACCCTCACTGTGCCCAATGCTGGGAGAATCAAAGACATGTAAAACATGGCCCTTATGTGAAACAGTTTAAAATCTAGTTGTAGAAGCACAGCAAACAAATATATATATGAAATAATTACAAAGGATGAGGCACAAATTCTGGGTTATGACAAGAACCGATATTCCGAGAAGGAAGAGGTTGCTCGGGACTGATACAGTCGGAGAAGCCTTCTGGAGATGGTGCTGGAGTCGGCCTCTGAGATGAACTTGCTCCATCCCCCATCTATTCCTCACATTAACCCTGGAAGGTTAATCTCTTTTCATAAATGAGGAAACAGCTCAGGCAGATTAAGTCACTTACCAAGGTCACACAATTGAGGTGTATCTAACGGCAGGGGCCTCTCCTCCACACAGCACTTTTGCTATCGTGTCTGGGTTGTTGCAATAATGGGATAAAAGCCAAAGTCCTGGTTTAGACTCTGCACCATGCCAGTCTCATTGCCCACCATTCTTCCACATGCCCGCTGCTTCAGCCACGCCTTATGGTTGTTTTTCTTTCTTTCTTTCTTTTATTTATTTATTTTTGGCTGTGTTGGGTCTTCGTTTCTGTGCGAGGGCTTTCTCTAGTTCCAGCAAGCGGGGGCCACTCTTCATCGCGGTGCGCAGGCCTCTCACTATCGCGGCCTCTCTTGTTAAGGAGCACAGGCTCCAGACGCGCAGGCTCAGTAGTTGTGGCGCATGGGCCTAGTTGCTCCGCGGCATGTGGGATCTTCCCGGACCAGGGCTCGAACCCGTGTCCCCTGCATTGGCAGGCAGATTCTCAACCACTGCGCCACCAGGGAAGCCCCACGCCTTATGTTTTAAGAAAGGTCCTAGCAGGAAATACATGGCACACCTAAAAGAATTTAACTAAAAATAGTATAATGAGGAATTATTTTCAGAGAAGTGGGCAATTAGAAGAACTAGCAAAGGCTGGGGGAGCAGCCAGCAGCAGCAGGAAGCCAGTACTACTCCAGGACTAGAGAGACAAGAGGATAAGTGGAGATATTGGAGCCTGGAAAATGCTGGAACCACGAAGGGGAGAGGTAATAGGAACCGTCGCTCTGCATCTGCACCCTCAAAACCACAGTGAGAACAAACCCCCATCCTCTCTCGCCACCTGCCCTTGCGTTGCCTGCTGGTGTCTTCCATTGGTCAAACCTCTGGAAGACAGAGGGCAAAGGAGTCCGAGTGCTACAGTCCAAGGTGGTCAGCCTCACAGACACAGAGGAGGGAAGGGCAGAGACTAGATCTTAGGGACAAAATGAGATCTGAGAGCTCCCTGCCTTTGCAAACACTGCTGCCACCCAGAAGGTCCTCCATTGCCTGGCTAACTCATCTTCATCCTTTAAGACTTAGTTCAAGGGACACCAACACTGCGGAGCCGTGTATTACCCACAGCCTGGGCTAAGAGCCTCCCCTCTGTGCTTTCACAGTCTCTGTGCATACCTTTATTCTTGCCCCTCTCTTGTTCTTGGAATGAACCCCAAGCGAGCCAGAGGCACTGGGGCTGAGGAAAATCGCTATCCTAATTCAACCAAATGCATGCAGGGGGGCTGATCAAATTGAGCACTCAGTGATAAACACGTATTTCCTAAATTTTTAATTTTGATTTAATTTTAAACTTAGAGAAAAATTGCCAGAATAATATAAAGGACTCCTATGTTTCATTCTTCCGGATTCACCAATTAACATTTTGCCCCATTTGCATTATTATTCTTCTCTCTCTCTCTCTCTCTCTCTCTCTATATATATATATAAAATATAAAAATATATATATTTAATATATATATATTTTTTAATATATATATTTAAAATTTTCCCTTTGTTATCTGAAAGTTGGAATGATTACCCCTTTGCTACTAAATACTTTAGTGTGTATTTTCTAAGAACAAGGACATTCTCTTTTATACTTAGAATACAATAATCAAAATTGAACGTTGATACAATACTGTTACCTAATTCACAGTCCATTTTCAAATTTTGTCAATTGCATCAGTCATATTCTTAATAGCTCTCCCCACTCCCCTCCCCCAGAAGCCAATACCAGATCATGCATTGCAATTGGTTGTTATATATGTTTAGTCTCCTTTAACCTGGAACACTTCCTCTGCCTTTCTGTGTCTTGCCTTGAAATCTTTGTAGAGTATGGGACAGTAATTTCACAGAATGCCCTGTAATGTGGCTTTATCTGACATTTCCATATGATTAGATTTAGCTTCTTCATTTTTGGCAGGAATACCTGTGATGTTGTGTCCTTCTCAGTGCCTCGTTGAGTTATGTCAGTGTGCCCTGATATTAGTGATATTAACTCATTATTGGTGAAGGTGTGTCTGCCAAGTGTCTCTATTATTAAATGTTATTATTTTAAATTTATAAATAACTTGTGGAAGATTCTTTGAGACTGTGTAAATAACCTGTTCCTCATCAAATTCCAACAATTTTTAAAAAGGAAAAGAAAAACAATTTGCTGGGTGTAGTGGGCAAAAAAGGGAAGTGATACTAATCTTCAGTCACCCCTAATCTTCTGCCCCTGGTACCAAGGCAGGTCATTTCACTGTCTAGGGTTTTCCCTTTGGAATCACAGCTTGTCTCTACTGCGTCCCTACTAAGGATTCCATTAGGAGATAACTGAAGAGGTTGATTTGAGTCTCAATAAGAAAAACAAACCAACCCAGCAGCACCTCCTTGGGATCAGGGCTCAGTCCTTTTATAATTCTCCAGTCTCCTCTGATCATCAGAAGCAGGGATCCCTTCCTGCCTATTCCCACTTAGCTAAGTGTACATCAAAACTGGGCAGGCTTTCCACTGGCTTATTAACTTCAACGTTCTGAGCTATAGAAGCATAGCCTAATTATTATTGACCCAAGTCATTTTTCTTGCTTAAGAAATGGTTTAATAGTATTAGGAGCTGAAGTCTGATAAAACTGTAAACCCAAATAATCTTGTCCTCAGACCTTGAAGACTAATACAAAGTTAATGTCTCTGCCTTAAAAAAAAAAAAAAAAAGTAAGTATTTATAGTGTTTTAAACTGCTACTTGCTTTCCTTTCCATATCTCCTTTAATAAGATAATCACGGTGAGAACTTTAAACCACCTGTAAAATATTGCATCATAGTTATTAGTTTAGTTACCTGTCCCACCCTAGAATGGGATCTCTTTGAGGCCAGGGCTGTGCACTATTCATTTACCTGTGCATCTCCCTCTGCTAGCATTTGCACAGCACATCACGGGCACTCAGGTTTAGTTGAATAATTGAATGAATTAAATGGCTCCCAGTATTATAAATTATTCTTCACTGCAGTCTGTTTCTTTTATTAAAATATTTCAGTCTAGGAGCAAAAAGAATTTAATTAGAATCTATTTTTTTGGCTGTAGAAAATATTATAAAATTTTATTGAAAAACATTTAAAAAAATCTGGGGACTTCCCTGGTGGTGCAGATTAGAAACCTCCGCAATGAGAAGCCCACGCACCGCAACAAAGAGTAGCCCCCGCTCTCCGCAGCTAGAGAAAGCCTGTGTGCAGCAAGGAAGACCCAACACAGCCAAAAAAAAAAAAAAAAATCTAAATAAATGTACCGATATTACTTTTACAGATAGAATCTCTTTATATTGTTTAATACTTTTTATTTTAAAAAAGTGTAAGACCCACAAGAAGTTACCAAATGGTACAGAGAGTCCTAAGTACCCTTCACCCTGCTCCCCACAAAGATAACATCTGACATAGTAGATGTTATCATAGTGAATTTGTCCAAACCCGGAAATGGACTTCACTGCAATACTAACTCAACTACTGACTGATTCTTATTCGGGATTCACCAGTTTTTACGAGCACTTTTTTTGGTTGTTTATAGTTCTTAGAAATTTTATCCCATGTCTAGTTTTGTGCAACTGTCATTACAATCTGAACACAGAACTGTCCCATGACCACAAAGAAGCTCCCTCATGTTATCATTTTATAGTCATACCTCACTGACACCCCTCTGCCAAGACTAACCTCTGGAAACCTTTGATCTGTTCTCTGTAATTTGGTCACTTCGAGAATATTACATAAATAGGATTACACAGTATGTTACATTTTGTGATTGGCTTTTTTTTTTTTTCCACTCAGCATAATGCCCTTGAGATCCATCCAGGGCTCTGCCCTGAGTCCCCTTCATGTCTTTCTCTCCATAGCTTCTCTAGGTGATTTCATCTGGTCCCATGGCTTTAAATATGAACTCTATAATGATGCCTTCCTAATCTTTATTTCCAGCTTCCTAGAAATCCAGTCTTGGAAATTCATGTGCCTACTTGACTACATGACTTCATGGATGTTTAATACATTTCTCAAAATAAACCTGGCTGAAACAGTTTTTTCCCCCAAACCTACAGAAGGTTAGAGAAACTCCAAGCCTTTTCATTTGAATACCTACTATTTGCCAAATTGCTCAAGACAAATATTGAAGAACTCTCTGATTTTTCTGTTTCTTTTACTTTACGTGTTAATTAGTCAGTAATTCTGTTGATTCCACCTATAACCACATCTTGAGTTGGAATGCATTTATTCTCTCTGCGAGAGAGTATGAAGCGGAAGTTAAGAGCCTGGGTCTTGGGTCAAACCCTGCATATGCTTCCTGCCAGTTATGAGCCCTTAGGCTCCCTCTTTACCTGAATTCTCTCATTGGCAAGATGAGGATGAATACAGCACCCGCCTCATGAAGTTGTTGTGAGAATTAGTCAAGTTCAAGTATGAGCTCTTTTAACAATCCCTGGTACATAGCAAACACTCAAAAATATTAGCTGTCGTTCATTATTTGTTCACAAATGCTATAGAGTGGCTATTAGGTGATGGGTACTGGATATACAGCAGTAAATGGAGCTGAGATCCCTGCTTTAGGGAGCCTAAATTGTAACGTGGTGGGGGAGGGAGGGATAGAACTGAGTGACCGTACATAACAGCTGTGGTTACTATGGAAGTGAGTAGCCCTGATCTTTTTTTAAAAATTTTATTGAAGTAGAGTTGATTTACAATGTTGTGTTAATTTCTGCTGTACAGCAAAGTGACTCAGTCATACATATATATATTCTTTTTCATATTCTTCTCCATTACGGTTTATCACAGGATATTGAATATAGTTCCCTGTGCTATACAGTAGGACCTTGTTGTTTATCCATCCTATATATAATAGCTTGCATCTGCTAACTGCAAACTCCCACTCCATTCCTCCCCCACCCTTGGCAACCACAAGTCTGTTCTCTATGTCTGTGAGTCTGTTTTGTTTCGTAGGTATGTTCATTTGTGTCATATTTTAGATTCCACATATAAGTGATATTATGGTATTTGTCTTTCTCTTACTGGCTAACTACACTTAGAATGATCATCTCTAGGTCCATCCATGTTGCCGCAAATGGCATTATTTCATTCTTTTTAAAGGCTGAGTAATATTCCATTATATATATGTACCACATCTGATCTTTCTTTAAGATAACCAGCCACGAGGAGCACAGGTAGCTGAAGGTCTCCACCTGTCATACCTTCCAACCCCTTCCAGTGTTCACACTGAGACCTCTTCCCCAAGCTGATCCTAAACTGTGACTGAGCAGAGATGCCAGAGCCCAGTCATCTTTGGACCCCTCTAAAGGGCCATCTTTCCTCCAGGGCCTCCCATCAGCCTGACCAAGACTTCCTCAGAGCAACACTGCAGTCTGAGGCCCTCCCATCTGCTCTTCTTCCCCAGTCCTCCTCCCTTGCCTCTCTCCTTTCACAGGTGCCAGCCCTGCACTGCAGTCTGAAGGCTCTGCCCTCCTGTTCCTCCCCCCTCCCCCTTTTATCCTTCTAAGGAACTTCCTCCAATTAATCTCTTGCCCATCAAAATCCATCTTAGCATCTACTTCTTGGAGGAGGCAAACTCAGTGGGATAAAGAAAAATGAAATGGGGTCAGGGAGATAGAAAGTGACTCAGAGATACAGAAAATATTTATTGAATGCCTTTCTAGTTGGATGGGTAGAATCTATTAATTTGTGAGCGAGAGAGGTGTGCAAATATCTGGAGGGAGCATTTTCCAGGTAGAGGCAATAGCAAGCACAGAGACCCTGAGATGGTAACCTGCTTGGTACATTTACAAGATGTCTGGAATGACTCGAGCAAGGGCTGAGTAAGAGGAGATAAGGTCAGACAAACAGTGGAGAGCCGGATCATGTAGGGTCTTGTAGACCCAGAAAAGACTGGATTTTTTCTTTCACTGAGATGGTATGCCATTGGAGTGTTTTCAGCAGAGAATTGACATGATCTGACAATTTTTTTAAAAAAGCAGGATTACTTTAACCAGAATTAAAGTCAGTGTCATAGACAGGATTCTAGATGGATCCAGAAAACCCTCCCCCCTTCTTTATACACCCTGTATAATTCCTACTCCTTGAGGGTGGGTGAAATCTGTGAACATGATGGCGCATCATTCCTGTGATTTTGTTACTAATCAATTGACTTTGCACTGACTTTGCTGCCCAGGCTGCCTAACCAGGTAGGCCCTTAAAAAGACAGGAAGTAGCAGCTGGTGCACTCCAGCTGGCTTCGAATACAGCAAAGAGCATGTTGTGAAATGTCTGTGGGGGCCACATGATAAGGAGCTGCAGGCAGCAGCTAGGAGCTGAGAGTGATTCCTGGCCATGAGCTAACAAGAAATGAGGACCACAGTCATACAACCACAAGGATCTGTATGCTGCCAACCTGTGAGCTTGAAAGAGCCTCAGAAGAGACTGCTGACACTGTGATTTCAGCCTGATAAAACCCTGAGCAGAAGACCCAGCTAACCCATATCCACACTCCTGACCCATAGGTTGTGAGATAATCATTTGCTGTTTTAATAAGAAACAACAAACTAATTTTGTGTTGTTTTAAGGTACTATATTTGTAGTAATTTGTTACACTGCAATAGAAAACGAATACAGTTGGCAATGGTGGAAGCAATCAGACAGACCTTTTAGGAGGCTGTAGCAATAATCCACATGGCAGATGATGGTGGCTTGGATCAGTGATATATATTGTGATGGTCAAGCCAACAGGACTTGCTGATGGATTGGATGTGAAATGTGAGAGGAAGTTGTCAAGGATGACCATAAGGTATTTGGCCTGAGCAACTGGAAGTCGGGGATGGTCAATTACCAAGAATGGGAAGGCTATGGGAAGAGCAGGTTTGATGTTTTTCTGGCAGGTGGAATCAGTAGGAATCCCGGGTTCTGTTCTATTGGGAATGTCAATTAGACATCAAAATGGAAATGTCCAGAAAGCACAAGTGGATGTCCAAGGCAGGAATCATGGGTGAGACCCCGGCTGCCAATGTAAGTTTGGTATCATCAGCAAATATATGATCTCTAAAACCATGAAACTGGAGGAGATCACAGCAATTGTTATTATTAATATTTTCAGACTTGTCCAAGCCCACTTCATCTCTCACTTGGACTTCATTAACTTTCTAACTGATCTGCCCTTTCACTATCCACCTGCTGCTGGAGTGATTTAAAAAAACACACGCGTAAATCAGATCAAGTCACTTCTCTGTTTAATACCCTCCAGAGGATTCCTATCGCACTGAATTCGTTAGCTTTTGTTGTATTGCAAACCACCCCAAAATTTAGCAGTTTTGCTCTAAAACAACACATTTTAAAAAAAATTCTTGATTCTGTGGGTCTGTGAATGATTTTTCTGGTCTAGAGTGGTCAGCGGGGGCAGGGGCTCACTCATAGGTCCTGTGGTTAGCTAGTTGGTCAAAAAGTAGAGAATTTAGCTGGGTTTGCGCCTCTTTTCTCCCCCTCCAGCGGGCTAGCCCAGACTTCTTCCACGGTGAACTCAGAGTTCCAAGAACAGCAAAAGAGAGCAAGCCCCAGTGACTAGCACCTTTCAAGCCTTTGCTTAGGTCATGTTTGCCAATGTCCCATTGGCCAAAGCAAGTCAAAGGACCTGCCGAGATTCTAGGGACAGAGAAATAGACCCCACCTCTGATGAGAGCCACTGCAGAGTCACACTGCAAAGAGGGGTGTGCAAAAAGGAGATGGGAAGAATTATAATAACACCAAAGACAATTCTGAATCCTTACTCTGGCTTTCAAAGTTCTGCATGATCTGACCCCTGTCTACCTCTTCAACATTATCTCATTCAGCTCTCTCTCTTTCTTTCCCTTCTCTAGTAGACATCATCTTTTTAGAGCAGTTTTAGGTTCACAGCAAAATTGAGCAGAAAGTACAGAGATTTCCCATATATCCTCTGCCCCCAAACGTGCATAATCTCCCCCATTATCAACATCCCCTGCCATCTGGTCTTTTTTACACCAACTCTTTTTTTTAATATTTATTTATTTTTATTGGGGTGTAGTTGTTTTACAATATTGTGCTAGCTCTTGCTGCACAGCAAAGTGAACCAGCCATATGTATACACACATCCCCTCCATTTTTGATTTCCCTCCCATCCAGGTCACCACAGAGCACCGAGTAGAGTTCCCTGTGCTATACAGCAGGTTCTCATTAGTTATCTATTTTATACATACTAGAGTATATATATCAATCCCAATCTCCCAATTCATCCCACCCCTCCCTTTCCCCCACTGATGTCCACACATTTATTCTCTACATCTGTGTCTCTATTTCTGCTTTGCAAATAGGTTCATCTGTACCATTTTTCTAGATTCCACATATATATGTTAATGTATGATATTTGTTTTTCTCTTTCTAGTTTACTTCACTCTGTATGACAGTCTCTAGGTCCATCTGCGTCTCTACTAATGATCCAATTTCGTTCCCTTTTATGGGTGAGTAATATTCCATTGTATAAATGTACCATATCTTCTTTATCCATTCGTCTGTCAATGGACATTTAGGTTGCTTCCATGTCTTGGCTATTGTCAGTACTGCTGCAATGAACATTGGGGTGCATGACTCTTTTTGAATTATGGTTTTCTCAGGGTATATGCCCAGTAGTGGGATTGCTGGGTCATATGGTATTTCTATTTTTAGTTTCTTAAGGAACCTCCAAACTGTTCTCCATAGTGGCTATATCAATTTACATTCCCACCAACAGTGTATGAGGGTTCCCTTTTCTCCACACCTTCTCCAGCATTTATTGTTTGTAGATTTTTTGATGGTGGTCATTCTGACCGGTGTGAGGTGCTACCTCATTGTAGTTTTGATCTGCATTTCTCTAATAATTACTGATGTTGAGCATCTTTTCATCTTTTTACACCAACTCTTGAGCCAAAATGCTCCTCTCCTATAACTTAATTTAACAAGCCTGTTCTTGGTTAAGAGAATCTGCTGCTCCCTCTGTCTGAAATATTCTTCCCCATGATTTTGTCATGGCAGGCTCTTCCTTTTCATTGAAACCTCAGCTTAAATGTGTTCTTCTTCTTCTTCTTCTTTTTTTAAATAAATTTATTTGTTTATTTATTTTTGGCTGTGTTGGGTCTTCGTTGCTGTGCGCGGGTTTCGGTAGTTGCGGCACGCGGGCTTCAGTAGTTGTGGCGCACGGGCTTAGTTGCTCTGTGGCATGTGGGATATTCCCGGACCAGGGCTCGAACCCGTGTCCCTGCATTGGCAGGCAGATTCTTAATCACTGCACCACCAGGGAAGCCGTTAAATGTGTTCTTCTGAGAGAGGCTTCCCCCCACCTCCTGATCACCCTCCATCTTACTCTCTGGTTGAATTCTCTTCACGTCGCTTATTACCATCTGATCTTTTTCTAGTTCATTTACTTGCTCATACACATCCCTTCCCCTCAAAGAATGTAAGCTCTGTAAGAGCAGAGACTATTTTATTCAAGAACAGCATTTTGCATATAGTGGATATTTATACAATTGTTAAAGACGATTCTCAAATGCCAAGTGAAGAATGTTCTCCTGCCATGGAAAATTGAGAGCTGACTATGATAAAATGACCCTCATTCAGCTAAGGTTTATAAAAAAGTAAAGCTGTATAACTTAAACTGATAGTGCAATAGAAAACTTTTTTAAAAAATAAGAGACAAATTCATCTTTTAGACGCTCAGGTAAAATGCACTGTCTTTTTAAGGCATTTACGATGTTGACTATCTTTTTAAAGGATTTCCTTCTCAGTGATGTGAGATGTAACAAATGGTACCTAGATCCCTGGGTTAGTGTCCTGCCAGCTGTTCATCCTGAACTTCTCTGTTCTGATTAATAACAAGTAATCAAATATCGTATAATAAATAGGAAAGCCCTTAATGCTTACTTCCTGCATTTTCTGACATGTCTGCCAAAAAGCCACTCACTAATAAATTTTATTTCTCAGCTGACTCCCTGTTATGGACTGAATGTTTGTGTCTCTCCTCCCACTGACCCAATTTCATATGTTGAAGCCCTAACCCTTAATGTAAGGCTATTAGGAGGTGGGGGCCTTTGGAGGTAATTAGGTTTACATGAGGTCATGAGGGTGGGGCCTGTATGATGGGATTCATGCCCTTATTAGAAAAGGAAGAGACCCCAGAGCTGTTTCTCTTCACCATGTGAGGACACAGTGAAAAGGCTGCTGTGTGCAAACCAGGAAGAGGGTTCTCACCAGAACCCAACCATGCTGGCACCCTGATCTCAGACTTCCAGCCTCCAGAGCTGTGAGAAATAAATGTCTATTGTTTAAAGGTCCAGTCTATGGTATTTTGTTATGGCAGCCCAAGCTAACTAAGGCATCTCCTTTTCATTCTTTTCTCCATTTTCTTTCTCCCTCTCACTGAGTCCGTCTTTTCTGGATCAACCAGTTTTAGTGGCTCTACTTTCCAGGGACTATGTGTAGCTTGTTTCATTTGTGGTTTCTTTTTTTTTTTTTTTTTTTAAACATCTTTATTGAAGTATAATTGCTTTACAATGGTGTGTTAGCTTCTGCTTTATAACAAAGTGAATCAGTTATACATATACATATGTTCCCATATCTCTTCCCTCTTGCATCTCCCTCCCTCCCACCCTCCCTATCCCACCCCTCTAGGTGGTCACAAAGCACCGAGCTGATCTCCCTGTGCTATGCGGCTGCTTCCCACTAGCTATCTATTTTACATTTGGTAGTGTATATATGTCCATGACACTCTCTCACCCTGTCACATCTCACCCCTCCCCCTCCCCATATCCTCAAGTCCATTCTCTAGTAGGTTTGTGTCTTTATTCCCATCTTGCCACTAGGTTCTTCATGACCTTTTTTTTTTCCCTTAGATTCCATATATATGTGTTAGCATACTGTATTTCTTTTTCTCTTTCTGACTTACTTCACTCTGTATGACAGACTCTAACTCCATCCACCTCATTACAAACACCTCCATTTCATTTCTTTTTATGGCTGAGTAATATTCCATTGTATATATGTGCCACATCTTCTTTATCCATTCATCCGATGATGGACACCTAGGTTGCTTCCATGTCCTGGCTATCGTAAACAGAACTGCAATGAATATTTTGGTACATGACTCTTTCTGAATTATGGTTTTCTCAGGGTATATGCCCAGTAGTGGGATTGCTGGGTCGTATGGTAGTTCTATTTTTAGTTTTTTAAGGAACCTCCATACTGTTCTCCATAGTGGCTGTATCAATTTACATTCCCACCAACAGTGCAAGAGTGTTCCCTTTTCTCCACACCCTCTCCAGCATTTATTGTTTCTAGATTTTTTGATGATGGCCATTCTGACCAGTGTGAGATGATACCTCATTGTAGTTTTGATTTGCATTTCTCTAATGATTAATGATGTTGAGCATTCTTTCATGTGTCTGTTGGCACATTTGTGGTTTCTGATTAGTCCTTGCAACAGATTCATTTGTCTGCTCCAGCGCCATTCACTTTTCTTAAATCAAACAACTCTTGTCTCCTCTATTCTACTCCAGCATTCATCAACTTCGTCTCATACACCCCAGGGAAATTCCATTCTCTTGGCAATAGGCAGAGAACTTCTTCAGCGCCACACTGGATAGCTTAGATCTGAATGTCAGCGTGCAAATAGAGATGAGTGCAAATCTAGTGGGGTGGGGGTGAGGTGGCAGAAGAATAATATTCCTGGGATTCTAGAATACTGAAATTGGCCATTGACCAGGGTCACTGTGCAGAGCCAAGGCCTTGTGTTTACTTGCTATTCTTGTTTTCCTCCTGGGCAGTAAGAAGCCCTCATTTCACAGCTTCCTTTGCATCTAAGTGGGGCCATATGACTAGTGTGATTAGTTCTGTTCAATGATATGTTTGTGGAAGTAATCCATGCCACTTTTAGGCGTGGGGCCAAGGTTGGGGGTGGGTAGGAGAAGGTGGGAAGTAGTTGATACTATTGAGAAACAGAATTCTCTGAGGATGATCCATCAAGATGAAAGCAATAAGAATAGGTGTCTGGCTGAAGGGCAACTAAGTAGACTTTCCTCCTTGTGGGATGAGAGTAGAATTTAGGAAACATCCATATAATGCACAGTAGCTCCTGGTGACACACCCAGACACAAGTGTTCATTTGGGATTCACAGTAGATGGAGGAAGATCCTTCTTAAAAACTAAAAGAACCACATAAACAAAATGAGAAATAGTGGGGAAAGGAGAGAAAAAGACTACAGCTACTCAGAGAACTGCAAAAGAAAAGACAAAGAAGACAGATAGCCTGGGAGTAGGAGCATCTACTATCACTAATGGTGGTTTTTGGGGGTGGTCCCCACTGGGCTCCCTAGGAAGCAACCTCCCTTCATCTGGTAGAGAAAAGAGAAGCTGCTTGGTTGCTCCGGCTGGGGAAGGGGGACTTGAGTTAGTGAGTACCCCTTGTACAGACACTCAAGCAGTTCTCCTGTTGTCAACTCCATCTCACACCCAGCCTTCAGAGGTCATGGGGTTTGTGATGGGAGCCAATTCCATTCTTGTTGGTGTGCCCCCTACTGGCAGTTGGAGTCCTGTTTTCCTCTCTTTGCCTCTGTCTGTAGCAGCCTCTTGTGGGACTGTGGGCCCCAAACCCTCGGTCCAGCTGACTTCAGGGCAGGAATGGACATTCCCACATCAAGCATCATCAAGCATGGCCTCACTCTCTGAACTTTGCTGCCCCAGGGCTGTTTGAAGTTCTTGCCTGGTGGCAGGCCAGAAGCAAAAAAGTTTTAATATTCCCGGAAGCAGCCCTTCATAGTTGGGGGAGGGAGTCATGAATCAATGCTCTAGCCTACTCTGAGCTGGTTCTACATGGTTCCTCAGAAAGCTCCCAAAGTGCCTGAGACCTAGTTGTGCACAGCGGTAACCAGCTTTCTGTCTCGCATCCACCACCCTCTCATTTCTGCTATCTGGGTTCACTCATTGTACAAGGCCTTTCTTCCCCTCTGCTAAGACTAGACTTTCCAACTTTCAACATTGTGTTAGAACATCTGCTGTGGTTTCTTCTCTCATGCATTTTGTCTTTGTGGGTTATAGTTTTAAATTCCTTATCGTCATGTCTGTGGAGTTAGAAAGGAAGTGGAGATACTGTGTGTCTTCAAATTGCTCTTCTTCCCCTGCTGACTCCTACTTAACCCTCAGCTCCCATGTTGCTTCCTCCGGGAAGCCTTCCTGGACCTTCCCATCAAAATGAGGTTTCCTGTTTTGCCCTCATAATATCCTACATTCATCCTCATAGCACTTAGCACAGTTTATATCTTTATTTGTTGGTTTACCACTCTCCCAGTAGAATCTAAGCTCCATGAATCAGCCTGCATCTCTTTTCTAGAATCTATATGTTTTTATTCAATGAACAAAGCATTTTCCTCTGTCCAACATGTTCTAAACAGACCCAACCTCCCAATCCTTCTGTATAGCGATTAGGTGACCACTAAGGTCACCCACATAGAGACCCTTTTTTGGCACCTCTTCTTGGAAAGGCTCAGCTTTGAGCCAACTCAGAATTATGTCATCAAGAGCGAGTTGTCAGCTAGCAAAATTATGTCAGCATAGACATGAGTAGCAGCTGATTTGGGGAATGGAGACAAAAAAAGGAAAAGCAGAGGGTCACTGAACTAGGCTTGATTTTCTTCCCACCCCCCTACCCCAACCCCAGCTCAAGCTAAGTCACTGACCAACTCCCAGCATCTTCTGATTTGAGTTACTCCTGAAGGCAGAGCTGCCCTCAGTGTTCCTGGGCTGCTGATACTCTCTTATCCCTTGCCTTTCACCATGCTGAGGCACCTCTACCTGCCTAGCTAGCCATAGGCTTTAGATACCATCCCCAAAGACAGAACACAGACTCTCTGCGAACCACCTTCATAAGACTGGTGACCACACAGTGAAAGAGTGTGTGAAGATAGTGCCTTCAAAATCTTACTTAACTGATGGAGATGCAAAAACAAATGATTGCTTCAAAGAAAAATCTCTGAGATATTTTACAGAAATAGGCCAAAGATTGTTTGGTTTAAAGAACTATTAAAGCATGACAAAGGGATCAAGAAGGTTCCCCACTCCATCCTGAAAGTCCTTCATGTGACTTCCGTGTCTGCACTGCACCTGATTTTAAAACTAGCCCATGTATGACATATAATACAACATTTATAAATTAAGGAAGCCCACCTCTTTTAAGTAAGATTCTTTAAATCTCCATTTCTGACAGTCCTACTATTTGCACGGTAACTGTAACAGGCGTATTTTTTGGAAAATAGTGAATAAAAACTGACAAGCTATCTGGGGAATCTGAATGTATAATTGATAGGGGCATAAATTAATATGATTAGGCCTTTATTGGGTACAGTGGCTGCCAAACCTATAAAAGGGGCCTGGAATGAAACATGGCTGTGGTCTCACCGCTGATAGACATCAATATGTAATGTGGATTCTCTCAAACTTTCTCATGTGGTCTGCTGATGACAGGACTGAGCCTAATTGAAATTTTTATCTTTTTGTTGCATACAGACAGTTTTGGCTGGTCACTTCCTTTGGAAAGAGGAGAAAACCAGGTGATTAAAAAAAAAAATCAAGGTTTTCAGTGAAGGTCTTAATAAAATTGTTTTATAAAGGCTTTAGAAATTAGTGCTTTGTAAAGCCACTTTGGAGAACCTGACTTCTGGAAATTCCTTTGCACTGTGATTTTTCGAATATTACTAATTAGGCATGTCCAAACCAAAGTAACACAGAAAATTCAGTCACTTCTGGGAAATTGATGGGACTTTCATAAAATCATGGTTGGTTAATAGTTTAGCTTTTTTTGACACTTATAAAAACATTTCTTAATGCCTATGATAAAATGCATCTTCGCAGAATAACATCTATATGTCCATAAGTAACAAAATTAATATAATTTTCCCATCCATTCTAAAAAACAAATTTACATGCTTAATAATTAAACAATTATCATCCCTGCGTACCAGTACTTTTGCTTATATACAGTTTTCCACTGTATGTTTTAGGTTGCAATACTGTGATCAAAAATAGGAGATTGGAGTTGTGATATTTACAGAATGACATGTTACGTTTCAGAGATCGAAGCACTTTCATCTGTAATTTTCCAGAACTTCCTCATTTTATAGCATATAAAATATTAGTCACATTTTACATCTGCCCTTAGCAGTAATAAGTTTAAGATGTGAAACAAGCTCGATATGATTTGGGGGAACATTAGTGTACTGCAACCAGAAAGGTCACATGTTTTATGTACTTTGTGATAAAAGTGAGTGTTGATATCTAGGGACTGGACAATGAAAACTAATGGGGCATTGGAACTTTCTTGGTGACCTCATGAAGCAATTTACGATCCTTTTATCACCCCTAGTACGATGTTGTCATAAAAATGATCTTTTAATTAAATGTAACAGGAAAACTCTGCACCCTCATTGGGGTGTTTCTGGTCCTGGTGAGTTAACATTTTTAATAGCATGCCATCAGCAGTCAGCAATGTTGGATTTATAAAATACCGTTCCTCTCGAGTACTTTCAAAGCTATGATCTCTGTAGCTGTATCAGTTACCCCAGGGTCTAAAGTGTAAAAGGAAAGCAATTGGAAGAGTTTCTCTTGCAGAAAGGCAGTGGAATATCATAGGAAGACAACTGGGCTAAGAAGAGACATGGGCTATCACTTTCTAAATGCCTACTATGTGCTAGGCATTCCACCAAACTTTACCCTAACTTTTATTTCAAAGAGTTTAGCCCTTATTCTCCGGAGAAGTGGGTTCTGTATCGGTCTCTGCCACTATTTGGTAGTGTGATCTTGGGCTCATAGCTCTGATCTCAGTTTTCTCTTCTGTAAATGGGGTGGGAGAGTAAAGAATGGGAGGAGACGGTCTCTAATTGCAGCTTTAAATTTCTATACAAGAAATAAAAGAATGAGGATAGAAGAGAGGAAGAGAATCAGAGGAAGGGACATTATTGAAGTTTACCGTGAACCATCCATTGTCCTGGGGTCTGGAGACAGATGACCAAAATATAGCCCCTGCTATTAAAGAATCATACGTAGGCTTGTGGGAGAAGGAATGCCATGTTAGCATAAGAAAAATGTATGCTGGTAATGGCAAGCACAGAGAGCTATGGAAACAGACGAGGAGGCGCAGCTCAAATGAAAAGTTGAAGGAAGGCTTCCAGGGGGAGATGACGACTAGCAAAACCTTAAATAGTGAGGAATGTGACCTGGGTGAAGAAAAGTGGGACTAGTGTCCCAGGCAGAAGGAAGATTTACAGGGATGAAACAGCCTGGTGTATGCAAGGAAATGCAGGAGGTTTGCTATGACGAAGGCATCAAACACAAGGTTGTTAGTACGAGGAGCAAAGATCAAAGACATAAAGGGGACCCCATTCATGAAATTTCTTACAAGTTGGGCTAAGGAGCGTGGACTTTATCCCACAGGAAATGAGAAGCCACAGACAGGTCCGATTGAGATTTAGAAAAATGAGCCTGGCTACAACAAGAGGGGAGATCTGAATAGAACAAAAATGGAGGCAAGCAGGTCAGTTAAGAAGCTACAGCAACATTTGTTGAAAGATGATCTGGCCCTGAACTGGGGAAATGGCATGGGTGCTGAAAAGAGGAGACAGGCATGAGAAAGTTTGGAAGGTGAAATCAGCATGGCATGGGCTTGATTGGATGGGGGATCAGTCTAAGAACGGGGGACCAAATTGCTGGCCAACTCCATCAATTCAATGAAAGCAAAAGTCAGTTAATTCCGTGGAGAAAAACAGTTAGATACTGTCTTTGTCTCTGTGGTCTTGAAAAATCCAAAATGTTGATGAACTGAAATAATTTTTTATTAAGTGCTCGGCATGAACTTCCCTATCATTCCTCTTCCCCAGAAGCCAGTAGGGGATAAAGAAAGTCATTTTTACCTCCACTTTGTAGCTGGAGAAACAGAAGTCCTGACATATCGGGTGATACAGCACCAGGATGTGGGTACAGAGGAGGAAGCCACCTCTCCTAGCTCCAGGTCCACATGATTATTCCTTTCACAGCCTGCCTTCTCTATGACAGAGAGACTTAAAGCAATTCTTTTCAATAAGTATTGATTGTTATTAGCATTCCAATTTTTAAAATATTTAAATTCTCTTCTCTGATAACATAAAGATTTATAGTCCTTAGTTTTCCCTAGGGAAATAATTGTCCTTTGAAATTTGCTTAAGTTCCTAAATATTCACGTGAATAGTGAACGACAAGTAGTAGCTACTATACTATTTAAAAAGAGAACATTTACAACATCGACACCCTTCAACTTGAAAAGGTAGCCCAAATTAATCCATGATAGCACTCATTTACATGAGATGTGTTCCATTCACAGGAGGATTCTTGACAGTGAAACTGATTCTTGATTTTCCATGGTGATTGGATAACTGGAAAAAACAAATAATCCCTAATCTCACTTTAACTAATATTTTTAATCTCCTCATGTATCAACCGTTTTACCAGGGCTGCAATCAAGCAGCAAAATTAACCTGCTTGAGTTTTATCTTTTTCCCACTTCAAGACCTGTTGAGAATTTCACCCTGGGACACTGGGAAATAGGAAACACAAAGACCTTGCATTTCAGCGAACAAGATGATATTTAGGAAAGACCACACATTGCATTTAGTAAGTCGCTGAGAAATCCATTAATTCTGCACTGTATCTTTCAGTCTTCTTCTGAGCTATGAAATCCTAACAACTCAAATCAACATTCTCTCAGCCCTAGGTTAATAAAGGGATTCCTCAGGGACTGAGGTCAATGCCCCAAGAATTAAAATCAGGTAGGAAACACCAACATACGGTTGTGGCCACAGAGTTGGAATGTGAATGTTAATAAAACAGTACATTTGATGCTTTGATATGTAAGTTTTATTGAGCACAAGTCTGTTACTTTACTCTCAGAATGAGGGTGACAAATGAATTTGAGAGGTTAAATAGTTCTCACACTGACACTCTCTCTACTCTTACTGGTTCAAGCCAATTTTATGTCTTGACTGGAGTCTTCAAACATCTTCCTAACTGATCTGTTTACTTCTGGAATACCTTTAGAATACCCTGCCTTCTGTGCTGCTAAAATTGTGAACCTACTTGTCTTCACATTTCAGTATCTCTCTATAGGGTGTGTGATAATATCCAAATTCCTTTACTGGTGTATAATACATTTCTGGTTCAGCCTCTGCCTGTGTGCCTCACGTCCTCATGTCCTGCTACTTTCCTTCACCAACCCTGAGTTCCAGCCAAGTTCAACCAACTGTAGGTCTTCAAAAATACTACTTTTGCTTATGCCTCCTCCAACTGGCATGTCAGCCTGCCAATCCATCAAAAATCAGCTAAAGGCTCACACCTGAGTCCAGTGATGTTGCATGGTTCCTGAAAAAAGTAAAAGGATGGGGGCCAGACAGATATGGGCTGGAATCCAGGCTCCACGCCTGACTGGCTATATGACCTTGAAGGAATTACTTCAGTCTCTAACCAGAATCCTCACCAGAAACAATGGGATAACAACAGTATCTATGTCACAGGGATATTGAAGGAATTAAAGAGCAAACGTACATAAAGCTTACAGCACAGTGCCTGGCACTTGGTAAGGACTCAAAGTGTTAAATGTTACAGTATTACTGGTAGTAACTTTTAATCATTCTTCATGCTTCCACCAAGCCCAAATGCATAATCTAGCAGCCATATTCCTACACCTTTTCTTGCTGTAATTGTTTAAATGTCTGTGTCTTCTACCAGGCTCTGCAGGATCTGTGTACCCCGTGTGAAATGTTCAGGATCTGTCTTTGAATGAATTAATGAGGAAATTGAAAACCTTCCCTCTACTGCTCCTGTAAATGTAGAATAAGATACATTTTTTTCACACCCATTTCAACTTGGGAAGGATTCTACATGACAGTTTATAGCACATTATCAATCTCACTTTTATTGGAATGTTGGCTTTAATTTTTTTTCCAAGAATATATGAAAGACAGCTAATGAGCCCATGTTTCAATGATTTGAATCACATACACTGCATTCTATAAAATAATTATTTTATGGCACATTTTAGCAAATTACTGGTATCTTGGCAGTGGCAGTGATGGTGTTGTTTCATTTTTATTTAGTCATATTCTCTAATCTTCCTTCCTGTTACTATTACTGCATTCTACTTACCACCTGTTCGCTTTAGCTGTTCTTGTCTCTTTCTGTCTTGTGTTTCAATCAAGTGGGATAAGGTCTGATGGGAAAAGAAGATGAAAGTGAGCCTTAGAAGACACACACAGTAGCCACTGTTTGAAAGTGCCCAATCCACCATCTTGAGACAAAAGTTAACCATTATTTTTTGTTTAATTTTATTAATATACAATATTACAAGTAATAAAAAAATAAATCTCATTGTATGAAAGGAACCACACAGAGACTAAAGCTCGCTAAGCCTCCCAGATCCTTTTCTGTGCTATATTTGAGCATGTATGTATGTATCTGTATGTATTTACTTAATAATTTTTTATACTGAATTCATAATTCTTTTTTTGAGTGTTGAGCTTTTCCATGCCAGTATATATGGCTTAATTTTGTTTTAAAATTTTGCATAGTATTCCTTTATATGGCTATGCTGTGATTTAGTAACCATTCTACTCTTGATAAATATTTAGGTTATTTCCATTTTTATCTTGCAATAACACCCTTATACATGTCTCCTTGTATACATGAATCTGTATTTCTCTGGGAGTAGATGCTGAGAAGTGTAATTGCTGTGTCATAGTATTTGGACTTGGAAAAAGAAAATTTTATTCAGTTATTTTTTTAACAAGAATACAATCTTACAGTATAAAATTCAGATGTTATAAAATGGTATTTACCTTCCAATGCCTGCTATCTAGTCATATAGTTCCCTCCCAGGAAGCAACCAGTGTTATCATTTTTTTGTATGTCCTTCCAGAGATATTTTTCCATATTGAAGCAAATAATTAAATAAATGTATTTACCTTGATGTGTATATTATGTAAGCAAAGGTGTGTGTGTATAGGTAAGTCTACAATTCTTTATCCGCTTTTCTGAAAAAAATCTCTATTTATAGTCTTATATCATCTCACTGGACATGAATTTTCAAACATTTTACCACCAAAATATCCATATGTTTGATTAAGGGGTGCTGCTTCAGGCTGCACTAGGGGTATAAGCCCAATAATGTATTTCTAAAATCCAAAATACTCTGAATTCTAAAACCATCTGGCTCAAAGATTGCAGATAAGAGATTATAGGCCTAAATCTATCTTTTTTAATCCTTTGAATGATCCCAGAAATTGTAATAAATTTAACAATATGCTCTTTGTTGTTTATCACTTAATTCATTTTAGAGATATTTTCACATTTCACAAAATAGTCTATACATCGTTTTACACATAATTCATCTTATATATAATTTCATATAATATTACAAAGTATATCTCAATGTTTTTAATAGATTCATATTACTTCATTGTTTTGATGCACCATAATATGTTTAATGGGTCATTTATTGATGGTCATTTAGCTTTTTCCCAATATTTTACTCTTACAAATAATACTACAGTGAATAAATTGCTGAGTCAAAGTATATGTGCATTTATATTTTTATAGGTGCAGTCAAATTTTTTTCCATACAAGTTATGTTGGGTTAAAGATGGGTGCAAATTCTTTGCCATTCCTACCATCAAGAGGCAAAGTGTATATCCCCTGCCTTTGACTTTGGGCTGTCCCTGTGAATTGTTTTTGCCCATTAAAATGCTGTAGAAGTAATACTATGTAACTTCTAAAGCTGGGTCTTAAGAGATCTGCAGCTTCTACTTTCTCAATCTTGAAATGTTCACTCTTGTAAATCCTAGACAATCAGAAGTGTGAACCACATGGAGGAGAACCAAGGTACTCTGGCAAATAGCCCCAGATGATCTAGCAGACAGACAGAACCAGCCACATGAACCCTTCTTGGATGTTCCAGCCTAGTCAGGCCTTCAGATGAACCACCCTGCTGAGCCCAGGCAACCCACAGAATCATGAAAGGTGATAAATGGTGGTTATTTTCAGCCACTAAATTTTATTTTATTTTTTTCATTTTTTTATTGAGGTATAGTTGACTTACATTGTTGTATCAATTTCTGCTGTACAGCAAAGTGGTTCAGTTATACATATATACATTCTTTTTTTAATATTCTTTTCCATTATGGTTTGGATATTGAATATAGTTCTCTGTGCTGTACAGTAGGACCTTGTTATTTATCCATTCTATATATAAAGGCTTACATCTGCTGACCTCAACCTCCCACCCCATCCCTCCCCTAGCCCCCTCCCCCTTGGCAACCACAGTCTGTTCTCTATGCCCATGATTCTGTTTCTGTTTCATAGGTAGGTTCATTTGTGTCATATTTTAGATGCCACATGTAAGTGATATCATATGGTATTTGTCTTTCTCTTTCTGACTTACTTCACTTAATATGATAATCTCTAGTTGCATCCATGTTTCAGCCACTAAATAGAGTGCCTTTTAAAAGTCATAATGAATAGGTTAAAAATGATATCTCACGATAATTTTAATTCCCATTTTTATTATGAATGGAGTTGAGCATATTATCACATTTCAGTTATTTTTAATGACCATATATGAAAAGCTTGAGCCACCAGTGGCCTGGTGGCTACAAATATCTCTCGTCTACATTCTCCATCAAGTATACCTCAGTTATTCGGACTTCCCTGGTGGTCCAGCAGTTAAGACTCCACGCTTTCACCGCAGGGGATGAGGGTTTAATCCCTGGTCGGGGAACTAAGGACCTGCATGCCACGCGGCATGGCCAAAAAGTTAAAAAAAAAAAAAAGTATACCCCAATTATTTCCTGGAGTCCCCTAAAAAGGGCCTCCCACACAAGACTGTGCCCCAGTCTGTCACCCAACAGGGCCTTCCCCAACTTCCCTTTCCAGTTTCATTCCTTTCCTCTTCCAATGCCTGTGAACTCCCATGAAGAAGTCTCAGTTTTGCTACTGCCATGCCATTTCTCATCCCACCCAGACCCGAACTTTTTCCACCTTATGAAAGAAGATCTCCTTGCTTATCAATAGCTGATAACACATACCGGGAAGTCCTGGAGGAGGGTTGACTGTATTAACAATTTTAAAGCTCTAATTCTGCCAGCCATGAAGTCCTTGCAGCATTTAGAGTGTGAAGTGGATCAGTTTCATGCTTTCATTTTATTTTATTTTATTTTTTAAAATTTTATTTATTTTTGGCCACGTTGGGTCTTTGTTGCTGCACGCGGGCTTTCTCTAGTTGTGGCGAGCCGGGACTGCTCTTCGTTGCGGTGTGCAGGCTTCTCATTGTGGTGGTTTCTCTTGTTGCAGAGCGCGGGCCTTAGTAGTTGCAGCGTGAGCTCAGTAGTTGTGGCTTGCGGGCTCTAGAGCTCTGGCTCAGTAGTTGTAGTACATGGGCTTAGTTGCTTCGCGGCATGTGGGATCTTCCCGGGCCAGGGATCAAACCCGTGTCCCCTGCATTGGCAGGCAGATTCTTAACCACTGTGCTACCGGGGAAGTCCTGTACTTTCATTTTAGATATGAGAAAACTGCTCCTAGAAAGCTTGAGATATTGATTCAGTGTTACAAAGTGAGTCAGTGGTCATCTCAGGATTAGGGTGAGGGTCTTGACGCCAATTAAATATTCAGTATATCAACTTCCTATAATTTTGAGTAATGTTTTCTGCATTTTAGTTTTCTGTCATATAAAGGCTTCTATGTTCTATGTTTTGTAATAGTTGGCACTCTTTTGGTTGCATGTGACAGAAACTCAACTCAGACTAGCTTAAACATAAGAGACACTTACTGGCTCTAGTAACTGAAAAGTCCATGCATGCTGGGATTCAATGCCCAAAAAGTATTGTCAGGGCTCTGTTTGTTTTCATCTCTCAGTTTTGCTTTTAGATTTTGGCTACATTTCCAGGAGGCCTTTTTCTATGAGGGATAAAGAAAGCTACCAAAAGTTTTAGTTTTACATAGTTTTTTAACCTTACAATCCTGAGGAATGTATCTCCTGATGTCCTGTTAGTGTCACATGACCTTCCATGAAGCAAATACTGTAGGTAGGGGGATGAAATACTCTTGCTGGAACTTGGGGCAAGGGAAGGGCAATATCAACCCCACATAATTTACATTGAGTAAACTGGGTAATTATAACATCAGGGAGGCATGGGGCCCAAGTAAAAGGGTACCAAGTAGACAAACAAGATGTGTCCACTATGTGTATGAGTATCTATTCAATACCCATTCTACTAAGTGTGGTAAAGTCTCATACTTAGTTGAGGTTTCTTAAGCTTGTGTGGATAAATTTTACTAATTAAAATTTTAGAAGGCAATTATATTACCCATTCAAGTTTAGGAGGGTCTCTGCTTTTGTTTGGGTGAGACAAGAACAGGAAAATGATACAAGCTACTGGATAACTGAGATTACTGGGGTTCTCAAAGGTGCATTCTGCATTCAGCTGTGCAGGTTTCACTATACAACTTATATAACCACACACAGCAGCCCTGATTATCACTCTCCAATATCCTGAGAGGTTAAATAATCTTAGGACTGAAGTTGCAAGTTTGTGTAAAATGAAATTCATCCATTATAAGTGTCAGTCTCATGAGACTTGACAAATGCATATAATCATGTAATAGCCACCCTAATCAAGGTATAGAATATTTCCATCACTCCCCAAAGTTCTCTCATTCTCCCTCTCAGTCAACACCGTCCCCACCACCACTTCTGGCTTCCAGCTACTTCTGACCTGCTTTCTATAACCATAGCTTTACCTATTTGAGAATTTTCTATACGTAAAAACGTGATCTTTTATAAATGGCTTCTTTCACTTAGTACAATACTTTTGAGATTCAAACATATTGCTGCACATATTTGTAGTTTGTTCCTTCTTATTGCTAATGAGTATTGTACTGTACTGCCATACCGTTTTGTTCATGTGTTTACCAGTTGATAGTCATTTGGATTATTTTCAGCCTTTGGCTATTATGAATAAAGCTGCTATGAATATTCATGTACAATTCTTTGCTCAAGACATATGTTTTCTTTCCTCTCAGGTAAGTATTTAGGAGTGGAATTGTTGAATTATGATAAATATATATTTAATTTTACAAGAAACTGCCAAACTCCTTTGCAAAGTGGCTGTACCATTTTGCATTCCCACCAGTAACACACGAAAGTTTTACCTGCTCCATATCTTTGTCAACACTTGACATTATCAGACTTTTAAATTTTAGCCATTCTAGTGGGTGTGTATTGGTATTTCATTGTGGTTTTAATTTTCATTTCCTTAGTTAGTCCTCAGGAAATTAGTCTTCTTGACTAATGATGTGAGCATATTTTAGGGGCTTATTGGCTATATATCTTCTTTGGTGAAGAGTCTGTTCAAATCTTTTGTCCCTTTTAAAATCAGGTTGTTTGCCTTCCTATCGCTGAGTTGAGAGTTTTTTATGTAGTCCCACACCATTCTTTCAGTTGATGGGACACAAGTGTTTCAACTGATCTGTGCCATCTACATTCTAGATAAAGTAACAGAAAGCTGATTAATTATATATCCCTAGTTCTGTGTTGGAGGAAAACCTTATTTTCCTCTGCCTTCATAGTTCCATATGGAGGCTGCTCCTTTCTGCCTCTTGCCCCACCACTTCGCCAGCAGGGTAGGATGAGAGAGCTATCTGACTGGTGAATCTGGGAGAAGTTGTGAGCATGCTCAGTTAAGCCCCTGGATGCTCTGGGATTGGTTGTGCACAGAGTGTGCCTTTTCTGCTCCTCCCCACTATAGTAGTGTCATAGCCTGTGGTTTTCCAACCACTGCCTGTGACTGGGAGGCTTAGTTCAATTGAAAAGGTTCTAACAAGTCTATTTGGTCCTCACACTAAGTTTTACCAAAAATCAGCTTTTTTTCAGTAAAGTCATCATGAGAGTGAGTATCCTATTATCTTTGTCATATATTGTTACTCAGTAAAGGAGTGACTATCCTATCATATTCACAAGTCCCAACTGCATTTAAGAGAAGGAGATTATACAGGGCAGGAAGACCAGGAAATGGGAATCTTGAGACCATCTTAGAATTCTGCCTATCATGGTACCTGATACCAGGAGGATATGAAACTATCTGTATCCAGAACAGGAAGGGGCATGTAAAGGATCTGTTCCTTAGGGAATTTTAAATGCATGAGAGCTGATGGCAAATGCCTTTAAGGACCTTAAGGTAAATTAGATCCTACTTCTACTACTGATTTTGGAAATAACCAAAAACTTAAATATCAAAACAGTAACAGAAGACTTCTTTTAGAGCTTAATTTTCTAATTTAATCAATATATCATACTGACCCACATAAAACTATTAGCTATCTCTTAAATTTTCTTTGCCCTGTTTCTCACATCCATTTGCCCCTTTGCCCCACCATTCCTGTATGTATATATTTCCATTCCTCATTTCTGTTTCATAAAAAATCTTGTAATATTTTCCTTAGAATTCTGAAATCTATTTTTGTTCCAAACAATTCAAGATGGGTGATTTCTGAGAGTCCACGTGTTCAGCCCAGAACTTGGCAGGTCTCTAGGAAACAGATTACAAAACACTGCTAAAGTCCAAACCAGAAACCCAGTTTCTTCCAGAAAGATGACTCACAATCTGGCCAGAGTTTCTCAAGTGCAGGTTTCCATGCAGGTTACCGTCAGGTGTCTGTCAGTTTTATTAAAAGGAGCCACAGTCATGTCTTTGGGAATGACCATACATCAGTTTTCTCAAAAAAAGTCTCAGTTTATGCCTTTTGTCTTGGTATAATAATTCATCGTGCACCTTTTCACTCTCAAAAGTTTCTCATTTTGGACAATAAATAATATGATCATTCTAGGATGTATTGCAGAATACTTTCCAAATTGAAATAGAACTTAACACATACACACACACACACACACATATACGCACACACACACACACACACACATACACAAATAGCAATTTGGGATATTTGTTAGTAAATTCAAACCCCGTTTGTGTTGCAAAAATTCAAATTATTTGGCAACGATTCAATAATCAGTCCATGCTTGCTGTCTTCCATATGCATTCTGTGAGTTTTACTCTCATACTTAACAATACAGTTTTTTTAAATAAAAAAATTACAAGCCTACTAATAAGTATTTCTGTGAATCCAATTTAAGATCATCAAGTAATACATTTTGAAACTAGAGAATGTATCAACAAATATATGTTAATGGAGAGAGATTCTCCCATTCGCCAATTCCATTATGTTGTAGAAGACCAGAAATGCTATACTGTGGTCTGGGATTCTAAAGATCATTAGGTATCAAAGTAAGATTCAGAGAGAGAGAGGAAGAGAGAGAGAGACAGAGACAGAGAATGAGAGCATTGATGAAGTAAATCCATGTGCTTTTCTGGGTCAAAACACATGTATGTACCCAGGTCAAAGAAGACTGTGGGTCCGAGGCTGGGACACAGGTGAATAAGAGGTGATACCTTGGAAACATCTGCATGGGTAGGTCACTCAAACAGCCGAAGTCAAAAATCCAGTAAAGAATATCAGGGATGAAGAATGTAGAAATATCATGGAAATCAAGTAAAATCAAGTAAAATCTAATAGATAAAGCATTCTTTTGCTCAAGTTTAACTGATTATTTCCCTCCCACTCTGAGAGGAGACTATTACTTGCTAGAGGATGTAAGTGAAGATAGATGACATGGTTTGGAGTGTAGCATCAGGGACCAGACACTGTTTTTACCAGAGGTGGTGTCTGGGAATAATTTTGTCTATTGAATATACCTTTAACAAATACTTGAATGCCCTTTATGTTCCAGGCATTGTGTTAAGTGTTGGATGTATAATGGAGAGGAAAAGAGAAAACAACTGTAATAGTGACAACAAAAGGTCCAGTTGCTGCTCTTAAGGGACTTATAGCGTAGTCCCTTAATTTTGGTTTCATTCTGTTGCTATATTCATTTCAATTGTTACTATGCTTATTGGATAGACATGATACCCTTCTTATGATTTACATGTCCACTTAATTATTTAGCAAAATTTTTGGAGCAAAAGGTATGTTTTGGTCATTGTTTTGGTGCTGGGGCCAATGCTTGTGTATCTTTCATTGTAAGCTAAATCTCTAAAATAGTCTTTTAAGCACATTCTGAATACAAGCACAATGCTATATTATTTGGTGAAAATGTTCATTTTCAAGAGCTCTTTTTTTTTTTCTAAAAAGCTCCAGACAATTACACATTCATCGCTTTCCTTAAGTGCTATCACTTACATAGCCTCTACATAGTATTTCAACATGAGGTTAATTGCAGCTAAAGAAAAGTTTATGATTGGTCCAGACAGGTATTTTTCTTCATTGTCTAATACCATAAATCCATTAAATTCCTATCCATCTTGTCATCCTCTCCTTGAAGACTGGGTTATATGACCTGGAATACTAGTTCAGTTGCATGATTATAATTGGGATTGGCAGAGAGCTTTCAGGGTTGCAATAAATTTTGCCACAGGCAGAGAGGGATTTTGTACCAACCCAATTCCAATGTGAAATCAGAATTTTTAACTATCTTATTACTGGTGAACAGCATCATTTAGAAGAAAGAGCCATGGAAGTCTTCTGGCTTTAATAATTGCAGTAATTTGCTTTGGAGGATTAAGTTTGAAGTAGTTTACAGATATGTGGTTTTTCTTTGTATTATTTGTGACTAAAGCATGCCACTACCTTTAACCCTGTGTTCTGGAGTTCTTCTGCATCCTTGGATCATTTTTTCATTGTTTTCATAGCCCATGGATAATCCTGGGAAATGGGAATGGTGGTAGAGCTCTTGTCAGAGGAAGTAGACAACACATTTTCTTCTGGTCTATTTTTGTCTTTCTGGGGAAAAAAAGGCAAATTTCAAGGACTCTCCAGTGTTTGTGTATACATGTGTGTGTGTGTGTGTGTGTGTGTATGAGGAAGTAGCCCACGTGCCCATGATACATGTGTTCCTCCTTGAAATTTCAGTTGTTGACATGCTGGAAAAATTGGGTACGTAAATTATTTCTGCCCCCAGGCACTTTAACTTGTATGGCCAGCACTTATTCACTGGTCACCATGGGTCCCCCTGTCCTTGGCAGCATTACAGGGGTAATATTTTTTAACATGGTTGAACAGCTCTTGGAAATTTCCCCAATGTATTAAGCATGAACAAGCCTTTCTTCACATCAGGCTTGCACGTCTTCCCTCCACATTTATTTCTCTACAACCAACATATTTATTGGGACCATTATGAGAAAAATCTCCCTCTCCATAAATGTTTGTCTTCCCCTTTGTCTCTTTTATAGGATCGTGAAGAAATGATGGACGGTCTTGTTGGATGATCATATGTGTGTGTTTGAAGGGGAACTCCCTTTCACTGAACTATCTCTGTGAAGTCTTCTTTAAAAAGCCAGACAGTAGCTTTTGGGAGTTTGCTTTGGAGTGACAAATGGGCTAAGTAACAAAATAGGTGATAAACAGGACTCATGATGTCAACAAAAAATGGAGTATTCTCTGTACCGGCATTTGCAAATGAATTCATTTACCACACCCATGGGTATCACTAAAATGTATCTAGGATCTAGTTTTTAACAGATCACCCTCTGGCCGAATAGCTATCTAAGAGCAGTTTAAATTGTGGAATTCAGATAACAAATGCTCAGATTATTAGTTCATTTTTTCAAAATTTTCATGATGTAAACACAGTAGAAGGAAAATAATCAAATTTTCTGACAATCCTCAAGAGCAGTTATCTCTGTGATACAGGACAATGTTGCCAAGACGGCCTGATGTGTCTGTTGTCACAGCTTCTTGGTTCATAATTAAACTAAAATTCAGGGTATATTTGAATGCTGTTTGTGCAAATAGCCATCATTTAAGATTCTGTGGAATCGAGGTTGACAGTTGGGTAATATAAGGATATGTTTACTACTGTGCCCTTACAGAGGGAATGGAGAGGGATATAGCTTATAACCATTCCAGCCAATCCCTGCTTTTATTTTGGCAAGTCTGGAATCTATTCCTCTTCTAGAGCACTTGTTTGCTATTTACTGGTAGCCAAAGGCATAAGACAGGGAGGAGGCATCCCTACATTAAGTTCTATATCAAGACTTCACACAATTTCCAATTAGTCTGTTGGGGAACTGGGCAAGCGGGATCAGGAACAAAAATACATCATCATGGTTATGATTTACGAGGTGAGTTTTGGACGCACTTCCCCCTCAAATACCCCTGTTTACAATCACATCCCATTGGGTTCAGTTAGGAAGCAGACAATCTGAGTACGTTTCTTGGGGGATGTTTCTCAGAAAGCCAGTGACCTGACTAACGCTCGTATTGGCAGCCTCAGTGAAAGCCATGGAGACCAGATGACCCACTTCTGTCTTCAAAGCAAGGCTGAGGGACAATGGGAACAAAGATCAATCCTGGGCTCTAGCTGCTGCTGCAGCTGTCTCACGGGCAGGTCTATTTCTAGGGGAATTTAGAAGGTTCTATTTTTAATCCTCTTACCTTTAATGTATAACTACACTGTTGCATTTGAAGGCATGAGATCAGATTCTGAGCCCTATAGAGAGCCTCTCTAGTGTAATATATTTTAAAACAGGCTGAACTTGGGCACATACCCTACCTAAGGTGCTCTCCATTTTCTGGGACTAACAGTCACCACAAGAGTTATTTGGGTGGAAGATTTGTTTATCAACATATTTTGTCTATCTTTTAATACTTTAACTTTTTAGTAATTGAGGTAAAATTTGTATATGTGAAGTGCGTAGATCTTAAGTGTACAGTACCATTCGGTGACTTAGGACAGATGTATGCACTTGTATAACCAATAGCCAAATCAAGATATAGAACATTTCCATCAATCCAGAAAATCCCCTTGTGACCCCTTCCAATCTCTTCCCCATCATGAGCAACCACTCTTAGTTTCTATCACTAAGATTACTTTTGCCTGTTCTTGAGCATCATATAAATGTCATCACACTTTTTGCTCAACACAGTGTTTTAGAGATTTATGTATCTTGTTGAGTATATCAGTGGTTCATACTTTCTTATGACTAAGTTGGATTGCATTATATAAATATAATGCAATTTATTTATTCATTCTCCTATTATTGGACATTTGGTTTGTTTACAATGTTTGTCTATCTTAAAGAAAGCTACTATGTGTATTCTTGTAGAAGTCTTTTTGTGGATATATGTTCACATTTATCATTAGTGTATATCAAGAAGTAGAAATTCTAGGTGAAGGTGTAGGTAAACCTTGAAGTTTATAAGAAAACTATCAAATGGTTTTCTGAAGTAGTTGTACCATTGGTTCTGGCTATTCCACAGCCTTTGTAAACATTTGGCATTTTCAGCCTTTTTAATTCTAGCCATTTTTCTGGTGTGATATGATAAACTGTTGTAATTTTATTTTGAGTTTCTCTAATGACTGTGATGTTGATCAAATTTCCATGTTAATATAACTTTTTCGGTAAAGTGTCTGTTCAAGATTTTGGCATATATTTTTATTGGGTGCCTATTTGTAATTGATTTGTAGGACTTCTATCTTCTAGATATGTCTTTTGTCATATGTGTAATGCAAATGTTTTCTTCTACTCTGTGGCTTGCTGTTTAATTTTCCTAATATGTCTTTTGATGAACATAAGTTTTAATTTTGATGAAAAACATTATGACAATTTTTTGTAGTTAGTACTTTTTGTGTTCTCACTGAGAAGTATTTGCTTATTCCGAGGTCACAATCTTCCTCTGTTTTCCTCTAGGAGCTTTATAATTATAGCTTTTAATTTTAGGTGTACAACTTATCTCAAATTAATTCGTGTATTCTGTGATGGAGGGGTTTATGTTCATTTATTTCTTCGTATTTTCCCCAATTGTCTCAGTACTACGTGTTGATAAAATTTTCCTTTCCATGTTGAATAGCCTAAACACACTTGTTGAAAATCAGTTGAAACTTTATAGTGTAGGTATAGATTCAGACTCTGTTATGTTCCAATGATTTGTCTTTCCTTACATGAATACTATTTTGTTTACTGTTACTTTATAGTAAGTTTTGAAATCAGGTAGAGTGAGATTTCCAAATTTGTTCTTTTTCAAGATTATTTTGACAATTCCAAGTCTTTGCATTCTCATTAAACTTTTAGAATCAACTTGTCAATTTCTACTAAAAAAAAAAAATGCCTGATGGAATTTTGATTGGTATTGCATGGAGTCCATAGATCAATTTGCCAAGAATTGATATTTTAATAATATTGATTATTTTAATAATAATTAAATAATTTTAATAATATTCATTCTTCCTAGTTATGAACATGGTGTGTCTATCTATGTATTAAGGTCTTCCTTAATTTCTCTCAGTTGTGTTTTGTAGCTTCAGCTGGAGAGGTACTACACATATCTTTTCAAAAAATATTTCTAAATACTTTACAGTTTCTAATGTTACTATACATGGAAACTTAAAATTTCATTTTCTAGTAGTTTGCTGCTAGTGTATAGAAATGCCATTGCTTTTTGTATACTGACTTTGTATACTACAGCCTTGCTGAATTCATTATTAGTTTAATGAGATGTGATTTTTCTGGAAGATTCTTAGGACTTTCTATAGATATGATTATGTTGTTTGTAAATGAAGACAGTTTTAGTCTATGTGTCCTTCTTTCTTTTATTTCTTTTTTTCCTTGCTTTATTGCACTGGGTAGACCATTCAGTACAATCATGAAAAGCAATGGTGACATTCTTTCCTTGTTTCTGTTTTTAGGGGGACAGTCAGTGTTTGATATTTCACTATTACACATTGTTAGAAAAAGGTTTTTCATAGATGCCCTTTATCAGACTGAGAAAATTCCCTTCTATTTTCAAACTTGCTAGGATTTTTTTAGTTTGTCTTAAATCATGAATATATGTATAATTTTGTCAAAATTTTTTCTACATCTGTTGAGATGATCATGTAGATCACATGTTGTTCCTTTTTTCCTACTGATGGGCTAAATTACACTAGTTGATTTTCAAATGTTAAACCAATTTTTTATTTCTGGAATAAATCCCAGCTGGTTATTATATATAATTTTTTCATGTAATTCTGGGTTCAGTTTGCTAGTAATTTGCTAAGGAATTTTTTGTTTTTGTTCATGAGAAGTATTGACGTATAATTTTCTTTTCTTGTAATGTTTTTAGCAAATTGGGTCCCAGGGTTATACTGACCTGGTAAAATGTGTTGGGAAGTGTTCCCTTTTCTATTTCCCCAAAACATTTATGTAAGAATGTGTTATTGTTTTTCTTAAATGTTAGAATTCACAAGTGAAACAATTTGGGCTTAGAGTTTATTTGTGGGAAGAGTCCTTATCACGCATTCAATTTCTTTCATTGATATTAGTCTGTTCAGAAATTGACAAGTTGGGTTTTTTCAAGGAATTTTTCTTTTTCTAAGTTGTAGAATTTATTGGCATTAAATTATTTATAGTATTGCCTTCTTATGATTTTAATATCTGTAATACCTATATATATATATCATTTCTTTTGTTTCTGATATTGAAATTTGTGTTTTTTAATTCTTGATCAGCCTTGCTAAGGGTTTATCAATTTAATTATCTTTTCAATGAACCAATTTTTCCATTTTTTTGGTTGTTGTTTAGTATTTCATCTGTTTCCAATATTATGGTTATAATTTATTTCCTTTATTTCCTATGGCATTAATTTTTTCCCTACTTTTGTAATGTGGGAGCTTAGTTTATTAATTATAAACTTTTCTTCTTTTATATGAGAAGCATTTAAAGCTATAAATTTTCTTCTAATCACTCTTTTAGCTGAATCCTATATTTTTTATTTTTAAAAATTATGGTAAAATGCACATAACAAAACTTATCATTTTAACCATTTGTAAGTGTGCAGTTTGATAGTGTTAAGTACATTCACATTTTTGTGTAACCAATCGCTAAAACTCTTTTCATCTTGCAAAACTGAAACATTATACTCGTTAGACAACTCCCCTTCCCCACTCCCCTCAGCTTCTGGCAACCATCATTCTACTGTCTGTCTCTATAAATTTAACTACTCTAGCTACCTCATGTAAGTGGAATTATACAGTGTTTAACTTTTTGTGACTGACTTATTTCACTTAGCATGACGTTCTCAAGTTTCATCCATGTCATAGCATATATCAAAATTTCCTTCCTTTTTAAGGCTGAATAATATTCCACTGTATGTATATACCATGTCTGAATGCTGGCCTGAGTGATGATCCCATAGGTCCCTGAACACTTGATAATTCATTTTCAATCTCTTTTCTCTGTTTTCTTCGGATTAGATCTACCTTCAACTCCATTAATCCTTTTGTTGTTGTTAATTTTTTGTTGTTGTGTTGTTGGCTGCGTCAGGTCTTAGTTGTGGTGTGCAGGCTCTTCATTATGGCACATGGTCTTCTCTCTAGTTGTGGTGCATGGGCTTCCCTCTAGTTGTGGCATGCGGGTTTTCTCTCTCTAGTTGTGGCGCACAGGCTCCAGAGCATGTGGGCTCTGTAGTTGTGGCGCGTGGACTCCAGAGTCCATGGGCTCTGTAGTTTGCAGCATGCAGACTCTCTACTGAGGTGCGTGGGCTCAGTAGTTGTGGCACGTGGGCTTAGTTGCCCCACGGCATGTGGGAACTTAGTTCCCTGACCAGGGATGGAACACGCGTCCCCTGCATTGGAAGGTGGATTCTTTACCACTGGACCACCAGGGAAGTCCCCAACTCCATTAATCCTTTATTTTGTAATTTTCAATTTGTTCTTCAGTCCATGCAGTAAAGTTTCCTTTAATTTTATTACTCCTTTCAGTTCTAGAATTTCCCTTTGGTTCTTTTTATAGTTTCCATTTTTTCTGGATTCCTCATCTGTTATTCATTATGACCATCATTTCCTTTATGTCCTTGATCATATTTATAATGTTTTCTGTGTAAATCTTTTCTGCTAATTCTAATACCTGCTTAATCTCAGTGTTAGTTTTTTTTTTCTTCTTGAATATAAGTTACATTTTCCTTCTTCTTTGCATGTCTAATAATTGTTACTGTATGCTGGACTGTGTAAATAATACATTGTATAGAGTGTGAATTGTGTCATCTTTCTTTGAAATGGTTATATACTGTTCTGTGGGATCCTTTTGGTTCTGTCATAGTGGGTTTTATTCTTTGTTAGAGCAAGTGTTGTTCGGTTTTGAACATAGTCCTGTGATGAGGCCCTTATTCTCAGGCATGATCTTTACATCTAAACTGTGGTCTTCTGGAGTTTCAACTGAATGTCCAATATACTCAGTGATGTCTATTCACTCAAGCTTGACCAGAAGTTTAATGTTTCCCAGAACAGCCTCTAGTATTACTCTTCAGCTCTCAGTTCCACAGGAAAAGATCCCTTCTGTGACTCCCAGAACACGTGTATCCCAGCACTCAGCCAAGGACTTACAGGGAATTCCTACCTAGACTTCTGTGTTTCCCTTTATGTATAGCTACCTTCTCTCTGGTACTCTGTCCTGCAAGTTCCAGCCTCATTAGAAGCCTGGAATTCTAACCTCTGCCTCCTCAACTCATCTAGAGCTCTGCTCCTCTTGAGATCTAACTCTCATTACCATGGCAGAAGAATGATGTAGGCAGAAATCCAGGACAATCATGAGGCTTGCCTTGTGTGTTTTTATTCTCTCAAGGATCACAGATCTTCTCTGCTTGTTGCTCAACGCCTTCATCACATACTGATTTTGCTTCATATATTTTGTTGATTTTTATAGTTATTTTTCATCAGGAAGGAAAGTCTAGAACTAGTTATCATGTCATACCTGGAAGCACAATTCCAGTTTTATTTTTTAAATAGATATAGTGCAAGTATATAGTGCAAGTGCTAGTATTTCTGTGTATTACGGAAGACCTGCAGATATAATCTTAGGGAAAAACACTTTTCTTTCCCCTAGCATCCAACCCGCCACAGACTCTGAAAGCTTAGTCTGTTTGTTAGAGAACAGTAGCCAAAGGGTATAATACTCAACTCTATGACTTCACCCAAGAGAAGAAGAAAGTACTTATTTAAGTAGATATAAACCAAGGACTGATTTCTGAGTTTTAAATATGGGCTTTCATATATTGTGTTCCCCAAAATTCATATTTTGAATTCCTAACCTCTAGAACCTTAGAATGTGACTATATTTGGAGATAAGACCTTTACAGAGATAATTAAGGTTAAATGACATCATATGGGTAGGTTCTAATCCAGTATGACTGATGTCTTATAAGCAGAGGGAGAGACACTGGTGATTCTCATGCACAGAGTAAAGGTTATGTGAGGGTACAGCAAGAAGGCAGCCATCTGAAAGCCAAGGAGAAAGGTCTCTGGAAAAACCAAACCTGCCAACACCTTGATCTTAGACTTCCAACCTTCAGAACTATAAGAAAAATTGTTTAAGCCTCTCTGTCTGTGGTATTTTGTTATGGCAGCTATACCAAAGTGATACATGCTTGTAATGTTAATACAAGGATTTTCATGGCTGTGTTGTTTAAAGATAACTCAAAATTGAGTATAATTTAATGCAGTTATTGAGAATTGGTTATATAAAATCCAGTATATATTTATACAATGGAATATTATGCAGCTATCAACTGTAAAATATGACCATATACAGGAAGAACATTTACAATGTAACAGATGAAAAAATTTGAGGTAAGTTTATAAGAAAAAATTATATGTGTACTTTTGACGCAAAGCTTATAGCAAACAAAGGCCATATTTTTTAATAGTTAAGTTAAAGTTAACTTATACAGTTAAGTGACTGCCAGGGGGCTGGGGGGAGATTGATTTGGAAGGGACGTGGAATGTCCTTCTGGGATACTGGAAATGTTTTATGTCTTGATTTGAATGGTAATTACATTGTATACACTGAAATAAAAATTCAGTGAATGGTATACTTAGGATTAGTGTACTTTTATACACCTTTTTGTATTTAAACTTTACCAATAAAATGATCAAAAACTGATATGAGTTTACCTACAATCTTGTCACCAAAAAATGTCCTAATCTTCTCCCTGGTCACTGAGGCCGGAATAATCCCATACATGTAGAGTATTTCATATAATTCAGTCCCAATAGCTCACCCTTGGGCTGAGAATTCAAAATCCACCTTGATCTTGGAGAAAAGTCATCCCATCAATAGAAGCTAGTTGCTTTGCAGTGGGTTATTAGATTGCAGTAATTCCACAGACTGAATGCCTACTGAAGAGAAATCCAGAGAGACTTGCTCGTCACCACTATTGTTGCTAAAATCCCGTCTAAAAATACTCATCACCATGCTTAGAATAAAACCCAACCTCCCATCATGACTAGCAAACCAAAAGACCTGACTGCACCCCGCCCCCCAACTTCATCTCCTGCCACCCGCCACCGTTCCTCTTTTTCAGCCTGCTCCAGACACACAGCCCTCACTTCTGCATCTTGATCTTTTCAATTCTATTCCAATCTCAGGGTCTTTGCCCTTAATTGATCTCCTACTTAGAACATTTTCTCCCAGATCCCATTATGTCTGCCTTCTTTTCTTCATCTTAACATCATCTAACTGAAATGTCAACTCTACTTCCTCAGAGAGGACTTCCCTGGCAAATTTAGCTAAAGCAACCTTCTCCACGCCTACATAATCCTTTTTCTATTAATACTCTATTTTATCTTCTTCAAAATATATACAGGTAGACGTATGAAGCTATGTTTGTAGTTATTTATGTGCATTTTTTGGAAGGGTCTGTCTGTCCCCCGAAGTATAAGGTTCTTAAGGGCAGAGGCTCTGTCTGATTGAATGCCATACCCCCAGTTACTAGTGTTTAGAACCTAGTAGTGCTCAATAAATGTTTTCACTGATTTGGTGGACTGATTTGTCATGAATAACGATCCTCACCACCACTCAGTGCATTACAACTGAAACTTCACACAAAGAGCTAATCCTGACTTAAAAGCACCTGTAAGATGGTGGAGGGAAGAACTGGAGAATCTGCAGTCACTACCATATAGTATGATTACTGAAAATAGGTGGTTTCTCACTGTGCCAGGTCATCTCCATGCACTTTTGTTATAATGTCTTACCTGTCTAGCACAAGCACCTCAATTTGCATGTGTGTGGTGGGGAGGCAGGAAGTAACAGGAGCAAGACAAGGTCATTCACTTGAATGTGACCTTCAGCCACGATTATCCCTTTCCAACTGTGTACTAGAGTTTCCAATGTGGTAAATCTTGATTGGGTACTCATACTCATAGCTTTTAATTCAACTATCCACAGTGAGCTGCTGGATTAAGAAATCTACTAACCATAGTGACTTACAGTGCCCAGAAATTACCCTTCCCCAAGAGAGTTTAGGTTTTGAAATTAAATCAGATTATTTCCTTTTACTAGCTATTTTAGTCCTCATTTCTGCCCAGTGGTCTCAATAGGGACTATATCAATGATCCAGTTTGGTGGGATTTTTTTTTTTTTTCAGTATACAGCAGAGTAATTCTTTTTTTTTTTTCTTTTGTATTATTTTTGCAACATCTTTATTGGACTGTAATTACTTTACAGTGTTCTGTTAGTCTCTGCAGCATAACAAAGTGAATCAGCTTTATGCATACGTATATCCCCTTATCCCCTCCCTCTTGCATCCCCCTCCCACCCTCCTTATCCCACCCCTCTAGGTGGTTGTGAAACACCGAGATGATCTCCCTGTGCTATGCCGCTGCTTCCCACTAACTATCTATTTTACATTTGGTAGTGTATATATGTCCATGCCACTCTCTCACTTCATCCCGGCTTACCCTTCCCCCTCCCTGGGTCCTGAAGTCCATTCTCTACATCTGTGTCTTTATTCCTTCCCTGCTCCTAGGTTCTTCAGAACCATTTATTTTATTTTTTTAGATTCCATATATATGTGTTAGCATACGGTATGTGTTTTTCTCTTTCTGGCTCACTTCACTCAGTATGACAGACTCTAGGTCCATCCACCTGACTACAAATGACTCAATTTCGTTTCCTTTTAAGGCTGAGTAATATTCCATTGTATATATGTGCTACATCTTCTTTATCCATTCATCTGTTGATGGACACTTAGGTTGCTTCCATGTCCTGGGTATTGTAAATAGTGCTGCAATGAACATTGTGGTACATGACTCTTTTTGAATTATGGTTTTCTGAGGGTATATGCCCAGTAGTGGGATTGCTGGGTCATATGGTAGTTCTATTTTTAGTTTTTTAAGGAACCTCCATACTGTTCTCCATAGTGGCTGTATCAATTTACATTCCCACCAACAGTGCAAGGGGGTTCCCTTTTCTCCACACCCTCTCCAGCATTTATTGTTTGTAGATTTTTTGATCACGGCCATTCTGACCAGTGTGAGGTGATACCTCATTGTAGTTTTGATTTGCATTTCTCTAATGATTAGTGATGTTGAGCATCCTTTCATGTGTTTGTTGTCAATCTGTATATCTTCTTTGGAGAAATGTCTATTTGAGTCTTCTACCCATTTTTGGATTGGGCTGTTTGCTTTTTTGAAATTGAGCTGCATGAGCTGCTTGTGTATTTTAGAGATTAATCCTTTGTCAGTTGCTTCATTTGCAAATTTTTTCTCCCATTCTGAGGGTTGTCTTTTCATCTTGTTTATGGTTTCCTTTGCTGTGCAAAAGCTTTTAGGTTTCATTAGGTCCCATTTGTTTATTTTTGTTTTTATTTCCATTTCTCTAGGAGGTGGGTCAAAAAGGATCTTGCTGTGATTTATGTCATAGAGTGTTCTGCCTATGGTTTCCTCTAAGAGTTTTATAGTGTCTGGCCTTACATTTTGGTCTTCAAACCACTTTGAGTTTATTTTGGTGTATGGTGTTAGGGAGTGTTCTAAGTTCATTCTTTTACATGTAGCTGTCCAGTTTTCCCAGCACAACTTATTGAAGACGCTGTCATTTCTCCATTGTATATTCTTGCCTCCTTTATCAGAGATAAGGGAACCATATGTCCATGGGTATATCTCTGGGCTTTCTATCCTGTTGCATTGATCTATATTTCTGTTTTTGTGCCAGTACCATACTATCTGATTACTGTAGCTTTGTAGTATAGTCTGAAGTTAAGGAGCCTGATTCCTCCACCTCCGTTTTTCTTTCTCAAGACTGCTTTGGCTATTCGGGGTCTTTTGTGTTTCCATACAAATTGTGAAATTTTTTGTTCTAGTTCTGTGAAAAAATGCCATTGGTAGTTTGATAGGGATTGCATTGAATCTGTAGATTGCTTTGGGTATTATAATCATTTTCACAATGTTGATTCTTCCAATCCAAGAACATGGTATATCTCTCCAGCTATTTGTACCATCTTTAATTTCTTTCATCACTGTCTTATAGTTTTCTGCATACAGGTCTTTGTCTCCTTAGGTAGGCTTATTCCTAGGTATTTTATTCTTTTTGTTGCAATGGTAAATGGGAGTGTTTCCTTAATTTCTCTTTCAGATTTTTCATCATTAGTGTATAAGAATGCAAGAGATTTGTGTGCATTAATTTTGTATCCTGCTACTTTACCAAATTCATTGTTTACCTCTAGTAGTTTTCTGGTAGCATCTTTACGATACTCTATGTATAGTATCATGTCATCTGAAAACAGTGACAGCTTTACTTCTTCTTTTCCAATTTGGATTCCTTTTATTTCTTTTTCTTCTCTGATTGCTGTGGCTAAAACTTCCAAAACTATGTAGAATAATAGTGGTGAGAGTGGACAACCTTGTCTTGTTCTTGATCTTAGAGGAAATAGTTTCAGTTTTCCACCATTGAGAATGATGTTGGCTGTGGGTCTGTCACATATGGCCTTTATTATGTTGAGGTAGGTTCCCTCTATGCCTACTTTCTGGAGGGTTTTTATCATAAATGGGTGTTGAATTTTGTCGAAAGCTTTTTCTGCATCTATTGAGATGATCATATGGTTTTTCTCCTTCAGTATGTTAATATGGTGTATCACATTGACTGATTTGTGTATATTGAAGAATCCTGGGATTCTGGGATAAACCCCACTTGATCATAGTGTATGATCCTTTTAATGTGCTGTTGGATTCTGTTTGCTAGTATTTTGTGGAGGATTTTTGCATCTATGTTCATCAGAGATATTGGCCTGTAGTTTTCTTTTTTTGTGACATCTTTGTCTGGTTTTGGTATCAGGGCGATGGTGGCCTCGTAGAATGAGTTTGGGAGTATTCCTCCCTCTGCTATATTTTAGAAGAGTTTGAGAAGTATAGGTGTTACCTCTTCTCTAAATGTCTGATAGAATTTGCCTGTGAAGCCATCTGGTCCTGGGCTTTTGTTTGTTGGAAGATTTTTAATCACAGTTTCAATTTCAGTGCTTGTGATTGGTCTGTTTATATTTTCTATTTCTTCCTGGTTCAGTCTCAGAAGGTTGTGCTTTTCTAAGAATTTGTCCATTTCTTCCAGGTTGTCCATTTTATTGGCATATAGTTGCTCGTACTAATCTCTCATGATCCTTTTTATTTCTGCAGTGTCAGTTGTTACTTCTCCTTTTTCATTTCTAATTCTGTTGATTTGAGTCTTCTCCCATTTTTTCTTGATCAGTCTGGCTAGTGGCTTATCAATTTTGTTTATCTTCTCAAAGAACCACCTCTAGTTTTATTGATCTTTGCTATTGCTTCCTTCATTTCTTTTTCATTTATTTCTGATCTGATTTTTATGATTTGTTTCCTGATGTTAACTTTGGGGTTTTTTTCTTCTTCTTTCTGTAATTGCTTTAAGTGTAAGTTTAGGTTGCTTATTTGAGTTGTTTCTTATTTCTTGAGGTAGATTTTTATTGCTATAAAGTTCCCTCTTAGAACTGCTTTTGCTGCATCCCATTGGTTTTGGGTTGTTGTGTTTTTATTGTCATTTGTCTAGGTATTTTTTGATTTCCTCTTTGATTTCTTCAGTGATCTCTTGGTTATTTAGTCTCGTATTGTTTAGCTTCTATGTGTTTGTATTTTTTACAGCTTTTTTCCTGTAACTGATGTCTAGTCTCACAGCATTGTGGTCAGAAAAGATACTTCATATGATTTCAATTTTCTTAAATTTACCAAGGCTTGATTTGTGACCCAAGGTACGATCTATCCTGGAGAATGTTCCATGAGCACTTGAGAAGAAAGTGTATTCTGTTGTTTTTGGATGGAATGTCCTATAAATATCAATTAAGTCCATGTTGTTTAATGTATCATTTAAAGCTTGTGTTTCATTATTTATTTTCATTTTGGATGATCTGTCCATTGGTGAAAGTAGGGTGTTAATGTCCCCTGCTATGATTGTGTTACTGTTGATTTCCCCTTTTATGGCTGTTAGCATTTGCCTTATGTATTGATGTGCTCCTATGTTGGGTGCATAAATATTTACAATGGTTATATCTTCTTCTTGGATTGATCCCTTGATCATTATGTAGTGTCCTTCTTTGTCTCTTGTAATGGTCTTTATTTTAAACTCTGTTTGGTCTGATATGACAATTGCTACTCCAGCTCTTTTGATTTCCATTTGCATAGAATATCTTTTTCCCTCCCCTCACTTTCAGTCTGTATGTGTCCCTAGGTCTGAAGTGGGTCTCTTATAGACAGCATATATACGGGTCTTCTTTTTGTATCCATTCAGCCAGTCTATGTCTTTTGGTTGGAGCATTTAATCCATTTACATTTAAGGTAGTTATCGATATGTGTGTTCTTATTACCATTTTCTTAATTGTTTTGGGTTTGTTATTGTAGGTGTTTTCCTTCTCTTGTGTTTCCTGCCTAGAGAAGTTCCTTTAGCATTTGTTGTAAAGCTGGTTTGGTGGTGCTGACTTCTTTAACTTTTGCTTATCCGTAAAGATTTTAATTTCTCCATCGAATCTCAATGAAATCTTTACCGGGTAGAGTTATCTTGGTTGTAGGTTTTTCCCTTTCATTACTTTAAATATGTCCTTCCACTCCCTTCTGGCTTGCAGAGTTTCTGCTGAAAGATCAGCTGTTAACCTTATGGGGATTCCCTTGTATGTTATTTGTTGCTTTTCCCTGCTGCTTTTAATATTTTTTCTTTGTATTTAATTTTTGATAGTTTGATTAATATGTGTCTCAGCATGTTCCTCTTTGGGTTTATCCTGTATGGGATTCTCTGCACTTCCTGGACTTGATTGACTATTTCCTTTCCCATGTTAGGTAAGTTTTTGTCTATAATCTCTTCAAATATTTTCTCAGACCCTTTCTTTTTCTCTTCTTCTTCTGGGACCCCTATAATTCAAATGTTGGTGCATTTAATGTTGTTCCAGATGTCTCTGAGACTGTCTTCAATTATTTTCTTTTTTTTTTTTCTTTATTCTGCTCCCTGGCAGATATTTCCACGATTTTATCTTCCAGCTTACTTATCTGTTCTTCTGCCTCAGTTATTCTGCCATTGATTCCTTCTAGAGTATTTTTAATTTCAGTAATTGTGTTGTTCAACACAGTTTGTTTGCTCTTTAGTTCTTCTAGATCCTTGTTAAATGTTTCTTGTATTTTCTCCATTCTGTTTCCGAGATTTTGGATCATCTTTACTATCATTACTCTGAATTCTTTTTCAGGTAGTTCCGTATTTTGTCTTCATTTATTTGGTGTTGTAGGTTTTTACCTTGCTCCTTTGTCTGTAACATATTTTTTTGTCATTTTTTTTTTTTTTTTTTTTTTTGATGGGTGGTGCTGTATTCCTGTCTTACTGGTTGTTTGGCCTGAGACATCCAGCACTGGAGTTTGCAGGCAGTTGGATAGAGCTGGATCTTGATGCTGAGAGGAGGACCTCTGGGAGGCCTCACTCCGATTAATATTCCCTGGGGTCTGAGGTTCTCTGTTAGTCCAGCAGTTTTGACTCGGAGCTCCCGCCACAGGAGCTTTGGCCTGACCTCCGGCCTGGGAACCAAGGTCCCATAAGCCAGTCACTGCGGGTTCCTCCTGTCTCCTTAGGTGTCCGTGGTCCCCCACCGGTGCCTGGTAGGTGCCCTAGTTGTACGGAGATGTGAATTCTGCATCCTCCTAGTGCTAATTCTCTCTTTATATGTGGACATGTCATAATTGCAGAATGATACCACAATGTAAATTGTTAAGAAATTTCCTCTGATAAGGGATTAGGTAGAAACCAAAGATTTGGGGGCAGAGGATGTAGGACAATTTTTGGATTATCATATTTCAATCAGCTCCAATAAAAAAGTTTTTCTTTATGTTCCTGATATGAGGACAAAGGGTCAAATTAATGAAGCTCTGAATCAAATGACAGCCCTTTCAAATATGTCTTCACATTCCACTAGTGAAGTGAGGAAATCCTGAAGTGAATCCTGTTTCTTTCCAAAGTGTAGCTGACAATCCTTTAATGTTAAAAATTTAAAAAAAAACAACAACTATTTTCAGGTATGCCAGCCAGGACAAACTGGTGACTTATTTGAAATGCTAGTTAAATTATTTGAAATACCACCATTTCTGTGGTTTTCCTTTCAGTTTCTATTCTTTATAGTACATTTTCATGGCTCAATTACCAGACAAATTATACTTTTCTCTTTTTATTTTTTCTTTTTTATTGCTATCCAGGAAAGAAAAAAAAGAACATTGGTGACAGTCATCTTGTTTATGGAAGGCTTTCAACATTACTAATTGGAATGCTCTTCAGTAAGTCGACTTCCAATGACATACTATAAAAACAGCTTTTCAGATTAGAATCTTCATGCAATGGAGATATTTCTCACTAATGGAAATATACAAATGTGGGCTGACACTCTGAGTAAGGAACAAGAGGTCTCCTTCAGGAGTGAGTTTCAGACCCATTGCTTCTTTTTTAAGATTTTTATCATTGACTTGGAGAATGAAGTATGCTCCTGGATATTATGGAAAAGCAATTAACATTTAAAATTACATACGTTCTTAACACATAGTTAGAAGCAACAGTGAAAAATCAGGGTGTCTGAATTAGATTGCAGTATGGTTAATCATATTGAATTTGATCTGAAAGAGACCTGAAATGTGTATATATCTCCTAGTCAATTCAATGCTCATGGAGAAGTATAGTGTGAGAACTGAGATCTCAGAATCATAAAATTGAGACCAAGTGCAATGGTAGCACATGCAGAGGAAAATATCCACACAGAGCTGGAAAGAGAAGGATCACAGTCACTACCAAGCAAATCGTGAGTTTATGAGTTTTTACGATGACCACATCAGAGAATAACCCCATGTTTAGAAGTTTGTTCAAAATGTTATATTTTTATTGTTAGAGACACTGCATGTTGTCCGAGATGCCATAGGTAAAGGTATGTCTAGTAGTTGCCAAGCTGTTCATATCCTTTTCCTAAAGCGTGGCCTGTTGGATTCCTTCATCTGTAAGTGTAGTCCTGTGTCAGGCTCTTGGGACAATCCTCATGTCTCTATGTCCCATCTCTAAAAATGGGGAAGGTCAGATAGAGTTCCAGATCTTGTTCTAGAGGTTGGCTCATGATGGGCTGGTCATGGCAAGACTATTCAAGGTGGCAAAGAAATAAGGAGTGTCAATGGAGGACTCTAGCCTTGGATAGGGGATGGAAATGCAGAGAGGGAGGAGCAAAAATAAGGTATACATACAAGAGATAGACACTGGTGGGGCTTGAATGTCAAGAAGAGTTGAAGAGGTCTTTGACTATTGCCTTGTCACCTTTATGGGTACATGGCCAGTGGTATGTTTGGTGGGCTTAAAGATCAAGAAAGACAGTGTCTGAGCTTCACTATCATCAATCTTGCTGCCAAGTCTGGCTCTGACCTCTTATCCTCTTAATTAGATAATTGGGCATCTGGTTCTTCCTGACTTCAGTCCCACCCCTCAGTTTCGGTTCGGTGTCTGAGAACTGCTTACCAGAGATTTCCCTGCTACCATCTTCCTTTCTACCTTCCTTAGTTCTGCCTGGTCTTTGTGCTGTGTTTTATCTGTCTGACCTTCCCTAAGTTAGATGTTTTCCTGGACCAGGACTTGTCATCTGTATCCACATTCTCTTTAGATATAGTCATCTTCCTGCTGAAGAGGAAACTTTAAATGCTTTCTCAGAGGCATATGTACTGGGGCAGAGTAGGTGTTTACCCACTGATGTGGAATCAGGGTAGCAGGACAGTGCCGGTGTCTTCCTGAAATATTTCTGACCTAATTGACAATTGATGCCTAGAAATTCAGGATCCAGGCATTTATTCATTAAAATATAAATTCCCATGGGAGCATTAATTTATATTAAGGCTTCCTTTGCCACTTGGTTGGATTAAGGGATCTGAGAGAGAAATTTTCATAGATGAGAGAGGGAGAGGAAAAAAGCATTATTGGTTACCTAATGTCAGTTTCACAGTGGAAATTTTAAAAGCCCAGAAGATGATTTCACTATTTTGGCTCTGGGTGTTCTAGTTGATTTGACTATAGCAATTGGCCACAGACAACTAAGCAACCAGGCAAAACATCCAACCCTACATTCTACTCTCATAGTCTCATACAGTGCTCTGGATAATAAAATAAATCCTCTATTCTCCATCAGTCAGTTAGTCTAAAATCATTATTCCCATGTCTTTCACAGCCCACTATCCACCACTGTTATCCCACACCCCACCTTATTGACCACCCCATTTATATTTATTAAACACCCATCAGGACTGTTGGCTACTGTTGTGTTGTAGCCACCCAAGCTATGCTTCATTGTTTCATTTTGGATTTCCATTTTTGCTTTCCTCAGAGCCCTTGATAAACCAGACAGCAAAGAGACTAGGACAGAATGGATTTTAAGATGGTGGACTGGAATGTGAAGACAAATTATAAGGGAAAGTCAAAGGGTTTAGATACATTTGCCAGATAACAAACATTTTGAGCAGCCTTACATAGAGAAACTAGAGGTGAATTTTGCACACGCTGGGTATTGTAAATTGATTTTAGAGTCTACTTCTAGGTGTTACAGAACTACCTATTTCTAATTATTGTAATCCTATAAGAATGAAATACATTTGGTGCTCCAAATGTGTCATATTTTCTCTCACCTCTTCTTTTACATGTATTGTTGTCTGTACTTCCCTTTCCCCTAACACTTTAGCTTTTCTCTATTTCTTCCCACCTTACCCAGCAATTGCCTTAATACTTAATATCAAACTGTAATTGTCATTTCCAATGAAGAGACTTCCTTGTACTCCTAAGACTGGGTTAGGAATCACTCCTATGTCCCCATAACACCCTATTCTTGCACCTGAGACGGCTTGTACACATTGTAATGTTACTACCTTTTTACTCTCCCAACTCTCCAGTCAGACCATAAACATTTTTTGTGGCTGTTTCTCTGTCTGGTTTACCATTAGATTCCCTTCTACCTAGCACCATGCTTGCAACATACTTGGGGCTCAGAACTATTTGAACCATCTCTGCCACATTAGACATCTGTAACCAAATTTCTTCCCTACCCTTATTTTCTGTGCCAGTCTTAGAAGTCAGGGAGCAGTATTTATAAAATTTGCTCCAATTTCAGTAGAGATGTTTATCATGGTTTTCATTTCAAGGGTATCCAGAAACTTAAAGCAAGTCAACAGAAAGAGTATATTCTTATGGGAATGGTGAACTTGGGAGTCAACTTGAGGAGGTGGCTAACACTGCCATCTCCAAAGGAATATAGCAAACGTAGGTCTTTCAGAGGCTCACTACCCAAAGAGTCCAGTCTGGTGGAAGGATTAGCATCAGAAGTCTCTGAAGAATGCACCTCCATAGTCATGGTTCTAAGACATTTTATTAAATGGGAATAGATCTCAAAGTAGTGTGGTCTACTTTCTGATTGAGAAGAATGAAGCAGAAATTGGACAGGGGACCAGGTCTCCAGACCAACATGCTGAGGAGTATTAAGAAGCTGGAACACAGCCCCCAAACTGGTATAGAAACTCCCTCAAGTGGCCCAGGGCCCCAGGGTGAGAGTTGGGGATGGCAGCTGCAGCTTGTTGGCATGTGAACGCCCAGGGGCTCACCCTGGTCATATCAGACACCATTTGAAAGGCAGTAGTCAAATTCTCATCCCCATATTACACCCGGGAAAGGACCAACAGTTGCTTATTTTGTAACAACTATTGTAGGAGGGCCTTTGGCAAGAAGCTTTGTCTCGTAAGTGTTAAGACTGCACCAAAATGGAATTCAAATTCATATTACATACTTTGCAGCAAGTGATTCTGTTACCAGGGTGCATACCAAGGAACTCTGGGGAGAGTTTCTGAATAGCACAGGATACTGAATGAGAACAAAGTAATTTTCTTAGACATCTAAAAATCAGGCTCATTTTGAAATATCAACTCTTGGGTTGCCCATGATCCAACATGCCCCACAGATATAAAACGACACACTAAAATTGCCATAAAAACCTTGGCCGAGATGATTGGGCCAAGTTCATAAAATAATTGAATCTGTTTGTTTTACAGACTACTTTCAGAAATCACAACTGAAAAGAGATAAATGCTTTCTATACTGAACTACAACAGACGATCCAATGGGTTATGGGTCATCAAGGCACATCTCTACCTTTGCACTTTTATACTGTTTTATAATTATCTGTTTATGTGTCTGTCTCCCTAATTAGGTCTCATGACCCCTAGAGCATGAAGTCCTTTAGGAACTAACTTTGTATTTTCAGTTCATGGTATAGTGGCCCGGACTCAGTCAGTGTGATATAGACCAATAGCTCTCCTCCAAAAAACAGTTTTCCCTTTTTTTGGCCACATAGGTAGATTTCAGTTATCTGTGAGTAATTTGTCAGCACTGTATGTCATGTGTGAATATGCCTTAACTTAATGCTTTGGTCTCAAGACAGGAAAACCAAGTCTCATTCACTGTATTATAAACAAGTGACATAGACCAAATCTGGCAAATTCCCAATGACTTGGATCAATATGGTAGCACTGTAAAACCAGACTAGCCATGATCACTTTATGAATATATTCAAATACTTCTTTTCCCCCAGAAATGTAACATGAATAAATGTTGGAATACAGGTTCTCAATCACCTGGTTTTCTGAGATGATTTTCCTGATAGGAAATGATGTCTTTTGAAGGGTAATAATGTAAAATATGGGGATTTTAACAATACACTCTTATGAGTAAAAATGTGCTTTTCACTTATGAAAGAGTGTTACCTCCAGGCAAATATGTTTTCTAGTCCTTTCCCCTTTTCTTGCTTCTTCTCTTGTTTCTTTATGCACATTATTTCTCCTTCCAGAAATACATTCTAGTTCGTATTCTTTCTTTTAAAAATTCTACTTCATATTCATTTCTGGTAGTAAAAATATTCTGGTCTAGGAAGTACATATTTGTCTGCATAAATCACATTTAATTTTTCCATTTGTTCTGAGAGTCTTCTAGACCTTGAGTATATATAATGATTCTTGTAATGAAATCAGCTTGTTTGAAAATTGGACAAGTAGTTTGCAAACTAGCAGAAAACTTTCCAAATATGGGAAAAAAACCTGATTCAGGGATTGAAATAAATGATGACATTAATGTAAAAGTCTATTTTTCTTCAGTCAAAACAATTACCTTAATTAACAAACAATTACTGAGTTGACATAGTTCAAAAATAATGACAATAATGAAAAAGCTTTTATTTAGTTTCAAATCGATGATATTAATTTAATTGGTTGTAAACTCATTATTTCTGAACTCAATGCTTTTGAAAAATTAACTTAATCATTTTTAAGTCATATATAAATCTTCTGTGTTTTTAGGCAATAAATAAAGCTTCTGTACTTTGATAGGTCATGTCTCTTAATTTGCAAATGAGCCGTTATCTTTTGATTATAGCTTATATCCATTGCAACAAGTCACATTACAGTGAAATCTTCCTCTAGAGCCAGAGACTTTTAATTCTTATTTTCCCTTATTTCAAATGATATTTGATGCAACAAAATCCTAATTCAAGGGAAGTTTGGCTGATCCCTTAAGAATTTTGAAGGAGTGCCTTACCTATACTTATATATAGTTTTTCTGAGAGCTATAATAAGAATGGTTCTTGAGATAAAGACATAGTGCATACATAGAAAAGAATAAAGCCAAATATCTAAAAAGTATAAAATAATTGGACTTGTGATTTATATAGATTAAATACAGATAAAAGATCAAACACCTATTTAGTTTTTTCATTTTAGTTCAGATTTTATTTTGTGGATATATAGGCATGCCAGAAATGTTTTGGATGGATTACTGTTCATGAGATCTACCACTGTCTTGAACTACCAGTCAGTGATTCTAGGACCCTAACCCTAATGGAAGGTTTCCTATCTTTAGTGAGAAGAGTCTTGAATGATTAGAAATCTCTAGGCCTCTCCTTTTGTAGGTTAAGAGTGACTCACCTGATAGCAGATAGTAATCTCCATACCTTGGGATCACCCAAGATTTTTTATAGTAAGTCACTTGATCAGACATCCCCATGTGCAGACTGTATGAGTTATTAATTGATAACAATGATGAAATATAGCTTGTTTATTTTAAGATTATTTAATAAGAAATAACAATAATGCAAATGGATTTTTCCAATAGGCATAGTTATATTACCTGTATTTGTTTGCAAGCATGGAGTTAAAGTCCTAGTTGTAGTCAATAATTAAATTGAGGAAAATAGTGGAATTTTTCTCATGAGATGAATTTACCATATCTTACGCAGATGTGGAGCCACAAACACATCACGATGAGGGAGGTTGGTGAAGTACATACTCCATAATTCCATTTTCTCCAAGAAAGGGGAGAGCAGGGTGTCAGTTGGAGATGTGTTAGAAAGCTTGAGGAGACTGAGAGCGTTTTGGAGAATCTTTGATAGAAATAAGAGAAAAAGCTGTTCAAGTGCCAAAAATTTTTTTTTGATATATTTTGAGCCCACCTAATATTGGAAACCCATAAATTTAGATGCAGTACTGGAATTTCATAAATATTTAAACACCTAATATATGCTTGGATGTTCTTGGCACTGGGGATTCAGCCAAGTTCTTGTGGAGTTTGCCTTCTGGAGGGATAATGTTTATTTGAGTTTCTGTTGTACAGGAATAAAGAAGGCTGCTTGCTTAGTGGCTTTGGATTGGAGAATTTGAAGAGCAAACATGGAAGAAGGGCAGGGGCTTAGTTCATTTCATCGCAAGAAATATTTATTGAACACCTATAATGTTCCAGCCATTCTGACAGGTGTTGGAAAATCAAGGATTAAAAAATAGAGTCTCTCTTCCAAGAGCGCTTGTAGTTTTCTGGGAAGGACAGAAACGTTAGCAGATCTTGTCACTAGCATGTGGTCAGCACTGTGATGGCCTTGAGAACAGTGTGTTCAGGGGCCGAGGTCCTTATCTCAGTCTGGGAAGGGCCTGTGGAGAAGTGCCAGAGGATGAAAACTAGGTAAGAGGATGCTTGAGCCAAGTCTTCAGACAGCATGGCAAGGCTCAAAGACCTAAAACAACCTTGTGAGATGCCTGCAGAGAACTGTAAGCTGGTTGATATTCTTCCTGCCTAGAGGATAAGGCAGGCAGTGCCTGGTGATGAGGCTGGAGGAGGAGTGAAGAGACCACAGAGATACTTGGTGGTCGGCACCAGTAAGAAAATAGCACAGGGAACTATAATCAATATCATGTGATAAACCATCATGGAAATGAATATGAAAAAGAATATATATATGTATAACTGAGTCACTTTGCTGTACAGAAGAAATTAACACAACACTGTCAATCAACTCTACTTCAATAAATTTTTTTAAAAAAGAAAATAGACCAAATGATCAATTATAGGGTCCAAGCTGGGTAGCAAAGGCTGTGAAGCTAGGAGGGCTCTGATAGGTTGGAAAACAATTAGGGAATCAAAGAATTAGTCTCTCTATGGAGTAGAAGAGAAGGATCAGTGAGAGAGATGAAAGGAAAGTACGTAATAGCCTGAGAGAGAGATATTTGAGTTTAAGGAGTCTGCCATGGAGTTGCTCTAGATGAAGAGAAGGACCAGGACCTGGAAGTGAGGATCACGGAAGCCGAGGAAGCCCAAGAACTCATCTATTGGCTGGCCCCTTTGCACACACGTTGCAATGACTAAGAATGATGTCAGGAGGTGAAATAAAGAGGAAAACTGTGTGCTGGATTCCAAACTAGTGTAAGAGGTAATAACCCGGATATCCGTTGACTGTAGTTATAAGAGGGAAAGAGGCTTGACTTAGCTAGATGTCATGGGCCTTAAAAGCAAAGGACTGTGTGTGAGGGTTTTTGTGGAGAGCATAGGACCTCAAGGCACCAAGGCCCTTGGACCCCTGCTGGGTAACTTCTAATCACCAGAAAAGGGTCCACTCGCAAAGCTCTAACAGAGACCTGGGTTAAGGACTTCACATTCTTCAGTCTTATCTGGATGTTGTTGCATCTGCACAGACACCAGAGGCATCAATGAATTCCTTAAGCTCTCGGAGTAAGCTTGATTCAGGACCAGAATGAAAAGATTTTGTCTTTAATCTGTGACACTAGACTTCACTGAATTTTCTAAAAATTAGATTTGTAGTCCAGACAGTGTTTTTCAATAACACATTATTCCTTTTAATCCAAAAGTACCGGTGAAAATTATTTTCTTAGAATTATAATTATGCCACTTAATGAAGCCTGGCTGATAAATGGAAGCATTCTCTTGTCACCTGCACATTCCCTAAGATTCTCACACTCATGTCAGAAGGCTGAGAGGGCTCCTAGTCCTCAATGTTACTACAAATCTGGCCAGTTCATTCTCAATTTCTTTTTTGGAAGCAGTCTGATTTTTCCCCCTTAAATTTGATAAAAGTTGTTGCCATATCTTTATCAGATGGAAATTTTGCTCAGTGTAGAACCGACCTCCACATCCAGAACAAATTCTTCAGTGTTGAATATCTGGGGCAAAAGCAGTCAAAACATTCAATCTGCTGCAAGTTTCTAAGTACTGACTGCTTCTCTTTGTCTAGGTAATGATTGATTTTTTAAATTTAAATTTGAATACTTGGCTATCCTGTAATTACGTATTCTCTTTTCTCAGTCTTCCCAAACTGAGCCTGTGCCCACAGTGTGGAAAATTTCTGAGAACCACCTTGACTTTGATCTCTTAGGTAGCTTTCCTGGAACTCCGGCTTGCTGGTGTGATTGGAGGAGACGCAAATATTTCCTTACAGGTTTTCCCTGTTATGCTATTGTTTTTATGGAAGGCACTGCTTTGTTTGAACATTTCATGTAACAGTCTTCACTAGATAATGCTTCTATCATCTCTGTGCAATTTCTCTTCTAATTGTGGCTTTGCCTTATGGGACCTCCATACAGCATTGGTGTGTCTCTTGCTAGTAAACTTTAGAGTTCAACATGCCTGTGTTTTTGCAAAATATTATTGCCAACATTACTATATTTCATCCTCAAAACATCCCTCTGAGGCAGAACCAGTGCTTTTCTCCCTGATTTACAGATGAAGAGACAGTTACAAAAAAGAGATGAGATCATTTTCTCCAGGCCTACAGAGCGCATTAGCAGAACTGGGCTAAAAACTGAGTTTTCTTTTTCTTTCTTTCTTTTTTTTCTTTTTCTTTTCCTTTTTTCTTTTTCTTTTTTTTTTTTTTTTGGAGCAGAGAAATGACTATTGCAGGACCAAGCAAGGAGAACGGGTGGCTTGAGCTCAAAAACCCTGAACTCCAAAAACTGAATTTTTGAGGAATAGAACAAGCAAGGGACCTATTTTACACAACAGAGGTAAAAATTTAGTTCACTTAATTTTCTATTACAAAATATAGTTACTTTTAAAACTGATTTTGGGGCATTATCTTATTGAGTCTTTCAGGACCAATAAAAAACTCAAATATAGATTTTTTTCAAAAACTCTTTAGCTACAATCTTGAATCTGGGAGAGAAGATGTATCTTCCTAGGCTTAGCTTCATACTTAGTAAAATGAAACATGTTTAATTTTAATTTTAAAAGGCAATGAAGGCAAAAAGAGAAGATTTTGCATCTTCTGTGTATCAGTGTGTGGTAACTATTTTTGATAATAAACATCGATCAAGAGGCCATAAATATTCAGAAACTCTCATGTTCATTTTTTTTTAAACGTCTTTATTGGAGTATAAATGCTTTACAGTCGTTGTTAGTTTCTGCTTTATAACACAGTGAATCAGCTATACATATACATATATCCCATTATCTCATCCCTCTTGCATCTCCCTCCCACCATCCCTATCCCACCCCCCGAGGTGGCCACAAAGCACCAAGCTTATCTCCCTGTGCTATGTAGCTGCTTCCCACTAGCTCTCTATTTTACATTTGGTAGTGTATATATGTCCATGCCACTCTGTCACTTCGTCCCAGCTTACCCTTCCCCCTCCCCGTGTCCTCAAGTCCATTCTCTACATCGGCATCTTTATTGCTGTCCTGCCCCTAGGTTCTTCAGAACCTTTTTTTTTTTTTTTTTTTTTTTTAAGATTCCATATATATGTGTTAGCATACGGTATTTGTTTTTCTCTTTCTGACTAACTTCACTATATATGACAGACGCTAGGTCCATCCACCTCACTACAAATAACTCAATTTCGTTTCTTTTTATGGCTGAGTAATATTCCATTGTATATATGTGCCACATCTTCTTTATCCATTCATCTGTCGATGGACACTTAGGTTGCTTCCATGTCCTGGCTATCATAAACAGAGCTGCAATGAACATTGTGGTACATGACTCTTTTTGAATTATGGTTTTCTCAGGGTATATGCCCACTAGTGGGATTGCTGGGTCTTATGGTAGTTCTATTTGTAGTTTTTTAAGGAACCTCCATACTGTTTGCCATAGTGGCTGTATCCGTTTACATTCCCACCAACAGTGCAAGAGGGTTCCCTTTTCTTTACACCCTCTCCAGCATTTATAGTTTGTAGATTTTTTGATGATGGCCATTCTGACTGGTGTGAGGTGATATCTCATTGTAGTTTTGATGTGCATTTCTCTAATGATTAGTGATGTTGAGCATTCTTTCATGTGTTTGTTGGCAATCTGTATATCTTCTTTGGAGAAATGTCTATTTAGATCTTCTGCCCATTTTTGGATTGGGTTTTTTTTTTTTTTTTGATATTGAGCTGCATGAGCTGCTTCTAAATTTTGGAGATTAATCCTTTGTCAGTTGCTTCATTTGCAAATATTTTCTCCCATTCTGAGGGTTGTCTTTTGGTCTTGATTATGGTTTCCTTTGCTGTGCAAAAGCTTTTAAGTTTCATTAGGTCCCATTTGTTTATTTTTGTTTTTATTTCCATTTCTCTAGGAGGTGGGTCAAAAAGGATCTTGCTGTGATTTATGTCATAGAGTGTTCTGCCTATGTTTTCCTCTAAGAGTTTTATAGTGTCTGGCCTTACATTTAGGTCTTTAATCCATTTTGAATTTATTTTTGTGTATGGTGTTAGGGAGTGTTCTAATTTCATTCTTTTACATGTAGCTGTCCAGTTTTCCCAGCACCACTTATTGAAGAGACTGTCTTTTCTCCATTGTATATCCTTGTCTCCTTTGTCATAGATTAGTTGACCATATGTGAGTGGGTTTATCTCTGGGCTTTCTATCCTGTTCCATTGATCTATATTTCTGTTTTTGTGCCAGTACCATACTGTCTTGATTACTGTAGCTTTGTAGTATAGTCTGAAGTCCGGGAGCCTGATTCCTCCACCTCCGTTTTTGTTTCTCAAGGTTGCTTTGGCTATTCAGGGTCTTTAGTGTTTCCATACAAATTGTGAAATTTTTTGTTCTAGTTCTGTCAAAAATAGTTTGATAGGGATTGCATTGAATCTGTAGATTGCTTTGGGTAGTATAGTCATTTTCACAATGTTGATTCTTCCAATACAAGAACATGGTATATCTCTCCATCTGTTTGTATCATCTTTAATTTCTTTCATCAGTGTCTTATAGTTTTCTGCATACAGGTCTTTTGTCTCCTTAGGTAGGTTTATTCCTAGCTGTTTTATTCTTTTTGTTGCAATGGTAAATGGGAGTGTTTCCTTAATTTCTATTTCAGATTTTTCATCAGTAGTGTGTAGGAATGCAATAGCTTAGTGTGCATTAATTTTGTATCCTGCTACATTACCAAATTCATTGATTAGCTCTAGTAGTTTTCTGGTAGCATCTTAAGGATTCTATATGTATAATATCATGTCATCTGCAAACAATGACACCTTTACTTCTTCTTTTCCAATTTGTATTCCATTTATTCTTTTGCTTCTCTGATTGCTGTGGCTGAAACTTCGAAAATTATGTAGAATAATAAGGGTGAGAGTGGGCAACCTTGTCTTGTTCCTGATCTTAGAGGAAATGGTTTCAGATTTTCACCATTGAGAACGATGTTGTATGTGGGTTTGTCATATATGGCCTTTATTATGTTGAGGTAAGTTCCCTCTATGCCTACTTTCTGGAGGGTTTTTATCATAAATGGGTGTTGAATTTTGTCAAAAGCTTTTACTGCATCTATTGAGATGATCATATGGTTTTTCTCCTTCAATTTGTTAATATGGTTTATCACATTGATCGATTTGTGTATATTGAAGAATCCTTGCATTCCTGGGATAAACCCCACTTGATCATGGTGTATGATCCTTTTAATGTGCTGTTGGATTCTGTTTGCTAGTATTTTGTCGAGGATTTTTGCATCTATGTTCATCAGTGTTATTGGCCTGTAGTTTTCTTTCCTTGTGACATCTTTGTCTGGTTTTGGTATCAGGGTGATGTCCCTCGTAGAATGAGTTTGGGAGTGTTCCTTCCTCTGCTATATTTTGGAAGAGTTTGAGAAGGATAGGTGTTAGCTCTTCTCTAAATGTTTGATAGAATTTGTCTGTGAAGTCATCTGGTCCTGTGCTTTTGTTTGTTGGAAGATTTTTAATAACAGTCTCAATTTCAGTGCTTGTGATTGGTCTGTTTATATTTTCTATTTAATCTTGGTTCAGTCTCAGAAGATTGTGCTTTTCTAAGAATTTGTCCATTTCTTCCAGGTTGTCCATTTTATTGGCATATAGTTGCTTGTAGTAAACGCTCAGAATCCTTCGTATTCCTGTAGTGTCAGTTGTTACTTCTCCTTTTTCATTTCTAATTCTATTGATTTGAGTCTTCTCCCTTTTTTTCTTGATGAGTCTGGCTAATGGTTTATCAATTTTGTTTATCTTCTCAAAAAACCAGCTTTTAGTTTTATTGATCTTTGCTATTGTTTTCTTCATTTCTTTTTCATTTATTTCTGATCTGATCTTTATGATTTCTTTCCTTCCACTAACTTTGGGGTTTTTTTGTTCTTCTGTCTGTAATTGCTTTAGGTGTAAGGTTAGGTTGTTTATTTGAGATGTTTCTTGTTTCTTGAAGTAGGATTGTATTGCTATAAACTTCCCTCTTAGAACTGCTTTTGCTGCATCCAATAGGTTTTGGGCTGTTGTGTTTTCATTGTCATTTGTTTCTAGGTATGTTTTGATTTCCTTTTTGATTTCTTCAGTGATCTCTTGGTTATCTAGTAGTGTATTGTTTAGCTTCTATGTGTTTGTATTTTTTACAGATTGTTTCCTGTAATTGGTATCTAGTCTCATAGCGCTGTGGTCAGAAAAGATACTTGATACGATTTCAATTTTCTTAAATTTACCAAGACTTGATTTGTGACCCAAGATATGATCTATCCTGGAGAATATCCCATAAGCACTTGAGAAGAAAGTGTATTCTGTTGTTTTTGGATGAAATGTCCTATAAATATCAATTAATTCCATGTTGTTTAATGTATCATTTAAAGCTTGTGTTTCCTTATTTATTTTCATTTTGGATGATCTGTCCATTGGTGAAAGTGGGGTTTTAAAGTCCCCTACTATGATTGTGTTACTGTCAATTTCCCCTTTTATGTGTAAACATTTACCTTATGTATTGAGGTGCTCCTATGTTGGGTGCATAAATATTTACAATTGTTATATCTTCTTCTTGGATTGATCCCTGGATCATTATGTAGTGTCCTTTTTTGTCTGTTGTAATAGTCTTTAATTTAAACTCTATTTGGTCTGATATGACAATTGCTACTACAGCTTTCTTTTGATTTCCATTTCCATGGAATATCTTTTTCCATCCCCTCACTTTCAGTCTGTATGTGTCCCTAGGTCTGAAGTGGGTCTCTTGTAGACAGCGTATATATGGGTCTTGTTTTTGTATCCATTCAGCCAGTCTGTGTCTTTTGGTTGGAGCATTTAATCCATTTACATTTAAGGTAATTATCGATATGTTCCTATTAACATTTTCTTAATTTTTTTGCTTTTGTTATTGTGGTCTTTTCCTTGTTTCCTGCCTAGAGAAGTTCCTTTAGTATTTGTTGTAAAGCTGATTTTGTGGTGCTGAATTCTCTTAGCTTTTGCTTGTCTGTAAAGGTTTTACTTTCTCCGTCAAATCTGAATGAGATCCTTGCTGGCCAGAGTAATCTTGGTTGTAGGTTTTTCCTTTTCATCACTTTAAATATGTCCTGCCACTCCCTTGTGGCTTGCAGAGTTTCTGCTGAAAGATCAGCTGTTAACCTTATGAGGATTCCTTTGTATCTTATTTGTTGCTTTTCCCTTGCTGCTTTTAATATTTTTTGTTTGTATTTTATTTTTGATAGTTTGATTAATATGTGTTTTGGCATGTTTCTCCTTGGATTTATCCTGTATGGGACTCTCTGCGCTTCCTGGACTTGACTGACTATCTCCTTTCCTATATTAGGGAAGTTTTCAACTATAATCTCTTCAAATATTTTCTCAATCCCCTTATTTTTCTCTTCTTCTTCTGGCACCCCTATAATTCGATTGTTGGTGCATTTAATGTTGTTCTAGAAGTCTCTAAGACTGTCCACAATTCTTTTCATTCTTTTTTCTTTATTCTGCTCTGTGGTAGTTATTTCCACTGTTTTATCTTCCCGGTCAGTTATCCGTTCTTCTGCCTCAGTTATTCTGCTATTGATTCCTTCTGGAGAATTTTTAATTTCATTTGTTGTGTTGTTCATGATTGTTTGTTTGCTCTACGTAGTAGAGTTCTTGTTCTACGTCCTTGTTAAACGTTTCTTGTATTTTCTCCATTCTATTTCCAAGATTTTGGATCATCTTTACTATCATTACTCTGAATTCTTTTTTAGGTAGACTGCCTATTTCCTCTTCATTTGTTTGGTCTGGTGGGTTTTTACCTTGCTCCTTCATCTGCTGTGTGTTTCTCTGTCTTCTCATTTTGCTTAACTTACTGTGTTTGGGGTCTCCTTTTCGCAGGCTGTGGGTTTGTAGTTCCCGTTGGTTTTTGTGTCTGCCCCCAGTGGCTAAGGTTGGTTCAGTGGGTTGTGTAGGCTTCCTGGTGGAGGGGACTGGTGCCTATGTTCTGGTGGATAAGGCTGGATCTTGTCTTTCTGGTGGGCAGGACCACATCTGGTGGTGTGTTTTGGGGTGTCTGTGACCTTATTATGATTTTAGGCAGCTCTCTGCTAATGGGTGGGGTTGTGTTCCTATCTTACTAGTTGTTTGGCATAGGGTGTTTAGCACTGTAGCTTCCTGGTCGTTGAGTGGAGCTGGATCTTAGCATTGAGGTGGAGATGTCTGGGAGAGCTTTCGCCTTTTGATATTACATGGAGCTGGGAGGTCTCTGGTGGACCAGTGTTCTGAACTTGGCTCTCCCACCTCAGAGGCACAGGCCTGACACATGGCCGGAGTACCAAGACCCTGTCAGACACACGACTCAGAAGAAAAGGGAGAAAAAAAAGAAAGAAAGAAAGTAAGAGAGAGAGAGAGAAGGAAGGAAAGAAAGAAAGAAAGAAAGAAAGAAGAGAGAGAGAGAGAGAGAGAAAGAACGAAAGGGAGAAAGAAAGAAAGAAAAGAAAGTTATTAAAATAAAAAATAATAAAAAATATTAAAAATAAAAAATTTTTAAAGTAATTTAAAAAAAAAGAAAGAAAGAAAGAAGAGAGCAACCAAACCAAAAAAACAAATCCACCAATGATAACAAGCGCTAAAAACTATACTAAAAAGAAAAAAAAAGAACAGACAGAACCCTAGGATAAATGGTAAAAGCAAAGCTATACAGACAAAATCACACAAAGAAGCATACCCATACACACTCACAAAAAGAGAAAAAGGAAAAAAAAAAAAAAAAAAATATATATATATATATATATATATATATATATATATATATAAAGGAAGCCGGCAACCAAATTAATAAACAAATCTACGAATGATAATAAACTCTAAATACTAAACTGAGATAAACATAAAACCAGAAACAAATTAGATGCAGAAAGCAAACCCCAAGTCTACAGTTGCTCCCAAAGTCCACTGCCTCAATTTGGGATGATTCATTGTCTATTCAGGTATTCCACAGATGCAGGTACATCAAGTTGACTGTGGAGATTTAATCCGCTCCTCCTGAGGCTGCTGGGAGAAATTTCCCTTTCTCTTCTTTGTTTGCACAGCTCCCGGGGTTCAGCTTTGGATTTGGACCCACCTCTGCGTGTAGGTTGACTGAGGCCGTCTCTTCTTCTCTCAGACAGGATGGGGTTAAAGTAGCAGCTGATTAGGGGCTGTGGCTCACTCAGGCCGGGGAGAGGGAGGGGTACGGATGCGGGGCGAGCCTGCAGCGGCAGAGGCTGGCATGACGTTGCACCAGCCTGAGGTGCGCCGTGCGTTCTCCCGGGGAAGTTGTCCCTGCCTCACGGGTTCCTGGCAGTGGCGGGCTGCACAGCCTCCTGGGAGGGGAGGTGTGCACAGTGACCTGTGCTTGCACACAGGCTTCTTGGCAGCTGCAGCAACAGCCTTAGTGCTTCATGCCCGTCTCTGGTGTCTGCGCTGATAGCCGCGGCTCGCTCCTGTCTCTGGACCTCGTTTAGGCAGTGCTCTGAATCCCCTTTACTCACGCACCCGGAAACAATGGTCTCTTGCCTCTTCTGCAGCTCCAGACCTTTTCCCGGACTCCCTCCCGGCTAGCTGTGGTGCACTAGCCCCCTTCAAGCTGTGTTCATGCCGCCAAACCCAGTCCTCTCCCTGGGATCCGACCGAAGCCCGAGCCTCAGCTCCCAGCCCCCGCCCGCCCCGGCGGGTGAGCAGACAAGCCTCTCGGGCTGGTGAGTGCTGCTCGGCACCGATCCTCTGTGCGGGAATCTCTCCACTTTGCCCTCCGCACCCCTGTTGCTGCGCTCTCCTCCGTGGCTCCGAAGCTTCCCCCTCCGCCACCCGCAGTCTCCACCCGCGAAGGGGCTTCCTAGTGTGTGGAAACCTTTCCTCCTTCACGGCTCCCTCCCACTGGTGCAGGTCCTGTCCCTATTCTTTTGTCTCTGTTTTTTCTTTTTTCTTTTGTCCTACCCAGGTACGTGGGGATTTTCTTGCCTTTTGGGAAGTCTGAGGTCTTCTGCCAGTGTTCAGTAGGTGTTCTGTAGGAGTTGTTCTACATGTAGATGTATTTCTGATGTATTTGTGGAGAAGAAGGTGATTGCCACATCTTACTCCTCCGCCATCTTGAAGGTCTCCCCTCACGTTCATTTTTAAAAGCTAGTTTTTATCTCTTGCTCTGAGATACATAAAATATTTATATTTATACTCTTTTTCATAAACTGGTAAATCCCTTTTTCAGAGATGCTTAGAGGATATTTATGTAGAAATGTGTGACCATTAACAAATGGGACAGCCACATTCTTGCCTTCATGAGCCACTTCATACACCTTCCCAACTGGTTATGCAATGGAGTTACCAGACAGATAGCTAAATTATCAAAGTCAAGGAAGAAGTGATTTTTTTTAATTTCTCTCTTTACCCTTAGCTATACGCAAAAGAAGGCTACCCAAATGTACTTTCTACTGCTCGTATTTTGTTTTTATTTTTTTTCAAGCTTTCCCTTAAATTGTCATTTACTGCCAGCTGTGGCAAATGTGTTATTCCTTGTTAAGAAACAACTTTATTGAACTGGAAATCTCACCCTCTTACTATTTATTAATATAGTTTTAGAAGAATCCTCCCATTTTGGTTGGTAGCTGCTCAGTTGGGTTTCAGTGTAATGCACTTGTTGGCTGTTTAGTCCCATGGGGACTCTGCTGAGACAGACTTAGCCAGGCTTCCTTTGAACACAGAAATGAAAATCAATAAACAATTTGAACTTCTTCAAGGAGAATTTTTCTTCTCTAATGAATACACAAGCTTGGTTACAGCTTAATTCAAAGATTGAATTTAGTGAGTGTTTTTGAATGCACTATAAGCATGACAAACACAAGCCTCAACATGCCTCACAGGGAGACTTAATGTTTAAAAGGAAAAAATCATACTCTCCCATTCCAAGTCCACATACAAATGAGACAACTCAACTGTAGTAATATTTACTTGAACCAGACTTGAGACATGGCCCAGGGAGTGCCCAGTCGTATTATTTGTGCTGTCTACACATGAAGAACTTTGAAAGCAAATATATGGACCAACAAAAAAGAGCTCAATTAAACAAAACAAATATTTTAGCAGTTAAGATTTTTTGTTATATTTCAAGTGGAAGAAAACTCAACTCTGGCTTTGGTTAAGTCTCCATCCAGGGGCTCATCTGGTGGTTACTAAGATTCACTCCTTTGTTTCCCTCTGTTCGTCCTTCTGTGTGTTAACTTCATACTTATTCTTCACATCAGAGCAAGGCACTTCCACGTGACAGCAAAATGGCTCCCAAGGAAAGGAGTTAAGCTTTTTTTTTCTCTTTACACAATAATTGAAAAAGAGCCCAGGTCCTGTCTCTTACTGACCTGATTAGGGTCCTGTGCTCATTTCTATCTCTGCAGCCAGAGGGGTAGGATGTACTGATTGACTGAAGGCCATCTGAGTTCACCCTTTGAATTAAGGATGGTGTCAATCCCAGGCAAGAGTTCAAGTGTTTGCCAGAGGTGATTTCTCAGAAAGAATTTGAGGAAATATTTCCCCAAAAGATTAGTGAGAGAGTACTGTATGACCAAAACCACAGATAGAGGCAGGTAAAACCGATTTGAGGCATGGTTCAATAAATTAATTAGTTAATGGTACTATTAGAATCATCTTTAAAAATGTGGTAATAAGTTGAGCTGTGCCCATAATTCATCACCAGTGGCTTATAATATTAAGCATATGTTAATGGATGATGACACTTTTAAAAGATGTAAGAATAAAGATACAACTGTATAAATATCAATCCAATACCATAAATGAAACTAATTACTTACCTATAAACTCTACTATTAAATGCCTGTGAAAAATAAGATTTCATATTTCTTACTGTAAATGACTCCAGAGACTTAGTTTCCTTTGTCTTGATAGTATCTTATCATTAGGCTTCTTTTTTTTTCTGCATGGTTTAACAATATACACACTGGAGCCATGAAAGACAAAAAATGTTACAGTCCCCCCCCTCCACCCCCCATTTTTCTCTGGTAATAGAGAAAGGACATGCAGAGAGAGGAAACCGTAGGACTGACCTTTCTTCATCTTGAGTAAATCAAGAGAAAACATCCTTCTGCTGGTTTATGACAAGGCCAGTTGAAAATTCCACAAGTGAGATAATTCCATTGATTAGTGATGGCTGATGGTTCTGGAGTTTACAAATGGCGACAGACCACGTTTTCCTGAGCCTGGTGAGAAGAACATCAGTTCTTTATTCTAGTCCCAGGCTCTTCCTTCTGACTCTCATCTACTGGCAGTATCTGTGGTGGTTTTGCAATAGGTTCATAAGTTCATCAACACTTCTCCCTCTAAATGTTGGAGCCTGACCCCCATCCTCTTGCATATGGGTTGGCCTTACTTCTAACAAATAGAGTATGGCAAAAGTGATAGCATACCTGCTTTAGGTCATTAAAGGCATTGCAGCTTCCTCCTTGATTTCTCTTTCTCCTTTGGACCACTCCTCGTGCTGGAAGCCAGTGGCCATTTGGTGAAAACACTTCAGGCTGCTGGTGTGAGCCACCGCTCCGGGGTGGCTGGTGCCCACAACCTGGTCTCGTCAGTCTGTCATACAGAGTGAAGTAAGTCAGAAAGAGAGAAGCAAATACCGTATGCTAACACATATATATGGAATCTAAAAACAAAAAAGGTTCTGAAGAACCTAGGGGCAGGACAGGAATAAAGATGCAGATGTAGAGAATGGACTTGAGGACACGGGGTGGGGGAAGGGTAAGCTGGGACGAAGTGAGAGAGTGGCATGGACATATATACACCACCAAATGTAAAATAGATAGCTAGTGGGAAGCAGCCACATAGCACAGGGAGATCAGCTCGGGGCTTTGTGACCACCTAGAGGGGTGGGATAGGGAGGGTTGGAGGGAGGGAGATGCAAGAGGGAAGAGATATGGGGACATATGTATATGTATAACTGATTCACTTTGTTATAAAGCAGAAACTGACACACCATTGTAAAGCAATTATACTCCAATAAAGATGTTTAAAAAAACCCAAACACTTCAGAAGCCCTGTGAAGAGGTCCATGTGCTAAGGAACGAAGGCCCCCTGCCTACTGCCAGCAAGAGAGGGAGGCTCCCTATCTAAAGCCATGTGAGTGAGCTGTCTTGGAAAGGGGCCCCTTAGCCCCAGTCAAGCTTTCATTCACCTGAAACTTCCAGCCATGTCTTGACCTCAGCCTCATGAGAGACACTGAACCAGAGCCACTAGGCTAAACTCTTCCCAGATTCATTAGCTTCAGAAAATGTGTGAGATAATGAAACATGTGTTGCTTTAAGCCACTTGGGGGCTTAATGGGGGTTATATTTGGGTGTAATTGATTACGCAGCAATACCCAATCTTATTTCCCATTGCTTGTCAAGATGCAAACTCTCCTGACATGTATCAACAAATAAATTAGTTAGTCAAGCAGTCAACTAACTGAGCATATATTTACTATTTACCGCTTCCATAGGCAGGATAATCTCTAATCTAACCTCAGCACCTTCTTTATCTCCTCTTGCCTTCTCTACATTTCTGGTGATTTTCTAGTCAGTAGCATACAGATGAGCCCATAATTTTGCTTTAATTGACTTATCTATGTTATATTTGGCCAACTTCCCCAAAGGCAGAAGTTTTCATATTTTTAATATTTCTGAATGCATTTCCGGATTAACTAAGGCTTGATGAAGTAGCAAATGAGTTCCTTCAAGTTGCTTGACTCCCAGGGAAATTTAATAAATTTGACTCTTTCAGAGCAAGGGCTTTGTTGCAGTCTTATGCAGAGAGGAGTCTGATTTCCCCATTCCCATCACTTACCACTTTACCCCCATGGAGAACAGGTGTCAGCAAACAGTTTCTGTAAAGGGCCATAGAGGAAAGCGTTTGGGCTTTGGGGGACATAGGCAACTACTCGAATTTATTGTGATAGTGTGAAAGCAGTGATAGACAGTAAATAAATAAATGGACATGACTGTGTCCCAGTAAAACTTTATTTACAAAAACAGGTGCTAGAACAGTTTTGGCTCCTGGGCTGTAGTGTGTGGACCCACATCCTAGGGTGGAATTCCCCAACGTTACTACATCATAAGAATCACCTGGAAAACTTGTTTTACAATAGCCACGTCTACCTGCAAATGTGTTTTGACTAAGCACCTCCATTGTTCCTTATAATCTGACAAATTTGGAAACCCTGGAGATTCGAATCAAACCTGTGGTTTCCTTTGTGCCAGGGGATGATTTCCCCTGTGAGACTGAGATGAGAATGTGAGGCAGGAATCACAAATCACATTTCTTGATGTAAGATTTCTCCGATTTTGCAAGGCTACAGTCCTCATCTAAGGACTGGCTATCATGTTTCTCATAAATACACAGCTAAATATCTTATGGTAGGAAAGACAACAACAGATAAAATGATCACTTCCCTACTTCATTAAGGAAAAAGTAATGTCCCAAGAAAATTTCTGGACTATCCACTTTGTTTAAAGGACGCAGTCACCTTAACTGTTCTCCTGCACAATGTGTAATTTTCTTAAAATGATAGTTGCTTTGCAAGATTAAGATTTTTAAGATATAAAATTTAGATACATAATATGAAATTAGGTGGAGGGCAGAAACACTTAAGTGTGACCAAAGTTCAACCAAAGAGGTAGCTCATATCTAACCATGCTGTGCTCAGATTTCAAATGTGTGGTTCATCTCTTAAAAATAAAATTATAATTGCAATTTTTGAATGGATTTCCTATATGCATGCTGAGACCCTTGTCCTAGTCCAAATTTGTGAGATACAGTATCCTAAGATTTTGCCTTTCTTTTGCTTTTTTATTGAGTACTTGGGCTTTATAATTTTAATAAATATCATCAAGGAGCAAACAAACCCTATTAATTGCCCCCAGGGCTTCCACCCAAATCTTTGGGTATAACATATCAGAGATGTAGCTATATGTGTAGAGAGTGCATGATTTGGTTTTTAACCTTGACAATAGTGACATTTTGGACTGGAACATTTTTATTGTGGGAGGCTGTCCTGTGCATCATATGTGGGCTGGTTATCAGCCTTCATTGCCTCTATCTGCTGGATTCTAGTAGCACTCTCAAGTTGTGACAATCAAAAATGTCTCCAGACCCTGCCAAATGTTCCCCGGGGGGCCAAGAATCATCCCTGTTGAGAACCATTGATATCAAGAGTGTGTGAAAACCCTAAGCAAAGTGGAGGAAAGGGACAGCTTTCCAGACATCTCATATTAAGTCCCTGCCCTCAAATTCTCCTGAAATACTTAGATAAGGAAAAGATGGGCTCATTCAAGCTGTAATTATTCAGGTAATTGACTCAATGCTCCTCTTTGCTTTCCACATGCAAACACCAACAATGAGATTTAGCTCTCCTGGGAACCGCACAGGAATCAATTCTTCAGGAACACCTGGGGACCATCATTTGTTGGATTCCTCAGTAATAATTTTCCAACACCCAGGTGTTAGAAAAACCATTTGTACACACCGACCCAGGCTCACTGCATTTTGACATATCTGCAGCCAGAGAATGCCAGGGAGTATGAGTAAGAACTAGGCAGCATATACCATCTGGTGTTTTTAAAAAATACATACCATAGGCCCAATTAAGAACTTATTTTTATGCTATTTATGAATGGGCTTATTTTGAATGAAATAGAAGCCTAACCCTAAAATAAATGAACTAGCTCAAATTTTTATTTAAATTGAATTTTCTAACATGATTTCATAATAATGGGATTTTGGAATACAACCTAAGACATTGTGTGGGCTGAATTGTGTCCTCCCCACAAATTCATATGTTGAAGCTCTAACCCCTCAGTATTTCAGAAAATAATCATATTTGGTGATAAGTTCTTTAAAGTGGTAATTAAGTTAAATGAGGTCATTAGTGTGGGCCCTAATTCAATGACTGGTGTCCTTAGAAGAAGAGGAGATTTGGACACAGACATGAACACACACACAGGAAAAGCCATGTGAGGACACAGCAAGAAGACGGCCATCTACTAGCCAATGAGAGAGGCCTCAGAAGAAAACAAACCTGCTGTCAACTTGGTCTCATCACCTTGTCACCTTGGTCTTGGTCTTCTAGCCTCCAGAGTTGTAAGAAAATACATTTCTGTTGTTTAAGCCACTCAGTCTGTGGTATTTAGTTATGGCAGCCCTAGCAAAGCAATATAGTGGGTTCCCTAACCCATTTGTTCCCTGACCTGGGAATAAGGGTCATTAGTATAAGAAAATGACAAAGAAATGACCAAGTCCTTGAAAGTGCCTCTCCCAACTCCCCACCCAAGTCAAGATAGTAAATCAGAAGCAGATCACATTCCTGAAGCAATGACAGAGATGAGTAATCTCATTAAAAACCAGAAGGATACAGCCATGGTTGTGTCACATCTATGCATTTAGTTCACCTGGTTGGTCTCAGCAAAACCTAATGGATCTAGCAGATGATAGTGAACTTCCGTAAACTAGTTGGTAGACTCAGTTGCAACTATTATCTGGATATGGTATCATCACTGAAGAAGATGAACACAGCCTCTTGCACTTTGTACGTAGGCACTGATTGACAAATTATTTATTCTCAAAACTCTAATAGAGAGAATTAAAAGCAGCTTGCATTTACATGGCAAGGACAGGAGTATACCTTTATTATCTTGGTCCTGATCTCTTAACTTCTCCCACTTTATGACATAATATAATCCATGGGGACCTTAATCATCTTTACATTGCATATCACAAAGTCCACCCTATTGATGATATCATGCTAACTGGCCTTGAGAAAGCAGGAAATGTCATGTATTCTACAGTCTTGGTAAGACATCTGCCTGCCACAGAGTGTGAGAAAACCATGAAGCTCCATGGACCTACCACACTGGTGAAGATTTTAGGAGTTAGTGGCCTTGGACATGCTGGCATATCCTCTCTGAGATAAAGAACCAATTTGTTGTATCTTGCTCCTTCTACCATTAAGAAAGAAGCTGAGTATCTGTTGGATCCCTTTGAATTCTGGAAACAAAGTTATACTGCATTTGGGAATACTGCTATGATCCATTTATGATGTTTTCTGGTTTTGAATGAAGCACAGAGCAAGAGGGAGTTCTGTGTGGTCCACGCTGTGGGAAAAGCTTCTCTGATGCTTGGGCTTTATCAGCAAATCCTATGGTGTTCAAAACTGTCTATGACGGTTAAGATTACCGTGTGGCATCTCTGGCAAGCTCCTAGAGGAGAGTCAAAGTTTAGAACCTTAGGGACTAGGATAAGACTATTCTGTATGTGGTGAAGTACCATAATGTGTTTGTAAAACAGCTCCTGATTGACTACGTGGCCATCGTAGATACTGAGCATCTGACCCCTGGGATCACATGACTCTTCGATCTGAGCCATCCACTATGAACTCAGCATTACTGGATTCACCTGGTTATACATTGGGGGCGTGCACAGCATCTGTTCATTATGGTGTAGAAGTGATGCATTCAGGACCAGCTCAAGCAGATCCAGAAAGCACAGATAAATTACATGCAGAGACAGTCCAGACTCCCTTATCACCTACCTGTGCTGTTCCACAATGGCGCTTCCTTCAACCCACACCATGGCCTCACTGGGGGTGAGTATATGTGTGTGTTGAGTGATGAAAGGTGATTTGCCTCTGATCAACCAACAGAAAAGGACACTGGCCTAGTTTATAGGAGGATTGGTATAATGTTGGCTGTGATTGGAAATGGGCTGCAGCTGCATTACAGCCCCACCTAAGAGAGCCCTGGAGGACAGTAGGAAAGGGAAATCCTCCCAGCAGGTAGAGCTTTGAGGCGTACACTTAGTTGGACCCTTTGTTTGAAGGGAGGTTGTCTGAAGTCCAAAATACAGACATGTATTGATGCCTAGGCAGGAGCAAATAGTTTGCCTGGCTGTTGAGGGGCCTGAGAAGAGGGATACTGAAATCAGTGACAAGGAGGTCTAGGGAAGAGTGTGATTGGACATAGAAAAGTGGTCCCCAAACGTGAAGATCTTTGTGTCTCGGTTTGATGCCCACTCAAAGAACATCTCTACTGCAGTCAAGATTCTCATCATCCTGTCAGGTGGACAGAATAATCCTTCCTAGGGATGTCAGCCAGCCTTTCTTCATGGTCACTTCAGTGCAATGGGTCTATGAACAGAATGGCCATGGCGGAAGGATGGAGACCACGCTAGGCTCAGCATGGATTCCCTTCCACCGGGATCGCTCTAGCTGCTGACACTGCCAAGCACCCAACCTGCTGGCATCAGACAAGAAAGCTGAGCCCCTAATGGGGCCCCACTGACTAACCAGCCACCTGGTAGTAGGTGAAAGATAGCTCCGCCCTTCCGCCTTGAAAAGGCAGGTTCATTGCTTCTCAGACTGATATATAATCTGAATATAGGTTTTCCCTTCCCGCCCTCAGTGCCTCTGCCAGCCAGACACATACAGAATCTGAGGGCTTGAAGAATGTCTTTGCCATCAACATGATAGCCGTACACCATAGCCTCAGACTGAAGGCCTGCTTTTGTTACAAAGATGTAATAGTGGCCTGATGATCTGGAAGTCACATGTTTTACCATGTACCCCATTATCCAAAAGCCTCAGCTGTTGAAGACTTAGCTAAGGTACAGCTGAGGGACATCTTTGTGAGTCTAAGATGTGTCTTCCAGCTTGCAGTAAATTCATTGAACCAAAGGATGATATATGGAATTGTGTCTCTAATAATTAGCATACATGAGTTTGGGAACCAAAGAATGGAAGTTGACTGGACCCTCTCACTGTCACACCCAGTGACTCGCTTGGGGAATGCGTACTCCACACACCTGAAGCCTGAGTCTCTACCAGGTAGATGCCTGGATGTCAGAGGTGGAACACTTCCTCCAGAGGAAAGAGTCAGAATTCCCTTGAACTGGAAGCTTTGACCAGCACTTAGCCATCTTGGGCTTCTCACGCCAACAACCAGCAGGAGTTGCTGGAATAATTGTAGCTGATTATCATGAAGAACAATTGATCCTGATTACCATGAGAGATCTGGCTTGCTACTACACAAATAATTAGACAGGGAAGAGTACGTCTGGATCCCAGGGGAATCATTTTTTTAAATTTCCAAGCCCAGTAATACTGTTAATGGACACTTACAGCAATTGCAACTCCCCAAAGAAGGGCAACTCATGTCTCAGACTCCTCAGGAATAAAGGGTCCAGGTCACTTCATCAGGCCTTAGGTCTTTCAAGAGTTTGAGATGGGTTATCACCTTGAAGGGGTCTAAGAAATGCGGCTTGAGACTCTCCCCTTGGGAAGAAGTAAGGGCACCTTATTCACACACACACACACACACTGCCCCATATTGTAGTATGGGAACTAGATATAAATTAGGACGGTGTAAGTGTGTCTGAGGAGCACAAAGGGTCACTGAATTAAGCGTACCTTATTTGCTTCCTCAGATTCTCTCAGCCTTACCTGCCTCTTAGAACTTTAGCTACTGATTCTGCCTGAGCCATCACTTTGGCCTAAATCTGTGGTTTTGCCACTTGAATCTTATCAACCAGACACCCAGAGTTTCTGACTTCTCCTTCTCCTTCCAGAATCTGGGTTCTCCGGTAGCTGCCAAAGAGGCCCAGTTATCTGCCCAGAAGTAGAAGGTAGTTATCTCCTTCTGGGGTGAAATTTGACCAATGCGAGAAGGAGATGAGAAGGAATCCAGTAGATAAGGAATTTATTGTAAGCGTGGCTTCTCCATAGCCTATGAGAATACATCCTCTGCAGCCTCTTCAGTGGTATAATGAAGCTGGGTCATACAGTTTTTTTTAATTTAATTTTTATTTTATATTGGAGTATAGTTGATTTACAATGTTGTGTTAGTTTCAGGTGTACAGCAAAGTGATTCAGTTATACCTATACATATATCCATTCTTTTCCAGATTTTTTTTCCCATATAGGTTATTACAGAATATTGAGTAGAGTTTCCTGTGCTATACAGTAGCTTCTTGTTGATTATCTGTTTTATATATAGTAGTGTGTATAGGTTAATCCCAAACCCCTAATTTATCCCTCCCCACCACCTTTCCCCTTTAGTAACCATAAGTTTGTTTTCTATGTCTGTGAGTCTGTTTCTGTTTTGTAAATAAGTTCATTTGTGCCATTTTTTTAGATTCCACATATAAGTGATATCATATGATATTTGTCTTTCTCTGTCTGACTTACAGTTTTGCAAGAGCCCTTTGTATGCATCTCTTCCCAACTTCACATTCAGTGATGTCACCTTGGTAGCTTGAAATCAGCCATGTAGGAGTATTTACACCAGGGAAACTGGCAAACACTAGAAATCAGGGCTTTTCCTCCCTGGAGAGCTGGTTGTTAAATATTTACTCTAAACCCCACTGAGTCAAATGGACATTCCCACCACTGTGTCTCTATGGCCCTTCATGAAGCAGTGACCATAACTAATGCATCCCTCCCATTGCTACTCACTTTTCTCTGCTTCACTGCCCTTTTGCTTTGCTTTTATTGCTCTGGACACTGAGGTCTTCTTACTGTTCCTTAAATAAGCCAACCTCATTCTGCCTCAAGTGCCTGGTAAACTCTGTTTGCCCACATGTTCATTTGGCTTTTCTAATTATGTTAGGTTGCAGCTCAAATGTCACCTTCTCAGAGAGGTTGTCTGAGATCGCCCTGAAAGAGCCCAATTCTCTCCATTTACTTACCCAGCTTTATTTCTCTTCATAAACCTTATCACAATCTGGCATTATTTTATCACTTCGCAAATAAATCATCGGCATTTAATCTCTGTTTCAGGTTCTGTTTACTAGGAACCCCAGACTAGGACAAGAGTTAAATGGAGTTGAGGAAGGGATTTCAGATCTTTGCTAACAGGATGTTATAGGGCCCGTGTACACACTATGGAAACTTTCTCCAGCAACCAACCATATGCCAACTTGGCAGCAAGAGTGAAAAAGATGAATGGGTGGGACTTATTCAGGTTTGGGTAAGTGAGAGATGGTCCAGTATGAAAGAGATTCTGGGCTTCTGTATTTCTCTAGTTGAGATTGTTGGCCTGCATTTAAGAATGCCTGCAGAAGTTCTATTTACAGTAGCCAAGACATGGAAGCAACCTAATTTTCCATCGACAGATGAATGGATAAAGAAGATGTGGCACATATATACCACGGAATATTACTCAGCCATAAAAAGAAACGAAATTGAGTTATTTGTAGTGAGGTGGATGGACCCAGAGTCTGTCATACAGAGTGAAGTAAGTCAGAAAAAGAAAAACAAATACAGTCTGCTAACACATATGTATGGAATCTAAAAAAAAAAAAAAAAAAAAAAATGGTTCTGAAGAACCTAGGGGCAGGACAGGAATAAAGATGCAGACGTAGAGAATGGACTTCAGGACACGGGGAGGGGGAAGGGTAAACTGGGACGAAGTGAGAGAGTGGCATGGACATATATACACTACCAAATGTAAAATAGATAGCTAGTGGGAAGCAGCTGCATAGCACAGGGAGATCAGCTCGGTGCTTAGTGACCACCTCGAGGGGTGGGATAGGGAGGGTGGGAGGGAGATGCAAGAGGGAGGGGATATGGGGATATATGTATATGTATAGCTGATTCACTTTGTTATAAAGCAGGAACTAACACACCATTGTAAAGCAATTATACTCCAATAAAGATGTTAAAAAAAAAATGCCTGCAGAGTTAAATGTAGGAGGAGGCAAAGGGCTAGGAGATCAAAACCAACACACATCAGAGGTACTAATGAGGGCAAAAAGCATATTTCATAAACAATGAAGGAGTGAGAAAATAGTTTTCTGAATTTTTCTCCCAACCTATCAAAACATGTATATATATGCATATATATTTTTTTCTTAATTCATATATATATTCTTAATTCCATATATATATATTCTTTTTTTTTAAATAGATCTTTATTGGAGTATAATTGCTTCACAATACTGTGTTAGTTTCTGCTGCACAGCAAAGTGAATCAGCCATATGCATACGCATGTCCCCATATCCCCTCTCTCTTGAGCCTCCCTCCCACCCTCCCTACCCCACCCCTCTAGGTCATCGCGAAACACCGAGCCCATCTCCCTGTGCTATGCTGCTGCTTCCCACCAGCCAACTGTTTTACATTCCGTAGTGTATATATGTCGATGCTACTCTCACTTTGCCCCAGCTTCGCCCTCCCACCCCATGTCCTCAAGTCCATTTTCTATGTCTATCTCTTTATTCCTGCCCTGCAACTAGGTTCATCAGTACCATTTTTTTTTTTTTTAGATTCCATATATATGTGTTCGCATATGGTATTTGTTTTTCTCTTTCTGACTTACCTCACTCTGTATGACAGACTCTAGGTCCATCCACCTCACTACAAATAATTCAATTTTGTTTCTTTATGGCTGAGTAATATTCCATTGCATATATATTAACCCACCATTTTCTTTTATGCTTTTTTGCTCTAGCCACTGGGGTCTTCTTGCTGGTCCTTAAATAAGCCAACCTCGTTCTGCCTCAAGTGCCTGGTAGATTCTATACGCCCAGATGTTCCTTTGGCTTTTTCAATTATATTAGGTTGCAGCTCAAATGTCACCTTCTCGGGAGGTTGTCTGAAATTGCCCTAATTAAAAGAGCCCAGTTCTCCGTATTCACTTACCCAGGGTTATTTCTGTTAATAAACCTTACCACAATCTGGCATTATTTTATTTACTTGTTCATTTTTGTCTTCCTGTCTAGAATACAGATGCCATGGGGGCAGAGATATATCAGTTCTGAAACTCCAGCACTTATAATAGTGCCAAGTACATAATAGATACTTTATGAATATTTGTAGAGTAAATGAATAATCAATTGTCATTAACTGTTAATTTATTTATAATTAAATAAATATTTTTAAATTAATAATAATTAATTACTCAATGACTTTGTGTGTACCTATCTCTCTGCCAGGTCAGGAGACCAGGAAATGGAAGACTTGATTCAAACTTTTGAGCAGCTAACAGTTTCGTTGAGGTGATAAGCCACATGTACACACAACACCTGAACACACTGCAGTGTAGCCTGTGACATACGTCAAATCGATGATGAGTCTTCCATTTGACAAGTGTTATGAGAGTTCAGAGAACAGACCACAGTGCACTGGAGCAGACAGCTTTTTAGAAGAAGCAGGTTTTTGTGCCCCCCATGAGCATGGGTTTGATATGGGGGTAAAGAATAGAAAGAGGATTGTTTTGGTAACCCTCCAGGACCTTACCAGTGCTAAATTTGTTAGTATCCAACCATGCAACCCATTAAAACCCCCAAATGGCCATTTGTCCAATTACCTTGTCTACATGACACACGTGCACACAAAAAAGTCATCTAGGAGATGATATGAGTTTAATACTTAAGCAGCTCTCTGTTGTGTTTTGAGCTCTGCTGCAATGAGATGAATAAATATTGACTGGTTTAAATGAAATCAGGAACACTCAATTCAAGTGCTGAACTATGTCTGTGTACCACTTTAGAAAGGAAAAAACAAGATGGATTCTGTTTGTCAGGGACTGACTGATGTCCAGTCCGATGTCCCCATTTGGTGTCAGCCTCTGATAAAAATGAAGCCAGTTGATTTGTTCGAGTATTTTTTCACTGTGACTATTTGACAAAAGCCCATTTAAATGGCCCTCATCAATTGTACTCTTTTATCCTGGTTTCAGCTCTTCCTTGTGCTGTCTTATCTTCTCAATGCTGATATAAATGTTCCTTGCTTTAATTTTAATTTTTTGAATCCAAAAACTTCATGCATTCTAAAATTCTTTATATTGGTTTTTAAAACTAATAACACATACACAAAAAATCTAACCACCCTACCCCCAAAACTTTGCCAACCTGCTCCTGAGAGTTTAAGTAAGATATAGGAGGCGCCCTGTATACAATCCTTTTTTCCCTTGAGCTGATTCACTGATTTGTGTAAGGCCAGGAGCTTTTCTCCTCCTTACAGGATCAGTCCTCAGCCACAGCTTCTGAAGGAACATTGTTGTTCTTAGTGACATTAAAACAGAAGAAGCTAGAAAGGCCCTTTATTTCTAAAACTACTTTTTCATAGCCCATAAACAACAGACACACTAGTAACTCTGCACAGGGCATTAGGGCAACATCAACTCACACATCAGGAGATTTATGTTAGTGTCCTTTTCCTGAAGGAAAGGAAGAGAAATTCAGCTCCTATTAATATTTAACAAGGCCACTCTGGAAATTATTCAGAGGTGAGGCATTCTGAGAGGAAAATGCCAAATTCTCGTTTTGGTTTAGAAGAATGTTTTAAAGGTATTCAACAAACAATTTCCAGAAGTTTGATGATGAGAAGAACAATTCTAAGAGAAACAGAGAGCCAAGTAAGACTAGGGCATCAAATCATGGTAAACTTAAGTTATTAGTGGAAGAGAGGTCAATCAGGTTATTACTATTAAAGATTTCAAGGAACTTGTACTCAGAACTAAAGGAAAAAGAACAGACATTCAGAAGAATAAATATGTGTTGAGTGTTGAAAAAAAAAGTGTCTGAATAAATGAATGAATGAACCAGCAAATCTTAGAGAATTTTGTTACTCATTGGTTAAAGTATAAAAACTTGTGAAAACATAGATTTATGGCAACATGGTGTGTAGATCTATATCCCTGAATGATGTAATCCCACTGCTATATTTATTGAAAAGTATTCTTACTTGAGGCCATGAGGATTAATGTTGCTCTCTTGGTAACATACCAAGAAACAGTCTGATGTCTTTTAAAACAAAGCAATATAACACTCTGAATGTACAAGCAACATTGCTCCAGGAAACACATTTGTCTGTCAGAGCCAAATAGTAATCCTAATTTAATGAACATCTCCAGTTTGTTGAGCCCACCGGGGAAGGAGAGTCTTTTGGGAAAGCCTGAAACTGAATTGTGCCGATTTATTAGGTAGCTTTTTATTTAGGGTGAAATTTAAGTACCTGGAATACTTGACCAAAAGATTCAAGAGTTCTCTCAAAATTGAGTCTATTGTCCAAGATTATCCCTTAAATGTTGAGGGGAAAGAAAATAATCATCTATATATTACTTGCCTTGCTCTCAGACAAGTTACTTGTATCTTTGTATCTTAAGGTCACCTTAAGATATTCTCCCTACAAGGAATAATATCGCACAATCAAAAAAGGAACAATATTAGATTCATTCATTCATTCCTGAAATATTAGAAATGCTTGACAGACAGTCCTTTCATAGGGTCCTTTTACAGAGAATTGCATTCCACAAGGCAAAACCAAGAAAATTTAAAACAACCAGTATTTTCTGGAATATTTTGATTTCATGATAAGGGCAACCATGGGGCTCACTAAGCAGGCCTTGGTCAGGAGCTGTGTCAAGGTGTGTGTCATTATTCAGACAGTGCTCCAGACTTCTCAGATATCAGCATCCTTGTCTGTTCCTTCTGAAGCCCTTTCACTGGCAGTCATTGTTGATATGAGCAAGGAAGGGAATGCATGCTTTCACAACTGTTAAGCTATATCTGCCCAGTTTAGGGAGAAGAGCTTTGCATTCAGCCTACCTTAGACTCTGTGCTCCCTGGATAATACTTGTACTGTTCTCTAAGATGTGACAACTTGTGTTCTGTAGGGCTATATGATGGTAGCTGGCATCCCCTTTTGCCTTAGAACATTTTTTTTTAATTGGAGTATAGTTGCTTTACAATGTTGTGTTAGTTTCTGCTGTACAACGAAGTGAATCAGCTATACGTATACATATATCCCCTCCCTCTTGGACCTCCCTCCCATCCCACCCCATCCCACCCATCTAGGTCACCACTGAGCACCGAGCTGAACTCCCTGCGCTATCAGCAGGGTCCCACTAGCTATCTGTTTTGCACATGGTAGTGTATATATGTCAATCCCAATCTCCCAATTCATCCTACACACCCTCCTGCCCCATGTCCACACATCCGTTCTCTATGTCTGTGTCTCTATTCCTGCCCTGCAAATAGGTTCATCTGTACCATTTTTCGAGATTCCACATATATGTCTTAGAACTTCTGTAATAGGACTAGTGCTCTTTTTTCTCCCTTATTTGGCACATATGATTTCTGCGTTTGTGTACTTGCCTTATCTGTTGATGATGCTGGGCTGGAGAAGGACATGTGTATCTATGTGTCCACACATGGAGAGTACCCACATCTACCTGGTGTCTTTTCCAGTATTTGGGAGCTAGTTCATTTTTCACATGATTCCAAGTGCCCATAAGCAGCAGCAAAGAATGGAAACTCAATTCCTAATCTTCTCTGAATTGGAAGCTAAGATCACAATTACAGGTTTATTTTTTCTAGATCTTCTGATAAGCCATCTGTAGCATGGCGCGGGATGTGCCTGGTTATGGTAATTAGGGGGTGGGATGAATTGGAGAAAATTATATAACATGAACACGGACAGAAATGATATAAATCGATATGAAAATTTCTTCCTGGAAACTGGACTTGTGATATTTTATTGCCTGCTCCCGAGATGCCAGTAAGCATCATGAGATCAATAAAATTTCCCAAGATTCAATGAGCCAAACTGGTCTCTCTCTTCACTACATTACCCTGAATCCCATCGAGGCCATGTGCTGAGCAGGGGTCCTGGAGCTCTAACTGCCATGTACTTAAAATAACAAGTGATCTGTGAACATCCTGACACAGAGGGAAGAAGTGGGCGGGAGAATTTTCAAATAGGATTTATTTCTTTAATACCCACTGTATTAGTTTCCTGTGGCTGCCATAACAAAGTACCATAAACTTGGTGGCCTAAAGCATCAGAAACTTATTCTCCCCTGGTTCTGGAATCCAGAAGTCTGAAATCAAGGTGTCAGGAGGGCCACCCTCCTCTGGAGGCTCGAGGAGAGAATCTGTTCTTTGGTTCCTGCAGCTTCTGGTGTTTGTTGGCATCCTTGTGGCTGCATCCCTCTAATATCCTCCTTGTTATCCATATCTTCTCCTCTTCTATCTCTTAGCAGAAGGACAGCTGTCATTGGATTTAGTCACCACACAGGTAGTCTGAGATGATCTCATCTCAAGGTCCTGAACTTAATTATATCTGCAAAGACCCTTTGTCCAAAAGGTAACATTTACAGGTTTTAGGGATGTGTGGATGTGGACCTGTATTTTGGGGCCACCATCAAGCCCACAATGTGTCCCATGTGTCAGGTTCTCCTCTAGGTACTTTACACATATTAACTTTGGATTTCCGAAATCTGTATTCAGTGCGTAGCTCTGTCACCAGCCAGCTGTGTAACCTCAGACAAGTCATTTCACTGTGTCTGGGTAGCAGTTTCCTCATTTGTAAAATGAAGAGCGTTGGATTAGTTAAAGGAATCAAAATAATACAGTTGGGAAATACAGAGCCTTAATTTTAGAAGACATAAAAGAATTTGGTTCAATTCTGCATAGGTACAGATCACCTACAATTTCCCAAGGGCTGTACTAGGTATTAGGACTATAGATGAATATAAGACCCTGGCCTTTGTTTTACATGTCCACTTTCTAAAGGAGGCAACAATATTATCTTTGAGCCCAAGCACTGTCACTCAAGTAGGTGAAGGCGAAGAAAGTTATCATGAAAAAAAAATTAACAAATTGAATCAGGAATAAAACTGTGTAGAAGAAGCAAGGTGCAGAGCCAAAGTTTATTGGCTTCATTGCTAAATCATGAGAAAGTGGATGCCAGTTGCTCTCCACTGAAACCCCAGAGGGTACAGCTACTCGTGACCATCCAGGGATTAATGGTGCATTTAAATTGTTCTCACCAGAGGTTATATATGCACTGAGCCACAGTGGAGGCCAGAGCTGCATAGCACCTAATGGCAAACTCAGAAACACCCCTGCATTTTTCTGAAAGGAGGATTGATAACATCCAAAGATGTTGTGGTGAATAGTCAGTTCAGACAGCCGACCTCCAGGAAGGTCTCAGGTCCCATGAGACCGACCCCCCAGGTTCTAGAAATGTGTCCGGGGGAAATCTGTCCCCTGGCCAGATGTAGGCTGTGAGCATGTACTTTGGTTCAGTGAACTCTACCCTGCAAGGAAGGAATTCATCATCATACTCACTAAAGCAGGGGCACTGGGAGACTGTATAAGGGCACCGAATGTCTCCACTAAATGTCAGGGTACATTTAGTGAACTTGGCAAGCTCAGACTCAGCCCCAGTTAACATTTTTCTCAAATTCCCCAGCAGACAGTCTGGCCTGGTTGACAGCTTACTCGTAAGAGACCCAGAATTATGTAATCAGTTCAGCTAAGCGAGCTCTAGAAAAGAGATTCACAATACAAAATAATGCCCAGGTTCACTCTTAAGTAGATTGACAACGACCTCTCATCCAGAAACGGAAGAAGTGTCGTCATCCAGAGCAGCTTGTGTGGAGGAATGCTGGTAAGACTCAAGTCCATTTGCAGTGACCACAATTGACCTGGTCATCGTGAGAAATAGGCTGTCTCAGGCAACACTCAGCATGGAGAGAAGTGCTCACAGCAGCTCGGGCATATGGCAAATCAAAGAGCTATAGGTGTATAATAAGAGAAAGCTAGTGTCATGCTGGGTGCCCACCTCAAAAAGTGCCAGAGAATGTCAAGGCACTGAAAAGCCTAATTATTTGGAATAATAGCATTCATGTGACATACAGGAGACGTTCAGGTCTAACGTCTAACTATCTAAAATTTTCACAGTTCCTTGCCCCTAATGTCATGTTTTTCTCCCATTAAGTGCTAGGGGCTAGGAAATAATAATAATAATAGTAATAGTAATAATAATAGTAATTGGTTTAGTCAACCTGGGCTGTTATAACAAAATATCGTAGACTGAGTGGCTTAAACAACAGACATTTCTTTTTCACAGTTCTGGAGATTGAGAAGATTAAGGTGTGGACAGATGTGGATCTTGCTGAGTGCTCTCTTTCTGGCTTGCAGACAGCTGCCTTCTTGTTGCATCCCCACATGATAGACAGAGAGAGGGTTCTGGTCTCCTCCTCTTCTTATAAAGGCACTAATCCCATCACGTTGGCTCCACCCTCATGAACTCATCTAAATCCAATTCTCTCCCAAAGGCACCACTTCCAAATACCATCACATTGGGGATTAGGGCTTTGACATACAAATTTTGGGGGACACAAACATTCAGTCCATAGTAAAAATAATAATAAAAGAGTAATAATAATAATAAACAGATACTATTCTTTCCTTAATGAAGCTCACAGTCTAGTAGAGTTACAGATGTTCATCAAATTGTCATACCCAAATATATGAAATTACAATTGTGTTTCAGTTTGAAAAAGAAGAGGTACATGAGGCTATGGGAGCACATAGTAGGGGGATTTGACTAATGGGAGGTCAAAGACTCCCCTGTGACAACTGAGCTGAAATTAAAGGGCAAGTGTGTGCCAACTTGTGGTATCAGACAGAGAGTACAGGTAACTGCCAAGGGACGGAGAAAGATGGGAGATGGGACCAGATGGACCTGTGGGGTCCAGGAAGTGTGTGTGTGTGTGTGTGTGTGTGTGTGAGACTTTAAGGAAGAGACTTGAATGCAACAGAAAGATAGAACTGGAGTTCCTATCATCACATGACGAGTGTAATTCTCGTGGGTTTCTAATTCTTCATATATTAGTTGGGAAAGTTTCTTCCTCATTGTTGAGGAAACTATGGAAATATTTTTCTCTGTTTTAGGGAAGCCAGTCTTGTCACCACCTTCTCCTGTCTACCACGGCCCATTTCTTCCTCTTGTGCCCTTCCCTCCCACTGCTTTTGGCATCCCCCCCTTTTTAGTGTTTGCTGCAAAGGTCCCTGAAAAGTGAGTGCTCATTCTTGTGGAGGAATCTGTGCTTGCGTCTCTACTTCTGAGTTCCTATTATCGGAACTATAGATATTTCAGGGCTTTTCTACTAAAAATAGTTTGTAACAGTTACAGAAATATTATGAAGGATTAAACAAATATTCCATTAAGAGACAAATCATCTCCTCGCAAAAGAAATTCCTTGTAAATAACATCAACGTATTGGTTATTTTTTGTAATTTGCTTATTGAAAAACAACCCAGAAAGAGTCATGGCTCAATGTTCTTATGGCCAAGACATACAATAAATTCTGTAAAATCTACATGCTTTTTTAAAATGCCTCCTTGAACTGAAGACAAGAAATCTTACCAATTGAAATGTTCTTAAAACGTTCCCATTAGATTGTTTGTCATTTATATTCAGCCTCAAAAAGGGTTTTCAGAATGGATACCAGCATGCTACGCATTGAGTGAGGCAGAGAAGATCAGTATCAAAAAAAGCATAAGACAGAACCTGACCCATGTAAGAGCTTGTAGTCAAGGCAAAGAAGGAAAATCAAGATTAACTTATTCATGAATACTGTTGAGCACCTATTATATGTCAGTGATGAACTAGAAAATATCATCCCTGCATTTGCAGAGATTAGAGTTGAGCCAAAGCTACACACTCAGAAAAAAAGACAAAAGCTTTCAACCATGACTTTCAGCCAACTTGAACATTTTTTATTAGCACAGAAACAAAAAGAGTAGTATTCTAACTTTGCTGCTCTGTAGACGAATTGTCAATTTAATCTATTTAAAGTCAGATCCCTCACAATGTACCAATGCCGAGTATTTAGACGTATATGAGAGGCATAAAATATTTAATGTTTATATAACCAGGGTGTGACATTTAGAACATCCAACACAAATGACTCAACAAGTATTGTATATCAGGGTTTAGGAAATTCATGTGCTCTGTATTACCAGGAATCTTTCCATTTACTAATATGTCTCTTCTTCAGTAAATATGTATGAAGACTGAGTGATGGATGAGCAAAGTTGTTATAGAATGAGTTGTGTCCTTCCACAGTTCATGTGTTGAAGTCCTAATGCCCAATGTGACTGTATTTTGAGTCAGGGTCTGTAAGAAGGTGATTTAAGTTAAGTGAAGTTATAAAGGTCAGGTTCTAATTCAATAAAACTGGGGTACTGATAAAAAGAGGAAGAGACACAGTGCTCTCCTTCTCTCTGTGCCCAGAGGAAAGGCCACGTGAGGACACAGGGAGAAGGTGGCTGTCTATAAGCTGGGAAGAGCGCTCTCACCAGGAACCAAACTGACTGAGACTTCTGGCTCCCAGAACTGTGAGAAAATAAATTTCTGTTGGTTAAGTCAGCAGCTTGTTATGGTCTGTTATGGCAGCCCAAGAAGACTAGACAAAAATAAACTAATATTTATTGAAGTACCTGCTAGGTGCCAGAATCTGTGCATTGTAACAACCAGTATTTTTTGAACACTAACAAATAAAAATATTTCTAGGGAATTATCTTCCTTTACATAGTTCAAGATAGCTTACCACTATGTCCACATTCCAACCACAAGATGAGAAAAGGAGAGGGAACCTCCCTTCCCTTTAAGGCATCACCCAGGATTTACACATTCTATTTGCTTGCATCCTATTGGAAGATCTTAAATCACATAGCTACCTTAACTACAAAGGAAGCTAAGAAATGTAGTCTTTATTTTTTCTTTTGTCCAAATCAGAGGTTCTATTACTATTAAGGAAAGAATGCATATTAAAAGACAACAGACAATCTCTCCTATACCCACACTTTCAAATGTACTTAGACATTCCAGAATAGAATATTTAACGTTTATAGCCCTGCTGCTATGCCTCACCCTAGATTATCTGATTACACCAGTGGATCATGTTACCACTTAGTTGGGGCTAATATTTTCTACACATCTTGGTTACCGACTCCTGCTGCAATGAAGACAGCCCACCCTTTTGTGGGTTAAGCCCAGTTGTTTATTGCCCACATAATGGAAGAAACACAAATTTTTCTCATAGCTGTGAAAGTAAAGTGATTTGCTTATGGCTTCATATAGGTAGTAATAGAATAACTGGGATATGAATCAAGATTTTGGCATTGCAAGTGCAGTTTTGTTCCCATTTAACTACCAGATGATTTAGAAGTGCCTCCTAATACACCATAAGGTTTATGAATGAACGAGTTTCCACATAATAGAAGATATGAGGTGGGCAAGTTGGATGGTGAAGACCATCCTGAACAAATGGGAATAAATTTTGTGTTTCATCTGTTTCTTGTTTCTTAAAGAATTTGACTTTCAGTCAGTAATATTCCATGATGTGAATGTATCATGGTTTACTAAATCACCCATTAGGGTATATTTAGATTGTTTTCATTCTGTTTCACTGCTGTTATAAACCACACTGCATTAAACTTAACTGCCATAAATATTTATATGGGGTGGATAGTTCAAAAGTTATACACATCTTTAAAATCTGTTGACTGTCTTTGGCAATACTGCCAAACTACTGTCCAAAAAGACTTCCTGATATTTACTTCCATTGAGAATATATGAGAATTTGTGGACTCTAAAATATGACATAAATGGACCTATCTATGAAACAGAAACAGAATCATGGACATAGAGGACAGACTGGTGGTTGCCAGGAGGGAGGGGTTTGGACGAGGGATGGAGTGGGAGGCTGGGATTAGCAGATGTAAGCGATTATATATAGGATGGATAAACAACAAGGTCCTACTGTACAGCACAGGGAACTATATTCAATATCCTGTGATAAACCATAATGGAAAAGAATATAAAAAAAGAATATATATATCTATATATATATAGATATATATATCTGAATCACTTTGCTGTATAGCAGAAATTAACATTATAAATCAGCTATACTTCAATGAAAAAAAATAAAATTACAAAATTATTTAAAAAAATTTTTTTTTAAATATATGAAAAAAAAAGGAATATATGAGACTAAAATTTGAGGTCCTAGATTGGGTTCTCCAGAAACAAACCCTGATATGAAGATCCTCTGTAAGTGATTTATTCAGGAAGTGCTTCCTGGGGAGACCAGTAAGGACTCGAGAACCAGGACAGGGAAAGGATGGAAGCCAGGCAGAGTGTGCTCTCAGGCAAAGTGCTACAAAGCTTGGGCTTCAGCCTGGCCCCTCAGGAGAAATCTAGAGAATAAAGAAACCTCAGAATTGTCCCAAACAGAGGCAAGGGAGCTGGACTTTCACATTCTAGTGTCTGATGGTCATTTGTCAAGAGCCAACCCAGGGGAAAGGTAAACCCCAAGCTTGCACGTTTTGACTCCTGGGTGTACAGTAAAGCAGCTCTGGTAGCCTGAGGGCAGTCCTCCAAAGAAGAGTCTCAAGTTCCAGACTTTAAAACACACAGAAGTCAGTGCAGAGGCAGCGTAGGTTGTGCACAGAAAATATCACAAGAAATCTGAGAGGACCAGGCAAAAGCATCAATATTTTCCGCTACAGCCCACCCCTTGCCCTTGCTCAAACCCTCTCACATCTCATGTCGAGTTCACTCCATTCTATTAAAACTTCTTGAAGGTTGCTCAAAATTTCTGGGGAAAATTGTAAATGTGAGAGTCGTTGAACAAGATGCAGTCTCTCCTGCTGCAACTGGTCCTGAAGGGATGACATTTTACCATCTCCCACTTCTGCCACCCGTCCTAGATTCCTCTCAACCACTCTTGAATGTAACAATGACACTATGCCCTACAGCCGAGTGCTTTCTTCATTGCTCTAGTGAAGGATCTTTTCGCTGGGCCTTCATGAGGAACTGAATCATGCTTATACCTCTAAATCTTTTGATCCTTTTCTCAACAATCTGCCAGGTCATTATTTGTTCCAAGCTTCCAAGAGCTATTCCGGTGACTTATTAGGACCGGCTCCAGGGGCTCTTGCCAGAGTGTTAAATACTGAGTCACAGGACAGTGGCCCTATATTAATAAAATCCCCCTTATCAACCACCCTGATTTGGTATCCTCAGTATTTAATTCCAGGCCTGCTCTCCCGGGACCAGAGAGAACGTATTACCCAAGTCCTATAGATCTTTTCACAAATAGTTTCTTCCTCCTTTAATCAAGCCAAAATTTCCCCAGTTAAGTCATGCTGACCCTAGTTTTCTATCTAGAGGTCAGGGAGAAGGGTGGGGACAGATCATGAGGAGTGCAAGTATTGCCTTTCAGTGCGTCTGCCTTAGTTGAGGCTTCTGAAAAGTCTCCAGACATGAAGGGGACTGCTTTCCTTTAGAAAAAGGGAGTTTGGCAATCTTGCAGGTCCAGAGGGTTCGGTAGACTCTAGGGATTCACTGTTCTATAGCACATCTGTTCAGATTATCTGTCTTGAGTCTCACGGTCCCCTTCCTTCCTTACTGGAGCCCTGATTTTGTACAGGGAATTCACTGTGATTGTTAAGTTCAGTCTTCTGTGAGGTTCTATTACTCTTACAATCAAGTCTGGTCTACAGCACAGTCTTTCCCCTGCCACAAGGGGAGGGTCCCTTTTCACACTCTTAAAGGCCTGCTGGCTTTCCTACTGTGCCTTAAGTTGGTAATTGACTGACCTAAGCTTGCATTTTTCTCAGTTTGATGCATTAATAGCACTCAGAAACAGCTAACCACTTCACAGTTTTTGTAATCACTGCTTCGCCCATATCTTTCAAAGGCATGCAATGTCGTATGAATGAGAGCATCATTCCCATCTGTGTGCCAGCTCAACTTAACACAGGTGAAAGTCTTAGTAAATGTGTGCTAATGCCAGCAATAGTCACTCCCCTACCCAACACCAATAAAGGGGGCTTTGTTTTCAGATGGCCACTGAATAGCTAACTCCGGAATCTGGTCCCTGGAGTCGGCTTCCTAACACCACTGATGGTACCAACTATCTTAGGGGAGTTCTGCAGATGCAGTTCCTGAGATGAGCATTCATTTACAAATAGTTTCCAAAGATGCTTCCAGGAAGACTGGTAAAAGAGTGGGGAACAGGTTGGGAAAAGGGAAAAAGGCCAGCACTGGTGTGGTCTCAGGCAGAAGTCTCTCAGAAGGTAGATCTCTGAGGGGAACTCTGGAATCTTAAGTGACACCTCACAACTATCCCAGTCTGAAGCAAAGGAGCTAGACTTTGGTACTTCTGCATCCATCAGTCTTTGGACAACGTCCATCAGCCAGAATGTAAACCTCTAGATACTTCCAATTCTCTGTACAGTGAGAACAAAATGGCTCCAGTAGCCCAAGGGCTCTTGAGGGTAGAGCTGCAGGCACTGGTCCCTCGAAGGGCGAGCGCGGAGAAAGTGGGCATGGTGGGGGAGAGCACAGACAAGGTAAAAATGGATCCTGGGAATCTGGGCAGACCACTGTCTGCTACGGCTATATTCCTCTTTTTGTTCATTTACTTGTTTTCTGTGTGTTTGTTTGCATAAGTTCTTTTATTTTTATTCGCTTTTTCTTTTCAAGATTCAACTTTAATTTACTTGCAGAATGGGTAATAGTTTGCATATAGTACAAAAGTCAAATTTTCTAGAAGGTTTACAGGGAAAATCTCCTTCTTTTTTATCCCTTCAAAGAGATCCTCTGAGAACAGATTTTACCCGGTACAAAAATCACTAAACCTCTTTTGTTTCATGTTTATGGAATTCCTCTTTACACTTCTATCTTCTCATTTAAAGGGATTGATTCTTTTCTGCATGGGAGCCCAGAACAAAGATGGCATCCCATCACCAAAAGAGAAAACAAAGTAAGAGTCATTGAGTTATTGAGTGCTACATAACATGCAGGAAGGAAACTAACAATGAGGCCTAATTCCCCATATGTTAATTGGTAAATCATCATCGTTCAAGGAAGCGATAATAACAATTATAAGTTTAGGGAAAAAATTCCGTTAATTAACAAAAATGTTTGTCTCAAAATTTTATTTGTTTGTTATACTGTGAGAAAAAGAGAAATCATTATAGTGTGGGCTGGTAAAACACTGGATAATAATGAAAGGCAGTGGATGAGTTTTAGGGCCATCCATCTGACTGGGCCTTTAAAAGACAGAGAGGATTTACTTATTCTGAAAAAAAAAAAGTCAGAGTGAAGAGAACCATAGGTAGGATTAAGAAAACTTATGTACTAGCCCCAGTTTTGCCAGGAACTTGCTGTGTTTGCTTGGTTAATTCACTTAACCTCTCTGTGCTTCCATGCTCATCTATAATCTCCATTCAAGAGTATTGCGGAGATGGAAATGAAATAAGTATCTCCAAAGCAAAGAATCTGGATAATTTGATATGCAACAATATAATTAATAATAATACTAACATGAGGGATTAGGCTGGTAGGCAAGTTTTTTCCTTTTGATTTACTTTTAGATTGCCACTATCATTTAGCCATCTGAACAAGGTATCTACAGGTTTAGTTTATTCTCCAAGACCAAATCAACTCACCCTACAGATAGAAATGTACACTTTCACTGATAACAATGCTATTGGGGAAATGCAGGATATCAAGTGAAGACAGATGATGTGGTCAGCTCCTAGACCTTACTTTCTTTTGACTCACAGAGCTTACCTTCATGACTCAGTTGGTATGATTGGGACGGAGGGAGCTGTCAAAAGTTATATTATGAATTTACATTTTGCATGTAAATGAGGAAAACCAAGCCTGCAACTCATTAAGATGTTTGAGTCTATCAAATGAATGGAGGAAATTACCAACTGCCTTTATTTATGTTGCTTCCTAAGAGTACAGAGATACTTTAAAGCAGCGGTCCCCAACCTTTTTGGCACCAGGGACCGGTTTCGTGGAAGACAGTTTTTCCACGGATGTGGGTCGGGGGGATGGTTCAGGCGGTAATGTGAGCGATGGGGAGCAATGGGGAGCGGCAGATGAAGCTTCGCTGGCTTGCCCGCCACTCACCTCCTGCTATGTGGCCCGGTTCCTAATAGGCCCGGATCGGTGCCGGTCCACGGCCCAGGTGTTGGGGACCCCTGCTTTAAGCTCCTGATCTTCAAGTCTATTTATGCTTACATGCTGATTTATGCAGTTACCTGTCCATCCAGTGTCTACATATCATAGGCTGAGCTACATCGATCTTGAGAACAGCTATTGTGGACCACCAGATTCCAAAGTGGATTTTGATTTTGCCTGAATTATCCCTGTAGGAGTTTTCTATCATTGCCATAACACATTACCACAAACCTAAGCTACTTAAACAGCTTAAATTTATTATCTCACAGTTTACTAGATCAGAAGTCCAGGGACAGCAGGCTGATACTCTGCTTAGGGTATCACAGGGCAGAAATGAAGGTGCGGGCAGGGCTGTGTTCCTTTCTGGAGGCTCTAAGAATTCACTTCCAATCTCATTCTGGTTGTTGGCAGAACTCAGTTCCATGTGGTTGTAGAACTGATGCGTTATCTCCTTGCGGCTATCTGCTAGTGGCTGCCCTTAGCTCCTAGTTGCCTCTCTGCAATTTTTGCATGTTGATTCCTGCATCTCAGAGCCAGCAACAATTCACTGAACTTTTATTGCACTACTGCTTTTCTTCTGTATCCTCTTTTTCTGCCACATCTCTCTCACTGACTGTTCTGCCTTCCTCTTTTAAAAGCTCAAGTGATTAGATTGAGCCCACCCGATAATCCAGGATAATCTCCTGTTTTAAGGTCTGTAACCTTAATCACATCTGCAAAGACCCTTTTGCTGTAACATAGTCCAAGGTTCTAGGGATTAAGGCACAGTGTGGAAATCTTTGGGGGTTACTGTTCTGCCTGTCACAATCTCAAAGACCAAAATATAGGTAATTATGGGATACTGTGTCCTCATATAGTTACCTTCCTTCTAGAATTATTTATTGTGATTAATTATTAGCTGCTGCCTGGCTTATCCAGGAACCATAGGAAGCAGGTGAGATACTAAGATAGGGGAAGGGTAAGGGATGTGTACATGACACATTCGCTTCTCTGGATGTTTCCTTCCATATGCAGAGAGATTCTCTAGCAAAAAACGTTTGGCCTCTCGCACACTGCCTCATTTCCCCCACCATAATGTGACTGATGACTTTGGAGGAGGAACTGGGACGGCATGGATCAGCCCCTGTGAGGGGTCATATTTGGGATCTGTCTGCCTGCAGAGAGTATGAGCACTGGTCTGCCCTTGGCCACATGATAAGCTCAGTTAAATGCTCTGCCTTGTACGTGAAGGACTCTAGTTGTTGCCTATAATTGAGTATATATGTTCAAATGGATTAAGTTATTCTTCCAGGCCAGTTTAACCATGGACAAGTCAAGTTCAATCTTTTAGATGTATTGAGTAACTACTACATGCAGAGTAAAGTACCTGGTACTATGGAATAGACAAAAATGAATAGTGACTTCCAATTATAAAATAAGACAGTAAAGGTATCTTTTCTCTCTTCTCTCTGAAATCACTCCAATAAAAACAATATAATGAAGGAAAGGGATGAGAAGGAGGGAGGCAGTGTATATAACTTGATATTGTCACCTTTTATAGTGGGGGAAGGGGAAAGGTGGGTGTCAAAAAATCTAAATCTGATAAATTAAGTAGTATATGTTTAAACATATTTACAGAAACACAAGAAAGTTCTAGAAAAGCTAATAACAATAATATGATTAAATGGAGGGAGGATGGGAGATGGGAAGAAATACAAATATGCTAGTTTTACCATTACTTAAAGTAGGGAGACAGTAGATGCTGTCTAAAGAAACAGAAGATGTGTTATATTTTATAAATTTTAGTTGTAAATTATGTCACTAGATTAAAAATAGAATGCAAATATGCAGAAGGAAACTTGTATTTAACAAGAGCAAAGAAAAATTAAATAATACAATGAAAGATTGGAAAACACATAAAAATAAGAAGAATAGCAGAAAGGTAACAGAACTGAAAGGTATTTCTTATCAAAAAATATAAATGGTATAAGCATTCCTATTAAAAGATAAAGACTCTCGGGACTTCCCTGGTGGTCCAGTGGTAAAGAATCCACCTTACATTGAAGGGGATGCAGGCTCGATCCCTGGTCAGGGAACTAAGATCCCACATGTCATGGGCCAGCTAAGCCTGCAAGCCACAACTACTGAGCCCACACGCCACAACTAGAGAGCCCACATGCCACAAACTACAGAGCCCACATGCTCTGGAGCCCATGTGCCACAACTAGAGAAGAGAAAGCCGTACGTCACAACTAGAGAGAAGTCTACGCGCCACAATGAAGAGTCTGCGCCACAGCAAAAGATCCTGCTTGCCTTAATGAAGATCCTGCGTGCCGCAACTAAGACCGGATGCAACCAAAAAATAAATAAAATAAATAAATAAATAATAAATGAATCTTAAAAAAAAAAAGATAAAAACTCTCAAATTGTATCAAAATATAAAATCCAAACATATGATATATATAATAAGCACACACTTAAAGCACATTGACAAAGGTTGAAAATGAAAGAATGTATAAAGGCTTATCATACAAATAAAAAGATGGTTCACTGAAAAAGACACAAATTGGTTTTCAAACATATGAAATGAGCCTACCCTCATAAAAAGTGTAATTCAAAATAAAACTACTCTAGAGGGGGCTGTTCACCCATCAAATTAGCAAAGATCAAAAGTCAGATAGCACATTAGTTGTTGGAAGTGAGACTTAACAGGTACTTTCATGTATTGCTGGAAGGACTGTAAATTAGCCCAACATTTATAGAGTGTAACTTGATGTACAAATACATTGACTCTATGATGCAGCAATTCCAGTTTGATGAATTTCTCCTATAGCAATCCTCACACGTATGTACAAGGATGCAGTATCAATGCAGTATTACCTGTAAGAGCAAATATTTTAAAGTAATTTGATATGTACATTAATCAAACTTATGAAGCCATTAAAAATGAAAATGTAGCTTTCAATGTATTTGTACAAAATGAGTTACAAGTTTAAGGGGGATAGAAAGTGTCCCTATCAAGGGTCATCACTAGCCCACATGTTGCTTTTGTACAAGTTAGAAAAAGATGTTCCCTTCTCCTGCATGGATGAAGTCTTTGCCTGGGTCCATAGTTTGTAAGTGGAGCAGGAGAGGACTTTAGCTCCACACGCCCCTCAACCACACACTCTTATGGAGGAGAGCCTTAACGTGGGTGCCCTGGCTCCAGAGCATAAACTTGCATTACTTTTAATATGGCATTTAGGAAAAAAGAATGCTGTGGGACTTCCCTGGTGGTCCAGTGGTTAAGACTCTGTTCTCCTAATGCAGGGGGCATGGGTTCGATCCCTGGTCAGGGAACTAAGATCCCGCAAGCCACACGGTGCAGCCAAAAAAAGAAAAAAGAACATTGCACCTTCATTTCTATTATTTTGGTACATAGACATACTATCAAACAGTTATCTGAGCAGAAATAATGAATTGAAGATATCTTAATGTAACCCATAAGGAAAATAATAATTGGTGGATCATTAAGATTTAATCATCTAGTGGAAAGAGTAGAATTTTATTTACCAGACGATCTTAATTTCTTTTCTGAATTGAATTAGTTAATTAGTTAATTTAGTTCTTAACACCACTTGTTACTTTTGAATAGTATCATTAAAGTTTAAATTAGTAAAGTTTAAACAATGAATTGGAAGATGGACCACAGTGTCTCAGATTTGTATCAAACAAATGTTACAGTCTATATTTCTATGATGCCTCTCTCTATAAATAGGTAGATAGATATTTCATATCAATAAATATAAATGGTATAAGCTTTACTTATATGTGTGTGTGTATATGTATATATATATATAGAGAGAGAGTCAATTATCTATAAGTTTGGCCCATATCATACTCAGATATGGTTTGTTTTAAAGCTGTTAAACAAATGTACAACAACATTTCAGTAACTTAACACATAATAACCCAATGCAGATGTTGCTGGTTGGTTGGTGGCTTTCGTCTTGAATGATCTGGATACACAGGCTCTTTCCATCTGTGCTCTGCCATGACCTTGGAGTTTGGAGTCCTTGGCATACAACTGACAGAAAAGAAAAGAAAGAGTGGAGAATCCTGCCTCTTAAAAGCCTCAGACAGGAAGTGACAACTATCACTTCTACTCTCATCACATTGGTGAGATCTAGTCTTATGGCCGCACTTAAATACAAAGGCTGCTGGAAATGCCTGAAGCTCCACAGCTGTCAACCAAGAACAATGCTATACCATGAAATGGGGAGCATGAATTTTTGGTGAATAGCTAAATATCTCTGCCATAGAGTTGAATCTGACTGAATAATAACTTTGAATTTAGATGTTTGGCATTTTGTGAACCCAGGATCAGCCTATACATGGGATGGAAGATTTAAGCGGAATACAGTACCTGATGATTCTTGAAAGACTTGCCTACATGTTTAGTCCCCTTCTCTGTGATTCTTCAACACACTTCTACCTGAAGTTTATTCCCAAACTTGGACAATCTCAGTCAAAAATATACTGAGCTCGTCTGAAAATTCAACCTGTATTTATCAGTCTTTATATTCATGGACCTTCATGGTGGCTGACACTGTTGACTGCTTCCTCTTTCATAGCCCTCTCTTCTTTGCCCATTCTTACTTCTTTTCTCACCTCTTCTGGACATTTCATCTCAGATCTCTTCCCAGGTTTCTTCTCCTAATGCTCCTTAAATGTTAGTGTTCCTGGTAGGTTAATTCTGACTCAACACCCTTCCTCTTCCAAACCTTCTTTGAATGATCTTATCCTTCCTAAGATTAGAACCATCACCTGTATGCAGTTCGTGTTCAGATTTGTATCTCTAGATGTTATCTCTAACCTGAGCTTCAGACCATGCTTCCATGCTGAACATTTTTCCTGGACATCACAAGAAAATTTTCATTAAGTCTAAACATACCTCTTTCTAAACTTTCTCTTCCTCTAGTATTTTTTGTCTTAACAGTGAGACTCTATTTATCCAGTTATATAAGCTAAAAAATTCATGCTTGACCCTATTTATTTTAACCCCATTAAATTAATCATAAGCATGGCTGTCTTATCTTACCCCTTGAATATACTTCAAATCCATTCATTTTTATTCATTTCTTATTATTATTGCCTTAATTTGGAACTTCAAAATTCTCTGGATTACTGAAATCATCTCATTTTGGGTCCCCGACTGCAGTCCTCCTCTCTTTAGATTGCACACATTTGCTAATACTGATTCCACCCCCGACCTAGTGGCTCAGAACATCCTGAATTGGGTTGGGATTTTCAACTTGAGATTTTACAGAAGATCTTAGGTAATTTTGATCACCAGCCAAGTTTGGAAATCACTGTCCTAGAATGAGTCCTGTGAGCAAGCCGTAAGTAGCAGGTTATATAGCAACCAAGCCCTGTGTATATTTTCAGGCCTTTATAGATTATCTCTTGGTTTTCCAAGCCCTGAAAACAACAAAGGAGTGACACTGAGGCTCTGATGTGATATATCTAGTTCCTTCAACTGCTTCAAGTTCAATTCAATTCAATTGGCATCACTACAGAGTGACTGAATTGGAGGAACACTTGGGCCATACTGTGAATTTTATACACCCCCATGTTCAGTGCATTAGTCAAGTCACGGAAGTTTTTCATCAGGCCATGTCAGGCAAATATTAAGGAATGAATCAATACACTGGCAAACTGGGATCCAACGGGGGGCTACTGTATAACCTTGATGCTGAGCTATGAATGCCATCACTCAGTAGAAAGAGAATACAGTAGGGAATGGATGAGTATGTGTCAGTGTTTCTTAGATTGGCTACTTTATGATAAAGGGAATTTGTTGGGAGGATATTGGGGAGCTCATCAAGTTGGCTGGAGATAGAAGAAAGGGCTGGTCAATGAGCAGAAACCAAGGAAGCTTGGAGGTCTTAGAAGCAGAAAACAGAGCAGTCATGTCAGTAGCAGAAACAGGCTGGTCAAAACACTGCCACCATGACAGCTAGATGGAAGACCCCCAAGAGCTCATGCTGGCCCTGGCTACCTTGTTTAACATCTAAAGATCTACTTGGTCAAACTAAGGTCGTTGCCAGCCCCCTTGATGGCGCCAGTGCCAGGGACAGAGTGGATTCAATGGGAGGCAGAAATAGGACTAGCCCAATAAAGAGGAGCTCATTTTCCAAAAGGAAGACAGGGTCCTGTTACCAAGAGAGAATAAATGCTAAGCAGCCAATGAATGACAAATATCCATTGCCGTGCACCTAAGGAAATAAAGGGGAGAAAGAAAAAAGATGGGGAAACAAGACTGAGGAAGTAGGGAAAATGTTAGGTTCACACATCACACAAACAGCCACATGGGAATTTTATTTTGTTTCCCTTTGTTTTTATTACTTTTTAAATTAATCAAAAGAAAATCCCTTATGGACTTGATAACAATACATCTGGTCCTAATAATCCAAGAAATCTCTATTTATAGACATTGAATGTGTTGCTGAAATTAAACATAATGCATGAACAAAAATTGCAAGATAGGTTTAGGTTTTGACTTTTCAATAAAGTATACCACAAAGGGAATAAAGAAATTCTTTTCTCAAATTAATGGTGAATTCTTTTGTCATGAGAATAGGAGCTTATATTCATTTCACTGAAAGCACATAAATTGTTCTAGACAAGAAAAACAAAAGTTGCCCAAGGCAGTATTTTCATTATAGAAAAAGGCACATGTCCATGAATATCTAGTTTAATATTAACAAAAGTCATTCAATTAGCTATGCATGTGCCATTGTTATGAATATGTATTCGCGTCTCAGCTAAGTAACACTGATATATTTTATTCACCAGTTCAGAGATTCAGATGTTATAAACATTACCCTTCTTGCCCTGGTGTGACATAAGGGATTTGAGTCCAAAAAAGACCTGACACTTCCCACCACTGGATATGCAAATTCCTTTAGAACTTTCAACTTTCTGTTATGGAAATTGCCTTTGCTGTTTGCTGATTTTATTTCTTCTCTAAAATCATTAAAAGAAAAACAATCCTGATGAGTTAACATTGGTTCTTTAATAATAGCAATTTTTAAAGATCTAAAAAATGGTTTCCTTTTTCTTGTCTCTTGCAATAGCTCTAGGAGGCCCAAAGAAAGAGAAAAGCATGTAAAATGCAGGTGAATGAGACTGTTTAGAGCAGGGATAACAAATTCCCTCGTCTATGACAGACTTTGCTAATCATTTCGGGTCCTCTTTCCTGCTAAGCCCAGATGTGGTTTCTGTATCCAAAACTCAATTCTTAAGTATGTACTTTTGATCTATAGGACTCGGCATGTAAGATGAAACATACTTGCTATACATAATTTAGATCAATGCAGTTCATTCAGGAAAAAACCAAGTCTTTTCATGCTACTCTTTTTAGAAGATTTATACAGCAACAATGACTCAACAGCCTCAATTTCCATCATTTGGAAAATCTTATACTGTCCAACCATTAGTGACTTAGAATCTCTTATTTTCCCTTCTCTCAATTTTGACTTCTCCCACCACCACTGAGAATGGATTGTCTAAACCCTTACATCCTTTCTCTTCTGGGCTTTTATCGTCTTTTTATCTTTTCCCCTGACCAGGCATTTCTTATTTCAGCAACCTCTGTACTAGAAATGAAACACGCACACACACATTAATTTTATATGCTTCCGAAAAATTCTGGTTCAGAGAATGAAGTGTTTTCTTAAATATATATACGTATTACCTGTAGATTTCCATTGTTTAAGCTTTACCTACTCTCTACCCTCTTAAATAAATTCTATTCATTATTGACAATTAAATTATTAAGTTCTTGAAATATGCAAAGTTTCATTTGAAAAACACACCAGAAATAATCTAGCAAAGGTATTTTCATGTTTCATATACCATCCTCCTTGGTTTTTCAATAAGAAATCCTATCAAACAAAATCCGTCTTTAGGAGGGCGGAAATCTCTTCTAGTTAGGCTCAAACACTGCCTTCCTTCTTTACCTAGGCAATGCCTACATCTTTATTCTTGTTTCAGATAGAGTTCAAGGGTCACTTCCTCAAAGAAGCTTTCCGTCCTTGACCTCCTAGTTTAGTTTCAAGTCCCTTACTAATTACTAGTGACTAGTGCATAAGATGATGTTCTTTTCTTTTATTTACCTGTGCTATGCATTCATTGCTGCAATTTTTTCTATTACTGTTTCTACTACTAGACTGTAAACTTTGTGAGATTAGGAGCTGTATCTGCTTTTGCTTTACATTATCTCCCCAGGGCCTAACATAGTGCCTAGACCTGTACTTGTGACTCAATAAATAATGGTTGAATGAATTAGTAAGTATTTCACTTCAAGGTATGGGTGACTTATGATAGTTTAATATGTCCTATCTACTGAGTGCATTTACAGGCCAGAGGAGAAAATATCTTAACCCAAAGGGATCTCCAATGGAAACTTTCAACCACATGTGACAGGACAAAGAGAAAACTTCTCCTGGGAAGGAGGTAAAGCTCCTTCCTTCCACTCTTCAATGGATGCCACATAAAGGGCCTTCTAGTTCTCTGGATAGGATATCTAGGATAACTGCCTGCATTCCCAGAGTGCTTCAGATTCCAGATTCCAGCTGCATTTCTGTGAATGTGAGCTTTCATCTTCCTCCAAATGGCCCCTCTAGGGCCTCAGCAGGTTGATGGGTTCACATCCAGCAGCTAGGTTAGAGTTAGGAGATCACTTAAGCAATGGGATAGCAATGTTCTCCTGGCCTAGGGCTCAGAGTGACCAGGTTAACATGGGATCCTTAGTACTGTCAGGCGTTTTTCCCCTTTTTTGCACCTTAGGTCAACATCATAAAAGTGACTAAAATTGCTGTCCTCAGTTGGTATGGAATTAAGGAGAAACTTTGGTCCTTATAACCATTAAAGCCTTAATTAACTCAAAAATGGGAATTCATTACCTCCCATGTAGCTTGTGCTCTAGCTTTCAAATTACATCACTGCCACAGGCCTGGACCTGCAGTCCCCCTTCTAACCAAAAGGTGCTTTGCCCTCCAGAGTGGTCAGCAGACAATCTTGTCTCTTCAGGAAGGTAGTAGTCAACTCTTCACTGAACGATGCTTCCCTTTGATTGTCTAGGTGGACGGAAGTAATACAGTATTTGATCTTCAGGAAAATCCTGCTGCACTGTGAAAGGCAAATTATAAATTCCTTGGAAAAAGGACTGTCTTACCTATTTCTTATGGCCGGCCCAATGCCTAACGATTATTCGTACTAAGTAAAAATTGTTATTGGTTAACTGGTTGTTTTGCAGATGGATTAAATTGACATCGTCGGTCAGGGTGCCCACACTGTGATAAACAAGACTTGAGAGTAGTGGCTCCCCGAGTTGCTGGTGCTAGAGAGAATGTTTAATGAGAGCAGGTTACCAAGCTGCACCCCCCAAAATATTACGGCTCATGGTGTATGAGGTGGAGCCTTGAAAGCCAGATTTCATAAAGCTTCCCTACATGACTCACCACGCTGGATCAAATCTAAAATACCATCAGCTGTAGAAGGGAGCATTATTTGCCTATCTTTAAAAAGAAAAAGAAGTTTTCAGTTAACCTGTGCCTTGGTACTTGTGATGTCATTGGTCAGAAGCTGCAGCTGGATTTTAGAGTTATGAACAAGTATAAACATGAAACACTGATTTAGAGCATTTGGAGTGACTCCGAGGACGTACTGATATTGGGGTTAACCATGAAGCAACAGCATGAAGCCAGAGGAGAAGAGGGTAAGAGTGTACTATTAATCTGAGGAAAACTTGCAGATGGTTTCCATCTGTCAATGAATAAGGTTGCAAACTGCTAGGGTGAATCTATTTTTTTTTGTACCTCAAATCTTAGAATGCCAGGTCAAGCGACACTCTTGGTTTGCCTTACAAAATCATTTTACAAAAAGCATAATGAAAATGAAATGCCTAACCATGTGTAGTTGTTCATTTTGATTTTTTTTGAAGGGAAAAATGTACAAAAATGTGACAGTCTTATAATTAGAGCCTATATGAACAGGAAATGATATTTATATAAATGGACGAGTGGGTCTGTGGTAACGATTTGGTTCTAACAACCTGTGTTCAGTTGGGTAGTCATTCTTTATCAGCTCTGTCCAATAGAAATATAATGCGAGCCACAAAGGAAACTTTGAATTTCCTAGTAGCCATATTTCAAAAAGTTAAAAGAAACAGGTGAAATTAATGTCAATAATATATTCAGTGCAGCATATCCCAAATATTGTCATGTCAGCATCTACTTAATAAAATAATAATGAATGAGTTATTCAACATTATGTTTTTCATACTGTCTTCAGACTCTGGTGTGTATTTTCCACTTCAATCAGTTTTGACTGACCACATTTCTAATGCTCAGTAGCCACATGTGGCTGCCATATTGGATAGTGTAGCTTTATAGTCTCTCTGGCAGTTTATGTATCTCTAAATTAGAAGAGCATCTGTCCCTCTATAATTCCTCTGTGGCAGTGTAGTGGGAAACTTCCTGGAATGGCTGTTGAATTCCCTTAGAGGAAAGATTTCTCTCCCATTTCCTATTGTCATAGTTAATTATCAACATAAATACAAAATAAGCATGATTATGTGTTGATGGAAATGAAGCTTGTATGTATAGCTTTACCTAATTCAGAGACAACATTTGTGTGTCTCAAATTCAAATGTCAGCCTCAAATTCAGACTCAGATTTTGCTCATCTAAGACTGAATTGGTAGCTGAAATACAGGGGATACAGAGAAATGTAAGACACACGGTCGCTTTCCTCCAGGAATTTACACTGTACTTAGGGAGAAATGGATGAGACCCAATGAGCTCTAAGATGGTGCCCAAATTACTTTGGCATACTGGAATTTTGTGATGTTAAATATAACATGAAATAAGCAGGATATTAGCTGGGTTTTATATGTCCTTTTGGCCGGTAGGAATTTTCATTATAATGAGTTCATGTAATGAGATGACTTGTAATCTTACTGAGTACCAATTCTGATGCCATAGATTTTTGATTTTTCAAAGAATTTCAGAACAACTCACAGCACCACTAAAAAGGCTCCTGCTGATTATCATCTTAGTTTTTATGTTGGTTCTTAACAAAGCAGATATGTTTGCCCTTGGAAAGACACAACTGCAAAAATGCAGAGTATGATGATTAAACAAGAACAAAATCAAATTAACTACTATGAACCACAGAAATGACTAAGGACAAGCTATATTCCACATAAACATGTCCTAAATTTAACTTTTCCTCTAGAAGAATTTCCAAGTGAAAGTAACAGACTGCATGCCCATGGAACCACATTATCAGACCCTGCCAACGGGCAACCACAGGACCTTTGCATAGCTCTCTCTTCCTTTGACAACCTTGCCTGGTTACTGCTAGATTTGTAAGTCTGTGGTTGGTTGCGGGTTCTGCAAAAATTTCCTGAATAAGAAGAGGAAAAGAAGATTCCCTGTTCATTTACTTGTTTCAATTTAATACCAGGTTAAGAAATTCTGCTTCAGAGTGAAACCCTGTTTTCTGAGCTGATCATTCAAACACACTGCAGTCGGAGAAGCCAAATGGAGAAACGCAGTGATAAAATATCCAAGATTAAAAGCCCATTTTATTTCAGTTCTTTTGAATCCACTTTCACTCATTAGTCTTTTATTGTATATCCTTCTCCAAAATTGCCTGACGTCTTATGGTTCTGAGGAGAAAACAGAAAAGGTTCTTGGCATCTGATCAGAAGCCAAATTATTGAGTAGATTTACATCTTACCATAATGTTGGCTTAGAGGTATGTATGTCTCTCATCAAGCTCCCATAACCTTCCCTCTGACTTAAACTACAGGTAATCAATTCCATGGCAATAGAAAGAGACTTACCTATTTCTTGGAAGGGAATAGAACAAACAAATGTTTGGGCAACCGCAGCTGTATTAATATACATGAGAAAGCAACAGCTAGTGTTATTCTACAGAAATGAATGAATGAATAAATAAATAGACTCTAAGCACTTTATTCTTCTCACATAATTTCTTCTCAGTGACATTATTGAACAGGCTGTTGAAAACAAACATCGTTAAATGAGAAAAGAAGAGCAGCCGCCTTTCTGATTCCCCGCTGCAACATTTTCCAATGACGAATGCTCCCTAAATGGATTGAGCTTCTTGAAAAAGAAGTCTGAGAGAAATTTGATGTGGCCCCCTGACCCCTGGTAAGCACATGTATCTTCACCTGTCACACAACACACTGGCGCTTGCTTACTTTTCAGCAAAGACTATTGATTTTGCTTATTGGCTGCAGGTGAGTCCATAAAGAACAAATTACAAAGTCAGAGGTCCACAGTCAGCAATTGCTTGCATGATAACAGGGGCTTCACTCCACCCGCACCATTCACCATGAACATCCTCAGCAGCCCAGCCAAAGGAGGAGGCTGGGTAAGAAACCTGGGATGTATTTTCAATGGCTGTAAAGTCAGTGTTATATACAAAGGTTTCTGTGAAGAATGAAAATGCAGGAAATTGGCTACAACTGTGGTGGGTAGGGCATATATATATATATATATATATATATATATATATATATATGTATGTGTATATATATATATATATATGTATGTGTGTGTGTGTGTGTGTGTGTATGTTTGTAGATACTGGATGGGAAGCAGAACCTTAAAGTAAAGAAGATATACCATTCTGGATGTAGAAAAGGAAGCATAGAATGGGCGTTTGGTGTACCTGTGAAATTGTCCTTCCGTGAAGCTTAAAAAAAAACATGTAGACTGATATAAGTATATTTCTACTGTAGAGAGTTTATGGTCTGGCAGTTTCTCCAGATAACTTCCAGGCCAAAGAGTCTATGATTTTCTTATAGAGATTTAAGGGTGTCAGAACATGTTTCTTCTGTAATTAAACAAAACCTATGAGTTGAACTTTTAAATAAATAAACCAAAATAAGATGGAAAGCAATGTGACTCAACTTGAAGCCGCTGCAGTGACAGTTTTTCCATCAATTCATTTCCATCAGCACCTTAAATGGTTTAATCTATTGGATCAAGCATGCAGTAATCTGAATTTGTTGTTTAAACTCCTCAAAATTTTTTTCCAAGTAAAAATTTTCATCAGGATTACAGTCCAAAATTTGATGAGCACTATAGCCAATAGCCTAAGTAACTGGGGGAAATTAGTGGATGTTACTTAAAATAATGAGATAACCTGACACTTTTTGGCCAAAAATTATAGTCTAATTCCAAAAGTCTAAACACCAAGACACTAATACTTAAAGAGACATAGGATTAAAAAAATACATGTCATAAAATTCATAGATCATTCACATAAGCGAATCTCCTAGCACTTCTGATTCTTCAGAGGGCAGATATTAAGAGACAAGTCATGTTCTGGAGGCATAAAATTATTGATGGATATGGAGATGGAAAGGGACTCCACTCAGAGCAGTTGTACAGCTTGATCAGGAAAATAAATATTGGAGAAACATATCTGAAAGCTATCACCAGGTCAAGTTGGCCACATAGGTAACCAATAAGAAGAACCACTGCAGAGTCTTGAAATTCAGGTGTGTGCTTCGTTCTTATCTTATAGCATAAAAATGAAAATCTAGTTTGACTTTGGTACGTATTTGCTGACAGTCCTTTACTATAATTGAGGGGATGCCATGCTAAGGAGACTGAAATAGCTGCACAGAAAGAAAAACTTCTAAATATACCTTCCCACAAGGCACGGGCTCTTATGAATATTACTCTGCATTAACATCACTTTGACGGAACTGCTGAGCTAGATGGCAGTTTTAAATGAAAACTAAAATCCTGGTCACTTTATTTCCGGTGACACCATAGAGATTCCCAGGTAAGCTCACCCCAGAGAGAGTTTTCAAGAAATGTTTGGCTATGCAAATTACCAGCTACAATGGATTTGGATGCAAAAGCTTGTGGGAGGATTATGTGAGTTTGGAATGAAAATGACAAGTCCAGCTTGGGGCTCAGGGTAGGAAACATGGTTGAGGGTTATTGCCTGCCCTCATAGGCCCTATAAAACACACAGAATGTCGAGCAAGGAAAAGTCTCAGACTTCAAAGCCCGAGTTCTTACATTCCCATGATGCTCTTCCTAACCTTCCTCTAATCCCCCGTGGAAGCCCATGGCCCTCCAGCACGTGGCTTTTTTGCACCGTCAGGTGGATGGAATGAGTTTGTCATCATCTTCAGCTAGTATTATCTGTGAACTGGTTTGGGGATTGAGAGAGGAGTTGGGACATTTATGGTCTTCCACAATGATTGCTGTTGCTATTTCTGCTGTGAAATATGTGAAGCATCTGGAGAGGGAATTCAATAAGGTGTGGCCAAAATAGCATTCACTTTATGCCCTAGCTTCTGGCACCATTTAAGACAGCACTGAGACAGATCATATGACCCCAGCCCTTGCAAGACCTCATCACTTTTCATGGGAGAACTGAAAAGTGCTGATCCTGGAGCGTTTATGCTGATGGAACACAGATAAAAATCTGCAGGTGTAACTTTTTTAAAATTTAGTACATGAAGCATAAAAAATATATCAGTACCACCATACATCATCCAGACCCAACTTCAACACCATGTTGTAGATATAAAAACACCCATCAGACTCTTTCAGTGTACGGAAACTCATAAATGGAGCTATTCCATAACAAATAGCAGGTTAAAATGCCCTTTTTGTATTTTTAAAGGATAGCAAGCAAGGTATTTACTTATTATAACCCAAAGAGGACACATCATTTCAATGTAAAGATATCAAATATAACTTACACATCTTGTCATCATCTAATCTTTCATTGGTTGAGAGCTTGTACTATAGAATGCTGGAAGAAGTATTGAGGGAGAAGAAAAAGAAAAGGATAAAGAAGATGCATAATGTTGTAAGAACCAGAAGTGGAAAGAGCTAAGCTGTAGGTGAGCAGAGAAGAGAAAATAGGAAGCCCTAACTGAAGGATGACCTTCTGGAGGGGAAAGGAGGTTAGGTCCTAATTTCCTAACCTATAAAGTGAATTGAACTAGATTTTGAATCCAATTCAAAACTCATTCCTAAAATGGTACTGATGAACCTAGTGGCAGGGCAGGAATAAAGACGCAGACATACAGAACGGACTTGAGGACACAGCGGGGGAAGGGGAGGCTGGGATGAAGTGAGAGAGTGGCATGGACATATATACACTACCAAATGTAAAATAGAGGGCTAGTGGGAAGCAGCTGCATTGCACAGGGAGATCACCTCTGTGCTGTGTGACCACCTAGAGGGGTGGGATAGGGAGGGTGGGAGGGAGACCCAAGAGGGAGGGGATATGGGGATATACGTGTACATATAGCTGATTCACTTTGTTGTACAGCAGAAACTAACACAACACTGTAAAGCAATTATACTCCAATAAAGGTGTAAAAAAAAAAAGAAATGCTTTTCGCTAACTCTAAGTTGGTAATCATGTTGCAGTATATAAATAGATTGAATCAACATATTGTACACCTTAAACTTACACAATTTTTTTAAACCTTGCTCTTTTATTTTTTTAAATTAAGTAATTTTTGTTTTTGGCTGCATTGGGTCTTCGTTGCGTGTGGGCTTTCTCTAGTTGCGGTGAGCAGGGGCTACTCTTCATTGCGGTGCGTGGGCTTCTCATTGCGGTGGCTTCTCTTGTTGTGGAGCACAGGCTCTAGGTGTGCGGGCCTCAGTAGTTGTGTCTCGCGGGCTCTAGAGTGCAGGCTCAGTAGTTGTGGCACACGGGCTTAGTTGCTCCGCGGCATGTGGGATCTTCCCAGACCAGGGCTCAAACCCATGTCCACTGCATTGGCAGGCAAATTCTTAACCACTGTGCCACGAGGGAAGTCCCACTTACACAATTTTATATGTCAATTATATCTAAATTAAAAACAAATAAACAAAAAACCACTTAAAACTATCTAATATACCATTTAAAATAGAAGGAAATTCTCTGGGGTAAAGGAAATCTTATGTCTCAGTTGATAGATAAATAGATGTAAAGTTTTCATATATATTTAAAAACTCATCCAATGTACACATAAGATCTGTGAAATTCACTACATGCAAATTATATTTCCAATTTTAAAAAAATGAGAAAAAAAAGAAAAAAAAAAGAGAGACTTGAGGGTCATATCATCCAATTATATACCAAAAAAAACCACACCCTCATTCCAGAAACTCAAAAAAATGAAGATTGGAAAACAAGTAAACAAACAAAAAAACAAACAGACAAAAAAAGAAAATGAAGGTTGGGCATGCAAAGATAGTTTGTATGGTTGAAAGACAGGCAGATCCATTTTTCCTACCTTAGGAGGACTTGCAATGAATCACAGATATAAAAATAATATTGTTTTGGAAAAAATGGGCATATTTACCTGATTCCTGTGTCTTGAGGAAATTCAAAGCACTTTAGCAAATGTATCCCATTCTATACTGGTTGAAAACATTAAGGTAATTTCTTATCTAGAAAAAGAAATACCCTCTCAGAGCACGAGAGGCTATATAGGCAAAAATCTCACCCAGGGTTTTTGGCATCATCTGGTACCAAATTTAGATTCCCAAATCTAAATCCTCAGCTCCTTTCAAATGCCTACTCAAACTTAAGATATCCAAAATTCATGCCATCTTTAACCCAACGCCACCCACTAACTTCTTTTTCTGCCCTCAATTCCATCGCTCCATGAATGGGACAACCAGTACTTGAGACGGAAACACTGGAGTCATTTTTGTTCCTTTTGTTCCCCATATCCTCAGTCACAGGGCCCCACAAATTTTATGCCTAAATAATCTGTGCTACCATCTTCCTCCTCCAGTTCCATTGCCTTAATTGAGGCCTCCTTAATGCCTTCTCTGGATGATAGCACTTCCTAACTTCCTAATGCCTTAAATAACACCCACCTCCCTTGACAAATTACCCTCACTGTTGCCAGCGAAATCCTGCTAAATGAAAATCTGCTTATGTTACTCTTTAGCATTAAATCTTTCAGTGGATCCCTATCACCCTTTGGAATCAAATCCAAATTCCTTAGGTTGGCATGATGGAAAGTCCATCATCTGACCTCTGACTCCCTATTTAGCTCTTCTTTTAAAGGCCTGCATTCACCCATATTCATGGTCTACTGCTTCAAGCTAAAGGAAACTACAGACCATTCCTCTGCCTTCCCCACCTGCTTTCCTTGGCCCATTCACTGAACAATAAGTACAGAAAAAACATAGAACCCATAGGCCAACGATTCCTAGCCTTAGTTTTAAGATAAACCCAGGCAAACCACGTTTTTAGACTCCTCCTCACCTCAACACATCTCTCTCATAAGCTTTTTTCTTCCAGACCAAAAGCCCTTTGAGCTTTCAGACCATTATATCTGTTATGGGCTCTGAAAAACTCATTTTGAAACTCAGAGCTGAGTTTCTTCGTGAAACCCTGGCTCTGCCTTCTCTTTGAAGCTATGAATGATGTTAATTTTATGAGTGGAAAGCTATGTATAGGTCAAGTAGGAAACTCTGAGGGCTACCGGAAATTGAAAAAGACATCAGGTAGTGTTTTAAGATTATTTTTTCTTCCTCAGTAAGTCCCCTACATATGAACCTTCAAGTTGCAAACTCTCAAAGATGCAAATGTGTGTTTGCATGTCCAATCACATAAGTTAGTTCACCGGTCTGACGTACATTGTCACATGCGTGCATCCTCTACAAGTGGTTGTGCTTTTGTGTACTTTACTGTACAGTACTGTATAGAGTACAGTAGTACAGTATCTTTATTTCAAGCCCAGGATGTCCGGAAGCAAGTGTAAAAGCAGCGGTGATGGTGCGGGTACTACTGTACTTTACAAGGTACTGTACTATGAAATTAAAAATGTTTTCTTTATTTTCTGTTTGTTTTTTATGTATTATTTGTGTGAAAAGTATTATAAACCTATTCAGTACAGTACTATATAACCGATTGTGTTAGTTGGGTACCTAGGCTAACTTTGTTGGACTTAGCTAACAAATTAGATATACGAACACACTCTCAGAATGGAACTCATTCACATGTAGGGGACTTGCTGTATAGGATCTTATCAGGAAAACAGCGGGCTCTGGTCTAGGGTATCTGACTTCCTAGGAAACCACTGAATCATTTCAAAACAATGAAAAGCAATCCCTAAGAATCCCAATGACTGAGTGTCTGTGAAGAAACTCCTCTAGTGCACCAACTTGTACTCCATGAAGATATAATATTTATGATGGATTCAGAATTTATAAAAGATAATGTCCCAGCCTAACATGAAATTTAATAGCACACATCCATTTGTCTGTGGATGTTTAAAGGATTAAAAGAGTATATCTCTCCGTGTGGCGCTTGGTGGAAACTGGTGTTTGGGTGGCCCCTGAAGGGAAGAGAGGGACTTTTATTTCTCTCTGCAAGAGCAGTGGTGACACTATCTTTGCTTCTGTAATCCAGGAGAAGTTTTATTATGTTCAGAGAAGGCAGAAAGGAGCCAATCAGGATGATGGTCTAAAAGCAGAGCCAAGTAAGACAAAACAATGAAGTGTTTTGGGGTGCCTATACTAATATCTTGTAGATACCTCGTTCAATCCTGGAGAAAAATGAGAAAAAAAAAAAAAAAAACAGAATTCTACAAGTAACAAAATTAACACCTAAGGGAATCATATAATTTGTGTTTAAAAAAAAAAGTCACTTCAAGAAACAACTCTCTTACATTCAAATGGAGTTATTTCTTCAATCATTACCAGGTATGGACACTCAAATGAAATTTTATTAGTGCTTTTCTGCTGTTTGATTTCTGGTTCAAACTGTGATAATGGTTTTCTCTCTGTTATTACCAAATGATTTGAAATTTTGTAAGTAATTGTTTAAGAAGCAAACATCCTACAAAAGTGTGTTTTTCCAACTCTCAAGACAGACATAAACCAACTTTTTTATTCTGCAGCTTGAAAATTTCCTAGAAGATGATTAGTTTTACCTGAATTTCCAGAAACAAAATTCAATGTGGTAAATTAACTGTTCAGAAAGCTTATATAGGAAAAAAATGCTTCCATTATATAGATCTCTACCATAATCAGTAATATTGCTTTAACATAAAGGGCTATCCATTACTTTAGTGGGGCTCGTTCCTTGGCTGAATCACAGAAGCAAGCAAAGAATCTCCCCTGCCTTACGTAGTCCCTTCCTTCAAGTTTGGCTCAACTTTGTGCCCTAAACTTAAGAAAGCCAATCAGAAACCAAGACTACTCTTTCCTGCATTACAATTTATACAGGGATCCTAAGAGATTTCGCGTGTTATTGTTATTTATTTCTCCAACAGTCCCAAGTACCACACTTTGACCTTACTCCACCCTTTTCCAAATTATGGGTTCTCAAAAAAAGAATTGTCAGAATTTACATTTATTAAAACTATTCTTAATTCTAGAGTACACACAGAACCCTCTCTAGAGGGATATTGCTCTGTATCCTTACTGTAGGATCTACCCCCAAAAACCCTAATGTGCTTGAGGAATGACAAATATCTTATTTAGACTCCTGGATATCAAATCTTTTGGGAACTTTGATTTCTAGAAAATTTCCCAAGTACTCCTTGGTAGTACATTATCATTACTGCTAATAATAGCTAACACTTCTTGAGTGCTTATTATGGGCAAAGCTGTATCTTATTTAATTCTTATAGCAATCCTATAAAGTAGATCCTCTTACTATCCCTTAGTTTACAGATAAAAGTAGGCTTCCAGTGTGCTGCTAAGAACATTATTACCAAGACTGTAAGTACCCATTAGCGACTCATGTCTCCAGAACACTGAAACTGAAATAAGTCCTCCAGAGTTTCAGAGTCCTACCACCCACATGGCTTTTAAACATTATAGCATTTTCCCCCGTGGGTCCCAGTCCTGTGTAGATCTAATGTTGCAGAAAATGTGATTCCTCTTAAAGATACACTCTTCATCCAGTGGGTATCTGTGTTCACTTTCTCTGTGAAATGCTTTACCTTAAAGAACAAACAAGGTTTGGTGAACATGCCAGTTGGAAAATATGCTCAATACTGAAGACTGTTGATGCTTCTCAAATAATAGGATTATTGTTGATTCTAATGATGAAAGAATAGAGCCTAAGATTATTGTTAGTCTTCATTTTTAGCACTTCCTGTCATTTATATCAAGTTTTGTTATGAATATCAATTAGCCATCATTGTAGACAACTTCAATTTGTCTACCAAAGATCTTATCTTCCTTTTCAACATGCCCATAAGATTCTCCATACTGACAAGACGTCACAATCAGATCTGGAACAATTTTCTTTTTCTTTGCCCACTCATTTATACCCTTGCTGTGGGCCTGGCCTGTGTGCCATCTGATAAGTTTCTCAGACCTAGGGAATCTTTCATCAAATAGGCTTGTTTCACAAACCAGACATTAACCAGCTTATATTAGTTTTTAAGGAGTAACCAGGACCCAACCGTTCCTTGATCTGGTTTTAACTCTCTCGAAAGTTCAAATCACAAAATTATAGTGAGTCAGAGCTGGAAGGAACCTTCAGACTGATCTCCAATTCCCACATATTATAGAGAAAATGGAATTCCAGATGATCAGATGCCTCATTCATGGACACACATGATTAGGAGGAGTTCTGACTCATGGTCTTTGTCCTGTGTCACTTTTTCACACAATTTCATGATTGACAGTCTAAAACGAGAAATAAAATGTTGATTAAATTCAGTAAATATATGCATGGAGAGAGATACCTGCTTATTGATCTATGAAAGGCAGGGTAGCAGGAGACCAGCATAAAAGTAGCTCCCACTTATTCATTAACACCACAGACATTGCGCTAGGCATCTTACATCTACTATCTCTTTCAAAACACTTGGTAACTCTGCAAAGTTTTACACAGAAGGATGCAGAAGCTGGGAGAATATAGCTAACTTGGCTAAAGTCAGAACTAGTAAATGGCCTGTCTGAATTTTGAACCCCAATTTTCCTGACTCCAAGCTAGGTTCTTTTTAATCTAACCTGTTGTTTGGCATTTGGGAAATGGGAAGTGATTTAGTGAGATGCAGACATAGAAAACAAACTTACGGTTACCAAAGGGGAAAGCGGGGAAGGATAAACTGGGAATTTGGGATTAACAGATACACACTACTATATGTAAAATAGATGAACAACAAGGACCTACTGTATAGTGCAGGGAACTATATTCAGTGTCTTGTAATAACCTATAATGGAAAAGAATATGATATATGTATAACTGAATCACTTTGCTGTACACGCGAATCACTGTAAATCAACAATACTTCAATAAAAATATATATTAAAAAATAGAGTGAGTTGTTGGAAGAGAGCATTAGAAACTGAAAACTTGGCATTCCTTTTCAGTCCTTAAAGATCTGCAGAGTGAACAGTATACTGGATGAGGGTTATTTGCTCACTTACAGTGTAAACATCCTGTACTTTTCATTGTAGTTGTTTGATATTTTAGGCCTATCGATCAGGTGACTTTTCTAACTAGGCACTGTATTTTATGCAATGTTTCAGTGTCTGGCTGTAACTAACTTCAGCAAAATGGCATGCCTCTTCCCCTGCCAAAGAGTACAAAATGTAACATGACTCATCAGAAAAGTAACATGACACAGCAAAACTAAATGCTCATGACTAGTGATTTAGGCAGCTAATAAAGGCAATAACATTGTATTATTCATGTCTGGATAATATTCATGGGTAATTCAGTATGCCCCAAACCCCTAGAGATCAGGCTTCTAAGGCAAATACACTGTTTCTGGGGATTTTTCTAAATCAAACCAGATGTGCTGCAAGATACATTTTTATCAAAAGCTTTACTTTATAAATAGGCCCACCAGCCAGACTCATTTTCAGGTCTTAAAGCAGAACTGTGAGTGTGTCCTGTGCCCTGTCTTGGGTATTATAAGAGACAGTCTTTTTCAGAGAACTGAAGTTTCCCATCAGACCTCTCACTCTGGACCAACATTGTTTAAAGTCCTCACACTCACTACATTCCTCAAACCAAGGGTGTAGAGACACTGCTAAAAGGTAGAGAGGAACCACTGGTCCAATTCTTGCTTTATTGGGCTGGAAAAGGATGTGTATTTCAATAAAACAACAATCAATTACCACAAAGTTACATATTAATGGAAACCCCTTACTTGTATTTTTTAAAATAGTTCCCTGCAATTTAAATAGCTTCCAATTTACCAAATTACCAGCAGAACTTGTATACTTTATCCCTTTCATTTAGATTTTTCCACTCATTTCTCAGAACTGCAGAGAAGCTGATGGAAACTTCTGTACAAAATGGGAGGAAATAAATCTAGTGATTAAGAGCAGATTTTAGACTAAGGCAGACTTTGGTTCAATTACTTGCTTCACCATTTACTAGTTGTGGAATCCTGGGAAATCTACTGAACTTCTTCAAGCCTCAGGCACCTCATCAGTAAAATCCTACTTTTTAAGGTTGTTATGAGGCTTAAATAAGATACTGCATGTATAGAAGCTTGCACATAATAATTGCTCAATAAAGGTAAGCTATTTGTAGTAGTAAAAATAAAAGTGTAAAATAAACTCGGAAGTTTTCTAAAGAGCCACAGCTCTCCAAAGATCTCATATACAGGAGTGTAAATAAGATTTTTGTACATTTTTGACCATTTTAGGGGTCCTTGGGGGACATAAAATTAAAGAAGAATAACCTCCCCATTGAGAAGATTCTGTGGTCTCCTAGAATTAAGGAAGTTTGTCATGATTACCTTTTCCTGACTGGCTTTTCGATTCATAGTTTTTGACGATTTTAAGGCAAAACGTACACTGTATTAAATTTAGACTGTCATTAGTAGCCATATTTATAACACAAATTATATAAAACTGTTTTTGTGAATTTAGATGTCTGTCCTTCTAGACAGACCGTTAGCCCCTGCAGCTAGGAGCCTGATTTTATTTTCTATTAGCAACACTTTTCATGAAATCTGGCACACAGTAAACATTAAATAAAAGTTGAAAAAGTAAATGAATGGATAAATTATTTCCACTTTTTCTAGAAAAGAGTTAAAAAGTGATGGCGCTCATTACATGATGAGTAATATGGTTTGAATTTCTTATCAGGTAATTGTATTGTGTCTGAACATGGGCATTTGAGAAAGTTTATGTGGTATTTGGACTCATAAAGGGTCATTAAAAAATAATATTTGTTGACCTTTTCCCTCATATTAATACACAAAAGCAGGAGGGTTTCTTAGGCTCACCGTCCAGCTGCATCAGACAAGGTCTTTAACTGAGGCCTGTATGTATATACACACTGCTTGGTACACTTGCACGTAGCTCTGTTTCACAGACTGGAAGCCCAATGGGAAATAAAACGCAATCAGAAAAATCTATATTCTAAGTCAGGCTAGTTTCTGTTTGAAATAAAAAAGTGTAAATTTAAAAATTTTTCATCTAACTAAAATTTTTAATATTTTATTATGCATTTATTTATTTATTTTGTCTGCGAGGGGTCTTCATTGCGGCACACAGGATCTTTAGTTGCGGCATGCGGACTCAGTTGCAGCATGCATGCAGGATCTAGTTCCCCGACCGGGGATCGAACCCGGGTCCCCTGCATTGGGAGCACGGAGTCTTACCCACTAGACCACCAGGGAAATCCCTCATCTAACTAAATTTTTTTTTTTTAAATGTTGCTACTTTTATTTATTTATTTATTTATTTAAAAATAATCTTTATTGGAGTATAATTGCTTTACAATAGTGTGTTAGTTTCTGCTTTATAACAAAGTGAATCAGCTATACATATACATATATCCCCATATCCCCTCCCTCTTGCGTCTCCCTCCCACCCTCCCTATCCCACCCCTCTAGGTGGTCACAAAGCACCGAGCTGATCTCCCTGTGCTATGCGGCTGCTTCCTACTAGCTATCTATTTTACATTTGGTATCTAACGAAAATTTTTAATCCCCAAATTGCCCAGCCATGGATGTTCATTGTCACCAGCCCTCTTGGCAGCCCTAGGAACTGATCTTTACCCAGTGCATAATAGGAAATCCTTCAAGTAAACAACAAGGTACAATTTACTGTAGTTTGCGTGGAATAGAAAATAAAAATCATAAACAGATAAAAATATTATTAGAATGCCAACAAATCAAACTGACTTAAAAGTAACCATTGGGGGCTTCCCTGGTGGCGCAGTGGTTGAGAATCTGCCTGCCAATGCAGGGGACACGGGTTCGAGCCCTGGTCTGGGAGGATCCCACATGCCGCGGAGCGACTGGGCCCGTGAGCCACAACCACTGAGCCTGCGCGTCTGGAGCCTGTGCTCCGCGACAGGAGAGGCCACGATAGTGAGAGGCCCGCGCACCGCGATGAAGAGTGGCCCCCGCTTGCCGCAACTGGAGAAAGCCCTCGCACAGAAACGAAGACCCAACACAGCCAAAAATAAATAAATAATAATTTTTTAAAAAAAGTAACCATTAACTGGACTTCTGTTGTGGTCCAGTGGTTAAGACTCTGTGCTTCCACTGCAGGGGGCGCTGGTTCCATCCCTGGTTGGGGAATTAAGATCCCACATGCTTCCTAGCGCTGCCAAGAAAAAAAAAAAAAAAACCATTTACTTGATTGACACCAAGGGGAATGCACATTTGTTTCTGGCCTAGCACTGTGTATGGCATGTAATAATAACTCAGTGAATGTCTGTGGAACTGAACTATTAAACTGAGTAGACAGAGCCAAGGTGAGCCAGTTTTAGCATCGGTAATATGGTGGCTATTTAGTCACTTGACCCTGAAAAATAGGGTCAGTTGTACAGTAATCCCGTTTTTAAATAAACTAGCCGAATTAATATCTTGTATAAAACGTACATTGGAACGCACTTATGAAAATTAACCAACCAAAGGAAGTTTTTCTGCCATAGCCAACAGAACCACTGCATTGTGTTCCAGCGAACCAGGGAAGGAAGTAGAGAGCAAAACACAGCTGAAGGTAATATCAACTTCTAAACATGGACAGAGACTCCCGGTACTCATTTGAGGAGCATCAGAAAAAGTCAAAATTTTTAGCCATGGGAAAAATATTTCTACCTTCACCAAGTAGTTCTTTGCTGTTACGAAATGGGACAAACTATCCTGAGTAGTGAACTAAATGTTCTTGGGGTCTGATTATCTATAGATTTTTTCCTACATTTATTACTATAAAATTCAATTTTTTGCTCTGCTTTTCTCCAAACCCTGTCTCAAGAAGGAAGTATATTCAGTAAGTTACCGCAAATTATGGTAAGAGAAGTGATCAGTGCAGCCTCTCTCTAAACATTCTCTCTTGACGATTAGTACAGCTGGAGATGCAACAAGAAGAGCTCTTGTTCCAAAATAAATGTGGAAGACAAATTTAAAATCTGTCCTGGAGCGATATAATGCCTCAAATAGGACACACGAAAGCAACAATGTGGATAATGTTGGAGAAGTGCATAGACGATGAACTGAATTAAGAAGTACATATTGACTATCTTTGACAAAGGGTCAACTATGGGAACTGAGCTCTGCTGATATTGTGATCCTGCAGCACATTTCTTATATAGTACATTTTTTAGAGTATTTTACAAATGGCATTTCGGTTTCTGATTGCACAGGAGAAAGATAACAAACACAACAATTCGAAAAGAATGGCTACATTCTGCTACCGATGAAAAAAAATAAATAACAAATAGCATCTCTCTTGCCTCCATGAATTCTGAGCCAGTTGAGGAGTAAGATAAGAGTTCACAGATAAAAGCAAAATATCACTTCTATTAGTGATAAAGGATAAGTTGGACAATACAGAACATACAGTGTTTTGAGCCCAATTGATCTGTTAACTGAACAAGAGAATCAGGCAGACTTAGGCAGGGCTGAATGATGGCAGCCTCATCCCTTCCTACCACCCTTCACATGACGAGAAAAGAACCTCCCTGCTGGAGCCCAGAAGAATGCCTGCTCCCTGTGAACAGCTTGCTCCCACGGCGGAGGTGGGAGGAGCTAAGCTGAGCATCTCCCATCTATTGTTAACAAATTTTATCAGTAGTTACTCCGTGTCCCTAATACTGAGTAAGGGTCTAGAGAAGAGCCAGAGTTATAGTATCATGTGTCACTGGCAATGATAGAAACATTAAGAGTGGAAAGAAGTGTTGCCTTCTTAACAGTACGATTTGGTACAAGACTACTGATAATTTCTTGTCAACCCAGCTCAATTTAGATTTCCAGTTGTTAGACCCTGATCTTCTTCCCAAAATGAATAGCGCCTCCTGTCTGCTGCCAAAATGCAAACACTGTTAACCTATAGGTGATATAAATACCTTATTCTGGAAAGAATTAATATTTTAATTCTTTTTCTCTTTAGTTCTTTCACATACTTCCTATATTCTAATTTATATTGCATACTTCTTGTTGCCAAGAGCATGTCATTATAATTATGTGGTATAGTATTCAGCATAGTATTACATGCAATTATAGGATGTACACGTGTTCTGAAGAAACTCAGCTCCACCCGTACTCACTTTCTCTCTCCAGTAGCTATTATTTCTCCATCTATTTGTACATTAACCATTAAAAAGTCTAGTTTTGAGGCTATGAGAAGTAAAGAGAAGAAGAAGTAAAGAGGTCATAGCTAGAACAAAGCTATGGCCAGAGCAAAAACACTGCCTTTATTGTCAGCACAAAGGATTACCAAGCATGGGCCATAGTTTTAGCCATTGAGTTCTGTGTTCAACTACAGTGTATCTACTGTCTTTGTACTTATTTGGGAGTTATTCAGCCTAATACAAGTGTAAAAAAAAAATGTGTGATGTTGAAAGGGTTGGAAGAAGTAAACAATTATGATAGAAATAGAAGTGAAACAGAAAGTTACCAAGGGACTATGCCCTAACCAACTGAAATGTGTCACATTGGATTTGCCAACAAATGGAATCAGGAAAAGCCTTTCAAAATCTAAACTATAAGTAGAGGTGCTTTTTTATCACATCAAGTAAGTTTTATGGTATAATTCAGGCAGAGTCAAATTATTTGTTACTATATTTCAAAATACATCGTATCAGGCTAAATTGGATCTTATTTACATTTCACACGACAACAACTAGAATTTTTATTCTTATTTTTATATTCAAAGTGTATAATTTCCCTACTGAAAAGCAAAAAAGGATTTTCCACTTTTAGAAGTTTGGCACACTAGAGAGTTTGAGGCACCTTCCTACTGCAAAACATACATGTGATTGTACTGCTGGGCTTAGGGGAAGAAGGGAAAATCTCCAAGCCTCTTCCCACGATGCTACTTCAGAAGAGGGGGAAAAAAATCACAGAGACAAACCATGAAGACTCACCGCTAGGCACAGTGAGTGGGCAGAGGATCAGTGCTATGTTGACAGCAAGACCAATGGCAGTTTTACAACTCTACAAATAAGATATAATACTTTGGGTCAATGGCAAAGAGTAGGAGTAGAACTGGACACCTTCTCATTAAGACAGAACCCTGGAAGGGAGCTACAAGGTAGATTGACTGATGGCAACATCTGCTCATAACAGGCAAACATATATTGTATCTGAAAGAAAGTATCTCTAATTTAATCCTGTAAAATCTCCACAGATGAAGATTGAACTATTTGGAGTTCACAAAGATCATTGATCATAAAAGAGAACAAGATTCCATTGGGAAAAGTAGGGGGAAAAAAAGGAATATTTAAAAACAGCAGATTTAGATCCTCTCATTTTCATATATTTGAATCATCATAAATAGCGTATTGAGTAGTCATGTATGAGATGCATAAAGAACTGTAGGATGGACTCTCAAAACATAGGCAAGCTATAGGTGATCACCAGGAATGACTACATAGATCTAAATAGGAACAAAATGGAGGTTCAGAAGTGAAAGTATAATTGTTGAACAAAGACCTCAATGAAGGGATTAAACAGCAGATTAAATACAATTAAAGAGATAAATAGTTCCCTAAAAGATATATCTGAAAAAAATAGGAATGCTGCACAAACTAACAAGAAGATACAAAACATGAAATAGAAATTAAGAGAGTTAGAGGATAATATGAGTCCTAATATATAAGTAATCAGAGTTCCAAGAGAAGATCACAAAAGTAATTTGAAGTCATAATTACTGAGAATTTTCCATAACTGATTAAAAAAAACCCATAAATACACATTCAGGAAATTTAACATTTCTCAAGCAGAATAAATAAGAAATCCATACCTAGACACAGCACAGTGACACTGCAGAACACCAAAGACAAAGACTGCTTTTTAAAAGTAGCTGGAGAGAAAAGTAAGGTCACCTACAAAAGAATGACAATTACACTGACAACAGACCTCTCAACAGCAACAAAGGGAGCCAAATTTTGCAGAATAATAATATCAGAGTGCTGATAGAAAATGACTATCAACTTATAATTGAGTATTCAGAAAAATGACCTTTCGAACATGAGGGTAAAATAAAGACATTTTATTTTATAATGAAAGCATTTTACTTTATAATTTTATAATGAAAATATTTTCCACCAATAAACCTGTGCTGGTGGAACTTTTAAGAATGCGTTTCTGGAAGAAGGAAATTATTTACAAAAGGGTCATCTGACATACAAAAGGAAATGGTGAGTATATAAAATAGTAACCAAAATATGTAATTTTGAAAAATTGTCTGCATAAAATAATAATAATTAGGTTTAATTTGTGCAGAAGAATTAAGAGCAGAACTAAAATACTGTACCACAATGGTCATAATTCAAAGGGAGAGGCTGGAGCTAAGTGTTCTAAGGTTCTTGCATGGGGCAATATAATATGCATATATATTTTGTAGAATAAACATTAAAAAAAAAACAAAGTGTAAAATTTCCAAACTAATATAGGAAAGTAATGGTTAAGAGAAAGCAATAAACAAAGTAACAGTAAATCAAAATTTTTAAGAAAGAAGAAAAGAATGAAGAAACATAGAAACAGAGGTACAAATAGAAAACAGAGAATAAATGGAAGAAAATTTTCAACTAAATGATTCATCTTAATACATTTAAAGAGATTGAACTCATTAGGATATATTATTATAGTAGACAAAAATATCCTGTATATTCTGTTTACAATGGACACACCAAAAATAAAAAAACATTATAAAAAGTATAAAAGGAAAAAGAAGGAAAAATTTATTATTCAAAATAAAAAATAAGCTGGTTTAACTATATCATTGCCAGACAAAACAGACTTTGAGACAAAAAGCATTATTAAGGATGAAGTACTTAATTACAAAAGGCTTAATTCACTAGGGAGACAAGAGTTTTAAACTTGTACATCCCCATTAAAATAGCCTAAAAATATAAAAGGTAAAACTTGATAGAACTTAAGGAATAAATTTCTTAAATCTTCATTGCATTAAGAGCTTTCACCATCTCTCTCTCACTATTGATAGGAGAAGCAGAAAAAATAATAATAATAGGGAAGATATAGACTATTTGTAAAATAATTTAGGTAAATCATATCATCAGTATATTAAAAGAATAATATGTTATGGCCAGATAAGTTTATTCTAGGAATGCAAGGATGGCTCAGTAGATAACACAAAGATGGCTCAATTAATGGTGAAAGGAGATTTAATAAAATTCACTATAAATTTATGACTTTTAAAAAATAACTTAGATTAGAAATAGAAAGATATTTCCTTTAGTGGAACTATCTGTTTCAAACTAAGAGTCAAAATGATGATTCATGATGAAACATTAAGGGTTTAAGAGACTGTGTTCTGTAGTCACTCTTCCTCAGGTTTGATAGTAGCTTTGCCACTTACTACTTCACCTTGGGCAAATTAACTTATGAGCCATTTGTTCACCTCAGTCTATATAGCAAAATAAAATAATAATAAATTAAAAAATTAAATATAAAAAATAAAATTATCTGCTTTGGAGGGCATTTCTAACATAAAAATAAGAAGCATTATGGTGAAAATTGATAGATTACATTATGCCAAATCGTGAAACATGATAGTAAAGGATCCATGAAGATTAGGGAAAATATTCACAACATATATGACAGAATTTATTAATACAAAGAGAGAATTCTAACAAATCAATGAGAAAAATAGTAAATATCCCTGTAGAAAATGGTATCCCAGTTTTTAAAAGTTATTTTAAATAGTGATTTATAAAAGAAGAAATATAAGTGGTCAAGAAACATAAAATGTCAACCTGATTTCAATGAAATACCATTTCTTCACATAAGAAATCGACAAGTATATATACACACATAAATTAATGATGGTATCCATGGTTTGTGAGGAATTGGGTTGGGAACTGATGTGGAGAAGTAGCACTCTCAAAGACGGTTGGGGTTTAAACTGATATCATCTTTCCAGAATTAATTTTGAAATATGAATGAAGAGTCTTAAAAATATTTTATTTCCTTTAACCAAGAGATTACATATCCAGCAATTTTTCCCTAAGGAAACAAAGATGTGCAAAATGATATCAATACAAAGATATTTATCTCAGAGTTTTAACAGCAAAAAATAGAAACAGCCTAAATATCTAACAGTAGGAGATTGGTTAGATAAATCACAGTGAATCTGATAAAGGAATTCTACATAGCCAATTAAAAAAAGTGTTTTAGAAAAACTGAGGAAAGTGATCATAATATATTCTTGAGTTCAAAGGTATATTAAAATGGAATATTCAGAACAGTCCTAATTTTATTTTAAAAACTTGATCTACAATTATCTTAGATCAGAGGCTGGTAAACTTTTTCTGCCTAGGGCCAGGTAGTAAATATTTTAGGCTTTACCGGACAGATATGATCTTTGTTGCATATTCTTGTTTGTTTGTTAATAACACTTCAAAAAATGTAAAAACCATTCTTGTCTCTAGGGCTACAAAAACAGGCCACTGAGGCTCTTTCTACAAACTGTGATTTGCAAATTTCTGGTCTTAGGTAAATGGACACATTAGCCAAAAATTAATAGTGATTATCTGTGAGTAATTTATTTTTATTTATTTTAGTTATTATTCTTGCTCACTACGTGCTAGGCATTGCTTTATTTTTTTCAGCTTTATTGAGATATAATTGACACACATGCATAAGTTTAAAGTGTACATTTTAATTTTAAATGCTGATTTTATACACTTATATATTGCAAAATAATTATCACCATAGCATTAGCTAACACCTCCATCATGTCACATAATTACCATTTCTTTTTTGCGGTGAGAACTTTTAAGATCTAAGAACAGAATAGAGAGCCCAGAAATAAACTTATGCATATATGGTCAATTAATTTACAATAAAGGAGCCAAGATTATACAATGGGGAAAGGATAATCTCTTCAATAAATGATGTTGAGAAATGGTATGGGAAAACTGCATAGCCACATGCAAAAGAATGAAACTGGACCCCTCCCCTATTTTATACCATACACAAAAATCAATTAAAAAGGATTAAAGATTTGAAGTAATACCTGAAACCACAAAACTTCTTAGAAGAAAACATAGGAGTAAGCTCCTTGACATGGGTCAAGGTCACACATCATGGAAAATGATGTGTGACCTTGAGTATGTCCATCAACTTCTCAGAGCCCTAATTTCCTTATATGTAAACTGTGAATAATAATAGCTCTTTTCCATGATTGCTATGACATTTAAGTAAGTATATGCTACTTATGTGTAAATTGACAGTAATGTGTTTAGCATATGATAGAGGCACAATAAGTGAAAGATACTTAAAATTAATTTCCTCCACCTTTCCAAATTTTACCCATTCTGCAATATCCAGCTCAAGTCCCAATATCTCGATGATTAACTCTTCTCAAAATGTAGCCTACAGTAATCTCACTTTTCTCTCAATATCTATTATGTTTGTTATCTGCTCATTGACTATGGCAATTAATTGTATAAAATTTGATTTTTTATACAATTTGCTTTACCTGGATGCATATTTATGTATATTATCACCCCTAACTACATTGTCAGCTCCTAGAGGGCAAAGCCATCTCTTTTTCTTTTCCTCCTAAAATTAACCAGTTCAGGTAAGAAAAAGACAATCCGGCTTAAAATAAAGCAATAAAAATGATGTATTTTTTTAAAAAGTAATAGTCAAAAGTAGAGAACTATTCAATAAATTAAAATATAGATATTAAATGATAAGGCAAATATTGGAAAGTTACCAATGAATGATTAAAATTTGGGAAAAGCGACTCTATTCCACCCTGCCCTCTTCCTTTTGGAATTCCCTCTTCAACAGTTGGGTAATTTGATTCACCTTTCTCCCAGCCTCTGCCCTTCCCTTCCTCTCCCCCTCCTCCTTCTTCAATAGCTCTATTGAAGTATAATTTACATCCTGTGAAATTCACCTATTGTGAGTGTACCATTCAAAATTTCTGGTAAATTTACAAAATTTCATACATCTCTTTTGATTTCCCTCTAGCTCCAGACACAGTGCTGGGCATTGCATTACTAGGCAGCCAATAAACCCCCAGAAAGAATGAATAAATCAATTATAGATATTTAAGTACCTTACTAGACCTTCTCACTATAGTTGATTCACTTGACCTGCTATTCAAAAACCAAGTCCATCATGATGTGAGACTTTTCCTGGTGGCCTGAGCATCAGGTCTCCTATCTGAGGCCATGTAGCCGAAATTCAGCCTCTGTATCCCGGTACTGAATTGAATCTTGGAGACAGTTTTGGGTGAAGTAGAAAAGAATAGCTTTATTTCTTTGCCAGGCAAAGGGGGCCACAGAGGGCTAATGCCCTCAAAACTGTGTGTCCCGACCTGGAGGTGGTAGTGAGGAATTTTATAGTAATGGTTCAAAGAGGAAGGTGTGATCACCTTGAGGACATTTTTCTGATTGGTTGGTGGTGAGGCAATTGGGAGTCAGCATCATCAACCTTCTGGTTCCAAATTGTCTGGGGTCTACGTGATTGTGGGCAACATACAGTTAACTTCTCCCACTTGATGGGGGTTTCAGTACCTGTAAAATAGCTCAAAGATATTGTTATGTGTATCCCTTGAGGGGGAACCAAGACCCTGTCCCAAGGCTGCACTATTGTTTCTTGACTGTTCCTCCCCTGTCTCTGCATCCCCTCCCTTCCCTGATGAGCAACTGTTTGAACGTGCCCTTGGAACTCAGGGAAGCTTGGGAACTGAATGAAGCCTATTTCCTATAATCAAGAAATGGGGGACACAGAAAGGCTTTTGTGCCCAGGAGCCCCAGCGGGTGCTGCTCGGTTTCAGCAACACAGGAGGGTGGGATGTATAGTGGTTCTTGCATGGAAAATTCAGATACTGCATATTTATTTGAGAAAGGCTGGAAAGCTAGCAACTTCAGCACTCACTCTGGTTTGAAGGTTGAACCCAGACAAACTCAATTCTATTCTTGAATAACCAAACACTCTTAATTTCCCAGTCAAGGACTAAACTTGTTTAATAAGCAATTCACTCATGTGGTAATACCTGTGCTTCAGACACATACTTTAATAATGTATGTTAAAGTCTTTTACAAATTCCAAAGCCGTATACAAATGAAAGGAATTGAACATTGTGATTTATACTCATTTATTTCTCCTGGGCAGATATGTTTAGTCAGTTACTTAGTGGGCAATGACCATTCATTGGCACCAACAGAGAGAGACAAAGTTTGAAAATAATTTGATGGATGAGAATATATAACAATTGAGAATTTTCTTTTAAAAAGTGAATTTTATGTTTTTTAAATGCTATTAACAAATGGCATCCATAAACATTAGCTATTTTAATTTTTATTAAACATTTTATGTTCACTATGACATTTATTTATAGGTCACCTGAAATTCAATAGAAAATCAAAGAATTGGATAAAAGAATAACTTCACAGTTTACGAGTACTGCACCTCATTTTATTTATAATGAGGCATGCTTAAGAATATATAATTTTTGCCATGTGGCTACAAAATCTTTTATTACGCTTCAAATGTGACATAATATTTCCTTAATTTGATTTGCAAGAATACAATACTTTCTTTTTGTTATTGGACTACCTTTATATTATTATGAATAAAAGTGTTTTTTACCTTTTTAGAGTTCTTTCAATAGTACAGGAATGAGATTAATGAGTTAAATACGACCATAACTCCCTGCAACAACCATCACCACACACACACACACACACACACACAGAGACACACACACACACACGCGTACCTTAAATCTCTTCAATAAATCCTCACTGGCCCAAGTCCGTAGTCCTTGCATGATGCACAAGATTTTCATACCCAGCCTTGTCTACTTCTGAAGACAATCCTTTGGTCGCCAAACTCACTTTATGTCCCAGGATTATCAAGTTATTCATAGTTCCCAGGACAATCCCTGTTAGTCCTGTTTCCTGCTTTTGCACATGGAATTCCCTTTCCCAGCATCGCTGCTTCTTCCTTCCCTCCACTCTCTCCAAGATTGCCTGTCTGGAAAACTCTTCATTCATCCTTTAAAACTGTTCAGATACCTCCCCTGGGAAATTTTCCTGCTTTGTACACAGATTCAACATATTCCTTTTTTGTTGTTTTCATTTCGGGTTGTTGCTGTTACTATTTCTTTTTCTTTTTTCTTAATTTTTATTGGAGTATAGTTGATTTACAATGTTGTGTTAGAGTCTGCTGTACAAGAAAGTGAATCAGTTATACATATACATATATCCACTTTTTTTTTAGATTCTTTTCCCCTATAGGTCATTACAGAGTATTGAGTAGAGTTCCCTGTGCTATACAGTAGCTCCTTATTAGGTATCTATTTTATATATAATACTGTGTATATGGCAATCCCAGCCAAGAGCAGAGTTCTCTTATTTAACATTTCACTCTGTGTTATAATTACTTACTTACATGTCTGTCAGCTTCGGCACTCACACTGGTTTGAAGGTTGAACCCAGACAAACTCAATTCTATTCTTTAATAACCAAGAGGTCAGAAGCCAGTCCTCATTAACCTCTGTTCACCTCCTGCCTAGCACCAAGCCTGGCCCATATTCAGTAAATGTTTCTACATCTCTTCAATTTGGAAGGCATAAATCATGAATTTTATATTTTAAAAGTATATATCCTGAAATCGCTTTAAAAGTGATCCGTGTTCTTTTCTACTGCCGCCAGAACAAGAGAGTGGAAGAGCTCCTCCATCTACTCCCCTGCCTTAGGCATTAGCATCTTGTGAGGGTTATACATGACCATCAGTGGTGGAAGTCTGGCAGAGCAAGGGCCAGGGGCTATACGGACATGGAATATTCTGGAAAATATAACCACATATTAGAAACATGAAAACCATTACCTTATATTTCTCAGGTAGTAAGCTGGGGACAGAGAGTTGGGGTTCCTTAATGAATCTGGTACCCTGAGTGCTTCTGACTAGGTATCTTTATGAATGGGAAGATCCTTGTCATAGAGGGTTTGTCCCAAGACATATTTGCAAAGTGAAAAGTCGGCCATGCTAATGCTTGCTTTTAGACCACATGAGAGTTTTTCTCTCCTTCATTATTCACAGCTGATTACACAGCTGTGGATTTCAAAAAGTGTATACTTCTTTTTTCACATTCACACATACACCTGAAATCAAAATTAAGTTCACTTGTTGTTTGGAAACGAGGCACATAAAATAAGGGTACCATGTGGCATTTTTATGCTCAGCCTCTTAGAAAGCTAAATAATTCTCTCCCTTCTCCAGAGTATATCTATTTTCCAAAGATATTCCCTGTTTCACCAATAAGAATAATCACAGGGGACTTTTCCCCCCTAAGGTGTTATTTTGATTTCAGGAATTAAGCTCTAATTGAGCAGCTGAGAAAGATCCTTCTGTAAATATTAACGATGGAGCCAGCTTTTCTAATGAATTCCAGCTGATGAGGGGGCAGGAGGAAGGGAAGGAGAACAGCAAGGTGGATTAGGGGTAGGCTGTGCAATGAGTAGAATAGTGACCCCCAAAATTCATGTCCATCTGGAACCTCAGAATATGACCTTATTTGGAAATAGGGTCTTTTCAGATGTAATTAATCAAGGATCTCTAGATGAAATTATCTGGATTTAGTGTGGGCCTTAAATCCAGTAACTGATGCTTTATAAGAAGAGGAGAGGACACAGAGAGACACAGGAGAAGACAGCCATGTGAAGATAGAGGCAGAGGTTGGAGTGATGCAGCCACAAGCCAAGGATGCCTGGGGTCACCAGAAGTTGGAAGAGGCAAAGAAGGATTCTTCTCTAGAGCCTTCAGAGGGGTTCCTGCTGACGCATTGATTTCAAACTTCTAGACTCCAGATTGTGAGAGAATAAATTACTACAGTTTTAAGCCACCAAGTTTCTTGAAATTTATTATGACATCCACAAGGAACTAATACAGGCTGCATATTTGTGTATCCAATAAATATTTACTGAGTACCTACTATTTGCCAGGTACTATGCTAAGTACTAGGTATACAGTAATAAATAAGAGAGACATTAAACAAATGCAGTACTTATAGCGCTGTGAGAGTGTAAAATAAGAGGTGTAGTTTGAGGGTTTGGGGAAGACTTTTCCCCAAATGAGGCAAACAATGGGTAAGGTGGTCAAGCTATGTGTTATTGTCCAGGTAAACAGGGAAGATGATAGAGGCCATTACAGTAGAAGAAAGCCACAAACTCTAAGAAAAAATTCAACACTCTTGAGATATGTAGGAGCTTGGTTGGGAAAGTGTATCTGGAACATAATGATTTGTAGATCAGTGACACAAGGTAATGCAGGAGATGCAGTCAGGGATGACGTCAGACAGGTCCTTGTAGGTTCTGTCAAATATCAGAGACATTATTCTAAGTGCAATCACAAGTCTTGTGAAGAAGCTTTGGAAGGGTATAATGTGATTCGAGTCCTTTTTAAGAGATCACTCTGATTATTCTATAGAGAAGGAGTTGGAGGAAGGCAAGAATGGGTGTAGGTCACCATGTAGAAGGCATTGCAGTGGTCCAAGAAGGAAACAGTGGTGGCCTAGAGTCAAGATCACTGTAGTGGGGTTAGAGATGTGAATGGATTTAAGATACATTTGGGGGAAAGGGGTCATAGGACTTGATGTCTAGAGGAAGGAGTGAAATGGACAGATGTCAAGAATATATTTGCTTGGAAAAACTAACAGAGGAACATGTTTTGTGGAGGCAATGACCCTGAATTTGCTTTTGGATTTGTTTTCAGAAGTGTCTTTACGACATCTAAGTAGAGATGTTAACGTTTGTCATCAAATATACAGCTATAAAGTTGAGATGCTCTTGCTGGCCTGAAGATATAAATTCCAAGTCATCAGAACTTGATTGTATTGGAAGCAATGGAAATAAAGACATCATCTAGGGAGAGAATGGAGAGAGAGAAGACCTGCAAAACAGAAGCACTCCTGAAGGATATGGAGCTGGGGTTTTAAAAAATGGCAAGAAAGATCAGAAGAAAGCTGGGTGGGAGTGGTATATGGAAGCCAAGGGAAAGGAGTGGTTTAAGGAGAAACAGTCAACTAGGTCAAAAGCTGATGGGTGTCTTAGTATGATGAAAATGAAAAAATGTCTCTTGAATTTAGTAATATGGAGAGCATTGGTGACCTTAGCCAAAATGGTGGGCAGAGGCGGGTGTGCCCATAGGCCACAGGAATGAAAAATGCCAACAGGGTAGGTGCTGTCGAGTCAGGATTCTATGCTCATCCCCACTCTGATGTCTTGGTGTTTCAAAAGGCCCCTGAAGTATTTCTGAGTTGTCCTGAGATTGGGTTTCCATTGCCTGGTAGAATGGAAGCTTGAAATAAAGATTAAGTTCAGTCGTAGAGAAAGTTGCCTGTCTTCGTGTACGTTGGGCACTGAGATTCATCTTGCTACAATGAAGTGAGTTAGGGGAGCATTGACGTCAGAGAGGAAGAGATGAATTGTCCTGGAAGGAACAGAGAAAACCAGCACACTCAACCCTAATGGAAAAATTTTTCAAGCCCACCCGCAGGGATAGACAGGCTAAAACTTTCTGCACAGGATTTGGTTTTTTTTGTTGTTTTGTTTTGTTTTGGCCGCGCCATGCAGCATAGGGGACCTTAAGTTTCCCGACCAGGGATCAAACCCGTGCCCCCTGCATTGGGAGCACGGAGCCTTAACCACTGGACCACATGGGAAGTCCTGAGGATTTGTATTTTGTGCAACATAATTGGTCCCCCAACTCTATTCCAGACCTTCAGGTCTAGAAATTAGTATCTGCTTCTCCCACTGGTTCATCTGTTCTAGGGCCAAGTAATATGTTTGTTTTAAAATCTCTCAAGAGGTTCTGATATTCTGATGGTGGAGGGGAACCTCTGAGCTAACTAACCTCTAGGGTTCCTTCAACTTCAGCACTTTACAAGTCAAAGAGGATAGAGGATAGACACCATGGCAACACCTGCATGAGTAGCCTGATAGGAGTTAATTCCAGTTCATGGCTGGTCTTCAGCTGGCAGTCTCCAATGATCAGTGCTGGCTTATTGTTTCATTTCCAAATAAAATTCAAAGACTACCTAATAGGATAGGAGCTGGTTCCAAGAAAGCTTTATCAAATGAGTACCTCAGAAGACATTACAAAAATAAGATCTAAAGCCTCTTGTCTTATAGCATCTTAATGTCGTGGCCTTTATTTAACACGTATATTTTAGTTAAAAAAAAAAAATGTTTCTAAGGGCAGTCATCTCATTTTGATAAAAGATGTCTTTTCCAAGCCATTTGACTTTTGCAAGAAAAAAGTGTTTTTGTGGCTGCTTCCCACTAGCTATCTATTTTACATTTGGTAGTGTGTATATGTCCATGCCACTAGCACAGGGAGATCAGCTCGGTGCTTTGTGTCCACCTAGAGGGGTGGGATAGGGAGGGTGGGAGGGAGACGCAAGAGGGAGGGGATATGGGGATATATGTATATATATACAGCCGATTCACTTTGTTATAAAGCAGAAACTAACACGCCATTGTAAAGCAATTATACTCCAATAAAGATGTTAAAAAAAAAAAGAAGGAAAAAAAAAGAAAAGAAAAAAGTGTTTTTTCTAAACCTGGTCCCAAAATTGAATAGGCATTTTCAGCTTTTTTGTTTGTATGTGTGTTTACTATAACAAAAATAAGTGTTGTGTAGTTAAGCTGCAGACAGAAACCCATGAGTGGCATGAGGCAACCAAGAGATGGTGGAAATGGCAACTCCCACGGCGTGTGTAAGGGCTTAGCTCAGCACCCTTTCCAAGGAGTGAGCAAACCTCGAGAAGGACTGGGCAAGACAGCACAGAGGGTGAGCTGAAAAGGGGTAAATAGAGGGAACCCAAAACTGCATCTGTATATGCAACTCATTTTAGGCTACTTCTTTCATTTAATATCTTTGATTTTCAAAACAACCCTGTGAGGTGACTAGCATTTATTGTTCCCATTTTTTGAGATGATAAAACCAAGTTTTCAAGAGATTAAGGCACATACTAGTGTTGACAAAAAAAAACAAAACAAAAACGCACAACCTAGAAGTTGAGAGTTATGTTTTATTCCACAGATTTTCTGAGGACTTCAAGCCCAGGAGACAGGGCTCAGATCACTCTGAGGGACGGCTCCAGAGAGGTCAGGGAGGAGCTGGGATAAATAGGAGTTTTTGCAACACAGACGAGGTAGTTGGAACATCAAAGGATTACTGTTAATTAAAGAAAACCAGATCTGAACTTAAGGAATTTAGCTCTTTTCTACCTATGAGAAGATGCAGAGTCTGGGCTCATTGAAATCATTCCTTTGACAAGCATCTCAGCTATCTGGGGCCAGGATCCTGTGTTTTCTCATCCTGAGTCTCCTCAGGGTGCACTCTTGGGGATGACTTGGGTAGTTGACTGCTGGGTGGTGGGCATCCTGTCGCATCCTGAGTTCCCTTAGAGCTTACCATCGGGGATGCTGAAATGTGATGGCCTGATGGCTGCAACATCCTTTGTTTACTGATATGGCAGGCAACGTTTTACATTCACACTAGAAAAAGGTGCTGTTGAGACTCGAACCCAGGACTTCCTGATTATTTTCTTACTCATAATCCCTAAAGTAACCTGTTGCTTTTATGTCAATGCCTACATCTTGATAGGCATACAATAGCTTTCATACCTCTGACTAGAATAATTTTAAGAATCAGTATGTGGAAAACTGATGTTGATTCTGTTTATCACTCTAGAGGAAAGGGCTTATGTTTGCCTCTCCCATTAATTAAAGGGAAGACACCATAAAGTCTAATTCAGACATTGCTGTATGGAATTTTCAAGTCAAGTACACGTGTCTTAAATGAAAATGATAATAGTACTCACCTAATAAGGCAGTAGTGAAATATTAATGAGACCATGCATATATAATGCTTAACAATACCTGGAACATAGCATATACTCAGTAAATATGGGTCACGTTATTTGACTACTACTATTATTATTATATGCCATGTGATGTATATTTTAAAGATTACAACTTCTAAATCATAAACTTATTGCCAGTATTGTAGATTTAGCCTCTCCTATGAATACTTGAATACACATTTCCAAACTATTTTAAACCTCTCATGACTTGAGATAATTCACAGAGCAAGAAATAAGCAGAAAGGTGTTTCTCTTAAATAGTTCTGGTATTTAAGATGATGAATTCTTAATAGAATCTCTCTTTTTTATTTTTATAGTTTTGCTTAATCACATATTTTATGAATATTCACCAAGATCACTCTAATGAAATTATTTTTGAAGACATGTCTTATAATGCAACGATATATATTAAAGAAATAGTAATGTTTTATTTTCTGCTATTAATGACAGTGGTTAGAGGTACCCTCCCCTCTGCATGCCTTAGGTCATTTTCTTAAATTTATTTTATTAAAGTGTAGTTGATTTACAATGATGTGTTAGTTTCAGGTGTACAGCAAAGTGATTCAGTTATATATATACACATTCTTTTTCACATTCTTTTCTGTTATAGTTTATCACAGGGTATTGAATATAGTTCCCCGTGCCGTACACCAGGACCTTGTTTATCTATTCTATGTACAATAGTTTGCATCTGCTAATCCCAAACTCCCAGTCCATCCCTCCTCCACCTCTCTCCCCCTTGGCAATCACAAGTCTGTTCTCTATATCTGTGAGTCTGTCTCTGTTTTGTAGGTAGGTTCATTTGTGTCATATTTTAGATTCCACGTATAAGTTATATAATGTGGTATTTATCTTTCTCTTTCTGACTTACCTCACTTAGTATGATAATATCTAGGTCCATCCATGTTGCTGCAAATGGCATTATTTCATTCTTTTTTATGGCTGAGTAGTATTCCATTGCATATATGTACCACATCTTCTTTTTCCATTCATCTGTTGATGAACATTTAGGTTGTTTCCATGTCTTGGCTATTGTGAACACTGCTGCTATGAACATAGGGGTGCAAGTATCTTTTTGAATTATAGTGGTGTCTGGATATATGCCCAGGAGTGGGGTTGCTGGATCATATGGTAGTTCTATTTTTAGTTTTTTGAGGAACCTCCATACTGTTTTCCATAGTGTGCATGCCTCAGGTTTTCAAGTGGAGAGACTTCAGTGTGGTGGGACACCCATTTGAGTTCCTTGGGCTTCTCTCTGCCAGCTCACTCACACCTCCAAAATATCAGATTACAGAGATTGCGAGGAGAAACTAGACTTGATAGCCTAACTCATTCCACTACCCAGTGTCCTTCATCTCTGCTCCTTACGGCATTGTTTTTACCTCAGCAGACTCTGTCCCTGTGAAAGAGATCCGAGTCCTTTAGTTTCCCAGAGGCTGGCTGGGAGTGTCAGGAAGCCCATTGTTGCTGCACAACTGGCCACATTCTCCCAGAGCTCCTTCTGCCTCGCTCCTGGTCTATCTCTCAGTTGGTTCTGAATCCGGCTAGAAGAGAGGGTAGCTATTTGGGAGACCCCTATATTTCCAACAAATACATCCTCATGATTGAATGCCTTTGGAAGGGCGAGAGGAATAGTACACAAAATAGTTACTGATCATGTCACTTCAGTATCTGGACAAGTAAAGAAAAATCAACAAATAAAAAGATAAGCTCTCCACCCTTGAGAAGTTTATATGTTTTGCTAGCTTTTATATTTTTATAGTTTATATATTTTGACAGTTTTGTGGACACCTAATCAAAGGTACCACATGAAATGAAACAGGTACTGGTATATTATGTGTTTTTATCACAGGCAGACAAGCCCTAAGATGTATTATATAATTTAATTTACAGTATGAAAGCAGTCTTTCCTTTTAACCATCCAATTGCCTGACTACATAAAATTCCTGTGTTAGTAATTAAATTGTCATGTATGTAAAAGTGTTTTAAATATTTCAAAACATTATGTACATATAAATAGTAAGCTATTATTTGGGTCATAATTATTCCAAACTTGACACCCTTTCTCTGTTCATTTTTTCTCAAATATTCTCACCTGAGCATTTATTACATCAGGCATAAGCTGGTTATATAGGATCTAGGAATAGCCACCTCCTTTTCCAATTCTAGAATAATTCTTTCAAGTAAATTTTGTTAAGTAGAAGTTAACATATTATTCTTGCTTTCCAACTAGCAATCTTTAACCGACAGGAAAATCAATGCCATTTCCTCAACAGCAAATTATATTCCACTTATGTACATTATAGCACTTTTCTTGGAGTTGATAAATAAGGAAAAAATACTGACAGTCATTTAACTTAGTAGGATTTACTTAAACGAACTGCCAGAAAGGACTTAATTCTTAAAATAATTGATTTTTCTCTACATCAGATGAAAAACGTACAACAGCGTAAATGAAAGTCTTTTAAACAAAAGTAATTTTCTGTTCATTAAAGGAAACATAAAATACACTATAATGTTGAATTATCCAAATCTTTGAAAAACAATTACTTGCAGGTTATTAACCTATTTTTAAGGCAAGAAGTTTTAAACGGCATTCAGAGCATTTCCTAACCTGACATGCATTGAGATGAAGAAATTTTAAAATAGTTATTACTACCCCAATGTTTCTGCTACATACTGACGGAGGAAAATAGCTGAATGTACGTAAGTGATTTGAAAATAACATGCAATGTCTCATGACAGGCTATGGCAGCAGAGAGACCTGGAAAAAAATCCATACTGGCCTCACCACTGTTCAACTCCTATTGACAGCTGTCACTCAAAAGGTGATATCACATAAAAGCTTTCTGATCTGAAGCTTAAGTTTCCACAGTAGGGCAAAATCCTATTACCTTCAAACCCACCTTTCAGACATCTGTTCTCTTCTCTTCATGTTTGCAAACCGCTGACAGTTTCTAGGTAAAATGTTTCTTACCCAGGTTGGTTCTTGTTATCATCCCAGCCACAAATCTTCTTTACAAAAATAATCAATTGTATAGAATCATATGCAGGTTAGTTATGTTTTTCTTCAAGTTAAATTATGTAGCACCCAACTCCATTTAATTGCCATTTCCTACCTTCGCTGGTTTATCTAAATTTTTCCATAGCTGAAACCTTACTGCTATTCAGATTGTGTTTTTTGAATTTCGTTTCCATATATCTTGAACATTTCAGTTGTTTAATGTTCTTGAGATCTAGGAATAGAAGAGATTACTATAACATTACTCATAAATGAGAAAATGTATAGGATTTATAGACATGAGTCTACAGTCCTCTATTCAAAAGAAGTTGGTTGAAAGTTAAGAAAAGAAAATATTCAACTTAATTCTTCATATACATATGATGTGAGATGATTAGCATTTGCTTAATATTTCACCAGACTTTATGTCTGTACTAGTAGACACGGTCTAGGATAAAAGGAATAGCAATAATCTCTTCTAAGAGCTCATCAATGATCTGTCCAGTAAGAGAGATAAAGAGAAATTTATAGGTGTTTTATATCAGAGGAAACTAGTAAGATCATAACTTTGCCATTGTGTAACCTGCCAAAGTGGTCCCAACCCAGTTTGGTCGTATGGTTTGGCATGTCCTCAATTATCTTGGCAGCTGGAGAGGCAGCTCTCATTACATTTTCAAATCAAGTAATTCTCCGAAATCATGAATTCATTCAAAACACATTTATTTAGTATCTACTAGGTGCTTGTATAATCCCTTTACCTAGATGTCCTTTTTTGCTCTCTGCATCAACTTTCTTCCTACTCATCCCTGAATACTTAGGGCAGATATTAGTGCCTTCATGAAGCCTTTCCCCACCCTTTTTTAACTTACCTTAGTAGTGGAATGAATCACATTATCCTGGGAATTCTTTTTCTTAATAACATCTTTATTGAGATATAATTCACATATCATAAACTTCATCCTTTTTAAGATTACAATTCAGTGGTATTTCATATATTTACAAGGTTGTGCATTGATCACCACTAATTCCAGACCATTTTCATCAACTTCCCCAAAACAAGCCCCATACCTTTATCACTCATTCTTCACCCCCTCTCCCCCAACTCCCCAGGTCCTGGCAACCACTGAATCACTTTCTGTCTCTATGGATTTGCCTACACTGTACATTTCATATAATGGAATCACAATATGTGGCCTTTTGTTCCTGGCTTCTTTCACTTAGCATAAAGTTTTTAAAGGGTCTTCCATGTTATAGTATGTTGTTCCTTTCCATTGCCACATAAGATTCCGCTGTACAGATACACCACATTTGTTTATTCGTTCTTCAGTTGATGGTAATTTGAGTTGTTTCCACTTTTTGGCTACTATGAATAATTCTTCCATGAACAATCATGTACAAATTTGGTGTGGACCTATGTTTTCAGTTCTCTTGGGTATATATCTAAGAGTGGAATCCCTGGGTCATATGATAAATATATGCTTAACATTTTGAGGAACTGCCAAAGTGGTTGCACCATTTTATGGTCCCACAAGCAACTCATGACGGTTCTAATTTCTCTGCATTCTTGGCAACACTTGTTATGGTCCGTCCTTTTTTTACCATAGTCATCCTAGTGAGTATGAAGTGCTACCTTATTGTGTGTTTTTTTTTTTAAGTATTTGTTTATTTATTTAGTTATGGCTGTGTTGGGTCTTCGTTTCTGTGCGAGGGCTTTCTCTAGTTGTGGCGAGCAGGGGCCACTCTTCATCGCGGTGCGCGGGCCTCTCACTATCGCGGCCTCTCTTGTTGCGGAGCACAGGCTCCAGACGCGCAGGCTCAGCAGTTGTGGCTCACGGGCCCAGCTGCTCCGCGGCATGTGGGATCTTCCCGGACCAGGGATCAAACCCGTGTCCCCTGCATTGGCAGGCAGATTCTCAACCACTGCGCCACCAGGGAAGCCCCTTACTGTGGTTTTGATCTTCTTTCCCCGACTAATGATGAGTCCCTCAACGTGGCTAATGATGTCGAACATTGTTTCACCTAGAAGGGGAGATTCTTAAGTTTTGGGTCAAAATATTATTTATTTTACTATCTCCAGTACCAAATAGAAACTGGCACATAGTAGGAAGCCAATAATTTTTATAAACAGAATGAGTATATATTTAATTTTTAAGAGTACTGTGCTTTGAATTACTCACAAGAGCGGTCCTAGGTACCTAATGTCTATTAAAATATTGGCTCTATACATGAATGCAAAAATACAGATTCTTTAAACCCATTTTTAAAAACCAGCAAAAATATGTGTTTTTTAAATGATGGCTTACTTACTTATATTTTTCTCCTTAGAAATCAATTTTCAGCAAGCAGTGTATCTTGGCTCTTTCTGGGAGCAAAGTTTAACTCAGATTGGGCGGTAGCTGTGTTTCAGCCAAGTTGATTACAGAGCCAGGAAACGAAAATGCAGTGTTTGTGGAAGGCAGAGGCAGATATGGATCACGCATGAGAGCCTGTCCCCTGAAATTAGAGATGGATGAGAGATATGGATTTATTTTTCAGGATGTGTTCCTTCCTGGATGTCAGATGCCATTTGTCATACCACAGATTTTGCTGTCTATCAGGATCTAGGCAAAAAGGTATTTCAGAGCTTAAGGAGTTTCTCTCCGTACAGCATTTTATCCAAAGAAGCAGTCTCAATTCCTCTGAGAAGTTAAGAAGTTGGAGAAAAGCACAACTCCACATGTACCAGGGTGTTCAGCCGGCTAGCTCTGTATCTCAGCTACCTCCTAAATTTAGAATCTACATTAATTCAATTATTTTTCAGAATGATTTCAATAAATCCTTGTGTCCATGGTCTAAACATGACCCAAATGGCTGTAAAACATTTCCAAAGGTCACAAATTTACTACCAGAGAATAAGTGGGAAACTGGGAAATCAAATCATTAAGGTGAGAGCAGAGTTGGACAAAAATGTTTTGAAAGACTAAAAAATGGGCATATCTAGTGATGCAGGAAGTTTATTTTTAGGAAATAATTGGATAATTGTGCAAAGATTTATGAACATAGATGTTCATATTGGATTGTTTAAGATAGAGAAAAAGCTATGAACAACCTTATAGTATAGTAGTAGAGTTGACAATAAATTATAGTACATACACATATCCATATAATGGAATACTACCCAGACATTAAAGCCATCTTGTAGAAGACTATTTAATGATGTAGGAATTTTCGAGATATATGAGTGTAAAAAAGCAGGTTATATAAATATATACCTATTACAATCCTCTCTTAAATATATATTTATATGTATATATATGTGTATAGGAGGAAATACTGGACTCTGAGTGGTGACATAACAAGTAGCTTTTATATCTTTATGTGTGCTTTTTGGGTCCACATGTTATGCTTAATAACTTATTATTAAGTGGCACATTACTTAAAAAGAAAAAAAGCAGAATTTTTGGTGAGGTGACATGTATGTAGGAAGCCTGGACCTTAGGAGACAGTATTTTAAATAGGACTCATTTTGTGGAGGTTTGATATACATGATATATGAGATGTACAAACACACACACAAACACACAGCAAATTCCTTTTTGAGGTGACTTTTAGCTTTTCTTTCTGTCTTGATTTTTTAAAATCTTTTCAAGTGGGAGGGGCTAGTGTGGAATTTTGGAGGGAATTTCTAGCCTGTAGTCTCATGTTTTCCTGATGGGCAGCTCCTGCCAAAGTCATGTTCCTTGGCTCTCTTTGTCCCTGGCCCACTCCTGCCCCTGATAGGAGTGACTTGTCTGAGAGTAAGGCTGGCCCTGCCCCTCCCAGGCTCCTGTGTGTGTATGCACGTGTGCGCATGCGCCAGGTCCTGTCCTTGGGATGCATTCTCATCTCCTCTCTGTTGTGATCTCCTTGGAGCAGTCTGGTAGTTCCCTGGGGCTGTTGAACTGTGTCCAAAGTGGAGAGACAAGATGATCTAATCCACTGCACGGCTTTAAAGTCTCAGTTGTGTCCATATCCTCAAATTCAGAATTACTCAGTAATAAATCTGATCTTTAAGATCTATTTCTAGTGTACAGAAGTCATTGCTTTCTTATATGCCACCAATAAACAATTGGAATTTGACATTAAAAACCACAACGCCATTTGTATGAGCACTAAAACCAAAGAGATGCGTTAGGTATAAATCTAATAAAATATGGACGAGCTCTATATGAAAAAGACTGTAAAATTCTGATAAAAAACAATCAAAGAAGATCTAAACAAATGGAGAGATAGTCCATGTATGTGGAAAAGAAGAGTCAATATTGTCAAGATGTCAGTTCTTCCCAACTTGATCTATAGATTCACAACAATCCTAATCAGAATTCTCGGCAAGTTATTTGGTGGATATTGACAAACTGATTTTAAAGTTTGTATGGAAAGGCAGAAGACCCAGAATCGCCAACATGATATTGAAGGAGAAGAACAAAGTCAGAGAACTGACACTACCTGACTTCAAAACTTACTATAAAGTTACGGTCATCAAGAGAGTGTGGTATTGGAGAAAGAAAAGACAAATAGATCAATGGAATAGAACAGAGAGCCCAGAAATAGACCTACTTAAATACAGTCAACTGATCTTTGGCAAAGGAGCAAAGGCAGTTAAATAGAGCAAAGACAGTGTCTCCAACGAATGTTGCTAGAACCACTGAATTGATCCTCCACATGCAATAATAATAATAATAATAATAAAGAATCTAGACCCAGATCTTACACTTATCACAAAAATTAACTCAAATTGGATCATAATAAATGTAAAATGCAAAACTATAAAACTCCTAGAAGATAACCCAGGAGAAAATCTAGGTGACCTTGGGGTTGGTAATGACTTTTTTGGTACAACATCAAAAGCATGATCCATGGAAGAAAAATTTGACAAATTGGACTTCATTAAAATTAAAAACTTCTACCCTGTGAAAAAAACACTGTTAAGAAAATGAGGAAAAAAGCCACAGAGTGGGAGAAAATATTTGTAAAACACACATCTGATAAATGACTGATATCCCAAGTTACAAAGCACTCTTAAAACTTAACAGTAAAAACAAACAACTCAACTAGAATCTGTATCTGTCTGTCTCCTGTATCCATATCACCACTGGTTATGAACTTAGAAAAGCAAGAAATGTGTTATTTATGCAATCCTTCCCCACAAACAAAGAACCCTGATGATTCCGTGAAGGAGATGTTTGGAGAAGGTACAGTTCTTTGCCCATTCATGAGTAACCTATACTGAGAGAAACCTAAATGATGCTTATTGGAGAAAAGCGGGAAAGATTGGCAGGAGCATATTAATTTGTTCTCATGGGGTATATTGAAGAGGGAGAGACAGAATCTCAAGTGAGAAAATAAACCAAAAGGGGCTAAAGTGAGGGTTTTTTTAATTGGAGCAGGTGACAAGATGGGCCAAAGTTTATAAATTCCAGCTCAAGAGGCAATGTGTCCTGGGTGAATCTTGGCTCTGTCCCTTACAAGCTGCGTGAGCTTGGACAAATAATTCAACCTCTGGGGGCTTCAGTTTCTTCATCTGTAAAATGGGAATAATAATATTAGTAAGCACTTTATAAGCATCAGTTATGAAAACAAAGAAAATATCCAGAAAAGTAGATTTTTCTCTTGTGCTCCCTACCTTACTGTTCAAACAGCAGAGGAGAGTTGTCTGGCTAATTCTTGGGGTTGGGGCAGTTTATCTTAAAGATCTTCAAAAGGAGGAGCAAATGCCACAGCCAATTCAAACTGATGAAAGCGGAGCACTAAGTAAATGGAGAGGAAGACATTATTATAGAGATACTCCTAAATCACAGGCTGAATATTTGGAGGTGAAATGCCTTCCCTGTTTAGGATCATCTGCAAAAAGAGAAGATGCTTCTTTTATTTTAATTGAAGTATAGTTAATTTACAATGTTGTGTTAGTTTCAAGTGTACAACAAAGTGATTCAGACATATATATATCTGAAGATTCTTTTTCAGATTCTTTTCCATTATAGGTTATTACAAGATACCGTGTGTAGATCCCCATGCTCTACAGTAGGTCCTTGTTGTTTACCTATTTTATATAGAATAGTGTGTCTATGTTAATCCCAAACTCCTAATTTATCTCTCCATCCCTTCCCCCCACTCTCCCTTTTGGTAACCATAAGTTTGTTTTCTATGTCCGTGAGTCTATTTCTGTTTTGCAGACAAGTTCATTTGTACCTTTTTTTTTTGTTTAGATTCCACAAATAAGTGCTATCATATGATACTTGTCTTTCTCTGTCTGGCTTACTTCACTTAGTATGATAATCTCTAGGTCCATCCATGTTGCTGCAAATGGCATTATTTCATTCTTTTTTATGGAATATATACAATATTCCATTGTATATATACACCATATCTTCTTTATTCATTCATCTGTTGATGGACATTTAGGTTGCGTCCATGTATTGGCTATTGTAAATAGTGCTGCTATAAATATTGGGGTGCATGTATCTTTTCGAATTAGAGTTTTCTCCATATATATGCCCAGGAGTGGGATTGCAGGATCATAGAGTAACTGTATTTTTAGTTTTTAAGGAACCTCCATACAGTTTTCCATAGTAGCTGCAGCAATTTACATTACCACCAACAATGTAGGAGGGTTCCTTTTTTTTCCACACCCTCTCCAGCATTTCTTATTTGTAGACTTTTAAGGATGGCCTTCCTGACTGTGTGAGGTGGTACCTCATTGTAGTTTTCTTGAAAACCAATGATAATGACATCCCTACCTAAAGTAATAAAACACTTACCTTGGACCACAAGGAACTCACTGATGCTTTTTATTTTTTTACATCTTTATTGGAGTATAATTGCTTTACAATGGTGTGTTAGTTTCTGCTGTATAACAAAGTGAATCAGTTATACATATACATATATCCCCATATCTCCTCCCTCTGGCGTCTCCCTCCCACCCTCCCTATCCCACCCGTCTAGGTGGTCACAAAGCACCGAGCTGATCTCCCTGTGCTATGTGGCTGCTTCCCACTAGCTATCTATTTTACATTTGGTAGTGTACATGTGTCCATGCCACTCTCTCACTTCGTCCCAGCTTACCCTTCCCCCTCCCCGTGTCCTCAAGTCCTGATCCTTTATTAAACACACCAAGCTTTGCATCTGGTCTCTATGAGATGGGAGAGACTACTGCAACACTGTAACAGAATGTGGCTTTGTGAAGAGCTCAAGGATGTGGCCAAGGTCACCTGACTCATTTTATGGGTGAACTTTCCCATCCATCAGAAATGACTGACTGACACCTCATTGAGAGTTACTAAAACTTACTTATAGTTCAATAAGTACAGTAGTTATTCTTGGTATTATGCTAATTAATATTTTTTAAAAGATTAAATGCTTGTTCTATAGGTCACACAGCAAGTAAAATACAGGGTCAATATTAGAACAAGGTCTGCCTGTCGTCTAAACCTAGAGGTTTTGAACTGCATACATATACTATACAGCAAATTCAAATTCTTATTGTGGGGTTGGAGCCAAAAATACTAGTTAGGCAAATGACTAATTTGGAATATAGGAATCAGCACTGGAGAATATTTTTTAAAAATAAATCAGGCTTATGTCTTTGGAATTCCCATTACTCAAAGTAAGCCAACAACCTATTTCCAAGTGAGATCTGCCGATAGAATAGAGAAGAATCATTTTCATTTAGCACATTAATTGTTGGTATATGGGGTTTTTTTCATGTTAGAGAAAATGTTCATTAAATTTCATCATTTATGATCACTGTGTTGTAACCAAATTAACCCTGACATAAACTTTGACATTTAAAAACCCAGAGAACATACTGATTTTTCACCTGTTTTGCTTACATGTACTTTTCAGTTCTCATGCAGGGCTCATAATTAGGAGATACTGTCCATTAATTTTCTCATATGTTGCTTATTAAGAACCAAATTCAGAAGGTAGAAAAATGCCAATATAAATTTATTCTCCAAAACTGCCCATGAATGTATTGTTATTGTTTTTCTAATTATATACTTATGGTACACTCTTCTGCTAAGATATTAAAAAATAATTTGTTCCCATTGATAGGTAAATCAATCCCATGATATTGAGTTTACAGTATGCATTTACTTGCTGAGCAAACTTTGCTTGTAAGATAATGCAAAGTTAAATGAGTCTGAGCTAAGTTTTTAATTTAAAGTCTATATTTGAAGGCACTTCAAAAGAAATATAAGTACAGGATGTGAGCTGAATAACTCCAAAGGTTTCTGTAAAAAACTTCCGATCCCTGGCAGACAAAGTATAAATAACCTCATTGTCTACCACCCATTCCTTCTGCCCAAGCATTGGAACTTCAGCTGGGCAAAGAATGCTTTAATTTGGAGATGAAGAAGATTTTTTTTTTTTCTAAGTAGAAAGCATACCACGGAGAATATGAATCACTAAGGGTGACATTAAGTCTTGCAAAGAGATAATATATGTCTCTGTGGTGGCTCAAGAGACTAACAATAAATGTTAAATATTAATAAGGTTGTGGAAATCCTCATGGATACTGTGATAAAGTAGCACCAGAAAAGGGGAAAAGACAGAGACAATAAAAACCAGAGATCTATGTCATGGTCTTTGCTGCAATTCAGTGTATGTTTTCTATTTGGGGGAAAAGTAAATAAAGAGAAGAGAAATGTTTTTCTCCAGGAAAAAGACAGGTTTGGGAGTGTATAACATTAGAAAATAGATAATATTCTTTAGAGACAGGCAGTTGGGACCTCCTCTTGCGGGCTGAGATACAAAGGAAAATCAGCCACATTCTGAGGAAGAATCCACTATGCCACCTTGAGAGTGAATCCATTTGCTTTTTTCTTTTTTTAATTTTAATTTTATTGGAGTAGAGTTGATTTACAATGTTGTGTTAGTTTCAGGTGTACAGCAAAGTGATTCAGTTATACATATACATATATTCATCCTTTTTCAGATTCTTTTCTCATATAAGTTATCCCAGAACACGGAGTAGAGTTTCCAGTGCTCTACAGTAGGTTCTTGTTGGTTATCTTACATATAGTAATATGTGTGTATTCATCCCAAGCTCTTGATTTATCCCTCCCTCCCACAGTTCCCCTTTGGTAACCATAGGTTTGCTTTCGATATCTGTAAGTTTGTTTCTGTTTTGTAAATAAGTTCATTTGTTTCATTTTGTTAAAAAAATTAGATTACACAAAGGAGTGATATATGATATTTGTCTACGGCCATTCCACCCTGAACGCGCCTGATCTCATCCATTTACTTTTGAGTCCGTGGTTTTCTTAGCTTTTGTGCTTGCTTTGGTCCCTGGGGACGACAGCAACAATAGTGCTGACAGAGGACGGTCATGTCAACCCATCACTCAGAGAGCGACAGCTTGATGGGCCTGGACACGGCTTTACCTCGTGGCTCCTCTTCAAAGCCCAAGGTCTTCCAAGTCTCTGAGTGTATCTGAAGGCCAACTATGAGGGAGAGAGTTTCTGTCGATAACACTGGCTCACCCTGCACTTAGTTCGGAAATGAGCCCTACTTTTAGACTCTCTTTCTCCTGCCCAGACTAGACTGAGCCTGATGGATGGGGTCACTTGGGTGGTGGTTGAATGCATTTTCTCACACAGAAAAAGGGGATGGAAACCAATTATCTAAAAACAGGGAAAGGCAGGAAATCACCGGGCTTGCATCCTTTTGAGGGCTCAGCCCCATGTCTGGTTTGAATTGCTATGTTAAAAAAATAGCAGTTTTTCTGGTTATTCTGGAGGTGGTGAGCAGAAGAGTAAAGGAAAGCATCAGAGGAAAACAGTCAAACTGCTTGAAGGCTCAGTGTGTGGAGGCCCGTGGGGAATATTTGGAGAGTCTCGGAGAAGTACATTCCCTCTCCATTCAGGTGCAGGGGGAGCCGGGGGCTCCCCAAGACCATGGGAGATGTGTGTGTGGGTGTGTTTGGGAGGAAGGAAGGATGAGGGCTGCAGAGCAGGAGACAAGGACATGGAAAAGGAGTTGGGAGGTGGACATATGGTTGTGTGGCCTTCACATGCCAATATCACAGCATAACCTGAACCTTATTCTGAAAGATGCAAATGGAAAGATGGAAATGAAAATGTTCTTTTTGCTGTTGTTGTGGTTGAAGTAGAGTTGATTTACCATGTTGTGGTAATGTCTGCTATACAGCAAAGTGACTCAGTTATACATATATATTCTTCTTCATATTCTTTTTCCATTGTGGTTTATCACAGGATATTGAATATAGTTCCCTGTGCTGTACAGCAGGATCTTGTTGTTTATCCATCCTATATATAATAGTTTGCCTCTGCTAATCCCAAACTCCCGGTCCATCCCTCCTCCACTACACCCACCTTGGCAACCACAAGTCTGTTCTCTACGTCCATCATTCTGTTTCTGTTTCATAGATAAGTTCATTTGTATCATATTTTAGATTCCACATGTAAGTGATATCATATGGTATCTGTCTTTCTCTTTCTGACTTACTTGATAATCTCTTGGTCCATTCATGTTGCTGCAAATGGCATTATTTCATTCTATTTCATGGTGGAAGAAATGGAAAGATTCTAACAAGATTCTTATTTGGACTTGATCCATCCTGGAAAAAGAAAAAAGATAGGCAAGTTAGTACTAATTTGCAATCTATAAAATATTATTTTGAGAATAAGTCATATTCTGGGTTTTTTCTCTTTTTTTTTTTCTTTTTTTACATTTTTAGTTGAAGAAAGGAGATTCAAATAGGCCAAAGGAAGAAATGCTTGACAGTTCAAATACTGCCAAAGATGACTGTGCTATCTGTCTCCTCAAGAAACGTTTTTATAAAGGTAATCTGACTTTCATTTTGATTTATTTGATATCAGGGATTGAACCGAATGACTCCCAAGGCTGTTCTCAAATCCACATTTTATAATTTTTAAGAAAGAAAATGTCCTTTATAAAGAATTCCAGAAACTGAAAAGGAGGAGGTTGCTTTTTTGTTTGTTTGTTTGTTTGTTTTCTTCTGTGAAGGCACAGCCCTCGATGTGAAAACCGGGGAGGTCAGTTGCATTCCCAGCCTTCACTGAGTTTAGGACCACAGAGCACAGATCAAGTTAGAACAGAATGGAAGGCCCCACCATTCCCTACACGCAGCAGCAGAAGAGCAGAGCTGCAAACTCAAATGCCTCTGAATGTCATCCAATTGCTTCTGCTTCCAAAAATTTGAATTTCTTGGTTGGACTGAAGCACATTCTATCTGGGATTAAGATAAAAAAAGAGAACGTAATGTGTATCCAGACAAAACTCTAATCCAAAAAGATACATGCACCCCTATGTTCATAGCAGCACTATTCACAATAGCCAAGACATGGAAACAACCTAAATGGCCATCGACATAGGAATGGATAAAGAAGACGTGATACATATATACAATGCAATACTACTCAGCCATAACAAAGAACAAAATAATGCCATTTGCAGCAACATGGATGCAACTAGAGATTATCATACTAAGTGAAGTAAGTCAGAAAGAGAAAGACAAATACCATATGATATCACTTATATGTGGAATCTAAAGTATGACACAAATGAACCTCTCTACGAAACAGAAACAGACTCACGGACATAGAGAGCAGACTGGTGGTTGCCAAGGGGGAGGGGGTTGGAGGAAGGATGGAGTGGGAGGTTGGGGTTACGAGATGTAAGCTATTATATATATAAACAACAAGGTCCTACTGTATAGCGCAGAGAACTATATTCAGTATCCTATGATAAACCATAATGGAAAAGACTATATATATATATATATATATATATATATATATATATATAAAATCACTTTGCTGTATACCTGAAACTAACACAAAATTGTAAATCAACTATACTTCAATCAAAACAAAGAAATCTAAAAAAAAGTGATACCTATGTATAAAATAGACAACTGAGGGGAACATACTGTATAGCACAGGGAACTCTACTTAATGCCCTGTGGTGTCCTAAATGGGAGGGAAATCCAAAAGGGAGGAGATATATGTATATGTACGGCTGATTCATTTTGCTGTGCAGTAGACGCTAACACAACATTGTAAAGCAACTATACTCCAATAAAAACTTAATTAAAAAAATAAAATAAATAAAAAGTAAAAAAGACTACAAATCAAAAATATAAATAAATAAATAAATGAAAGAAAGTCAAGAAGTAAGTGGTTTCTGGTATTGGTTCAGCAGCTCAATCATGTTGGGGCTCATATCTCTGCAATTCCCTTGGCTTTTCTCTGTGTTCCAAGATGGCTTCTTTGGACCCAGCCATGTGTCAGCATCCAAGGTAGGATGAAGGCAACTAGGAGGAAGGATCCAAGCTAGTCATGTCTGTCTCTTTTTATGAATGAAACAGAAACTTTCCCAGAAATATTTCCCAGCAGACTTCTGGCCGAATCACATGACCACCTCTAGCTGCAAGGGAGGCTGAGAAATCCAGGATCAGGATTGTCATGATTGGCTGTGACTGAATTACCTGGAGCTTTGCTACCCTGAACAAAACTGGATTCTGTCAGCAGGGACACAGGATGGGAGTATTCTGGGTAGGCAAGTAAAAGTGTCCACAAAATTCCATAACTTGGAAAGATCAAGTGCTTTATTTTACATGGGACTGAGTTCCAAGTCCCAGCTCTATTATTTATTACCTTGGGCAAGTCAGTTATTCTCAGGTTCTCAAGTAAAATAGAGATAGTGATTTTTATCTCTGGTTGTTGTGATTATTACATAAGATGCTGTTTGTTCAAAATGCTTAGCATAATGGGTGAGTAATAATAAGTCCTTAGGGATATTGGTCCCTTAAACTCCAACACATGTTTTATTTATACAGAGGAGCCTCTGAGCAAAAGAGTCCCTGGCTCTTACCTGGGGCATGTTAGAAATTATTCAGAACAGAAAGAGTTCAGTTCTCACTGGCATCTTCAGTGAGGCACCTGTCACAGGTAGGTAGGGATTCCTAGTACAGGTGGGTAAGCTGCGATGATGAACCAAGTGTCAAAATTTCTTAGAGATGTTAACTTCACCTGCTTCCTGTGGGCCTCAGGAAAACTACAAACATAGTGTAAATGAATCACACTCAGCTCTAGAAAATGCCTAAATGCCTCCTGGATTCCTGCACCACCCCCCTGCTCCCAGATGCAACACAAACAGGCATACTGATTTTCATGCCCATAGAGTACAAACAAGAACAGTATGGTTGGTGCAAATGTGAAAAGCTAGGCTCTGGTCTGGGTTCAAGCCCCGACTCTGTCGTAAAGTAGCTGCGTGACCTCTGTGCAAGTTATTTCATCTTTCTGTGCTGTGTGACTCTGAGCAAGTTACTTGATCTCTCTGTGCCTTGGTTTCCCCATCTTTAAATGGAAATAATAACAGCACTTCATAAAGTTGTTGTGAGAAATAAATGAGTCAATATATATAAAGGGCTCCCAGGGGCGACACTTGCAGAGGAATATCTTGCATATACATTAGAAGTGATTAGGCTACCACTTGATTTAAACTCTGAGAAGCTTATTGCATTAATGAAATAACAATCTTCTAAGTCACTAAATGGCTAAATTTCTAAATTACTCCTGGGGGATTACCCTGCAGCCA